>NW_027205826.1:3970000-4570000 GCF_024711535.1 Dipodomys merriami | reverse complement strand
TGTTTTACCTAAACAAAGGTTTTCAAAGCTCAAGGTAGATTTTCTAGCCATTTTAAAATGAGTAACAGAAACAGTAAATTTCACTATTTTATACTCTTAATCAATTACAAATTGTTATTAAAAATAGCAAATTAAGAATTTAATTGTCAAGCCGGTGCCAATAGCTCACGCCTGTAATCCTAGTTACTCAGGAGCCTGAGATTTGAGAATCATGGTTCAAAACCAGCCCAAGCAGCCAAGTCCATGAGACTCCTATCTCCAGAAAACCAGAAGTGGCGCTATGGCTTGAGATGAAGAGCTGAGAGACAGCACCCAGGCCCAGAGTTCAAGTCCCACGACCAAGAGAGAAAAAAAAAAAAAAAAGAATCTAATTGTCAAAGCCATAAAAATTGCTACCCTATAAATTATTTGCTAGTTTTTGTACATGTAACATAATCACAAAAACCTGTATTATTTCTAGCAATATAGAGAATGTGCTCCTTTGTATACAAAGTCATTTGAAATTATTTCTCACAGCAATTAGTATGGCAATGTATATCCTTCTCTTTAGGAAAAGGAGCCAAGATTCTATTGAATCCAGCCCAAGATCCCATTTTAGTTTATACATACATTAGCCTTCATTGCAAGAAAATCCTTCAATGAAAGAAAATATTTTGGAAGTTGACCTTTATTTTAAATCATTTCCAAAGTAATGTTCCTTTTAAGTATAATACCATGCTACCTATAAAGATCCATTCATTCATGATATATTTATTTGGCTTAAAATGAATATATCCTCCCATTGTTGTATTTAATCACACAAGTGTCTAATCATACAATTACTATTTTATTAAATAAAATCCTACCTAAAAGTTCACCAAAATCTCATGCTTGACTAAACAGCTGTCAGTTATTATTTATGCTCTTCTGCAATGTGTATCCATATTTGCACAATTTTTAATGATTATAACTGACATAAATTATAGGTTTTATATTACTTTTTCTCAGCAAATTCAGTTATTTTCCTTGTTATTAGTGCTTACATTTATCATATTATTAATGCTCCATCAAGTAGGTATATCAATTTAACTATTCCCTTAGCCCAGAATGATTCCAGTTACCTCTCCCCACCACCCCCCCCCCCCCCCGGTTGTAGGGCCTGGGCACTGTCCCTGAGCTTCTTTTGCTCAAGGCTAGCACTCTATCACTTGATTCACAGTGCCAGTTCCAGCTTTTTTTCTGTTTATGTGGTACTGAGGAATCGAACCAAGGGCTTAATGCATGCTAGGCAAGCACTCAACCACGAAGCCTCTTTCCCAGCCAGGATTCCAATTTTTAACTTTCAAAAATAACATTATGGCTGAGCGCCGGTGACTCACGATTGTAGTCCTAGCTACTCAGGAGGCTGATATCTAAGGATTGCAGTTCTTAATATACCTTACAAAAACCAGCCCAGGGAGCTGTGAATGTGGCTTAGTGATAGAGTGCTTGCCTAGCATGCATGAAGCCCTAGGTTCGATTGCTCAGTACCACATAAACAGAAAAGGCTAGAAGTGGCGCTGTGGCTCAAGTGGTAGAATGCCAGCCTTGAGCAAAAGAAACTCAGAAACAGTACCCAGTCCCTGAGTTCAAGCCCTATGACTGACAAAACAACACAACAACAACAACAAAAAATCTCCAAACCCAGAAGCTAAAGTAGGAAGACCATGAGTTTGATGCCAGCATGGATAACCTTTTTTGAGTCAGAAAGTTAAAAGTGATAGTTAAAAGTATCTCTATTTGGGCTGAGAAGTTGGCTCAGTAGTAGATTGCTTGCCTCACATACATGAGGCATTGGGTTCGATTCCACAGCACCACATAAGCAGAAAAGGCCAGAAGTGGCACTGTGGCTCAAGTGGTAGGGCGCTAGCCTTGAGCTGAAGAGCTGAGGGTCAGTGCCCAGGCCCAGAGTTCAGCCACACAACCCACCCCTCCCAAAAAAAAAAACAACAACAGTATCTCTATTTAAGACAGTTAAGTGTGAGCCAATCTACTGTTTCCCTATATTCATGTTACAGATAGATCACCCTTCCAATCAGGTGTTACTATACTATTCCAGTAAATCAGTTACTTCAATAAAATGTTAAATATGTCTACCAGCTCCAAACAAATTCCATTTTCTTCCTCAGATCTTACTATTCCTAAGCTATTGAAATGATCTTAGGCAAGTCATTTTCTCCCCCTGGCTTTCAGTATGGCTATCAGAGAAAAAGAAACATGGAGGACTGGGAAGGTAGCTCAGTGGTAGAGTGCTTGCCTTGCATGCATGAGGCCCTGGGTTCGATTCCTCAGCACCACATAAGCAGAAAAAGCTAGAAGCAGGGCTGAGGCTCAAGTGGTAGAGCACTAGTCTACAGCTGAAGAGCTTAGGGACAGCACCCAGGCCAAGTTCAGGCCCCACGACCGACCAAAAAAAAAAAAAAAAAGAAGAGGCAAGTACAAGGCTTTGTAATTACAAGGAAGTCCTACTGAGATCTGAATTACTTGTATTTACTAAGTTTGTTCCTCCCTTGTCACAAAAAGTGACAGCAGTAACTTTATGAGGTTGTAATGAATGAAGATTAACTGTGTGCATTATGTGAAGTATCCATCATCAGTCTTCTATCTAGATCAGTAAACATTCCCTCCATGTTACTTTCCCTTTCTAAAAGTTTGCAAGCAGAATTAAGAATTCTTTAGGAATGAACTATTTTATTTCCTTTCTTAGTAATTGGGATATTAAGAAACTAGTTGTTAAAAGCAAAAAAATGTTCAGAGGAATGAAGAAGTCCACTGATGATTTCCACACTGATGATTCTGTCATGCTTAAAGACAATTAATATATGCCATACACCTCTGGTTTTGCACAAGCATTTGCTGACTCCTATTCGGCAAAGGTTCTTCCATTACTGGAGTGTTTGAATGTCAGTATACATCACAATTTTGCTTCTTTTTTCATCTTTTTTTTTTTTAGGCAAGCAGCAGTACCTGCATACTTTCTCTCAAGTGGTTGCTTTAGATGCAATTATTTTTACATCTTGAGTGACCTTATATAAAAAACTATAGCAAAGAGAAATTCAATACTTTTAGGTAAAAAGTTCTTCTGGCAGGGCACTGGTGGCTCATACCTGTAATCCTAGCTACTCAGGAAGTAGAGATCTGAGGATCACAGTTTGAAGCCAGCCCAGGCAGAAAAATCTGTGACACTCTCATCCCCAATTAACTACTTAGGAAAAGCCAGAAGTGGTGCTGTGTCTCAAGTGGTAGAGTGCTATCCTTAAGCAAAAGAAGCTTAGGGACAGCACCCAGGCCCTGAGTTCAAACCCCAGGACAGGGGGGGGGAAAGTTCTGCTAAATCTTCACCATCTGTTCTACAGATAGAAGAATATCGAAAATAAAGAACTAAAGAAACTAAATAGCAAAGAACCAGTAATCCAAATGATCATATGAAGACAGAGAATTCTCAAGAAATGCCAATGGTTAACAGACACATGAAGAGATATTCAACATCCTTAGTCATAAAGGAAATGTAAAGCAAAAGCACAATAAAATTTCATTTCACTCCAGTCAAAATGGAAATCATCATAAATAATAAATGTTAGCAAGAATGTGGAAGAAAGGAAACATTCATATACTGCTGGTGGGAAAGTAAAATAGTGCAATTACTATGGGAATCAGTATGGAGGTCCTTAAAAGACTAAACACAGGGCTGGGAAGGTGGCTCAGTGGTACAGCACTTGCCTTGCATGCCTGAGGCCCTGGGTTCGATTCCTCAGCACCACATAAGCAAAATGAAAAAAGCCAGAAGTGGCACTGTGGCTCAAGTGGTAGAGTGCTAGCCTTATGCTGAAGAGCTGAGGGACAGCACCCAGGCCCAGGGTTCAGGCCCCACGACCAGACCCCCCCCCAAAAAAAAAAAAGACTAAACACAGACCTGACCTATGATGCCACCATACCACTACGCATACATTTGAAGTAAAGTAGTAAATCAAAGTAGTAAAAGTAGTAAATCAAAAACAAAGACAGGTAAATGATTTTGATATATACTCCAACTATATAAAATTTTCAATGAAAGCTTTTTTTTGGGGGGGGGCAGTTGTGGGGGCTTGAACTCTGGGCCTAGGTGTTGTCCCTCAGCTCTTCAGCTCAAGGCTAGTGCTCTAATACTTAAGGCACAGCGCCACTTCGTTTTCTGGTGGTTTATTGGAGATAAGAGTCTCATGGATTGGGCTGGGAAGGTGGCTCAGTGGTAGAGCGCTTGCCTTGCATGCCTGAGGCCCTGGGTTCGATTCCTCAGCACCACATAAGCAAAAAGAAAAAAGCTGGAAGTGGGGCTGTGGCTCAAGCGGTAGAGCACTAGCCTTGAGCTGAAGAGCTGAGGGACAGCGCCCAGGCCCAGAGTTCAGGCCCCATGACTGGACCAAAAAAAAAAAAAAAAAGAGTCTCATGGACTTTCCCACCCGGACTGGCTTTGAACCACCATCCTCAGATCTCAGCCTCCTGAGTAGCTAGGATTACAGGTGTGAGCCACCGCCCAGCTTTCATTGAGTTTTTTTAAAAATGGTTCTATTGAGCTGGTGGCTCATGGGAAAATCCATGAGACTCTTATCTCCAATAAACAACCAGAAAACTGTAAGTGGAACTGTGGCTCAAGTGGTAGAGCATTCTCAACTTGAGCTGAAGAGCTGAGGGACAACGCCTGGGCCCAGAGTTCCAGCCCCACAATCAACCCAAGAAAGGGAGGGAAGGAGGGAGGGAGGGAGGGAGGGAGGGAGGGAGGGAGGGAGGGAGGGAGGAAAGGAGGAAGGAAGGAAGGAAGGAAGGAAGGAAGGAAGGAAGGAAGGAAGGAAGGAAGGAAGGAAGGAAGGAAGGAAGGAAGGAAGGACAGACAGACTCAATCAAAAAAAAAGAAAGAAAGAAAAGAAACCAATGAAAGCAGAACAATGAAACCTTGTTGAAATTGTATTAAGAAGGGGAAGGAGAGGTCAGGGAAAGGGATGGGGGAGGACTGATTGGAACACATTGTATACTTATGTGGAAATGTTATAGAGAAATCCCCCCTAGCATAGCTAATGTATGCTAAGAAAAACTCCTGCTATTGTATCATGTAACTAAATTAAATTGCAAAACTGCCAATCTAGGTCCTTATTATCTTTAGTATCTTGAAAAAGTTTAAAAAAATAGTGAATTATTGAACTTGTCACAGATGTAATAAACTTGCAAAAAAAAGTTACATTAAAAACATTATCTAATCGTGAGCAGCTGTGAAAAAGCTAAAATTCCTTTCAGATAAAGTCTCTTTCTACCAACTATCTGTTAAGCTGCTAGGAGCACACATACTGAACTGGTCCTTTGTGTCAAGGGGGAATGGGGAGGCTGGGGGGCGGGGGAGAAGTGGGCACTCTTACATCTCAGCTGCACTATTCATTCCAGTACTTACCCCTTTCATTCTTAATTTGGGAACATTTCTAACACTTGAAACAGATTTTATTTGCAATGCTTTAAACAGAAACTACATAATATTAAAGGAACATTATTTAATTGTTTAAACAAAATTAGTCATGGTTAGAGTTTAATAGTCTTTGGAGATTTACAAGGAAAGAATTAACAATTAAAATGTAATTCCCCTTGCCTGTAAAGAATTATCTGCAGTGAGAAAGGTAATCCTAAATTTAGATACAATAAATACTGAGTACTATTCTCAACTATTTTTTTCATAATGTGACCACATTGGGTTTTTTAAATCAAATCCTTAATTATTTCCAGCTTGCTAGTGAATAGCTAAAAACAATTTTCCAGGAGCTGGGAAGGTGGCTCAGTGGTAGAGTGCTTGCCTTGCATGCATGTAGCCCTGGGTTCGATTCCTCAGTACCACATAAGCAAGAAAAGCCATAAGTGGTGCTGTGGCTCAAGTGGTAGAGCACTAGCCTTGAGCTGAGGGACAGTGCCCAGCCCCAGAGTTCAGGCCCATGACCAACAACAACAAAAGGAAAAAAATTTTTTTTCCAAAAATACTCAAAAGAAGTCAGGTGCTGGTAGCTCACGCCTCTAATCCTAGCTACACAGAAGGCTAAGATCTGAAGATTGCAGTTCAAAGCCAGCCCAGGCAGGAAAGTCCATGAGACTCTTATCTCCAACTAAACACCAGAAAACCAGAAATGGCACTGAGGCTCAAAGCAGTAAAGGGCTAGCCTTGAGCAAAAGAGCTCAGAGACCACACCCAGTCCCAGAGTTCAAGTCCTACAACTGGCCAAAAAACAAACAAAAAAAACTTCAAAAAGTATTTTTTAAAATAGTACAACTACTCTGGAAGGTGGTTTGAAAGTTCCTCAAAAAACTAAACATAGAGCGGGGCGCCAGTGGCTCACACTTCCTAGCTACTCAGGCGCTGAGATCTGAGGATCGCGCCAGAACAGGAAAGTCATCTGAGAGACTCTTACCTCCAATAAACCACTCAAAACTGGAAGTGGCACTGTGGCTCAAGTGGTAGACCTCTAGCCTTGAGCTGAAGAGCTGAGGGACAACACCCAGGCCCAGAATTTAAGCCCCATGACTGACAAAAAAAAAAGCCACAGAACTTCTCTGTGACCCAGCCATGTAACTTGTAACTTGTGAGCAGGAATGAGGGGAAACTAGGAAAAAGCAAAGAAAGGGGTGGTATTAAAAAAAAAAAAAAAAAAAAAAAAAAAACCTTAGCCGGGTGCTGGTGGCTCACGCCTGTAATCCTAGCTACTCAGGAGGCTGAGATCTGAGGATCGCGGTTCAAAGCCAGCCCGGGCAGGAGAGACCGTGAGACTCCTATCTCCAATAAACCACCAAAAAACCGGAAGTGGCGCTGTAGCTCAAGTGGTAGAGTGCTTGCCTTGAGCTGAAGAGCTGAGGGACAGTGCCCAGGCTCCAGAGTTCAAGCCCCACGACCGACAAAAAAAAAAAAAAAAAAAAAAACCTTAATTGGCTTATGAAATGGTAGCCTCTTTGTACAACACCTAAAATTATTTTAAGGTATTTCTTAATTACCACAAAAATGAAATCCTTAATTTATTAATGAAGTGAAATCATTCACTATCTAGATAGTGAACCAACAGTCAGGAACTGAATTAAAATGAGCATAAATTCCCTTTCTAAATATCAGGTGTTTATTTCTGACAATAAACTTATTCATAACATAGAGTTACACATATATACTTGTAAGGGGTAAAGGGATGTGTATATGTGTATGCATGAGATATGTGTATGTACAGATATCTACACCTATACACACACACACATTTATGAGTTTAGTTTTTTTGCTGGTACTGAGGTTTGAACTGGTGACTCACACTTGCTAGGCTGACAGCTTAATGTTATCACAGATATCTTTTTTTTTTTTTTGTCGGTCGTGAGGCTTGAACTCTGGGCCTGAGGGCTGTCCCTGCGCTCTTCAGTTCAAGGCTAGCACTCTTCACAGACATATAATTAGAACAGTTAATAAACATTATGAAGAAATTAACCATTTAGTCAAGGGCTAAGGATATGGCTCAAGAATTGAGCAATTTATTGTTCAAGAAACATTGTCCAAGAAGCACTGTATTCATTATCTGAGTTGTGGAATTGTAATCTCTTTGTACAATGCCCTATATGCAGATGACATGATTCTATATTTAAAGGACACTATAGACTTATCCTCCAATTTACTAGAGCTGATATGAAACTTTAGAAACACAGAAGGGTATAAAAATCAACCCATTTAAAAAAAAAACAGGAGCTGGGGCTGGGAAGGTGGCTCAGTGGTAGAGTGCTTGTCTTGCATGCATGAGGCCCTAGGTTCGATTCCTCAGCACCACATAAACAGAAAAGGCTGGAAGTGGCACTATGGCTCAAGTGTAGAGCGCTAGCCTTGAGCTGAATAGCTGAGAGACAGCACCCAGGCCCAGTTCAGGCCCCATGACTGACCCAAAAAAAAAAAAAACCAGTAGCTTTCTTGTATGCCAACAATGAAAAAAATCAAGATTGAAATCAGAAAGCAATAGTCTCAAAAAAAAAGCAAATGCCTAGAAATTAACCAACAACGTGAAGGACCTCTACAATGAAAACTAAAAACTTATAGAAGGAAATCAAAAGACATAAGGAAATTTAAAGACCTTCCATGGTCCTAGGTTGGCAAAATTAATATTGTGAAAATGGTAATCATGCCCAAAGCAATCTACAAATTCAATGGAATACCCTTTAAAATCCCAACAAGATAGGAAAAACTATCCAAAATTTCATATAGAACCATAAAAGCACCAAGTCACAAAAGCAATCCTCAGAAGAAAAAGTTAGTGATGGAGTATAACAATACCAAATTTCAAACTCTACTACAGTGCTATAGGAATTAAAAACAGCTTGGTACTGGAACAAAACCAGGTCTGAAGATCAATGGACCAGATCTATAGCCATCTAATACCCAATAAAATAAACAAAAACATACACTGGAAGAAAGAAATGGTGCTGGAAAAACTGGATATCCACATACAGAAAACTGAAAGTAGGCCCTTACCTATTACCTTAGGCCAGAATCAATCTAAAATGGATCAATGACCTCAAAGTGAGACCTGAAACCATGAAACTATTACAGGAAGGAGTAGAAAAATAGTAGGACACTGACACAGGAAGGAACTTTCTAAATAAAAGATCCAAAAGCACAGCAAATCAAAGAACGGTTTCATAATTGGAACTGCATCAAACTAAAGTTTCCGCCTAGCAAAGGATATAGCCAACAAACTTGACAGCCTACAGAATGGGTGATTTATGCCAGCTACACAACAGCCAATGGTCTACAAAGAATTTAAAAAATTAAACCCTCAAAAAACAAACAACTGGGGGCTGGGAAGTTGGCTCAGTGGTAGAGCGCTTGCCTTGCATGCCAGAGGCCCTGGGTTCGATTCCTCAGCACCACATAAGCAAAAATAAAAAAAGCCGGAAGTGGCGCTGTGGCTCAAGTGGTAGAGCGCTAGCCTTGAGCTGAAGAGCTGAGGGACAGCGCCCAGGCCCAGAGTTCAGGCCCCACAACCAGACCTAAAAAAAAAAAAAAAAAAAAAACCCAAACAACTGATTAATAGGCTAATGAGATATATAAGAGTCTCTCAGAAGACTAAAAATGGCCAACAGACACATGAAGAAATGCTTGGCCTCTCTGGTGATAAAGGAAATGCAAATGAAAACAACACTGAGATTCCACCTCACTCAGTTAGAATGGCCATTATCAAGAAAATAAATGATAACAGATGCAGTAAGGATGTGGTGGGAATGTAAACTTGTTCTTTATGGAAAGCAGTATGGAGTGCCCTCAAAAAATTAAACATAGAACTACCCTATGATCCAGCAATTCCACTACTGGGCACTTATCCACAAGATGACAAACCAGGAGACAGTAAAGCCACCAGCACAACCATGTTCACTGCAGCACTATTCACCATAGCCAAGGATAGAACCAGCCCAGATGCTCCTCAATGGACAAATAAAGAAAATAGGGTATTATATTGAATCACTTGTAAAGAAATAAAAAGACCTAGAAAAAAAAACTGCATTAAGTGAAGTGAGTCAGGCCCAGAGAGACAAAGGATGCATGTTTTTCCCTTATATGTGGAGGCTAGAATTAACTAATAAACTTACAAGTATGCATTACTTGTAATGCATACTTACAAGTATGAATTACCTGAAATATGGTAGATTCAAGAAAGAACTCAAATAGTGAAATTCCTCAGAAAGGCAAAGTCAAAGCTGGGCACTGGTGGCTCATGACTATAATCCTAGGTACTCAAGAGGCTGAGATCTAAGAATTACAGTTTGAAGCCAGCCTAGGCAGGAAAAGCCATGAGATTTTTATCTCCAACAAACTACTCAGAAAAAGCTGGAAATGATGCTATGGCTCAAGTGGTAGAGCACTAGCTTTGAATAAAAGCTCAGGACAAAGCCTAGGCACTGAGTTCAAGCCCCAGGATCAGCACCAAAAAAGAAAAGAAAAAAAGAGAGAGGAGAGGAAGAGGGAGAAGAAGAGGGGGAAGAGGAAGAAAGAGAGAAAAAAATGAAAGCGAGACAGGGAAGGAGGGAAAGTTCTACAAAATAAACAGCAGGAAGTAGGTACTCAAAAGGAGTTGGAGTGGAGTCAACAGGAAAGAAATAGTCAAATGAAAAGAAGTGGGGAAGAATGCAGTCAAGAATTCAATGTATGTCCTACAAAATTGGGAAGAATAAAGGAAGGATGTATGAGAATACTGAAAGGGGTGACACTGATCAATATGTATTTATAAACTACTCTGTCAAATGGCAACTCCTTTGTACAACTACTTAAAGATAATTTAAAAGATTATTTTCCAAAAGATAAAAATAAAATAAAATTGGGAAAATAGTAACAACTACTAAGTAAAAAAAAAAAAAAGAATACAACACTTGCCTATCATTGTAGAGATCAAGGCCCTGAGTTCAGTCATCAATAGAGTAAAAGTAAAAATGAAATACTATTCCATAAAGCTTTATAAAGCCTTATTGGAGAACAAAGCTGTGAACTACTGATATACATGACTTGGATAGATCTCAAGGGTATTATGTGAGTGAAAATAAGCATTTCTAAAGATCCCATACTATATGACATACCATATGACTCCTTATAATACTGGCAAAATGTCAAAATATTAGAGGTGAAGAACAGATTAGTGCCTGCAAAGGGTCCTAAACAGTGGTGAGGGATGGTGGGGATGGTGATGGCAAGAACGGTCAATGTAGATGTAAGAGGAGTGTTGGGTGGTAGTAAGACCGACTACAAGGGCTAGGAATGGTAGGGATGGTGGTAGGTGTAATTATAAGGCAAAGTAAGGCAAAGTAGTTAGGACAACAAGAACTGAGGAAGCAGTTCTGAACCTTGATTGGTTCATGGCAACATGAATGTTTATTTGATAAAATGGCAATGTTTGCACATAATCATTGGACTAACATTAATTCCCTGGCTTTAATATTATTCTATAGGACATGGAGTGTTTCTGTACTACCTTTGAAATGTCCTTTGACTCTATGACTTAAAAATAAAGATTTAAAACTTTTAATTTCTATTGAAAAAATAAAGCCTTACATAAATAAAAATGTTTTAAAAGCACAGTTAATATTCCCTGGAGATAAAGGGCGATGCATTAAGAAGCATAACTGACCTGTATCACTATCTTAAAAGCATGGTAATTAGCTAAAACAATGTATGTACTAGGAGTCTGAGGAGCAAACTTATTACCCTACTTCAGTTATGATGAAGTAATTCTGCGCCTCAACATTTGGACCTCTAGAATAAAAGAAAAGCCCTTTCTTGCATTTTCCACCAGGTTTGTCATGTCTACAAGAGGCTAACATATCCACTGGTAGCAGGTAAGAACAGGAAACACAAGGGCTCGTCTCACAACCACAGTCCCATTCTTGATTATTCTGTGCTATTAAACAAGTTACTTCATCTCAAAAAGCCTGTTTCCTCATCTGTAAAACTGATACGTGATTAAATATTTCAGAGGGCCTCAACTCAAATATTCTAAGCACTGTTATCCTGTTCACTGAACATTTTCCACCATCCTTTTATGATAACAGATATGAAGAAACTAGGAACAGAATGAATATACCTGAACTTAATAAAGGCCATAGACTTCTAACTAAAATCATTCTAAATGGGAAAAACTGAAGTTTTTTCCCCTAAAGTTAAACCCCTTAGTGTACTAAATACACACACTAAAAAAGAAAAAGGAAAAGAAAGAATAATGGCACAAAAGTAACAACATGAACTCAGAGGGAGGGGTGAGCATCAGTGGGAAGAGGGAGGGCCAACGAAGAGGTATATTAAAAAGAGTATGGTCTACACAGTTCATTTGCATGTATGAAAATTCAAAAATGAAACCTGCTGAAATTGTTTTAAGGAACAGTGCAATGAAAAAGTTTTAAGAAGGGGTGACACTGACAAAGATATATTGTGTGGATATGTCATAATGAAATCCTCCATGTGCAACTAATGTATGCTAATTTAAAAAAAACTATAGCTAGATGCCAGTGGCTCACACCTGTAATACTAGCTACTCTGGAGGCTGAGATCTGAGGGTCGCAGTTCAAACCCAGCCAAGGCAAAAAAGCCCCTGTGAGATTCTCATCTCCAATTTACCGCTCAAAAACAAAACATGAAGCTGTGGCTCAAAGTGGTAGAGCACTAGCCTTGAGCACAAGAGCTCAGGACAGCACCCAGGCCCCAGGACCAGCCAGGGGAAAAAAAAAAAAAACTATACTATACATAAAAAACAAATGAGAAGTCAGGCACACTAACACAGTAGCTGAAAGCATCTCAGTAAAACTAAGCAGAGTAATAATTAACAGAGACCCAGCAAGAGTCTCCCCTTGCTTTTTTTTTTTTTTTTTGGGGGGGGGGAGGGTCTGGTCGTGGGGCCTGAACTCTGGGCCTAGGTGCTGTCCCTCAGCTCATCAGCTCAAGGCTAGCGCTCTACCACTTGAGCCACAGCACCACTTCTGGCTTTTTTCTTTTTGCTTATGTGGTGCTGAGGAATTGAACCCGGGCCTCAGGCATGCAAGGCAAGCGCTCTACCACTGAGCCACCTTCCCAGCCCTCCCCTTGCTTTTTATACATTTTATTTTATAGAGAAACAATATTGCTGAAAAAAATTACATGTAATATCAAAATTCTACATGTGTGGGTATAATCTTAGTACTCCCAAACATGTATTTCACATGAACAACTCTATCATACATGTTATTACATAGAAGGGCATAAGGAATGTATAGAAGGAAATTAATGAACTCCTTCCACATTTCCAGCCAATCAGTTTCCTTTCACACAAAGCTTTGCAACTATAAACAGTTCTTTACATGTGACTTTTTCCTTCTTTTGGATATTTACTCCAGAGAGAATCCCAGCACTGAAATTAGTGGGTCAAAGGGATCAGCATATTCCCCAGCTGCCCTCCAATGCCAACTCCACCTCCCACAGCACACATGTCATGCCAAATCATCTCAGCACTGGCTCAGCTTTTACCTTGCCAATGTATCTGCTCTAAAGTAGAACCTAAATTTAAAATACTACATAAAGCAACAGAAAAATACAACATTTTTCTACAAGTTCCTTCATCAACACTATTTAATTTTCTGTAATTCCTCCCAAATTGTGCACACCTCCAAAATAAGAAGACTATAAACTTCACTAGTGAAAATCTGTGAGACTGGCAGGTTTCAAGACTGCCAGGTCTCAGATTATAGGGAATTGGTGGTCACATATTACTGAGGATATGTGCATTTGAAAATAATCGGACAGTGTCTATAAAAACACTAATTGTACAAATTCCTTTATCTAGAAATCTCATTTTTAAGGCTATCCTACAGCAATGATAAGCAACAATATATGGTCACTATATGATGCTTTCTAATGACAAGTTAGCCACCTGGGAGCTCATTAATACAGGAAATAGTTGAATTACACCAAAGAAAGAAATATTAAGGAAGAAGAACCAAAGATATACATTAACCTAGAAAGATATTCATAGCCAGGCGCCAGTGGCTCACATCTGTAATCCTAGCTACTCAGGAGGCTGAGATCTGAGAATCACAGTTCAAAGCCAGCCTGGGCAGAAATATCCGTGAAACTCTTATCTCCAAATAAACCACTAGAAAACCAGAAATGGTGCTGTGGTAGAGCACTTGCCTTGAGCTGAAGAGCGCAGGGACAGTGCCCCAGCCCAGAGTTCAAGCCCCACAACGGACCCCAAAGAAAAAGAAAAAGAAAAGAGTCTCATGGACTTTCCTGCCCAGGCTGGCTTTTTTTTTTTTTTTTTTTTGGTCGGTCGTGGGGCTTGAACTCTGGGCTTGGGCGCTGTCCCTCAGCTCTTCAGCTCAAGGCGAGCGCTCTACCACTTGAGCTACAGCGCCACTTCCGGTTTTCTGGTGGTTTATTGGAGATAGGAGTCTCACGGTCTCTCTTGCCCGGGCTGGCTTTGAACCGCGATCCTCAGATCTCAGCCTCCTGAGTAGCTAGGATTACAGGCGTGAGCCATCAGCGCCCGGCCTCAGGCTGGCTTTTAACTGCAATCCTCAGATCTCAGCCTCTTGAGCAGCTAGGATTACAGGCATGAGCCACGGGTGCCCGGCCTCTCTACCACTTTGAGCCACAGCACCACTTCCAGTTATCTGGCGGTTAACTGGAAAGATAAAAAGTCCATGGGCTGCAAAGTCCAGGCTGACTTTGAACCATGATGCTCAGATCTCACCCTCCTGTACTCAGGAGTACTAGATTACAGACGTGAGTACTGGCACAGGCTCTAGTTCTAATTTAACTCCCACACCACTGCAGTTCTTCGAAGCAATGTTCACAAACAGGTCTTTGGTCATTAATGAATGGTTAAATTATGTATGGTCAGTACATCAGAGAAATGTATACTATAGATTCATAAGATTTAAAGAAGAGCCAGGCATTGGTGGCTTACTGTAATCCTAGCAACTCAGGAGACTAATATCTGAGAATCATGGTTCATAGCCAGCCTGGACAGGCAAGTCCATGCAATTCTTATCTCCAATAATATACTAAAAAGCCAAAAGTGGAGCTGTGGCTTAAGTAGTACAGTGCTAGCCTTGAGCACAAAAGCTCAAGGGATAACACCCAGACCTTAAGTCCCCAGAAAAAGCACACACACACACACACACACACACACACACACACACACAAAACAGGAAGGCAGGAAAAATGAACTTATACTAAACACCTTAGCCCCAACTGCTAATCCTGGATAACTCAAGCATTCTGTTACATAAGCCACCTAACTGTGCAAGTCATTCCTCCAGGAGCTCCCTGCCATGCTCCAACATGCATTCCACTGAAATGGCAGCAATCACAGGGAGGATTTGTATACTAGAAGTACTCATGTCAATCCCAAATTCTTGACCAAAAAAGGAAAAAAATACTGAAGGACATTCTAACCACATTCTTCTGAGAAAAATCTTCTGATTAGTGAAAAACATTTTAGAAGACATATATGCATACTTGCTCTCCCTTCCTTCCCCTCTCCCTCCTTCCCCTCTCCCCTCTCCAATCCTGGGACTTGGGCCTGGGCCCTGTCCCTGAGCTTCTTTTGTTCAAGGCTAGCACTCTACCAACTTGAGCCACAGCGCCATTACCAGTTTTTTCTTTATGTGGTACTGCGGAACCAAATCCAGGGCTTCATGCATGCTAGGCAAGTACTCCACCACTAAGCCACATCCCCAGCCCATGCTCTCATTTTAAGTGTATCCGAGGATATACTAACATTTCAATCAAGGGCTACATTTCTTAAATGTGTTCTCTTACTGGCCTGAACTACTTACTCATCTAAACTTTTTCTTTTGGTAGGTCACATGGCTTGAACTCAGGGCCTAGGCACTGTCCCCAAGCTTCTTTGCTCAAGGCTAGCACTCTACAACTTTTTTTTTTTTTTTTTTTTTTTTTTTTTTTTTGTCGGTCGTGGGGCTTGAATAGCACTCTACAACTTTGACCCACAGCACCACGTCCAGTTTTCTGGGAGAAAAGACCAACCAAATCAGTTACTGGACACTGTGGTTTGAACTCAGAACCCTGAACTTACTCAACTCCATCACCTGAGCCATTCCTCTATTCATGCTTTTTGTTGTTTTTTTTGGCAATCGTGGGGACTTACACTCAGGGTCTGGGGTCTATCCCTGAGCTCTTTTGCTCAAGGCTAGCACTCTACCATTTTGAGCCACAGTTCCACTTCTGATTTTCTGGTAACTAATGTAGATAAGAGTCTCACAGACTGCTGGCTGGCTTTGAACAACACCGCATTCCTGAAATCTCAGCCTCCTGAGTAGCTACAATTACAGGCGTGAGCCACCAGCACCCAGCTCTCGAGTGAGTATTTTTCTACCTGATCCTCCAGATTTTAATCTCCCATGTAAGTAGGATTATAGGTTATAACTTGTAAAATTAGTAGAAAAAAAATCAAACCTTAAACATTGCTCAGTTAAATAATTCAAAGTATTCAAAGCAGAAGGGTCCCATTTTTAAACATACCATGCCTACAATCTTCATCAGCTTGTCCATAGTTTTTCTGCAAAACAAAAAACACAAGATAAAATTAAGTTACAAGATAAATTTAAGCCCTTAAAATTAAGGGATGTTAAACATAACTGAGATGTTGCCAAAAAGAGGTTAAGGCTTTGTTTCAAAGCTGAATTAGGAATGTTGTAAATTTAATAATCACAGGAAGAGCTAACATCTATGCACTGATTATACAATACCCTATACATGAACAACTTAGCCTCTCACTCAACAAGCCACAATCCTCATACACAATTTCCTCAGCCAGAAGCTTGACTAAGAAAACTGGAGGCAAAAGAGAATTTCCATCAACTATCATACTGTGTCTACCTACAGGCCAGCCCCTCTGCTCCTAGTTGTGCTTGTTTCTACACCAATCCCCAATGCTGTGCAGACCCACATTTCTACCTGAGAGCCATTCCCTATGACTCTCCTTTTCCCCCACCCATCACTGACTGTTTCCTTTAATAGTTCATCCTCATAAATAAATATGCTATTATTTCTCCTGAGTATTATCCTCTTGATTTCACTCCTAGCTACCTTTTGCCCTTTTAATTTTTTTTTTTTTTGGCAACTCATCGAAGATTGCAAGAACCCCTCCAGAGATGCCCATGTTACACATATACATTCTTCCCCTGACCCTTTCCGAGGTCCTCTTTACTCAGACCCCCCTGAGCCAGGACAGCTTCTCTCACAGTCACCCACTCTTACAGTCAGATCCACTTTATTCACATGTACACATTTAGACACTGCTATAGCCTTAATGGCCATCACTGACGCAGCTGAATATTCACTAACTCTCATGCAGGTTTTTTCTTTTTGCAGATGCTGAGGATTGAACTCAAAGCCTCACACTTCCTAAGCAGGTACTCTACTGTTTTGAGACAAGCCTGCAGCCCAAAAACTGTCTTCACTTGGCTCCCAGACCCTGGCTCTCAGTGTTCCTTTTCCTCACTGCTGCTCCTCAGGATGCTCTATGAGGCTCTCCTCTCACCACCTTTCCACACTGTGGCACCACACTGATCCTCTCTTCCCCCGCTTAGGGATCTTCCCCAGCTTTGGACTCTATTTAGCATGTATAGCTCCAGACTCCCCCAAATTCCATAGCTGTGTATCTGACTGTTTGCTCAGTATCTCCAGCCAGATAACTAAACGACATCTCAAACTCTGTATGTTCAAAACTGGGCTTGCAAACCTATTCCTCATCTTTTTTGTTGGTCATGGGGCTTGAACTCTGGGCCTGGGCACTGTCGCCCAGCTCTTCAGCTCAAGGTGAGTGCTCTACCTCTCGAGCCACAGAGCCACTTCCAGTTTTCTGGTGATTAATTAGAGATGACTCACACTCTCCTGCCCAGGCTAGCTTTGAACCATGATCCTCAGATCTCAGCCCCGAGTATCTAAGATTACAGGCACGAGCCACCAGCACCTGGCTATTCCTCATCTTCTTATTCTTCTAATTGCTCAGATGAAAAAAAAAAAAAAAAAATTGTCCAGGCCAATGACTCCAACAGCTCTTATTTGCTGCCTTTGAACTTGTAACGTCTCACTAGCTCCACTGCTGCCATTCTGGGATGAGTCACTGTCACCTCTAGCCTGGGTTATTCTAATAGTCTATAAACTTGTCACCTTGCATCTACTCTAATTCCTTTACAGTCTATCTTCAACACAAGTCAAAGGATTCCTGATGAACCAAAATCATGTCAACTCCACTCACAACTTCTGTAAGAGACTCTTGCCTCACACAGAACAAGAGCAAAAACCCTGAGGATGACCTAGCCGGCCCATGAGCTCTGCCTTTTTCCTTTACCCTTTGTGCACCATATTCCAGCACCCACACTGACCTCCTAGCTGTTCTTTGTTGGGGACAGAACTCAGGGTCTTGCACTCGCTAGGCAGGCACACTATCACTAGAGCCACACCTCCAGACCCTTTGCTGCTCTGGCAAGTTTCCAGGCAGAGTCTACTTTATGCCAAGCCTGCCTGGGCTACAATCCTGACTGTGCTTCTTGGTGTCACTTGGGAATGACAGGCATGCAACACTGCACCCAGCCACTGTGTATCTCCCATAACTGGGATAACAGGCAGAAGCCACAACAGCCATCAAGTAGTAGACAATGCAGTCTTGTAAACTTCCTTTTGCCCAGGCTGGCTTTGAACCACAATTGCCAATTCTGCTTACCCAAGTAGTTAGGATTACAGGCTTGAGCCATGGTACCAAACATGTCAGGCACGCTTCTAATCTGCCTCAGTGTCTTTGCACTAACCACTCCTTGTTCCTCTGATGCTATTTCTCCAGTCCTCCAGGCCACCCTTACTACCTTCTAAACAAGGCTTAACTTGACTATTCCAGATAGAACTACAACCCAGCACCAACCCTAATACTACTAATGTCCTGTGTCCTGTTTTCTTTTGTCATGCTATTTACCTATAGTGTTTACTTACTTACAAATTGCTGTGTGTCTATTCCCCCACTAGACAAAGGTCTCTTTCATCAATATATTTGCTAAGCTCCTGGACAGCATTTACTACAGAGTATGCTCTCAAAACTATTTGTTGAATGAATAATCCAAAATGACATACCACAGAACAATCTTCAAAGTCTAAAAACAAAATTATCTGCCAGATATGTTTGGCAATCACTCAGGCCAATTAGCTGATCTGTACAGGGAATGACTAGAGAGAGTCCCCACTCAATACAAGAACCATTCACATGACTCCATCTTATCAAACCAACAGTATGTACTTACCAGCTGCAAAAATGAGGCAATTCTGTAAAGAAGACTCTCGATTTTAATGCGTTCTATCTCCAGTGGACACGGCTCTGTGAGGTCTGCCATGGAGTACTGGCCAAGAGAAAGGAGGGCCTCTGTGCCGTGCTTGAGGGCCATGTCATAGTCCTGCCTCTTCAGTGACTCGCAAGCTTGTTCACATGACTTCTCAGCTCTTCTGTCTTCCATGACTCAGGGACAAAAATCCTAAAGACAGGGGAAGAGAACAGGTAAGGGACTCTAAACACTTAGCAATTATAAATTCTAGAATCCATCCTATCTCTACCAGCTAAATTACCTACATGAAGTTTCTTTTAACTAGTCTGCTATCAAGGTCCTAGGTAGGCAGCAGCTCCTAATACTGCAAAATCTAAACTCATTTATATTAAAGTCTTTACCAAGATCCATATCAAAATATCAACCGTAAGTCAGGATCATACCAGCAATATATCAAAATTATAAATCAAACCAGACTTTGAATAGTACCAACTACAGCAAAGCATGGAGAATTCCCTTGTTTTTGACCAAAGATACATATGTTTATGTGTCCCCTCCTGACAGTCAAGTTTCAGTCTCCCAACGTTAGTCTTACAATTCTGTGACTGTGATTGTAGAAACTCAAAATCAATGCAGCATGAAATTTTTCCCACCAAGTAAAAAAACAGCTAAAACCAAAGTGAGACCTGTCCATTCATACAATTCAGGAACAATCCCTGAGATCCAAGCCCTCAGCTAACAAACTCCAATGCAAAGACAAAGCATGCAGAGATTGGTTTCAATAAACTAAGACTTACTGGGCACTGGTGGCTCATGCCTGTAATCCTAGCTACTCAGGAGGCTGAGATCTGAGGATCATGGTTCAAAGCCAGTAAATCTCCAATAAATCCACTAGTAAACCAGAAGTGGCCCTGTGGCTCAAGTGGTAGAGTGCTAGCCTTGAGCTGAAGAGCTGAGGGACAGCACCCAGGCCGAGTTCAAACCCCACAACTGACAAAAAAAAAAAAAAAGAAAGAAAGAAAGAAAGAAAGAAAGAAAGAAAGAAAAGAAAAGAAAAAAAAAAAGAAAAAGAAACTAAGATTTTACTATGAGAACCAAAGCATAAGTGAACAATGGCAAGACTTGCTCTATCCACCTACAGGTATGACAGGTCTCCAGGGGAGAACAGAAGCACATTGCACAGATGACACTGAGAATGCTTCAGAAAGAAGAATTCAGGTGAAATCAGGGGGGATAAAAACATACTTAAATCAAGGTGTAGAGCCCCAGCAACAGGAGGAGATAAGGATTCCCTCCCTTCCTGTCCCTAGGTGATTTAGAAAGATTTTAAATAAAGAGGGAACTGACCTTAAAAACTAAAAATAGGCCTTTCCTTATGACTCTGCCATATCACTATTGGGCATATAAACAAAAGAAAGTAAGTCAATATATCAGAAAGACACTTGCATAAACTGTTTATTGCAACACTGTTAACAATAACCCAATGATAGAATCAGCTGAAATGGCCAACATATATTTGGCCAATATATATTTTATATATTCTATGAAATATTGCACAGCCAAAAGAAAAATAAAATCAGTGGGGCACTGGTGGCTCATGCCTGTAATCCTAGCTATTCAGGAGGCTGAGATCTGAGGATCACGGTTCAAAGCCAGCTCGGGGAGGAAAGTCTGAGACTTTAATCTCCAATTAGCCACCAGAAAACTGGAAGTACAGGCTGGGAAGGTGGCTCAGTGGTAAGAGTGCTTGCCTTGCATGCATGAGGCCCTGGGTTCAATTCCTCAGCACCACATAAGTAGAAAAAGCCGAAAATGGCACTGTGGCTCAAGTGGTAGAGCACTAGCTTTGAAATGAAGAGCTAAGAGACAGCACCCAGGCCAAGAGTCCAAGCCCCATGACCGAGAAAAAAACAAAACAAAACTGGAAGTGGCGCTGTGGCTCAAGTGGTAGAGCACACACCTTGAGCTGAAGAACTGAGGACAGTGCTCAGACCCAGAGTTCAAGCCCTATAACTGGGGGGAAAAAAAAGAAAAGAAAATCATGTCATTTGCAGAAAAATAGATGCAAATGGAGAATAATACACTGAATAAGCTCAAAAAACAAAGTACCATATGTTTTCATTCATTTGTGGATGCTAGACTGAAAAAAAACGTATGTACGACGGGCATGTACAATCATATCTCCAGGTATATAAGAATATGAATCTAGCCGGGAGCTGGTGGCTCATGCCTGTAATCCTAGCTATTCAGGAGACTGAGATCTGAGGATCGAGGTTCAAAGCCAGCCCGGGCAGGAAGAGACTGTGAGACTCCTATCTCCAATAAACCACCAGAAAACCGGAAGTGGCGCTGTAGCTCAAGTGGTAGAGCACTCACCTTGAACGAAGAGCTGAGGGACAGCGCCCAGGCCCAGAGTTCAAGCCCCACGACCGACAAAAAAAAAAAAAAAGAATATGAATCTAAAAGACACTTAAGAGGAAAGGGCCACTATATGTGCCAACAGTTCATGCCTATTATCCTAGCTACATGAGGCTGAGATTTAAGGGTCATAGATCAAAGCCAGCCCAAGCAAAAAAAAAAAAAAAGCATATGAAACTTTTTAATTAACTACAAAAAGCCAGAAGTGGAGCTGTCGCTCAAGTCGTAGAATGCTAGCCTTGAGCAAAAAAGCTCAAAGACAGTGGCAAGGCCCTGAGTTCAAACTCCAATACTGGCACAAGAGAGAGAGGGAGAGAAAGAGCAGGGAAGGGGAAAGGAAAATGGATAGAGTGAATAATTGTAGAATGCATTGCAAGCATGTTGTTTAAACAGCCTGAATGAAAGCTGTTAGTCAATAGGGGGGGATGGGAAGGTGGTAAGAAAGAAACAGGCTCTGTGGAGGAGAGGTAATAGTGGGAGGAGGTTGGGCTTCCTCTTAGAAGGATCAAAGAAGATGAATAAGATTGAAATAGAAATAGATCCTCTGCAACTATGGAAAAAGAACAATGAAACTTGCTGAAATTATTTTACGAAAGGGGAAAGTGACAAAGAAGGTGAGATTGATTAAAATATATTATAAACATGTGTGGACATGTCACAATGAAATCCTTCTGTGGTTCAACTAATACAAGCTAAGAAGAATACACTAAAATCAACAAAAAGAAGGGGCCTACCAAATAGCCATGCAATGAAGAACTGGTTAGAAGAACAGGCATAGCCACTAATAACAGACCATTAAATAGTGCAAATTAGAGTCAGTGAAAGTCCAGATTTCTATTCTTGCCTCTGAGTGATGTTGCCTTTTTCCAGCTCCAGCAACATCCCTGAGGCAAGAACTGAAATTTAGGTAGGCCTTATGATCTCAGGAGAGTGTTCCCTCCTGCTGACCTTGTGTCACCCATCAAGCTTGCGGCCCACTTCCTTGAAAGCATCCACATAGTCTTGCTCCTCCTAACCTTCCACTTTCCTCCTGACCCACAGTACTTGCTAGCCCAGCCCTCTCCAGTCTACATATATGCTTCAGCTGTACTCCCCAGCTTCAACTCTGCTAACTCCTTGATAACCTGGTTCTCTCTCTCCTAAGCTGTTCCGCAGCCATGAACAGCAGTAAAGGTTAAGGAAGAAAGGCGCTGGCCAGCAGTCAAATGACAACAGTAGAGAGGGAGCGGCATAACAGGTAACCAAAGTGATCTAAGCACTTTTGGGAGACTGATAGTATATGAGAAGATGTAGAAATGCTGAAGTAATGGGATAAGGAAGAGTTCAAAAAGGACTTTAGCAGCCAGATGCTGGTGGCTCACGCCTACAATCCTAGCTACTCAGGAGGCTGAGATCTGAAGATCAAGGTTCAAAGCCAGCCCAGGCAAGAAAGTCCATAAGACTATCTCCAACAAACCACCAGAAAACCGGAAGTAGTGCTGTGGCTCAAGTGGTAGAGCCCTCTTCCCTTGAGCTGAAGAGCTCAGGGACAGCACCCAGGCCCAGAGTTCAGAAGACCCACAACCAAACAAAGGGAAAAAAAAAAAAGGCTTCAGTATTTTCTAACATTTATTAAATATACATGGCATACTGGAGTACAATATTATGTTCTAAAAAACAAAACATGGTTTGAAAAGCTAGTATATATACCAGTGGCTCACACCTAGTAGATACTCAAAATGCTAGGATATGAATCACAGTTCAAAGCCATCCAGCCCAAAGAAGAAAAATTGGGCAGACTCTATAGCCAATTAACCAGCAAAATGTCAGGCTGGGGGTATGGCTCAACTGGTAGAGCACCAGCTGTGAGCAAGGAAGATTAGGGTGCAAGGCTCCAAAGCCCTGCTACTTGTGGGAAAAAATGCATATGAGCCTGGCACTGGTCGTGGCTCACACCTATAAACCTAGCTACTCAGGAGTCTGAGATCTAAGGATCACAGATCAAAGCCAGCCCAGGCAAGAAAATCCATGCGACTTTTTTTTTTTGAGTCAGCTATGAGGCTTGAACTCAAGGCCTAAGCCCTGTCCCGAACCTCTGTGCTCAAGGCTAGCGCTCTACCACTTGAGGCACAGTGCCACTTCCAGTTTTCTGGCAGTTAATAGGAAATAAGAGTCTCATGAGGTCTTTTCTGCCTAGGCTGGCTTTGAATTGTGGTCCTCAGATCTCAGCCTCCTGAGCTGCTAGAATTACAGGCATGAGCCACCAGCACCTGGCATCCATGAGACTCTTATTTCCAATTAACCACCAGAAAATGGGTAGTAGAGCTGTGGCTCAAATGGTAGCTTACTAGCCTTGAGTATAAAAGCTCAAAGACAATGCCCAAGCCCTGAGTTCAAGCCCCAGAACCTGCACCAAAACAAAACTACAGTATGTTTTCAATGTTTACATTTTAAAAATTGTTTTAATATGAAAATGAAACCTACTCATGTTATTAAGAAAACCCAAGAAATATTTAGAGAATATTCCACAACATTTACTTAGCCTATCTTTAAACTTTCTCAGCTTTCCCTCAGTGAGCTATTTCCAGTTTAAAGTAAATTTTTAAGTTAAAGTTGGTATCTGCACCCCTTATGAAAAACATGTACTGATGGGTGAAATCAATTATCAAACCAAAATCAAAAATGCTTTCTTATTATTACAGTAACTTTGCCCCTTACACATAAAAATGGCATTATGATGTAGACCACACTTGACACCAGTGATATTTGGGGCTGAATAATTCTTTGTTTGGGGGTGAGATCTCTCAACCCTCGCCTCTTCCCGTAGATGCCCGTAGCACATCCCAACTTGTGACAACCAAAAATGTATTTAGACATTAACAAATGTTTTTCTGGGGAATCAAACCAGCCGTAGTTGAGAATCTGCATGTAGACAAACATGCAGTGTTTATACAGTGAAATACACACACACACACACACACACACACACACACACACACACACACACACACACACACACACACACACACACACACACACACACACACACACACACACACACACACACACACACAGCATTTTTTACTAGATAATAGAAATGGTAGACAGATAAATCCAGATACAAAAAGCCCTAGCATTAGCAAACTTTACCTACAAAACTGCTAGCTCACACCTAGACAAAACTACCACTGCACAAGCTATAGTCTGTCCTGGGAAAAGAAGCAGCACAGTGATGTAGAGCTTAGGCTAAGAGTCAAATGATCTGCCCTGAAAACAGCAGCAGTACTCACACTGCACTGAGTGACCTGGGACAAGTGGCCTGACTAGTGACCATCTCAATTTACCACCTCTCAGTGGGAGAGAATACATCTAATCCTCACCTATCCTCACTATGTAAGATGCTTAATCCCTAGCACATAAGTGCTCAATAAATGTTAGTGTGGCTATGGTGCTAAACTTCCAAAGTTTTAATTTTCAGAAAATGGAAGCAACAACATATAGTACTGTTACAGAAAATAAAATATTCTATGTAACTACTTTACCTGTTTGATAGAGGAATGATTTTTGTCTGTTTTCTCCACTTCAATAAATAGGTAATGAATATGCAAGAGCAAACAATAGAAAACTAATATATCTCTATGTGACCAGCTAAGGCTAAACCCTAAAAAACAGGTATGAGAGGCAATCAAAAAGACTAGTGTCAACATTAGTCAGAAAGCCCATTAGCAGGGAGATCTCAGCAGTGGAGAGGAACTGTTGACTTCAGGAGATTTGGGAAAATGCCTTAATCTACAGCTGATGTCTCTGAAGCATTAGGTTCAGATGCTGGCCTCAGAACTGAATGCTACAGTTTCTACAAAATTACCTTTGTTAATCAAGTCCATTAATTACTTTCAAGGCTACTTTGATACAGTGCAGATGGAAACATAAGGCAGGTCTCTGCTTAGACTGTTGTCTACTCTGCTTTTTCAGAACACAGCATGACCTTGCTACACATTCTTTTTTTTTTTTTTTTTTTGGGGGGGGGGTCCGGTTGTGGGGCCTGAACTCTGGGCCTGGGCACTTTCCCTCAGCTCTTCAGCTCAAGGCTAGCGCTCTACCACTTGAGCCACAGCACCACTTCCGGCTTTATTCTTTTTGCTTATGTGGTGCTGAGGAATCGAACCCAGGGCCTCAGGCATGCAAGGCAAGCACTCTACCACTGAACCACCTTCCCAGCCCCTTGCTACACATTCTTGAAGAAGTGCTCTCCCTAACATAGAATAAAACTGCCTCAGGCCACACTAAATGGACAATAGCTGGCTAATAGTCCAGCTCCCATACACTTCACTGTGTAGTGGACACATTTGTCTAGGACACAGACACATTCTGTAGCATGTAATCCTGGAAGCAAGACCTAACAGCCTAATCCAAAGCACAGACACTAAGTTGGATGGATCTAGGAGTCTCCCATGAGAATAGGAAGGCATGGAAGTCTCAGGTTCTGAGTCACATTAAGTAATCGATATAGGAAGAAACGCCTTGTACTTGGCTCATCCACTGCTGAAATTCACCCTACCTGAATTCCGTTCTTTCCTATTAAAATTTTTTCCAAACCAGATAACGGTGGCTCATACCAGTGGCTCACACTTATAATCCCAACTACTCAGGAGGCTGAGACCTAGAAGACAGCAGTTTATAGCCAACTCCAGGGCAGAAATGTCTTGGATACTCCATCTCCCATTAACGAGTGAAACGCCAGAATAGAAGCAGGACTCAAGTGGTAGTGTGGTAGCTGGGAACAAGCGAGCCAGGTAAGACTATAAGACCGTGAGTTGAAGCCTGCCTAGTACCAACTCATGAGTACATGTGCACATGTGTATGGGCACACACAAAAAATTATCCAGGCTAGTCAGAATCTATGAATTCCTCTGACCTGTTGATGACTGACAAAAAGAGATTACTAAATACCATGTCCACACAATGGACACTGGTTATTCTGAAGGCCATATCCATTTCCTATTTTGGTAACTGAAGCCCATGAATCTTTTTGGGAAACCACCTCACACTCACTCAATCCATGTGGTTCCTGAGGAGATAACTTTACCAGGGATACAGGAGTGCCATGTGACTGGAACTGGCCAATCAGAGTTTCACAGTCTTCAACACAAGGACTGACTCAAGTAAGACCTTTAACCCTCTAAGACCCAATAAGACATCAGAGGCTTGTTGAGGCTTCTGGGCAAGAGACAAGTACTCTCTCCTGCTAAACCCAAAATCTGAGAAGCTACAAGTTGAAGCCATCTTTGTAGACTACAGCGCCAGCAACTGAACCAGATGATATCACTTGAGTTTTGAGTCAGCCTATGCTTAAGAGTTTGCAGTTGGGGAAGCAAAGAAATTTCTTTCTAGCTTAGGCCAATTTAGTTTGTTTAAGATAGCTGAATCAAAGCCGGGCGCTGGTGGCTCACGCCTGTAATCCTAGCTACTCAGGAGGCTGAGATCTGAGGATCGTGGTTCAAAGCCAGCCCGGGCAGGAGAAACCGTGAGACTCCTATCTCCAATAAACCACCAGAAAACCGGAAGTGGCGCTGTAGCTCAAGTGGTAGAGCGCTTGCCTTGAGCTGAAGAGCTGAGGGACAGCGCCCAGGCCCAGAGTTCAAGCCCCACGACCGACAAAAAAAAAAAAAAAAAAAGATAGCTGAATCAAGACAGTCCTAATTAATCAGACAGAAAGAATATGATTAGTACCAAACAAGCTGGCAATTATCTTGTAGAACAGTATGTATACATGATCATTAGTAACACTGGTCTTAAGCCATTGATTACTAACAACAGTATAGTGTGAAAAAACAATTGAGCATGGGTGATAAATAGTTTAGTATATTTTGTTGGTCTACCTCTTAAAATATAATCCTAACACATCTGTTTTAAATTTATTAGAAAGCTACCTCATTATTAACATTACTGAATGCTTTCTGTGTGCCAGATGCTACTGAAAGACTACACTTATAAAATCCTTTTTTATTAGCATACATTAATTGTACAAGGGAGGTTTCATTATGACATTTCCACACATGCATTAATATATCACTTCTGAACCAACAAGCAATCACAGTTCCTTATCTGTCCCAATAGTATAAAACCTCAAACTCAATCACTCTCGAAAGCAATAAAAATAACTGAAAAATGCCACCATTTTAATCTTTGAACAATGTTAAAAAGAACAATTTCCTATAAGTTCTGCATAATAACACTGTGCTAAATTATTAAATAAGTGAAAACACACATAAACCTAGCCAATCGTGTCCTTTAGTTAGGCAAAAGTCCCGTGTCCTTTTTTTTTGTCGGTCATGGGGCTTGAACTTTGGACCTGAGTGCTGTCCCTCAGCTCTTCAGCTCAAGGCTAGCGCCCTACCACTTGAGATACAGTGCCACTTCCAGTTTTCTGGTGGTTTTTTGGAGATAAGAGTTTCATGGACTTTCCTGTCTGGGCTGGCTTTGAACCCCAATCCTCAGATCTGAGCCTGCTGAGTAGCTAGGATGACAGACGTGAGCCACCAGCACCCAGCTCCTGTATCCTTAAGACTACTCAGCACCATCTTCCCATAAAATGATTATTTTATCATTTTTGTACACTCAACAAATAAACTTTTTCAGAAACTTCCCATCAGTAAGTCACTTTTTACCATATTTATAGGATAAAAATTCATTTCAAAAATCAATTCATTTTACAGTGGTATTCATTAGGCACTGTGTTGGAAAATCAACTATACAATTTGTGGGTAGAGACAGGAGGGAAAAACTGGGAGGGAGCAAAGGAAGATGCGACCTTGTCCAAAGAGAAATGTACTCATTACCCAACTATGAAACAGTAAACCCCTCTGCATGTCACCTAAATAATTTTTTTTTAATCAATTCATTTTAGCACAGTCCAACAAAAGAATTAAGTTGGCTGGGGTTATAAGACACAGGTAGCCAGGTGCCGGTGGCTCACGCCTGTCATCCTAGCTACTCAGGAGGCTGAGATTTGAGGATCGCGGTTCAAAGCCAGCCCAAGCAGGAAAGTCCGTGAGACTCTCATCTCCAATAACCACTAGAAAACCGGAAGTGGTGCTGTGGCTCAAGCGGTAGAGCACTCACCTTGAGCTGAAGAACCCAGGGACAGCACCCAAGCCCAGAGTTCAAACCCCAGGACCAATAAAAAAATAAAAAAAAAGACACAGGTAATGCACACCTATAATCCCAACTACTCAGCAGGCTGAGGTGGAGGATTGTGAGTCTGAGGACAGCCTGGGCAACAAAGCACAGGAAAGGAGAAAGAACTGTAGATCATCATGTTGAGCAACATAAGCCAAGCTCAATAGGCTGAATACTGCATGTTTCTGTTCATTTTCATAATCTAGACTTTAATGCACATATACATGGAACTCCATTGTACCTATTAGATGGAGGGAGAAGAGGAGAGTGAATGATGAAGATGAGGAATACCACAATACATTACATCAGTGTATGAAGATGAATGACATAAGGAAAACTACTGAAAGCTGTGAAAAAAGATGGGCCGGGTGCTGGTGGCTCACACCTGAAATCCTAGCTACTCAGGAGGCTGAGATCTGATGATAGTGGTTCAAAGCCAGCCCCAGCAAGGAAAGTCCGTGAAACTCTTATCTCCAATAAACCACTCAGAAAACCAGAAGTGGAGCTATGGCTCAAGTGGTAGAGCGCTAGTCTTGAACTGAAGAGCTGAGGGACAGCACCCAAGCCCAGAGGTCAAGCCCCACAACCAACAAAAAAAAAAAAAAAAAGATGGAGATAGGTGAGAGGGAAAGAGAGAGCAACAGAGTTATTCTAATTTAAAATAATATATGCACATGCAAAATACCATAGTAAAACCCTTTGATGCACTTAATTTATACCAAAAAATGAACGACAGGGGCAGGGAGAGGGGCAGTAGGAAATAGGAGGATCAATGAGGATAAATATAGTTAAAACACTTTATGTGCATATATGAAAACTGAATGAGACCTGTTGAAATTCTTCTAAGAATGAGAGAAAGAGAAATAAAGGAGAGTGACAAAGGGGATGAGGTTTAAGGGATACCTTGTATGCATATATGTAAATGTCACAAAAAAATTTTCCTCTTGTACATACTAATTAAAAATATATGCTAGGCTAAAAATTGTGGCTTAGTGGTAGAGTACTTGCCTAGGATGCATAAAACCCTGGGTTTGATTCCTCAGTACCACATAAATAGTAAAAGCCAGAAGTGGCGCTGTGGCTCAAGTGGTAGAGTGCTAGCTTTGAGCTGAAGAGCTAAGGGGCAGCGCCCAGGCCCCAGAGTTCAGGCTCCATAACCAACAACACAAAAAAAGATTAGATAGATGAGATGCGATTCAACAAAGCTCAGTTTTTTACTAAGTCAAATATTATACTATATATGACCCAAAACACAACTATCCTCAAGAAATAAGGACTATACTTACACAAAAATCTGTACACAAATGTTTATAGCCATGCTAGGGCTGGAGGCATAGCTGAAATGGTAAAGCACCTGCCTTGTAAGCACAAAACCTGCTGAGTTCAAAGCCTAGTACTATCACCAAAACAAAACTCTGTTATACAGCTGCTCTACTCCAAAATGCTAAAACTGGGAGACAAATATCCCTCAGCAAGTGACCGGACAGACAAACTGTGGTGATGTTTCACAACAGAAAAAGGAACCCTCTGAAAAGACATGCAAAAACTTGCCTTATTCTCCAAAACCTTATTGTAAGTAAAGGAAACTAGTCTCAGAAGCTTACATACTATATAATCCCCTTTCTTAAAAGAGAAATGATCAGGGTAGAGATAGGATCAGCAGGTGTTAGCAGTTACTGGTTTTAGAAGCCTATGATAGCATAAGGAAGGTTTGGGAAGTGATGATGCTTTACTGTATCTTGACTATCACGACAGTCGCACAATCAATCTACACGTACACTAAGTTACTTAAAGTATTCACCTAGTCAATTTTATATAGATTTTGTAAATGAAAATGTTTTAATTATTTTTAAAATGTGAATTAAACTCAATTCAGTTAGATCTCAGTTCACAGTTAAAAAGATGAAAGAGGCAGATGCAGAAGGTTAAGTGTGCTCCTAATAAATAGGAAAGGCTTACATTTCCTTCCCTCTGTCTGTAGGTTTTAGTGACAAGAATGGAGCCTTAGAGTCTCTCCAAATAGTACAGTCATTCAGGTCATCTGGCCTAAAACGCAGGACACTTTTGAAGAATGCCATCACTACTAGATGGTTGGTCCAGGACCAAAAGTAAATATTGGAAGAAAAATGAAATCAATATTGTATGATAGAGGTGCTAGGTAGACTGGCCTAGACGAAGACATTTTCAACAACAGGTAACAAGAGGACATCATTTCTTTTCCCACTGTAAACTGTCTGGGAGAATGGATACCAGACCACTTTTAAATCAAGTCATGAAATATATTCTTATTATAAACACAATTATATTCCTAAGCTACCTTCTCTCCACATTCCAGTCATGGTCCCCTCTGCTCTCAAAGATCTAATTCTTTACCTGATTACACACAGGCTTTAGAGTAAAAACAAATTGATCAAACAGTAGGAGCCAAGAATATCAAGTAGGGCTGGGAATGTGGCTGTGATAGAGTACTAGCCTTCCATGAATGAAGTCCTGGGTTAGATTCTCAGTACAACATACACAGAAAAAGCCAGAAGTGGCGCTGTGGCTCAAGTAGAAGAGCAATAAATAGCCTTGGCAAAAAGCAGCTCAGGGACAGTGCCCAGGCCCAGAGTTCAAGCCCCAGGACTAGCAAAAAAATATTTATCTCTATTAAGATCAAATCTAAGGGCTGGGAAGGTGGCTCAGTGGTAGAGCGCTTGCCTTGCATGCATGAAGCCATGGGTTCGATTCCTTAGCACCACATAAAGCAGAAAAAGCCAGAAGTGGCACTGTGGCTCAAGTGGTAGAATGTTAGGCTTGAGCTGAAGAGCTGAGGGACAGCACCCAGGCCTAGGGTTCAGGCCCCACGACCAGCAAAAAAAAAAAAAAGATCAAATCTATCTTAGCTGATAATGTACTTAGGTTGAGTGAATCACACTGCATTTGTAAAGGTTTCAAGACTGATGGAATTGTGCTAATTATCACCATGTCTTTGACAGAAATTACTAACAGTCAGGAATGGTTCCTGATCAGACTCCAATATCTTTATTATAAAAAACAAATTAGAAAAAAAATTGAGACAAATATAATAGTATTCAAATTTCCTTACATAACAAAATTTAAGAGGATTGCTGGCGCAGGCCCAGAGTTCAAGCCCCACGACCAACAAAAAAAAAAAAAAAAAGAAAGAGGATTGCTGGGAGCTGGGAACATGGCTTAGTGGTAGAGTGTTTGCCTAGCATGCATGAAGCCCTGGGTTTGATTCCTCAATACCACACACACAGAAAAAGCCAGAAGTGGCACTGTGGCTTAAGGGCTAGAGTGCTAGCCTTGATCAAAAGAAGTTCAGGAACAGTGCCCAAGCCCCAGAACTGCCCCCCCCCCCAAAAAAAAAAGACTGCTGCACATTTTGGATTTTTTTTTTTTTTTTTTTTGCTGGTCATGGGGCATGAACTCTGGGCCTGTGCACTGTCCCTCAGCTCTTCAGCTCAAGGCTAGCGCCACAGCACCACTTCCAGCTTTTTCTGTTTATGTGGTGCTAAGGAATTGAACCCAGGGTCTCATGCATGCAAGGCAAGCACTCTACCACTGAGTCACCTTCCCAGCCCCAAGTTTCACATTTTTTTAGTTAATAGTTGGCTTTAGTATGTCTACTATATTTTAATTTTCTCTGTGGAAACTCAATTATTATCCTGAAACAAGACTATACTAGAAAGTTAATGCATTGTGATCACAGAAAGGTAAGCCAGATTGATCAGTTACTAAAATAACTTAGTGCTCTAGCCCAGGACTGAGGAAAGCTTATTAGAATTTGCCCCTCTACCTACCAGAGGCATGGTAAGAGTGTGCTGTATGCTATGCTTCCTCTGGGAGGAAAAAAGTGAAGAATTATTACTCTAGAGATGGCTCAATGGCTCTGAAATGCTTAGAAAATAGTGTCAAATTCATTACTAGGTATCTGGGTCATGTACAGTCTAGATAGTCAAGCCTCTAAGTCTCTGTATTGTTGCCTCTGCCCAGAAGATCCTTTCTGCTCCACTCTCTGGACTTAATCCCACAGAGCTTTTTTTTGTGTGAAAAGTTCTAGGGCTTGAACTCAGAACCTAGGTATTGTCCCTAAACTTTTGCGCTCAAGGCTAGAGTTCCACCACTCTGAGACACGCTACTACTTTTTGCTTTCTGGCGTTCATTGAAGATAACAAGCTCACAGACTTTCCTGCCCAGGCTGGCTTCAAACTGTGATCCTCAGATCTCAGTCTCCTGAGTAGCTAAGATGACAGGCATGAGCCACCAGTGTCCAGCCCTACTGAACTTTTAAAGAGCTTTTAAATGGCCGTTCTAAGATGTTCTACTCCTAAAGGCAGCATTATTTACTACAGATTACTAGCCACCTAAATCATCTATTGTCTTGGAGTAAATATATCATGCAAGATGCTTATCAGCCCAGAAGTTATGTTTTAAGCCATTTTTAGCCTTATGATAGCCATCTAATTCACTTAAATCATTTATTAAGTACTTTAACTGAATTTCTCAAAGAAATGACCTAGAAAAAACAAAATGCCAAACACTCCAAGAACTGTCTTATACCAAATTTAATTCCCATCAGAATGCCAAATCACAAGGAAGACTATTGCATTGTCTTAAATTTATCTGCTTTTGTCCAAGAGTGAAATCTTTAATTGTTCTACAGGATACACAAGGCAAAATATTCTACAAACTTTTATTTATTACACTGCACTCGATATTCAGTAGACTTGTACTTTTCTGTAAAATATACAATCACTGAGTATGCAAGAAGCATTTGGAGAAACTAAGCCTACTGAGAGGAAAGTATAAACTAATAAGCGACAACCTACCTTAAACAAACTCCTTCACAAAAAGGCAAATTCTCAATTCTAAATAACTGTACATATGTAAGGCAAAGTAAAATGCTTTAAATATATGCAAGAAATATCCTATGGAGGGCTGGGAAGGTGGCTCAGTGGTACAGCGCTTGCCTTGCATGCATGAGGCCCTGGGTTCGATTCCTCAGCACCACATAAGCAAAAAGAAAAAAAGGCGGAAGTGGCACTGTGGCTCAAGTGGCAGAGCGCTAGCCTTGAGCTGAAGAGCTGAGGGACAGCGCCCAGGCCCAGAGTTCAGGCCCCACGACTGGACCCAAAAAAAAAAAAAAAAAAAGAAATATCCTATGGACTTTCTGCCATCTGTCTAAATTACTGAAATGATAACAAGAAAAATCAAATTCTCATTAACAGCTAAAATTGAGGGGCTTTTCTTTTCACCTACCACTTTCCTTTTATTTCTGAGCTGTTTTTTTAAATTGCTAACAATTCTGGAGATACTTCTGGAGATAACCTTAGTTTCAATAATTCCAAATTATCTCCAGAAGAATTTGAGCCTCTTCTCAAATCATTTAACAGGCTTATTATCAATACAGGTACAAAGAAACAAAAAAACACTTATTTGGGAAGCAAGGAAATTATACTAAAAAACAAAATTTAGAAGAGGCTACTGCTTGCCCAGAAATTCTTTATATAACACTTTATATCCTTTGTGTGTGTGTGTGTGTGTGTGTGCAAAAAAACACTTATTTGGGAAGCAAGGAAATTATACTAAAAAACAAAATTTAGAAGAGGCTACTGCTTGCCCAGAAATTCTTTATATAACACTTTATATCCTTGTGTGTGTGTGTGTGTGTGTGTGTGTGTGTGTGTGTGTGTGTGTGTGTGTGTGTCCTTTTGGGGTGTGTGTGTGTGTGTGTGTGTGTTTGTTTGGGGGGTTTGTTTTTTGTCAGTCATGAAGCTTGAACTCAGGGCCTGGACACTGTCTCTGAGTTCTTTTGCTCAAGGCTAGTGTTCAACCACTATGAGCCACAGCTCCACTTCTGGTGGTTTTCTGGTGGCTAATTGGAGATAAGAATCTCCTGGAAGCCGGGCGCTGGTGGCTCACACCTGTAATCCTAGCTACTCAGGAGGCTGAGACCTGAGGATCGCGGTTCAAAGCCAGCCTGGGCAGGAAACTCTGAAACTCTTATCTCCAATAAACCACCAGAAAAACGGAAGTGGCGCTGTAGCTCAAGTGGTAGAGCGTTAGTCTTGAGCTGAAAAGCTGAGGGACAGCGCTCAGGCCCAGAGTTCAAGGCCCATGACTGACAAAAAAAAAAAAAAAAGAATCTCATGGATTTTCCTACCCAGGCTAGCTTTGAACTGAGATCCGCAGATCTCAGCCTTCTAAGAGGCTAAGATTATAATCGTTAGCTACTCACACCCAGATCCTTTGTTATTTCTTAATTTTTCCTTCCAGAATATCTGTGTAGACATGTAATCATATAATTCAAAGCAGTTGAGCTTTTTCAGTAAAATACAATTCAGTAAAACAGCCAACCACATAATTAAACCAGCAGACCAACACACAAATACCTGCATCATTAAGGTTAACTTCAATATGCCAGTAGGTTATGTCATAAAACTGTAACTTTACTAGCAAGCACCAAGCTGAGTTTAAACCCCAGCACCAACAAAAAGCAAAAAAGCAAAATTATACTTTCAGATCAGATGTTTCAAACAAACTCAGAACATGGTTGCCTATAGAAAGTATTAACAATAGGGGTTGCTAAGAAAAGCAGAAAATTATCAAAGTAAGTCTAAAATTGCACAAATATATAATCTTATGTGTAAGTTTAAAAAGTAGATTATAGGGCTAGGAAGGTGGCTCAGTGGTAGAGTGCTTGCCTTGCAATTATGAGGCCCTGGGTTCGATTCCTCAGCACCACATAAGCAGAAAAAGCCGGAAGTGGCGCTGTGGCTCAAGTGGTAGAGCACTAGCCTTGAGCTGAAGAGCTGAGGAACAGGCACCAGGCCCAGAGTTCAGGCCCCAAAAACCGACCAATAAATAAATAAATAAATAAATAAATAAATAAATAGATTATAATAGTAATCTCATCTTTATAAAATGTGTGAATATTTTGCATTAAAAAACAAAGATAAAATAGTAAAAGTAGCTCTTGAAACTCTAACTTCAATCTAATCAATCAAAGTCAAACTGAGAGACAATGTATGACATATTTAACTAGTATTCCAACTGTGAAAAACAGAAGAGGGGAGAAACTCATAGCCCAGAAAACTAACATTTGACAAAACAGCAAAGAATTCTGTAGCATAATAAAGACATAAGGAGGGGGCTGGGAAGGTGCCTCAGTAGTAGAGTGCTTGCCTAGAATGCATGAAGCTGTAGGTTCAATTCCTCAGTACCACATAAACAGAAAAAGCCAGAAGTGGCGCTGTGGCTCAAGTGGTAGAGTGAGTAAAAGAAGCATAGGGACAGTGGTCAGGCACTGAGTTCAAGCCCCAGGACTGGCACCAAAAAAAAAAAAAGAAATGATGGTGAAATCCAAAGTCTAAACACTAGTGAATAAGTATTATGCCAACAATGGCTCCTCAGATATAATAAATGCATCATGGAAATTAAAAATGTTAACACTCAGTAAGAAAAAACAATGGAACATATAAAGCCAGCTGCCAATGACTCATGCCTGAAACCCTAGCTTCTCAGGAGGCTGAGATCTGAGGCTCACAGTTTGAATCTAATTGAGGCAGACAAAGCCATGAGACTCTCATCTCCAATTAACCAGCAACAAGCTAGATGGGAGGCATGGCTCAAGGTAGGCTACCAGCCATGCGTGGAAAAAGCTAAGTGAGGTATCAAGGCCCTGAGTTCAAGTTCAAGCCCCAGTAAGGGAAACAAAATAAAGTAGATGTGAACTCTGACCTATACTTAACATATCTCTACAAATCTAAAATTATCCCCAAACTAGAAGATTATTAAAAATAAAAGTGGGTATCTTGGGATAGAAGGATTATAATTGTTTTTTCAACACAGATACTTTTACAATTTTCAATAAGAAACAAGTTTCATTGTTAAGAAAAACAAAAAGGAGCCGGGCGCTGGTGGCTCATGCCTGTAATCCTAGCTACTCAGGAGGCTGAGATCTGAGGATCGCGGTTCAAAGCCAAGTTTCATTGTTAAGAAAAACAAAAAGGAAGCCGGGCGCTGGTGGCTCACGCCTGTAATCCTAGCTACTCAGGAGGCTGAGATCTGAGGATTGCGGTTCAAAGCCAGCCCAGGCAGGAAAGATTGTGAGACTCCTATCTCCAATAAACCACCAGAAAACCGGAAGTGGCGCTGTAGCTCAAGTGGTAGAGCGCTCGCCTTGAGCTGAAGAGCTGAGGGACAGCGCCCAGGCCCAGAGTTCAAGCCCCAGGACCGACAAAAAAAAAAAAAAAAAGAAAAACAAAAAGGAGCCGGGCGCTGGTGGCTCATGCCTGTAATCCTAGCTACTCAGGAGGCTGAGATCTGAGGATCGCGGTTCAAAGCCAGCCCGGGCAGGAAAGACCATGAGACTCCTATCTCCAATAAACCACCAGAAAACCGGAAGTGGCGCTGTAGCTCAAGTGGTAGAGCGCTCGCCTTGAGCTGAAGAGCTGAGGGACAGCGCCCAGGCCCAGAGTTCAAGCCCCACCACCGACAAAAAAAAAAAAAAAAAAAAGGCTTATTAGTCTTTGGAGACATAAGTCAGCCCAAAGACACAAAGCTGAAGCAGCACAGGAGCTGTGGAGTTAATTATTTCTCTTCACTCTAAGCAGTTCCAGCAGCTACAGAATACACTGGACCAAACCAGGAAACTCTCCTTATTTGCAACGACAAACTTCAAGGTCATTAATTTACTTTTCCCACTTGCTTCAATGTAATAAAGGGGAGGAAGAAATAAAAAAACACTGATAGATGAAAAGCTGGATGATGGGGACTTGGGGGATTGATTTCATTCTTCTTCCCATTCTTTCTTGACAAAAAAAATTTCCAGGGCTGGGAAGGTGGCTCAGTGGTAGAGCGCTTGCCTTGCATCGATGAGGACCTGGGTTCGACTCCTCAGCACCACATAAGCAGAAAAAGCCGGAAGTGGCACTGTGGCTCAAGTGGTAGAGCACTCACCTTGAGCTGAAGAGCTGAAGGACAGCGCCCAGGCCCAGAGTTCAAGCCCCACTACCAAAAAAAAGTTCTGTTAACAAAACCAGGCAGCGGTGGCTCACACCGATAATCCTACCTACTCAGGAGGCTGAGATCTGAGAACTGCAAACAGTTTCCTGCTGGAGCAGGAAAAGCTGTGAGACTCTTAACTATAATGAACTACTCAGAAAAAGCTCCAAGTGGTGCTGTGACTCAAAGTGGTAGATCAAAAGAGCTCAAGGACAACACCCAGGCCCTGAGTTTAAGCCCCATGACTGACAAAAAAAAAAAAAAAAGTTTCCATAACTTAAGTTTTCAGTTAGAAGTCATAAGCAGGTACAGTGGTTCAGTGGAGACTGGGGAAATCACAATTTGAGACCAGCCCAGGCATAAAAATTCACAAGACTACATCTCAATCAATAAATAGATGGGCAAAGTTGTAAGCACCTGCTATGTGAGTGACAAAGGAAAGCACAAATATGAAGGTCATAGTCCAGGCCAGTCTGGGCATAAAGCAAGACGCTATCACAAAAATAACTAATGCAAATAGGAACTGGCAAGGTTGCTCAAGTGGCAGAGTGCCTGCCTAGCAAGTGCTAGGTCCTGAGTTCAATCCCCAGTACCACCATAAATAAATAGTTTGAGTTGGAGACTCAAACTATTCCATGTCCAACTCTTTACTGAGCACTTCCACCTGGGTGAGGACCTTTATCACTTCCCAGCGTGGGAGAGAGAAGCAATTCCCAGCATCAGGAGATACCAGTCTTCACTCTGTTTTAGCTAACATTGAAAACTGCTGATTCCTCTTAAGTTCTCAGACCTAAACTTCCTTAAACCATTGCTCTAACAAATCTCTCAAGTTCCTTTTAGATTTAAAATTGAGATTTAAACTTTCTACTAGCCCCTTAAACTCATCATTTCACTTCCTAGCTCCTTAAAGCTTAGCCCACTCTTCCTCCTAAGCTTCTGTCCCTGACGTCCCTTTCTTACAACAACCACCTCCCTTGTGACTTGGGGTGACTGCTTCCCCCCACCTTATCCACCTAATCAGTCATCACCTCTCTCTCTTATCAACCTCCAAAATACCCCATTATCTCCTTTCCAATTCAATTCATCATCACCTCTCATTTGAACTCTACCCTGGACCTAACTAGGATACCTGCTCCTCAATACTCCTACCTCCCAATCCATCATATTCATCCCTGATCTGACAATTAAGGCCCTCCAATGGTCGATCCTCATCCTCATCTTTCATTTTTGTGCTTGAACGTAATAACTCCAGGCCCAGGTAATTTGGATATGAGTTTCCTGACACCCACATTTCCCACACTACCACTACAACACCCTATTCTTTTCATTGCTTCTCATCTTCAAGCAACTGAAATGCTACCTTTCAGTTGAAGTGTTCCATGGTATCTGCTAGGGGGCAATACCACTCTCCATCCCTACTCCTAGTTATTCCCCTAAGCACTTTGTTGGTCTCTTTCGCAATGAATTATCAAATTCTGGTGCCCTTATTCCCTCTACAAGATGATTAGCTCCTAGCCGGGCGCTGGTGGCTCACGCCTGTAATCCTAGCTACTCAGGAGGCTGAGATCTGAGGATCGCGGTTCAAAGCCAGCCCGGGCAGGAGAGACCGTGAGACTCCTATCTCCAATAAACCACCAGAAAACCGGAAGTGGCGCTGTAGCTCAAGTGGTAGAGCGCTTGCCTTGAGCTGAAGAGCTGAGGGACAGCGCCCAGGCCCAGAGTTCAAGCCCCACGACCAACCAAAAAAAAAAAAAAAAAAGATGATTAGCTCCTGGTCAACAGGAAGGATGTTTTATTTATTTCTGAATCCTTCAGAACAGTTTCTCAAAGAATATACCATAGATGAATTACAGTAGTGGTCTTTTCAGCCTCCAAGTAGCCACAAATGCTTAAGCCTCAAGCAGTCTCAGGCAGTCTCCTCCTTAAGCCAGTGCGTATCCCCAGTGCACAGTCTGCTGATAGCAGAACACTCAGTGCATACAAGATTTTAGACACTGACTGTCCAATAAATACTTTGAGTTGTCTCACAGAACAATGCATCTGCTCCCCTCCAAACTCCATCCCCAAGACCACTTACTGTTTAGGCCATTCTGTCTTCTAAACGTTTTCAACAAACATGTTCTCATACTCTTTTTACTAGCTGGTTATTTTGCCTTACTGTACAAAGTCCACAACAACACTTTTGTTGCATAATATATCAGAGGATACAGACAAATGACTCAAATTGTAAAATTCAGCATTAAACCAAAGAGATGCCAGTGCCTTTTCACACATTGGGGGGGGGGGGGGGTGAGAAATGTTTGCAGCCAGATGCTGGTGGCTCACACCAGTAATCCTAACTACTCAGGAAGCTGGGATCTGAGATCACAGTTTGAAGCCAGCCTGCACAAGAAAGTCCATCAGACTCATTTCCAATTAACTACAAAAAAAAGCCTAAAGAATTGCTGGGCTCTAGTGGTGGAGTGGTAAGCCTTGAGGAAAAAGATCTCAGGGATAGAGTCCAAGCCCTGAGTTCAAGCCCCAAGACTGGCACAAAGAAAAAAAAAAAGTCTGAAGAAAAAATGAATTTCTGTCTAACTTATGGTGAATCAGATACATCCATAAATCTGCTAGGAGTACAAACTGGCACAATACCCTTGTAAAACAGCATGATGATGTACACCAAAAGCCACAAAAACATTCATATCCTGTAACATAATGATGTATATTCCAGAATTTATCCTAAAGATATACTAAAAAAACAAAATACAATAATATCTACAATGATGTAGATTAAAGAGTTAACTGAAAACCAACCAGTAACATACATAACATAAAAGGGCTTAGGTAAATTATGAGCATTAGTTGATGATTTGTAACCTTTCCACATGAATTAAAATTATATGAAACTCATCGCACAGAAATGTTTTATCATCTAATTACTTTTTAAGTTAGTACATATCACGACTAAAAATCAAAAGTACGTAATTTGAAATCAAATGTGCAGTAAAGAAAATCAATTGTTTAAGAGTAATAAACTCAAACAAACATTTAACAATTTTCTGGTTTTTTTGGTCCGGTCGTGGGGCCTGAACTCTGGGCCTGGGCACTGTCCCTCAGCTCTTCAGCTCAAAGCCAGCGCTCTATCACTTGAGCCACAGTGCCACTTCCGGATTTTTCTGCTTATGTGGTACTGAGGAATCAAACCCAGGGCCTCATGCATGCAAGGCAAGCGCTCTACCACTGAGCCACCTTCCCGCCCCTTAACTATTTTTTAATTCATTTTCAATATTAAGGAAGTTCCAATAGTTGCCAGGCACTGGCAGCTCACACCTGTAACTCCAGCTACTCCAGAGACTGAGATCTGAAGATCGCAGTTCAAATCATTCCCCAACAGAAAAGTCAGTGGTAGAGCATATGCTGAGATGTGGAAGACCCTAGGTTCAACCTTCAGTATCAAATTAAAGAATTCTGGGGGCTGGGAAGGGGGCTCAGTGGTAAAACGCTTGCCTTGCATGCATGAGGCCCTGGGTTCAGTTCCTCACCACCCATAAGCAAAAAAAAAAAAAAAAAAAAAGCCGGAAGTGGCGCTGTGGCTCAAGTGGTAGAGCACTAGCCTTGAGCTGAAGAGCTAAGGGGCAGCGCCCAGGCTCAGAGTTTAGGCCCATGACCAGACCCAAAAAAAAAAAAAATTTTATTATTAATGCTCCATGAGAGTATGAAAATAATCTTCCAGGGGTTGGAGATATACTTGCCTAGCATGTACAAGGCCTTGAGTTTAATTCCTGACTGTCAAAAAAGAAAAAAAGTCTTCCAAGTTCCACTTTCTCAGCTATCAAAGATCAACTACTGCAAAATAATATGCAGTCAAGAACTGTCTTTAAGCCGGGCACTGGTGGCTCACGCCTGTAACCCTACCTACTCAGGAGGCTGAGATCTGAGGATCAAGGTTCAAAGCCAGCCCAGGCAGGAAAGACGGTGAGACTCCTATCTCAAAAAAAAAAAAAAAAAACCACCATGGGGCTGGAAAGGTGGCTCAGTGGTAGAGTGCTTGCCCTGCATGCATAAGGCCCTGAGTTCGATTCCTCAGCACCACATAAGCAGAAAAAGCTGGAAGTGGTGCTGTGGCTCAAGTGGTAGAGTGCTAGCCTTGAGCTGAAGAGCTGAGGGACAACATCCAGGCCCAGAGTTCAAGCCCCATGACCAACAAAAAAAAAAAAAAAAGAACTGTCTTTAATTGGAAAGTATTTCAGCAAGAGATAATATGAAGGGCTAATAGCATAAATGGAGACAGTACAACATTGGAAAAAAGCCCAGCTTTTTATTCCTGATAAGATTCTCAGTATTTAGGTCCTTCTAGAACACTATATATATAGTAGTCCATACCTAACATACAGATAACAAAATAACAGTGTTTAGCCAAGTTCATCAGGGCACGAGGTGATTACCATTCAAGTTCTAACCAGATGAAGACAGAATGAGTGCATCTCCTCGATTCACTTATTCAGAACAAAAGTAGAAGATGAACTGACCCTTACCTCTACCCAAAATAGTCTGACAGAGCAGTAGGAAGCCTCTTCACTTCATTCATCATTCAGTCTGTTCTAGAAACAGTTCGGTTCGAGCCCACCTCCTCAGATCACCACTGCGTCACACACCCCCAAGTCACTCCCCGTCCCGCCTCATGGTTTTTCACACTTTTGGCGAGATGAAGTCTATCCTATCCCTTTGTTCAGGGACTCCCAGCTTTTTGTTTTTACATACTGTTCTCCTAAACCTTACTCACCTGCAGTTCACTGCACTGGGTGTCACCCAAAGAGCCCATCAGAGCTCTTTATAATTTCTGAAAAAGAGAGAAGGGTGCTTTTAAATACTTGGTGGAAAATATCATTGAGTGCCACACATGGTGGCACAGCCTACAATCCTAGCACTCAAGAGACCGAAAGCAGGAGGGAGAAAAATGTACAACCTACCACACAGCAAAAGCGTGTCTCAAAGAAACAAGCCGTTGATTGCTATACCACTTCTGATGCATGAGTTTACACTACTGCTGGAATATCTGGTCTTTCAGTCCACAGTCCTCAATTAAATGTGACAAAAACAGCAGCAGACCAAAAATCCTAAGATAATATGCCTCTACAGATAAAAATTTTTAAAGAAAAAACAAAGTAAAAAAAGGCTGCTTTAATGCTGCTATTACTGAGCTGTGTGACTTGGGCTATTCAACTCCAGGCCCCTTTGTTTCTTATTTTCCTCAAGTGGAAAATAAGGAAGTTAGACTAAGTAGAACACCAGCTCTATTACTTCATTGATTTTGTGACTTTTCATTACTTAGCTCATAGTCCAGCCTAAATCCCTCCCTCCCCGCCTCTCCCCTCCCCATTGCAAAATGGGAATGACAACTATCTGGTGAGTTAGGAGAATTAAAGGAGATGATGGGTTATTAAAAGCCCATAATAAATATAATGTTCAGCTTATCACAAAATTTAACAGTAACTGATTACCACCATTCCCCAATCCCACGATTATCTAAATTCAATTCACAATTACTTTAAAAGATCAACAAGCCAAAACTTCACCAGCCTGACTACAAAATTAGTTGTCTCTGAGTCTAACACATCCACCAGTTATCTTAAACTGATGGGAATTTAAGATTATCATAATTACTTAACTTCATAGCAGAAGAGAATGAGCGGTCCCTACACAGCATACAGATTCTATATCAATGACCACACCTCCTTCACTCTACTCTCATTACTGCCAGTACAACTTGGGAACAGAGGCCTTCCAAAAGCTAAATGATACCCCATTATTTACCATGGACAACCCAAGGAGGGAGACTAGAGAGACTAGAAATGGAGGGAGAACATAGGTGTTTGTTTTTTCACCTTTTTTTGTTTTGTTTTGTTTTGTTTTTTGTCGGTCATGGGGCCTGAACTCTGGGTCTGGGCGCTGTCCTTCAGCAATTCAGCTCAAGGCTAGCGCTCTACCACTTGAGTCACAGCACCACTTCTGGCTTTTTTTGCTTATGTGGTGCTGAGGAATCGAACCCACAGCCTTGTGCATGCAAGGCAAGCACTCTACCACTGAGCCACCCTCCCAGCGCCACTTTTTTTGTTTTATATATGTAAGTATTGTCCAATTATTTTACTATAAGCATGAATAATTTTTGCATAAAAATGTTTTAAGATAATTAATCATATCAATTGCTGACAAAGTGGAACATGTATATTATGGGAATATTTCTTTTCTTTCTTTCTTCCTTTTTTTTTTTTTTTTTTGTCGGTCTTGGGCTTAAACTCTTGGCCTGGGCACTGTCCCTGAGCTCTTCAGCTCAAGGCTAGCACTCTACCACTTGAGCCACAGCACCACTTACAGCTTTTTCTCTTTATGTGGTAATAAGGAATTGAACCCAGGGCCTCAGGTATGCAGGGCAAGCACTCTACCTCTGAGCCACCCTCCCAGCCCTACCCCCCCCCCCCACTGAATATTTCTACCATAAAGAAAATTTCCACAGAAGAAAGCGAAGGGGAAAATTCAGGTATAAAAATTACAACCACAGGGGGCTGGGAAGGTGGCTCAGTGGTAGAGTGCTTGCCTTGAGACTCTAATCTCCAATTAAACACCAGAAAACTGAAGTGGCCCTGTGGCTCAAGTGGTAGAACGCTTGCCTGGAGCTGAAGAGCTCAGGGACACCACCCAAGTCCAGAGTACAAGCCCCATGACCGACAAAAAAAAAAAAAATACACCTTGGCCTGGCACCTGTGGCTCACACCTGTAATCCTAGCTACTCAGGAAGCTGAGATCTGAGGATCCATAGTTTAAAGCCCACCTTGGCAGAAAAGTCCCTGTGAGACTCTTATCTCCAATTAACCACCCCAAAACCAGAAGTGGTGCTGTGGCTCAAGTGGTAGAGTGCTCACCTTGAGCAAAAGGAAGTTCAGAGGCAGGACCCAAACTCTAAGAGTTCAAGCCCCAAGTCTGGGGGAAAAAAAATTGCTAGTTAGAGCAAGTTTCGGGCTGGGAAGGAGGCTCATGGTAGAGTGTTTGCCTTGCATGTATGAGGCGCTGGGTTCAATTCCTTAGCACCACAGAAACAGAAAAAGCCAGAAGTAGCACTGTGGCTCAAGTGGTAGAGCACTAGCCTTCAGCAAAAGCAGCTCAGGGGCAGCACCAATGCCCTGAGTGTAAGCCCCAGGACCGGCCAAAAAAAACAAAGGAAAGAAAGAGCAAGTTTCCTTCAATTTGGAAATTACATGAAGATACAAACAATTATATACTATCTGAAAATAGATATTCAGGCTTTTTAAAGCCAAACATTTTTCTTGTTGATAAATTTAAATATTTGTAAATTTATATTTGTTATGGCTATAATCAAAATAATTTGCCTCTATTCCCAAGAGTGTGACATATGGATTACATAATTAACAAATTTTCTCATGGTTGTTTTTCTGTCTTCTATTTTATGTTACCTTAAGTTCAAGTAAATGTTAAAAATTAAAACCTGTATTAAAACCAGTCTGATAAATTTTAAATTCTAATGATAAAAACAAGACACAGTGTACTTATTATAAGCTAATTTGTTGAATAGTAACTTTTTTTTGTACAACTACTTAAAGACAACAAATTTAATAGGGAAAAAACTAGGACTGGGAATGTGGCTTAGTGGTAGAGTGCTTACCTAGCATGCACAAAGCCCTGGGTTCAATTCCTCAGTACCACATACACAGAAAAAGCTGGAAATGGTCTGTGGCTTAAATGACAGCTTTGAGCAAAAGACTCTCAGGGACAGTGCCTAGGTCCTGAGTTCAAGCCCCAGGACTGGCAAAAAAAAAAAGGAAGGAAGGAAGGAAGGAAGGAAGGAAGGAAGGAAAGGAAGGAAGGAAGGAGAGGGAAAACAAAGGAAAGAAGAAAGGAAGGAAAGGAAAGGAAAAAGAATAACTACTCATCAGTTTCAGGATGCCCCAAAAATATTATTCCCACCACCCTGGAAGTAGTAGGACTACTAGGCATTATTCTCCTGAAGCCAATGCTACAGAGGTAATCCTAACATGCCCAAGAACTAATACAAACTGGAAGGTGATGTGATGTGATGTCGTGTGGTGTGGTATGGTGTGGTGTGGTGGTGGTGTGTGTGTGTTTCCTTGGGTGCCAGTCCTGGGGCTTAAACTCATGACCTAGTATTGTTCCTGGGCATTTTTTCTCAAGACTAGCACTCTATCACCTGGGCTAAGCTCTATTTCTCCTTTTTATAGCAGTTAATTGGAGATAAGAGTCTCCCGGACTTTCCTGCCCAGGCCAGCTTTCACACATCCTCAGACCTCAGCCTGAGTAGCTGAGATTACAGGCATGAGCCACCAGTGCCAGCCCCATACTCTCCATGTTTTATTTCCCTTCAAGAAAACATTTCAAAATACTATTTAGAGATCCAATTACATTTGCAAGTGCACCTACATAAGACTATGAAAATAAACAGCCTGAACAATTTGCTTAAGTAGTTCCTCCCCCTCCCTTGCATAATTATTATTGATACATTTGGCCCAAAATACTCCATACATTTGAACCAACAGGCAAAGTGCTTTATTTCTTGTATATGCCTTTATTTGGAGCTTAAATATAGCCTGACAGACAATTATGGACTAATCTGCATTCAATATTAATGCCAAGCCTGCTTCCTAGACAGTGAACACAGATGCACTTACAAGATCCAGTCGGCTCACTTATAGGTCCCTCTGCACTATTCTTAGCCTTTCATGAGTATGCTGTACATTTTTAAATTACACAAAGCCTTCTGCAAACAGGAATAATTTCTCCCGTTATTTTGGCATCAGTCCCTTTGCTAGTGAAAACTGGACAGTCCATAAATGTACACAGCCTTTAAGATAAGAAAAACTGAAAATCTGTGCTATTAGGAAACAAAACTTCTAACAAGTACAAAAAAAAAAAATCAGTTTCTCAGTTGACAGAGAAGTACAGGATTGTACTTACTGACTCCCAAAAACTACTACCTTTCCTAAAAATAGTGTCCTAGCTTAATAGCCAAAAGGACAAACTAAAAAAGCCAGACCTTTATCCAGCACAAAGACACACCTTCAAGATACTATGGTAATTCCCATTTTAGAACTCGGTGTGACAAGTTGCCTAGTGCCTACCCCTAGTTTCACTTTGAAGTGAATACTAACACTTGTCTACATAACTGAAAACTGAAAAATATCTTGACAGTTCAAGCCAATCAACACTAACCACACACATGATCACCTACTGATAAATATCCAATTGTAGACTAAATGAATATTTCTTTAGGCACAAAGTAGACCTTTCCACAGAATCATCCATACATTTTAAAATAACAAGATCAAAAGTTCAAATCAAGATGTCTAAGGCATAAAAAATACCCCTCCATCTGCAAACTGAACATCAATTTAGAAGTCTGTATGTGCTCTGCCAAGAACTAAAATTAGGGCTGGGAAGGTGGCTCAGCAGTACAGTGCTTGCCTTGCATGCATGAGGCCCTGGGTTCAATTCCTCAGCACCATATGAGCAGAAAGAGCCGGAAGTGGCGCTATGGCTCAAGTGGTAGAGCGCTTGCCCTGAGCTGAAGAGCTGAGGGACAGTGCCCAGGCCCAGAACTCAGGTCCCATGACCGAAAAAAATTTTAAAAAATTTAAAAGAGAATTAAAATTAGAATTATAAATAATACACATAAGCAGTGCTGAGTTTTAAGACAAATATGGTATGCGCACTTACAAAAGAATCTTGGGGAGCTGGGAAGGTGGCTCAGTGGTAGAGCACTTGCCTTACAAGCATGAGGCCCTGGGTTCGGTTCCTCAGCACCACATAAACAGAAAAAGCCGGAAGTGGCGCTGTGGCTCCAGTGGTAGAGCGCTAGCCTTGAGCTGAAGAGCTGAGGGACAGCGCCCAGACCGAGTTCAGGCCCCATGACCAGCAAAAAAAAAAGAATCTTGGTCTATGTCCACCTTCCTTTCTCAAAGTGTTTTTTTTTTTTCCTTGTGTATGTGTTTTAAAGGAAAAATTTCAATCTAAAAAAAAAAGTTCCTTCCTCTTTTTTTGTTCTTGTTGTTGTTGTCTGGTCATGGGGCTTCAACTCTGGGCCTGGGTGCTGTCCCTGTGCTCTTCGGCTCAAGGCTAGCACTCTACCGCTTGAGCCAAAACACCACTTCCAGTTTTCTGGTGATTTATTGGAGACAAGAGTCTCATGGACTTTCTTGCCCAGGCTGGCTTGAACCGTGATCCTCAGATCTCAGCCTCCTGAGTAGCTAGGATTTCAGGCGTGAGCCCAGCTAAAAGCTCGTTCGCCTTGAGCTGAAGAGTACAGGCTCAGAGTTCAAACCCCACAACCAGACCAAAAAAAAAAAAAAAAAGGTTTAAAATCCCAAGGCCAAATGTGTTCAATGAGGAAAAAAACTGAAATAACCTATTCATTGATCATAATTACACTTTTCAAAAAAAATCATACTAAAGTATTTTCGAAACTAAAAAACTGGTTAAAAATTGTAAACAGCAATTCTACCTATCTAGAGACTTGAGAGACAAAGAATGAGGAGAAAGAGAGTCAAGGCCAGCCTGGGCAGAAAAAGTCTTCCAGACTTCTCAATCCACAGCTGGAGAGTGGCACACACTTCTCATCCTAAACTATGTGAAAGCCTAAGACTGGGAGAATCACAGTTCCAAGCCAGCCCAGGCAGAAAAGTCCTAAGATTACGTCTCTGCGCAGGGAAGCAGAATGTAGTGGCTCGCCTGTCATTCCAGCAATAATAGGAAGCCTAAAATAAGCACATCTTGGTGCAGGCATCCCCGGGAAGTAAGACCCTATCTCAAAAATAGCCAGTGAAAAACAGGACTAAAGGCAAGGATCAGAGGTAGAGTGCTTGTCTTGCAACTGGAAGCACCTGAGTTCAAACCCACTATAAAAAATAGCTGTGAAGGTGGCTCAGTGGTAGAGTACTTGCCTACCATGCATGAAACCCAGGGTTCAATTCCTCAGTATCACATAAGCAGAAAAAGCCGGAGGTGGTGCCGTGGGCCAAGTGGTAGAGTGCTAGCCTTGAGCATAAAGAGAGGGTCAGAGTCCAGGCTCCAAGTTCAAGCCCTAGGACCGACAAAAAATAATTAATGAAAAATTCAAAGATGTATGCACAAACTTCTCTCTAGAATATAGTATGCTTACAAATCCCATACCAAGCCGGGCGCTGGTGGCTCACGCCTGTAATCCTAGCTACTCAGGAGGCTGAGATCTGAGGATCGCGGTTCAAAGCCAGCCCGGGCAGGAGAGACCGTGAGACTCCTATCTCCAATAAACCACCAGAAAACCGGAAGTGGCGCTGTAGCTCAAGTGGTAGAGTGCTCGCCTTGAGCTGAAGAGCTGAGGGACAGCACCCAGGCCCAGAGTTCAAGCCCCACGACCGACAAAAAAAAAAAAAAACAAAAAAAAACAAATCCCATACCAATGTCCTTTAAGTTCAAAACAGAACAAGCTAGATTGAAAAAAAAAAAACTTACACATACCAGGAAACAGTGACAAACTAGTCTTGTCCCTAATAAACTCAACACTATCATTTTTCTTTTTTTTTTTTTTGGGGGGGTCCGGTCGTGGGGCTGAACTCTGGGTCTGGGTGCTGTCCCTCAGCTCTTCAACTCAAGCTAGCGTTCTACCACTTGAGCCACAGCGCCACTTCCGGCTTTTTTCTTTTTTGCTTATGTGGTGCTGAGGAATCGAACCCAGGGCCTCGAGCATGTAAGGCAAGCGCTCTACCACTGAGCCACCTTCCCAGCCCAACACTATCATTTTTATTTCAAAAGCATTATTAGAAAGACAACTCCTATTCCATTTTGCAGAAACTAAAAGCAAGAGGTAGGGACTGTAGTCCAGAAGCAGAACATTAGCTTAACGTGTGAGGCTCCAGCACCATAAAAAAAATAATAACATAAATAAATTAAACAGAGGCAAGTAATTGACCTGCCTAAAATAATTCTCATCAATGGATAGGATGCATTTTACAAAAGTCCCACAGTGTACTTCACAACTCCTACAAACTGTAGATGCATAATACACAATCATTTATATTCAATGTAGATAAATTAGCATCAGACATCAAAAGAAATATAAATTAAGACATCCAATTAAAGTTACACAAGGAAACTTGAAGCAGCAAACTATAATTACCCCTGGAGAAGACACTGATCAAGGATAGCTGCAAATAACATTTGGCTCTGGACAAGCTCCACTATGTTTGAGTATGTTGTAGTCACTAAAAAGATTAGTGCATTTGACATATTTTTCCTTTCTAAATCTAGCCCTGCACAAACCCCATTTGACTGAGTGATATATTTGGAAACTAAAAGATGGCCCCACCAAATCACTTCGTTTCAGTGTTGCCCTTATAAGCTGATTAAGATAAAAAAAAGAAAAAAGGGAAATCATTTTTAAAACTCCAGTCTCACCTTACACATTTCACCAGCACTGTAGTTCATCAGTGATCAATTACTTCATCCAATTCCTGAGACAAATAGAAAAGTAAAATGTGTCTGTACAATACCAGTAACAGGCATTATCAGTGGCAAACACTTTTATCAGCCTGAAGTAACAGGGCAAATAAATTTCTCAGGGAAAAAGTTGCAAAAAATGGTACAGGACGTGCAGCTGTGTAGATGAATGTTTCTTTTACCTTAAAATGAAAACACTTCCTTACGATAAAATAGATTATAAAATACTCTCAAAGTTCAAAACACAGTCACTTTTTTCCAGCACTGGTTAACCGCACTTTCAAAGGGAACCAAAAAGAAAAAAAGTAATGAAAGAAAAGAAACCTCATTAATTTGGGACGAGAGGCAAAATTAAGAACAAACTAAACCGGGTGCTAGTGGCTCCAGCCTGTAATCCTTGCTACTCAGGAGGCTGAGATCTGAGGATCACGGTTCAAAGCCAGCCCCTTAGGTCAGGTCCGTATGACTCTTACCGCCAATTAACCACCAAAAATAAAAAGAAAGTGGAGCTGTGGCTCAAAGCGGTAGAGCATTAGCGTTGAGCAGAAGAGGTTAGGAACAGCATCCCAGGCCCTAGATTCAAATCCCACGATCAAAAAAAAAAAAAATCAAAAACAAAAAAAACTAAAGTAGGCAGAGATACTAACCCCACCCCTCCCTCTGCCATGGGGCCGCAGGAATCCACACTGGTGAAGTTTATAGACTTTTTAACTCTATTAATGATTTGCCTGAAAAGTGTAAGTGGTGAGGAAGAAGGTCCACTTTTTGAGTTGAAAACAAAAAAAAAAAAAAAAAAAAAAAACAAGCCTAAGGGTATCCCAGTCCAAAATGGGTACCACAACCCTGGCTTCCAGCTCGGGCCCGAGAGATCCTTGGCCAGCCAAGGTCGGGGGAGTGGGGGGCAGAAGTCACTTGGAGGGGAAGGGGGGGGGGGGAGTCTGAATGAGTTTGGGGACGAGGAGGGGGGGGAAGGAGTCAAACTTCTCCCGGTCTCTGCAGTTATCTCTGATCCCCGTAAAGGGGGGAACTCTTGAGGAAACTTCCAGGAAGAGGGGACAGCCTCGGTCTTGTTTCTGGCGGATGCACTCCGGGGCCCCCAGGAGCATGTCCGAAGGAAGGAGGGGAGCACGAAAAGTGCATCCAGGGCCGGGAGCCCTCGGAGGAGAGGGGGCGCACCCCTGACCCACTTTCCCTGGCGCCCCCCGGCGGCGCCGGCCCTCCCGGGGAGGAGGCCTCGGGCCCCGAGGGCCCCGGGCGGCCCGCGCGCTCCCCGCCTCCCCGGCGGCGGGGGGCTTCGTCCCGGGGCGGCCCGCGCCTAGGCGGCCTCCCGTGGACTCCCGGGCCCAGCCCGGTGCAAGCTTCTCCCCCCCCGGCCCCACCCCTCGCCTCGGCCCCCCCCCCGGGACACCGCGCCCTCCCACCCCGGGCGGAGGGGAAGGGGACGGAGCAAGGGGGAAGAAGCTGTAAACAGCCCCAGCGTCCGGGCCTCGCCTCGAAGAGCCCCGCTTCCCAGGCCCCGCCGCGGGTCGCCCGGGTCCCCCACCCGCCTCGGGACTGCGCCCCACGGGGCTCAGGGCACCGGAGGAGAGTCGGGGTTCCCCCTTGGAGGGCTCCTGAGGCCGGTGGAGCGGCCCCGGCAGCAGAGAACGGGGAAGTCAGGACTTACCTGTCATTACTTTCTACGCCATCTTGGATCCACTTGTCAACGTCCCCACAAAGCATTATGGGTAAGAAAGAGCCTTTAAAGTGACTCCCCCCTCCCCCCCCGCGGCCCCCGACTCCCGCCTCCCGCGCCGGCGCCGCCCCCTCCGGCCGCGCCTCCCGCCGGAAAGTTGCCGGGCGTCCCCGCCCGCCGGCCCCCCGCGCCCCCCGCGCCCGCCGCCCGGCCCTCGCCGCGGCCTCCCCGGATTTTGCAGTGAACCTTCAACCCATGGCTAAAAGGCGGCTCCGGGGGTGTGCGTGCCGTCGTGGTTGTTTCCCTCCGCCCTCCCTCCGATCCCGGGCCGCCCCGCCCCGCCGTGGCCTCCACGCGCCCCCCCCCCCCGCCACCCTCCCGGTCCTGGCCGACCCGACACCCCAACTTGTGCGCGCCGCCGGCCCGAGGCTTCGCGGCAGTCCGGTGCTGAGGGGTGATGGATGGGTGCGTGGGGACGGACCGAGGCGCACGCACGGGAGCGGCCCAGCCCCGCGGGCTCCCGGGGCCGCCGCGCGACGCCCGCCCCGCACGCCGGTCCCCCCCCCGCCCGCGCGCGCGTTCCGGGGAGGGGGGCGCGCCGTGGCCACGGTACGGGGGGTCCCCTGCGGGACTCGAGTGGACCGCAGCCGTCGGAACGCAACTGCGGAGGAGAGAAAGTGGGGGGGAGGGCTCAACGCAACTTTTACCCCCTGTGTGCTCGGCGTCTCCTCCTCTCGGCCGGAAGGGGGGGCCTGCGACCCCCTAGGTGGAGGATCCCCCCACCCGTCCCCACGAAGGTGGCTCGGGGTCCCGCCGCGGACCGAGCCTTGCCCGGGCAGGTAGCCGGTCACTGGGGGGCGGGGCGGGGCGCGCTGGGGGAGGGTCCCCCGGAGGGTCTGGGACGAGGGGAAGGGTGTGTCCAACGCTGTCCAACTGCCCGGTTCCACTGGGCGGGGAACCCCGTCGGCTGGGGGGGTGGGGGGGTGGAGCGAGGGCACCGCGCTGGCGGGGGGGGCGGGGGGGGGGGCGGGGCCGTGCCCCTCGGGGCCTGCACCGCTGGAGGCGACCCGGGCCCGCCCGGATCCCCAGCCCGCACCCCGTGAGGATCCCCAGCCCGCACCCCGTGAGCATCTGCTCCGCCTTATGCCCCGGGCCGAGCTCTGTCCCCGCCCTAGGGCTGAGCAGGCCTGAGCGCACACCCAGGTGACCCCTTACTCCATAGCGCCCCAACTTCCAGCAGTCCACTTGTCTCCCCGCCACCCCCCCCCGAGAAATGGAGGTCTGATGATACTCCTGTACCCCTCTTCCCAAAAAGCCATCGGTGTCTCTTTGAGGTAGGTCACTTGGGGAGCTTTCTGGCTGCGTTCCTTTCCCAAACCCCAAGCAACTTTGGTGCACAAAAAAAAATAATTTTTTGTTTGTTTCTGCCAAGACTTTCAGGCAGAGGCAGTGTTTGGCATACACCAGTCTGGATTCAGTCCCACCAGCAAAAAAAAAAAAAAAAAAAGAAACAAACAAAAGTGATCTTCCTCCAAGACATCAAACCTTAGGAAATTGTGTTTGGTACAAAATACTTTTGAATGGCTGGGCATTAGAGCACACACACACACACACACACACACACACACACACACACACACACACACACACACACACACACACACACACACACACACACACACACACACACACACACACACACACACACACACACACACACACACACACACACACACACACCAAAATACTTTTGGGCATTAGAGCACACACACACACACACACACACACACACACACACCAAAATACTTTTGAATGGCTGGGCATTAGAGAGCACACACACACACACACGTACTGGGAAGGCTGAGGATCCACTATTTTAAAGCTCTTCCAAATCCTACCAGAAGCTTCTCTAGGAACCACGATGGTGGCCCATCAGCCCTACCCCCAGGGAGCGAAAACCTCTACCAAGCAATTGTCTTGGCCTCCTGAGAGGAGAGGGGTGTGAACTCATCCAGGGTTGGCCCCAGGGTCACTGGTGAGGTAAGGTTAGGTGACTCATTCCCAGATTGCCGTGGGAGGTAAGCAGGGGAGGAGTCGTCTTTTCTCAGCTCTAGAGAAGCTGGAAAGGAGTACAGAAACTGGACCCTGGAGCCAGGTTCTTAGTTTCCAGCTATGGTACCCTCTTGGGGTTGAGGAGACTGGCACTTCACAAGCCCACCTTCACCTGGTCTTTCCAAGGCTCCCCAGTTGCTCCCCTTCCAGTCCCCCCTAGCACTTTTTTTTGCCAGTCCTGGGGCTTGAACTCACAGCCTAGGCACTGTCCCAGAGCTTTTGTTCAAGGCTAACACTCTACCACTTGAGCCACAACACCACTTCCAGTTTTCTAGTGGTTAACTAGAAATAAGAGTCTCAGGGACTTTCCTGCCCAGGCTAGCTTTGAACTGTGATCCTCAGATCTCAGCCTCCTTAGTAGCTAGGCTTACAGGCATGAGCCACCAGCCCCTGGTAGAGCTGGTAACTCTTACAAGTCTGTTGTCCATCAAAGCAGCCCTGTGATATTTTCAAAATGTAAGTCAGATCATATAAACCTACCAAAGATTTCCCAATCAAACTTGGAATAAACCCCAAATTCCCGCCAGTGGTTTAGACGCTCAGTGTAAAGTGGCCTTGCCTTCCCTCCCTCCAGGATGGGGCCAAGCTGGCCTCTCTCCAGGCCACACCCCTGTGTTCTTCCAGTGAGAACCCAGTTCCCCCACGTCATCATTTTTTTACCACTCAGGTCTTCACTCAAATGTTTCCTCCACTCCCCAAAGAGCACCTTTAATCCTTAACAGAAGGAGGTCACTTTATACTCCTGCCTGCATTAGGAGTGACCTTCTGTGAGCCCAAGGAGCTCCCTTCCCATAGCTTAGTACTCTCCTTCCCCTCTCCACAGCTTAGCATGCTCCCTTCTTAGGCAACTCTAGGCCCTTTTGTAAAGCAGTAAATAATCAGCCTCCAACACCTCTACCTTGGGATGGCACTTCTCTGGGGCAGTGACTACCATAGAAGGCAACAAGGGGGGGGTGGCCGTAGGGGGGGAGATGGGAAGGGGAAGCAAAGGAGGCAACAATGCTTGATAAGAAATGTATTCATTACCTTGCCCATGTAATTGTAACCCCTCTATACGGTATTTTCATAATTAAAAAAAAAAATTGCCTGGCACTGGTGGCTCACGCCTGTCATTCTTGCTACTCAGGAGGCTCAGATCTGAGGATCACGGTTCAAAGCCAGCCCAGGCAGGAAAGTCCATGAGGCTCTTATCTCCAATAAACCACTAGAAAACCGGAAGTGGCGCTGTGGCTCAAGCGGTAGAGCACTCACCTTGAGCTGAAGAGCGCAGGGACAGCACCCAAGCCCAGAGTTCAAGCCCCACGACCAACCAAAAAAAGAAGAAAAAAAAAAGAAGTCAGCAAGAGCCCCTTAGAGTGACCTTCAAGTCTGGGCAGCTGCAGGGCCCCTTATCTACTATTTGGGCAGCAACCATAAATCCTAGTCCACCACAATGAAGCCCCTGACCCACACATCCACACCAGAGTCTCCACCTCCTGCCCCTTTTAGCCCCTCCTGAACCTCCTAGGTTATATAGGTCACCTAAGACAATCACCAGTACTTCTTTTCACTTCTCTCCTGTGAGAATGAGTCCTGCTGGCCCCTTTCCTGGCAATAAACCTTTTTTTGTTCTCTGTACCTGGATGTCTTCAGGTTTTCTGGCAAAGTCTAAAATACTCTTAACACTTTCCTTAACGTGTTCCTTGTTCCTTATCCACCCACTCCCATTGGAGTATAACAAGCTAAGAACAGGCTTCTTTCTAACCTGTTCTTCTCAGTCTGCCTTCACCAGGGCCTAATGCATAGGGTGAGGCTTTGAAAATTGTTTTGAAGTACATGACCAAATTATTATCAGGGTGAGAGAGAACTGAAAAAGGCTTCCTCCTGGCTTCCTCCTAGCTGCTCAGGAGGCTGAGATCTGAGAATCACAGTTCTAAGCCAGCATGGGCAGGAAAGTCCATGAGACTCGGCAGAAGTGGCACTGTGGCTCAAGTGGTAGAGCACTAGCCTTGAACACAGAGAGGCTCAAGGACAGAGCCCAGGCCCTGAGTTCAAGCCCTAGGGACCAGCAAAAAGAAAAAGTGTGTAGGAGCTTGACACAGATGAACAGTCCTCCATCTCCTTAGATTGCTGAGACCATGTACAGTGCCCCGGGGTTCTGCAGGAATGGGGGTATGGGGAGGATCTCAGGCTGGCTACCTTACACTCAGCTCCATTTTAATCCTGATCTGATGAACACAGGTAGTCCCAAGTAATTCCTCTATATCTCTTCCTTCCTTTCCTGACATTTCTCTCCTCCATTGCTCATGGCTACAGCCTTAGTTTTCTACTACTTGAAGATCTCAAGGCCATTTAGATGTCTCTTGTTCCATTACATTCGCTAGTCATCTCCTAACACGCTTAAAGTTCCTTCTTTACCCTGAAGAATGACTCCCAAACCTCTCACTCTAGCCCAGTTTTCTCCTTAGCTTCAGACTCTTATCCTACAGCTTCTTAGCATTTCTACCTAGACCTTTCCAGGGTTTTATTTGTTTTGTTTTTGGGTTTGGGGTTTTATTGTTGCCAGTCCTGGGGCTTGAACTCAGCACCCTGGCACTCCCTGAGCTTGTTTTGCTCAAGGCTAGTGCTGTATCATTTAAGCCACAACTCTACTTCCTGCTTTTTTTGGTACTTTATTGGAGATAAGAATCTCCTGAACTTTTCTAAGTGAAGCTGGCAGATCTCAGCCTCCTGAATAGCTAGGATTACAAGCATGAGCCACCAGTGCCAGGCTCTGTTTAGATCTTTCTGGGTATCTCATACCCAGCCTCTGAAGGCTCAGAGAGAGAGAGAGAGAGAGAGAGAGTGGGATTTTAACTCAGCAACTTGCTCTTGCCTAGCAAGAGCTCTTCCACTTGAGCCATGCCCCCAGACTCTCCAGACTCCAGCCTTAAAACGGCTCAGATTGGGCTGGGAAGGTGGCTCAGTGGTAGAGTGCTTGCCTTGCATGCATGAGGCCCTGGGTTCAATTCCTCAGCACCACATAAGCAGAAAAAGCCAGAAGTGGTGCTGTGGCTCAAGTGGTAGTGCTTAACCTTGAGCTGAAGAGCTGGGGGACAGCGCCCAGGCCCAGAGTTCAAGCCCCATGACCTGCTTAGACTTCAATCACTCTTGTTCTCTCAAACTTTTCCTTCAACCCATCTGCAAATCCTTCTTTGCCTTCAAAATGCATTCACTTCTTGCCAGTTTTATCTAATCCATGATAATCTCCCCTTTGCTTCTGTCCCCACCTTGTTCAGTTTATTCTCAAAGTAGAGATTACCTAACCAGTCTTGATAATATTCAGATCAAATCATAGCACACCTCCACGCACACCCCTCTGATTCCTACTCACCCTGTTCAGAGGAGAAACTAGAGTCCTATTCAGACTCCCCCTTGTTCTGCTCTAGCCAGAAAGACGTTTGTGAGGCTCACGCCTTTGCCTCTTTCAATCCTTTGCCCATTCAGTTGAATCTCTCACACCATTCTATTTAAAAGTAGAATATTCCATTGGGCACTAATGGCTTATGCTTTTAATCCTAGCTACTCAGGAGGCTGAGATCTGATGATCAAGGTTCAAAGCCAGCCAGGGCAAGAAAGTCCATGAGATGCTTATCACCAAAAAAAAAAAAGTTGGCTCAGTGGTAGAGCGCTTGCCTGGCATGCATAAGGCCCTGGGTTCAATTCCTCAGCACCACCTAAGCAGAAAAAAGCCGGAAGTGGTGCTGTGGCTCAAGTGGTAGAATGCTAGCCTTGAGCTGAAGAGCTGAGGGACAGAGCCCCAGCCCAGAGTTCAGCCCCCATGACTGACCAAAAAAAAAAAAAAAAAAGGCCAAAATTAAAGCTTTAACTCAAGTGGTAGAATGTTATCTTTGAGCAACAAAGCACAGGGGCAGCACCCTGGCCCTGAGTTAAAGCTCTAGGACAGGCACAAAAAAATTAAGTATAGTATTCTTATACATCCTACTTTTTTTCCCTTGCTTAGTTTTTTCAACAAAACACATTTTATAAAATAACAAATCATTTCTCTATTTCTGTGGAGGAAGAAAATTCTAGTGTTTGCCTCCAATTCTTCCTATGAAGCCAGGCAGCAGTGGCTCCTACTGTAATCCTGTAATCTGGAGGATAAGAGCTGAGAATCCAGTTTCAATAGCCAGCCCAGGCAGGGAAGTCCACAAAACTCTTTTCTCCAATTAACTAACAAAAAGCCAGAAGTGGAGCTGTGGCTCAAGTGGTAGAGTCCTAGCCTTGAGCAAAAAAGCTCAGCAAGAGCACCTAGTCTCTGAGTTCAAACCCCAGGACTGGCAAGGCTGTACATATAAGATCCAACAAAAAAAATAATGGCCGGGCGCTGGTGGCTCACGCCTGTAATCCTAGCTACTCAGGAGGCTGAGATCTGAGGATTGCGGTTCAAAGCCAGCCCGGGCAGGAGAGACCGTGAGACTCCTATCTCCAATAAACCACCAGAAAACCGGAAGTGGCGCTGTAGCTCAAGTGGTAGAGCGCTCGCCTTGAGCTGAAGAGCTGAGAGACAGTGCCCAGGCCCAGAGTTCAAGCCCCACGGCCGACAAAAAAAAACGGCCGACAAAAAAAAAAAAAAAAAAAAAAAGGACAAGTGTGGAAACAAGATAACATGAAGGAAAGGGAGGAACAATAAGCAACAGACACAGTGCCACAACGTGGCCAGAAGTTACATTATAAGACAGAGAAGGTTCTTCAGGATGTCCTCGAAAGCAAAATACAAAACTGGACATTTCAAAAAGCAAAAATGTCATTGAAAAAGGCCAAGGGGAAATGTGTAAACTGAAAAACAATAAAGAATGACATGATAGGCAGATTCTACAGCATTTTAGACCCAGCTAGAAAGGAAATTCATGAATGGGAAGTTATATCAAAGGCAAACATCCAGACTGAAGTAAGACAAAAAGAATGGAATCCACAACTGGAGAGGTAAGGGGCATAAAGGATACCTGAGAAGGCCTGGTATCCATGCAGTTGGAGTCACAGAAATAGGGAAGAATTTAAAGATATGGGAATAGAAGTTTACAATGGAGTTTACACAGCTATTAGAATAGTAATGTCATTTGCAGGGAAATGGGTGGACCTAGAACAAATCATGTTTAAGTGATGTTAATCATGTTAAGCTCAGAGAAAGGGCCATATTTTCTCTCATATGAAGAAGCTAGATCTAAAATACACCCAGACAGGATAAATCACATGGGACTTTAGACACACACAGTGAGACCAAAAGCAGATACTCTTAGGAATACAATGGCACAATGCCTATGGGCCTCTGATCATATAAAATAATATTTATCAAAACGAGCTCCAGGAAGTGGAAATCAGGTTTTTGTTTATTTTGTTTTCTTTTGTATTGTTTGTTCATTTATCTGTCCTTGGAAGTATAAGATGGGACACAGAAATGGAGGGACAGGCCCGGTGCCGATGGCTCACGCCTGTCATCCTAGCTACTCAGGAGGCTGAGATCTGAGGATCATGGTTCAAAGCCAGCCCAGGCAGGAAAGTCTGTGAAACTCTTATCTCCAATAAACCACCAGAAAACCAGAAGTGGTGCTGTAGCTCAAGTGGTAGAGCACTTGCCTTGAGCTGAAGAGCTGAGGGACAGCGCCCAAACCCAGAGTTCAAGCCCCACGACCGACAAAAAAAGAAAAGAAAGATAGAAATGGAGGGAGGACGAAGGGTGAACAAATGAAGCAGCGGTACTCACTAGACATTATTTTGAAAATGAACTATATTGCCAGGAGCTGGTGGCTTACACCTGTAATCCTAACTTCTCAGGAGGCTGAGATCTAAGGATCACAATTGGAACCCAGCCCAGGCTCCAATTAACCAAAACCCGGAAGTGGCGCTGTGGCTCAAGTGGTAAGAGTACTAGCCTTGAGCACAAAGAGGCTCAGGGACAGTGCCCAGGTCCTGAATTCAAGCCCCAGGACTGGCAAAAAATAATAAGATCTCGGAGTTGTACTTCTCTTTTGGGTATTTGCCCAAAATATTTCAAAGCAGACATTCAAACAGATGTTCGTACATACATGTTCATAGCAGCTTTCTGCATAAGAGCCAGAAGAGAAAAATAACCCAGGTAAGGCATGAACATACAAATGTGATTGATTGGTCCATACTCCATACTGTGGAATATTATGGACCTTTAAAAAGGGAGGACATTGTTAAGGCTAAAATGTGTTTGTGACTTTAAGTATCACTATAGTGTGAAATATGTGAAATGTATATAATCACCTAATCTCAATTTGAAAAAGAACCGTGAGAGAAGGGATGGGTTAGGAGCGATGGGTGACAATGTTGTCAGACACCTTGTATCATATACTGTTTTATAGAATGGGAACTTCTTTGTACAACTACTTAAAGATAATAATAAAAAAATGTTAAAAAGGCGGGGAGGACATTCTGACACATGACACGGCACGCATGAACTTTGACCTTTATGCCAGTGAAATACAGCAGACACAAAAGGACCCAAACTGTATGCTTCCACTTACAGGAGATTCCTAGATTAAACAGATGCAGACAGACAGGAAGTAGAAGGGCATTGCCAGGGCTGCAGGAAGTCAGAAATGGAACTTTAATGGGTAGAGTTTTAGTTTCACAATTTCTGGAGGGATCAGTTACAATATAATATGGATGTAATTTACTGAACTGTTTTTTTAGTGGTAAAAGCATAATTAAATATAGGCACTATGTATTTTATCACACATTAAAAATAAAAGCTAGCCAGGCAATGGTAGCTCATGGCTGTAATCTTAGCTACTTAGGAGGCTAAGATCTGAGGATCACAGTTCAAAACCAGCCCAAGCAGGAAAGTCTGGGAGACTCTTATCTCCAATTAACCACCACAAAACCAGAAGTGACACTATGCTTCAAAGTGGTGGAGCACTAGCCTCAAGTAAAGAGCTCAAGGACTGCTCCCAGGTCCCAAGTTCAAGCACCAAGACCAACAAAAAAATAAAAGCCAAGCACCAGAGGCTCACACCTATAATCCTAGCTACTCAAGAGGCTGAGATCTGAGAGTTACAATTTGAAGCTAGCCCCAGCAGGAAAGTCCAAGAGACTCTTATCTCCAGTTAACCAGCAAAAAAGTTTAAATGGTAGTGTGCCGGCCAAATGAGAGCAAGAGGCCCCAAGTTCAAGCCCTAGGACTGGGCACCAAGAAAAAAGATGGAATTGCAGTGAGAGATAGACACATCTGTAATTAGAGCGGGTGTTATATTTGTCAGTACTGGAAGGACAAGCAAATGCAAAATTAGTAAGAAATCAGTATGAACAACTGGATAAGCAAACTTTAACCCACTGGACATACATAGCTACACCCCAACTACATGCCACATATTCTTTTCAAATGTGTATGGAATGTTTATGAAATGCTAGGCAATAGAGCAAGTCCCAACAAATTTCAAATGATCTAAATCAAACAGTACATTCTCAGACAATGAGGCGATCAAGCCAGAAAATAAGAACTTAAAAGAAGTAAATGGAAAATATCTACATGCTCAGAAAAATATATATACATATAGTTTTGTAGTTATTTAAATATATATATATAACTAAATAACTGATTTTTTTTTTGTCGGTAATGGGGCTTGAACTCTGGGCCTGGGCACTGTCCCTGAGCTCATCAGCTCAAGGCAAGTGCTCTACCACCTGAGCCACAGTGCCACTTCCAGCTCTTGTCTGGTTAGTTGGAGATAATAATAGTCTCACAGACTTCCTTCCCAGGGCTGGCTTCCAACCTTGATTCTCGGATCTCTGTCTCCTGAGTAGCTAGTATTACCGGTGTGAGCCATCAGCACCTGGGCTTACAGTTTTTGAAAGGGGAATTAAGCAGGTGTGTACTGTAGTTCCAGACCCTGGAGAAGCAAGGTGGAAGGATGGCTCAAGTCCATGAGTTCAAGGCAAGCTGGGGCAACATAGCAAAACCCCTTCTCAAAAGAAAAAAAGTTACAAGATTAAAATATATTTTCTTCCTGCCCTTCATCTTCTGTGTTCCCACTAATAACTAATCTGAAGGAAGCAAACAAAACACAAACTTATCCTTGTAGCCCATTTTTGGCATGAGTTTAGAAAATCAAGTTCTTTTCTACAGGAAATCAGCATTAAAATGCGATAATGTAGCCTAGTATAGTGATGAATGCCTATAATCACAAGAACTTAGGAGGGTGAGAAAAGATGGAATCCTACCCAGGCGCTGGTGATTTATGCCTGTAATCTTAGCTACTCAAGGCTGAGATCTGAGGATCACAGTTCAAAGCCAGCCTGGGCAGGGAAGTCTGTGAAACTCTTTTCTCCAATAAACCACTAGAAAACCAGAACTGGTGCTGTGGCTCAAAGTGGTAGAGCGCTAGTGTTAAGGGACAGTGAGGGACAGTGCCCAGGTCCTGAGTTCAAGCCCCGTGACTGACAAAAGCAAAAAAAAGGGGGAGGAAGGAAGAAGGAAGGAAGGAAGGAAGAAAGTGAGAGAGAGAGAGAAAGAAAGGAGGGAAGGAAGAAAGAAAGAAAGAAAGAAAGAAAGAAAGAAAGAAAGAAAGAAAGAAAGAAAGAAAGAAAAAAAAAAAAGAAAGAAAGACGTTAGAGTCCCAGGCCAGCCTGGGCTTCATAGTGAGACCCAGACCCCAAAATAAATACCAAGCTGGGAATGGGTATTTGTGGAACTTTCCTTCTCGAGGTTACTGTAACTGGAAATGTTGAGGGCTCTATAGTTTAGGGTGGCATCAGTGTTCTCCAAGTGCTCAGGAACGAAGGAAGGAATGAAGGAACGAAGGAAGGAACGAAGGAACGAAGGAAGGAAAGAAAAGAAAGACTGGGCATCACAAGGTCAGGCAACTTGAACAATTCTTCTGTTTTGCAGCTGGTGCTAAAGAGTTAATTCAGTCTGAAAAGAGTCACAAAGTGCAGGAATTTTTTTTTAATGGATTCCACATTCATAACCAAGTGCTTGGCTAGTTGCCTGCTCATATATTACAAAACAAAATGTGTTGCCTTCAGAGTGTGTGTGTGTGTGTGTGTGTGTGTGTGTGTGTGTGTGTGTGTGTGTGTGTGTGCTCACACATACCACTTCTTGGGTAGGCTGTTGCTCTACCACTTGAGCCAACCTATATTCTTGGTTTTCCAATGGTTAATTGCAGGTAAGAGTCTCACAGATTTTCCTGCCCTCGCTAGCTTCGAACTGTGATCCTCAGATCTCAGCCTCCTGAGTAAGCTAGGATTACAGACGTGGACTCTTGCCCTAGAACCCCCACCCCCCACCATGTGAGCTGATCTGGGCCCGCACACCAGCAACCTGGCTTAGCCTAAATTATGCATAGTGATTCCCATCTGGGTTTAGGGGCTATTTTGTAAAACTTGCACACACAAAAAGGAACCTATTGTTTTTCAATTTTGAAATTAATGCCACAGGCGGACATCTAGAATGTGAGCTTGTCGTGAATGGGGTAGACGTCTCCTTAGACACACCGAGGCCACAGCCCCCGGGACAGGAGCAGCACCGACGGCCTGCGAGTGCTGAGCTTTACTCTATTTCTCATTTCTCCCTTCTTGATTTCTTATCCTTTCTTCTTGGTGCCTATTTTTCCTTGTGGACTTTCTATTTCCGTCTCCCCCCAGAGCTAGTGTTTTCCATTCCTACATACACTTATCCTCATCTCTGTCTCCTTTTGGAAACATCTCTTGTCTACATCCAGTCCACCCACCCCTGTCAGTCTTGGGGCTTGAACTCAAGGACTGGGTGCTGTCCCTGAGTTTCTGTTTGCTCAAGGCAAGTGCTCTACTACTTGAGCCACAGCGCCACTTCCAGCTTTCTGGTGATTAACTGGAGATAAGAATCTTACAGACTTGGGCTGGGAAGGTGGCTCAGTGGTAGAGTGCTTGCCTTGCATGCAAGAGGCCCTGGGTTCGATTCCTCAGCACCACATAAGAAAAAAGCCGGAAGTGGTGCTGTGTCTCAAGTGGTAGAGCACTAGCCTTGAGCTGAAGAGCTGAGGGACAGCACCCAGACCCAGAGTTCAGGCCCCACGACCGGACCAAAAAAAAAAAAAGAATCTTACAGACTTGCCCCTTGCTGGTGGCTCATGCCTGTAATCCAAGCTACTCAGGAGGCTGAGATCTGAGGATCGTGGTTCAAAGCCAGCCTGGGCAGGAAAGTCTGTGAGACTCTTATGTCCACTAAACCACCAGAAAGCCGGAAGTGGCGCTGTGGCTCTAGTGGTAGAGTGCTAACCTTGAGCTGAAGAACACAAGGACAGTCCCACGCTCAGAGTTCAAGACTCAGGACCGACCAAAAAAAAAAAAAAAAAAGAAGAAGAAGAAGAAAAAGAAAGAAAAAGAATCTTACAGACTTTTCTGCCTAGGCTGGCTTTGAACTTCAATCCTTAGAACTCAGCCTCCTGAGGATTACAGGCATGAGCCACTGGCGCCCAGCTCAAAAGATTCGTTTACCATCAAAACCTGAAAGTGCAGGTGAGATTCAAGTGGTAGAGCACCAGCTCAGAATGAACAAGCCAAGACAGAGCACAAGGCTGTGAGTTCAAGCCCCAGTACTGGCACGTGTGCGTGCGCACACACACACACATTCACACACACACACACACACACCCTGTGCTGTGCTTTGTCTGAAAATGTCCATAAAGGAGTAATGGGCACCGACTTGTAGTTCTTTTGGCCAGAACATATGCATGCTGTCTTGAGGTTGAGCAAAGAAATGGCATGCCAGCGAGCTGGGAAGGTGGCTTAGTGGTAGAGTGCTTGCCTAGCTAGCATGCATGAAGCTCTGGGTTCGAATCTCAGAACCACATAAACACAAAAGGCCGGAAGTGGTGCTGTGGCTCAAGGGGTAGAGTGCTAGCCTTGAACAAAAGAAGCTCAGGGACAGTGCCCAGTTCCTGAGTTCAAGCCCAAGGACTGGCGAAAAAGAAAAAGAAATGTCATGCAAGGCACAGCACAGCTAGGCTAGAAGCTCCCTACCAGCCTGGCTGGAATCCAAATTTCTCTCTCGATTATTTAAGATAGATGTTAGATTTCTGTTACATAGAAATCACTGTCATTTTGGAAACAGATGTGGCCAAATGTACATTTTTGTTTTGTTTTGTTTTGCCAGCCCTGGATCTTGAACTCAGTGCCTGGGCACTGTCCCTGAGATTCTTTTGCTCAAGGCTAGCACTCTACCACTTGAGCTAGAGCACCACTTCTGGCTTTTTCTGTGTATGTGGTACTGAGGAGTTGAACCCAGGGCTTCATGCTTGCTAGGCAAGCGCTCTGCCACTAAGCCACATTCCCAGTCCCAAACATACATTTTAACATATGGAATTCGTAGAGTCATTTTGCACATAAGTAATATTTACCCAACCTATTTAAAAATCACAGCCTGGCAGATATATATGTATATATATATATATTTTTTTTTTTAATAGAAGCAATTGTAACCCTTAGTGTTCTGGGGCAGGAGATACTATATTTTGTAACTTTTTCATGATTTCAGCTTGAGAGAAGTTGGGAAAACAGCCCTGGAAGCAGCTGTACTACTTTTGCCTCCATTCCCACACTCCTTTGAACTATTCTCTAGCTCCGTGTGTGTGTGTGTGTGTGTGTGTGTGTGAGAGAGAGAGAGAGAGAGAGAGAGAGAGAGAGAGAGAGAGAGAGAGAGAGAGAGAGAGAGTGTATGTGTGTGTCCTAAGGCTTGAATCGGAACCTTGAACGCCTGTTTGGCTTTCTGCAGCAAAGGCTGGTGCTCTACCACTAGAGCCACAGCCCCACTTCTTCCTTTTTGCTGGATCATTGGAGATTGGGGTCTCGTGGACTTTTCTGCCCAGGCTGGCTGTCAACTACCATCTCAGACCTCAGCCTCCTGAGTAGCTAGCATCACAGGCGTGAGCCACTGGTGCTTGGCTTCTACAAAATTTTTGAAACACCTGAGGGTCTTCAGCAGCCGCAAGCCCCTTTCTCCCTAAACACTCTGTGGTCCCTAAAAGGAGGACATATGTGGGAGTAGATCCACAGTATGGTTATTAAAATCAGGAAATGAACTCATAAAATACAATTTGCTGACCCTATAGTTGTTTTTTTCAGATTTTGCCAAGTGCTCCAAGAACATCCTTAATCATACAAGAACATCCCCCCCCCCCCTCCAGCGCAAAAAAGAAAGAAAGAAAGAAAATCCCAAATCACAATTGGGCACTGTAGCACATGCCTCTAATCCTATCTACTAAAGAGGCTGAAATCAGGAGGAGGATGGTTCAAAGCTAGCTCTGGCTGAAAGTTTCCAACACTTCATCTCCACCAATCATAAGCCGAGTACCATGGCATACTTCTGCCATCCCAGCTAGGAAGCATCAGTAGGAGGATGGTAACTCAGGCCAGCCTAGCCTAAATGTGAGATCCTGTTAGAAAAATGACCAAAGCAGCCCAAGAGCTAGGGGCTCACACCTGTAATCCTCAGGAAGCTGAGATCAGAGGACACCAACCCAGAGAGACAAGTCCATGAGACTCTTTTTTTTTTTTTTTTTTTTGGGTCCGGTCGTGGGACCTGAACTCTGGGCCTGGGCGCTGTCCCTCAGCTCATCACTTCAAGGCTAGCGCTCTACCACTTGAGCCACAGCGCCACTTCTGGCTTTTTTCTTTTTGCTTATGTGGTGCTAAGGAATCGAACTCAGGGCCTCATGCATGCAAAGCAAGCGCTCTACCACTGAGCCACCTTCCCAGCCCTCCATGAGACTCTTATCTCCAATAAACCACCAAAAAATGGGACATGACACTGTGGCTCAAGTGGCAGAGCACTCGCCTTGAGCGGAATTGCTGAGGGACAGTGCTCAAGCTCAGAGTTCAAGCCCCATAACAACAACAAAAAGACAACAAAAAAAAAAAAAAGAAAAAGAAAAAAAGGAAGGAGGGAAAAAGAGGGAGGGAGGGGGAAAAAACAAAAGTATAAAAGGTTAGGGTGTGGCTCAAATAGAGCCTAAACAAGGCTCTGAGTTCAAACCCCAGTACAACCAAAAAAAAAAAAAAACAGCAATCATGTATTACCTTTTCGTATCCTGTTTATCTTGTTCTCTGCTGCGCTGGGCATCAAAATCAAGATTTGTGCCTGAGAGACAAGGTGCTCTACCACTGAGCCATACCCCCAGCCTTTGTCCTGGAATTATTATTATTATTATTTTAGTCCCTTTCAGTTTGGAAAGTTTTCTTTCTGTCTCTTCCTGCCATTGCTCAACCTTCACATTTTGAAGAGTTGGTTGCATTGTATACTGCCTCTCCTCTGGGAACATCTGATACTTTGCTCTTGATTAGATTGGGGTTGTGCATCTGGGCAGGAGGTGTTGGAAGGAATTCAATGTCACATGATGTCAATTTGTTCTTCTTCCTTTGTTGCTCAATATGTTCCCACCACAATGTTACTATTTTATCCTTGCAAAATTAGTAAGTACTTTGTGGAGGAACATCTTCAAAGCTGTCTAAGTATCCTCTTCAGTTTCAGCATCCATTGATGATTCTCATGGGAATCAATCATTTACTTTGATGCTTGGCCAGTAATAGTATTTGGATAGTTAAAAAAATTTTTTTTTCCTCAAAAGGGTTAAGGATATTCAGGCAAATACTCAGGCTTGTGTCTATGAGCACTATAACGAAAAACATAGTGCTTATTTAGAATTTCTTTTGTGGACTGGGATGTAACTCAGGGGTAGAGTGCTTATTGAACATGCACCCAGAGCCATGGCCTTGAATTTAATCACCAGAAACAGAGGAAGGAAGGAAGCAAGGGGAGAGGGAGGAAGGGAAAGAGGGAGGGAGGGCTCTTTTTAAACATAGAACATATCTTGGAACCTTGAGTCAGTGCTATCCAAAAATACTTAATATTTAATAGAGGATGCATTGTTTTTAACACTGCTTGTTATTTTTATTTTTTGGTCGGTCATGGGGCTTGAACTCTGGGCTTGGGTGCTGTCCCTGCACTCTTGAGCTCAAGGTGAGTGCTCTACCGCTTAAGCCACAGTGCCACTTCCAGTTTTCAAGAGGTTTATTGGAGATAAGAGTCTCATGGACTTTCTTGCTCAGGCTGGGTTTGAACCACAACCCTCAGATCTCAGCCTCCTGAATAGCTAGGATTACAGACATGAGTCACCTGTACCTGGCTTCTTGGTTATTTTTGTTTGTTTTGCTGGTCCTGGGTCTTGAACTCAGGGCCTAGAGACTGTCCCTGAGCTTTTTCAGCCAAATCTAGTGCTCTACCACTTTGACCCAAAGCACTACTTCCTGTTTTCTGGTGGTTAATTAGAGATAAGAGTCTCAAGAGGTTCATGCCTATAATCCTAACTAGTTACTCAGGAGGCTGAGATCTGAGGATGGCTGTTCAAAGCCAACCCAGATAGGAAAGTCCCTTAGACTCTTATCTCCAATTAACCACCAGAAAACTGGAAGTGATGCTGTGGCTCAAATGGTAGAGCTCTCGCCTTGAACAAAAGAGCTCAGGGACAGTGCCCAGGCCCTAAGTTCAAGCTATGACCAACAAACAAACAAACAAAACCCTAAAGTATCTTCAATCCTTGTACTGTAATCATGACCAGTTTTCTAATCAGCTCTGTACTACAGTATTGGAATATCAGGCTTCTCATAAAGGAAAGGTGATTTATTTAGCTCACACTTTCAGAGGTTCAAAGTCTAAGCTCCTTAGGTGGGCATTGATTTGGCTTCTAGTTAGGGCCATGGATGGAGGAAGGCCATGCTAGAAACCAGTGGACTTAAAACAGGATGCCAGAGGCACCAGAGGCCCACAATCCTCTTGGAAGCCACATCCCCAATGACTTAAAACCCTCCCCTTTGTCCCCTGCAAAGGTTCCGTGCTGCCTACCAGCGCCCTCCTGTGGAGCAAGCCCTCAATCACAATGGAAGGAGCGACAGTCAAATCACACTAAAGGACGGATCACTGTGAAAAAGGCTCCTACACGGAGGCAGCCATACATCTATCAGGACATGATCATTTGCATCCACAACCAAGTTCTGATCTATCTGATGAAAGGATTCCCCAGACTGTGAATGCAAAGACTGTCATTCACAATCCCTTATTCTTTTTTTTTTTGGGGGGGGGAGGTGGATATGGGGGAGGGGGGAGACAGGAAAGCTGGAGGAAAACACAGCAGAGCTCTGTGTGGGCTGCTTCTTACTATCAGATGAAATTACGGGTCAAGTCTCACACACACACACACACACACACACACACACACACACACACACACACACACACACACACACACACACACACTGTGTCAGGAAACAGCCTGTCCATTTTGGCTGTAGAAGCAGGAATTTTGGTTTTCTTGGCTTCCGGGCTGTTCTTGGACGGGGGCCCTCTAGGGAAACTGAGCAAGTCCATGCCCCCATCAAACTTGGGCTGCATCCATCCAGGCAGGACACAAAAAAACAACCTCTCCAGCCCTCTCCCCCAAGGGAAGCAGACAAAAGTGCTGTTGATGCGGAAGGTGCGGAGAGCCGTGGATGGCCTGTGGGAGGAAGCTTGGCTTGGAGCAGCCGCACAGCTCTGAGCCTCTCAGGGAGCACAGGGGGTCTGGGGGGAGGAGGGAAGGAGTCCAGGGCTCCACCAAGTCCTGGGGAGCTGCACATACCCATGAAGGCAAGCCTGTCTGTTAGTTGCTGGTGTTTGAATTCTCTCCAAAGAGCATCACCCATGGACAAATGCTTGTGGGAAATCAAGGAGGTGGGGAGGGGAGCTGGGGAAGGAGCAGTCAAACCTATCTTATTTAATTGGACCTATGTTCAGAAAAATCACATCTTCACTTTTGGTTTGTTAAATGGTGGGAATCGAACCCAGGGCCTTGCAGATTTTTTTTTGTCAGTCATGGGGCTTGAACTCTGGGCCTGGGTGCTGTCCCTCAGCTCTTCAGCTCAAGGCAAGTGCTCTACCACTTGAGCCACAGCACCACTTCCAGTTTTCTGATGGTTTATTAGAGCTAAGAGGCTCATGGACTTTCCTGGCCTGGCTGGCTTTAAACCATGATCCTCAGATCTCAGCCTCTGGAGTAGATAGGATGACAGGTGTGAGCCACTAGCACCCAGCCCCTTCCCCCCTGCTTTTTTTTTTTTTTTTTTTCTTAAATCATACATTGAAAACACAAGACAGCCAGGAGCCTGTGATTCATACCTATAATCCTAGCTATTTAGGAGTCTGAGTTCTGAAGGTCACAGTTCCAATCCAACACAGACAGTAAAGTCCAGGAGCAGATTCTTCCCTTTAACCACCAAAAAGCCAGAAGTAGACTCAAGCCCCAGGACCAGTGGGGAGGGGGGAGGGGAATCAATCTTATCAGCCATGTGCCCTGGGTAGCTGGATTTTTCTTAGGTGGGTACCAGTTCTAAGGCTTGAACTCAGGGCTTGGGCCCTGTCCCATAACTCTTTTTTTTTTGCTCAAGACTAGTTAGTGTTCTACTACCTGAGCCACAGCTCTACTTCCAGCTTTTTGCTGCTTAATTGGAGATAAGAGTTTCATGGACTTTCCTACTTCGGTTGCCTTTGAACCTCAATCCTCAGCTCTCAGCCTCCTGAGTAGCTAGAATGACAGGCACGAGCCACAGATGCCTAACAGATCACTTCTTAATTCATGGTTGTGTGGTCTATTTTTCCAACACCTGGGATGTGTCATTTGATCTCTATTCACACATTGTCCAACAATGTATTGTGATCTCCCCACCCCCCCCGCCCCCCCCCCCCACAACGGCCCCTACCCAGCAGCCCCTCAGCACAGAGAAGATGAGAACCAGAGACAAATGGGTGGCAAATACTTTTTCAGAAACATTTGGCAGTTGTTATAGGCTGGCTGCTGAGGGGAAACGTCTGGAAGGCCAGAGCTAAGGGTCCACCCCTCGTCTTTGTGCCTCAGAGTTTCCTCCACTGTTTCTCCGGTTTCCCTGTTGATTGGCTGATTTAGCAAAACAACACAGTAGCAGATGTTACCCGCCCCCCACCTCACCCCAAGAAAATGTAACCCGAAGTCCCAGAGCAGGAGCTCCCCGCCTCTGCCCACTCTCCTGACACGCAGAAAGCCTTTAGTGTGAATTTCCACAGATCTCTTCTGACACTCGGAGGGGCCTGGGGCTTGCTGGCTCCCCCTGTGCCCCACCCCTCCGCAGCCATGTTGGGACCACATCACTCCATGCAGCCAAGCTGCGGCTAATGACATAGGCAGAGTCTGTCCCTCGGAAACACTTGGCGTGTTCTTAGGAGGAAAAATGAGCTCATCCCAAGCAAGAGAAGAACAAGTCATCTCTCAACTCCAAAGGAATCTATTTATTGGCCATTTTGGTTTGGTTTCAAACTATCATTTGGGGTTTGTGTGTGTGTGTGTGTGTGTGTGTGTGTGTGTGTGTGTGTGTGTGTATCATTTGGGGTGTGTGTGTGTGTGTGTGTGTGTGTGTGTGTGTGTGTAAAACCCTTCAGTTTCCCAAGGAATAGGCTTTCTCGCAGAAATTTCACCGTGAAGCTGTACCCCAGGCCTCAGAAGAGAAGACTGTATGATGATTGCTTCCCAGATCTCAGCTTTGAGCTCATTTCACACCTGCTCACCGAGGAGCTGGGAATGGAGCCAGGGGCTGAGCCAGGCCACTTCAGGCCCTGGCACTACAGGGAGGAGTCATGCGCAAGGCTGAGTGCGGGGACACTGACCTTGCTAGGAGAAGGAAGCTAGGAAGTTCCCCCTAGCCCTGCCTGCCACCTGCTGCTACCTACAGGGGACCCAGAAACAACATGGGGTGAGAGTACTTGAAGGTTAGGGTCCCTTGAGGTGAAGTTTGAGAGGTGGGGAAGAAGGAGAGAAAAGCTGGGAATGTGGCTTAGTAGTAGAGTGCTTGCCTAGCATGCATGAAGCCCTGGGTTTGATTCCTCAGTACCACATACACAGAAAAAGCCGGAAGCGCTGAGGTTCAAGTGGTAAAGTGCTTTCGCCTTGAGCAAAAGAAGCTCAGTGCGCAGGCCTTGAGTTCAAGCCCAGGACTGGCAAAATAATAATAATAATAATAATAATAATAATTTTAAAAGTCTTATGGACGTTCCTGCCCTGGCTTTGAACCGAGATCCTCAGATCTCAGCCTCCAGAGTAGCTAAGATTACAGGCCTGAGCCATCAGCACCACCCAGCCTAGTCTTTTTCCCCCAAGGATAGTGACCCAGAGGTCTCTAACTCCACATACCTTTGGGCCAGGTGACTTGGAGCAGGAGCAGGGCTCTGAGCTTCTAAGGGAGCACAGGGCTGACCTCACCCAGAAGTGCAGTCAGCCAGGCCCACCAATAGCAGGCCACTCAAAACCCCCCTCCCCCAGAGATTCTCTGTTTTCCCATCAGCCACCTGGGGTTGACTGTGTGCTCCTCCTTCCCCTCTGAGCCTCTCAAGCACTGGGGGATGAGGAAGGGGTGTGAGGGTGTGGGTGTGGGTGGGTTATTTTAGTGGTCCCTACAGTGAAGATCTCCCTTATGGCCTGAACAATAGCATATGGAGACAATCCACAGCTACTCAGGAGGCTGAGATCTGAGGATTGCAGTTTGAAGCCAACTTGGCAAAGTTGAGAGACTCTTGTCTCCAAAGAACAGCAAAAAGCCAGAAGTGGAGAGGTAGATCTCAAATGGTAGAGTGCCAGCTTTGAGAGGGAGGAGGGGGAGGGGGAGGGGGAGGAGGAGGGAGAGGAGGGGGAGGGGGAAGGGGAAAGGAGGGGGGAGGAGAGAGGAGGGAGGAGGAAAAGAAGAACAAGCAGCAGCAGCAGCTAACAGTGCCAGGCCCTGAATTCAAGCCCCAGTAGCAGCACAAAGCGAAGAGGTGATTATGTTAAAAATGAGGATGTCCTCATCCCTATCATACAGGATCCAGGATGTCCCTGTGGGTGAAAGGGGCTAGAAAGAGACACTGCGGCCAGAGGGCCGGGTCGGCCTGGAGCAGGCTGGCCAGACTCCATCTCGAAAATAACTCCCCCAAAAAACCAACCAAGGCTGGAGGTGTGGTTCAAGTGGTAGAGTACCAGACTAAAGTTCTGAGTTCAAACCCCAGTTTAGGGGAAAAGGAGAAGGAGAGAGAGAGGGTGGGGTCCGCACCTCAGAGGGCCCCGGCTCTGTGCCAGCTCCTTCCAGCCTCAAAGAACCGGAAAGGAAAAGGTTCATTTGCGGAAGGCTCCCAGCCGGTGGCATTTTGTTACAGCGGCTCCCACACACCCGTAAGTCCCTAGCAGGCCCGGAGGGGGCCGCCCCCCTGCAGGGCGATGCCTGGAACAGGCCTGCCCCAGGCCCAGCCTGACCTCCGGCCAGCGCGAAGGGAAAGGGGCTTGCAGGCCCTCGGGTGCCTAGCCTGGAGCGCAGGGGGGGAGATGGCTGGAGGTGAACCCATCCTAGCAAAGGACGTTCTTCTCCCTCCCACTAGCTTCTCGGGGGTCACAGAGGAAAATCCCCAGAGGCTTCGCCCGCCCGGGATGCGGGATGCGTTCCCCAGGTCCTGGCAGCACGCCCAGCGCTCGCGTCCCAGCAAGCCCGGCGGCGGCGGCGGCGGCGGCGGCACAGACTCACTAGCGCCCCCTTGGGGGCCGCCGGGCGCCATGCAGGCCTCAGAATCTGAGTTTCTTAGGAAAAACAAAAAAACAAAAGGAAAACTTGGCTTAGAAACACCAAAGGGTTGGAGGGAATACTATTGCCCTGTCTTCCTCTGCTTTTCCTCTCAGTGTCTGAGAAAAAAGTGGAAGGGGTCAGGATACGGGAGAAAGAAACGGAAATGGAACAGGAGGCCTAAGGAGACCAAGTGAAACAGGTTTTAATTTTACTTGTTGGTTGATTGATAGCCAGTCCCGGGGCTTGAACTCAGGGCCTGAGCTGCTTTTGCTCAAGGATAGCGCCACTTGAGCCACAGCACCACTTCCAACTTTTTCTGTGTACGTGGTACTAAGGAATGGAACCCAGGGTTCATTCACACTAGGCGAGCGCTCCACCACTGAGCCACAGTACCAGCCGCTCCCCCTTTTTTTTGCATGTGTGTGCTGATGGTTGGGCTTGAACTGCTGTGTTCTTTAATGGTTAATTAGAGATAAATCCCATGGACTTTCCTGCCCAGCTGGCTTCAAATGGCCATCTTCTGATCTCACCCTGCTGGGAAGCTAAGATTACAAGCATGAACTACTGGCAGCTGGCTAAATTATTTTCATTTTTAATTAATTTAGTTTTTGTCAGTCGTGGGGCCTGAACTCTGGGCCCGGGCATTGTCCATCAGCTCTTCAGCTCAAGGTGAGTGTTCTACCACGTGAGCCACAGTGCCACTTTACCACTTCTGATTTTCTGGTGGTTAATTGGAGATCATTCTCGGAGACTTTCCTGCCCATGCTGGCTTTGAACTGTGAACCTCAGATCTCAGCCTCCTGAGTAGCTAAGCCACTGGTGCCCGGACCCTTTTATTTATTTAGTTATTTTTAACATTCCCTGGAAGAGGGCAAGGTTACAACCAGGATTGTAGATTTTCGGCCCAAAGTCTAGGAGTCCCACATTAAATCTGGCATCTGGGGCCCATACATCCAGCCATCTTCAGGGGCCCAGACACCAGCTTTGGGTTCAATAGGGCGAAGAAGATATGTGGAGTTAAAATAGTCCCCTGTAATCCTAGCCACTCAAGAGGCTGAGTTCTGAGGATCACAGTTCAAAGCCAGCCAGGGCAGTAAAGGCCATGAGACTCTTACCTCCAATGAACTGCTCAGAAAAAACTAGAAGTGGAGCTGTGGTTCAAGTGGTAGAGTGCTAGCCTTGAGCAAAAGAAGCTCACGGATAGTGCCCAGGCCCTAAGTTCTATCTCCAAGACCAGGGAAAAAAGTAAATAAACAATTGCACAGTTTCACGTGTTTTGACAATCTTGCTATTCATTCACACTTCTTTTTTTTGTTGGTTGTGGGGCCTGAACTCTGGGCTTGGGTGCTGTCCATCAGCTCTTCAGCTCAAGGCTAGAGCTCTACCACTTGAGCCACAGCACCACTTCCAGCTTTTTCTGTTTATGTGGTGCTGAGGAATTGAACACAGAACCTCATGCATGTGAGGCAAGCACTCTACCACGGAGCCACCTTCCCAGCCTTCACGCTTCTTTTTGAGTAGTTGAAAGGTGAGGGGATCTTGTAGGAATGACTTAATCTGTACTGAGGGTAGCATCTGGTGATCTACTTGTAAGATGACCCTGCTTGGCAAAGAAACACATGAGGAAATGCTCATCATCCCTGGCCATAAAGGAAATGCAAATCAAAGCAACTCTTAGATTCCATCTCACCCCAGTTAGACTGGCCAGCATTGTCAACTTGAACAACAAATATTGGCCGGGATGTAGGGGAAAAGGAACCCTATTGCACTGTTGGTAGGATTGTAAACTAGTACAACCACTCTGGACAGCAGTCTGGAGGTTCCTCAAAAAGCCAAGCATAGATCTTCCCTAACACCCAGCCATACCACTCCTGGGCATCTCCCCTGAACATCATGAGCCAGGATATGATAAAGACACCTGCACACCCATGTTCATTGCCACACTATTCACAACAGCCAATATATGGAAACAGCCAAGATGCCCCACAATAGGTGGATCAAAAAAATGTGGCGCCTATACACAACAGAACTTTACACAGCCATTAGAAAGGATAAAATAATGTCATTTGCAGGGAAATGATTGGAACTAGAACAAGTCATGTTAAGTGAGGTAAGCCGAGCTCAGAGAGACAAACGGCACATGTTCTCTCTGATATGCAGAAATTAGATCTAAAATACACTGGGATTTGGTAAATTATCCAGAATTCTAGATACAGTGAGACCAAATAGGATACTCTTAGGAGAGAACACAAAGGCACCATGCCTAAGCGCCTCTTCATAGTTATATAAAATTATATATATATATATATATATATATATATATATATATAAATGAACTCCATGATATAGAAACGAGATCGTTTATTGTTTTAAATTTTTATGCATGGTGTGTTCACGTGTGTATCTTCAAGAGGGTGGGGGGAGGGTACAGAACCTGAGAGAAAAGGGGTGAAAAAGTGCAGCGGCGGTGCTCACTGGACACTGATGAACATGAACGACACAGCTCGTGGGTGGAGACGGGAGGGAGGGGCTGGGAGAGAGCGAGGGAACAGCAGACCCTGTGTGCAAGGAAGTGGACTCATTGCCTGACGCAGGCAATGTGATCCCTCTGTACAGCACCTTTATAATAATAATACATTAATTTAAAAGTTTTAAACGTAACTGTTTTCAGGGCAAAAATTGAAAAAAGGAAACAAAAGAAAAACCTTTCTTCAGCCCATGAGCCTTGGGCGGGGTGGGGGTGGGGAAGGAGGGGTGTTCAAGCCCTCTTAATACAGCAGCAGCATGAAGTCCTCCTCCTTCTCCTCCCCCTCCCTCCTCCTCCCTCCTCTTTTCTCCTCCTCTTTTCTCCCCTTCCTCCTCCTTTCTTGTCAGTGGTGGGGCTTACACTCAGGAGCTGGGCACTGTCCCTCAACTTTCTTGCTCAAGGCTAGTGCTCTAGCAGGTGTAGAAGAGCTCTACTTCTGTATGTATATTAGCTTGTTTGTCAGTGCTTAACTGGAGATGAGAGTCTCACAGCCTTTCCTTCTCAGGCCGGCTTCAAACCGTGATCCTCAGATCTCAGTCTCCTGAGAAGCTAGGACTACAGGGGTGAGCCACTGGCACCTGGCGTGCACGTGCGCGCGCACACACACATATTAGCTAGGAACAGGCCACTTCTACAGGATCAAAGAACCCAAAGGAATCTAGGGTTTCAAGACCAGTGAGTAAACCCCCAATTCCCTCCCTGCTGTCTCAGTTCCCCTCTTTTCCATTTCAATCGAGGACCTGACAGCATCACAGCAGACCACTTGGTTCAATAGTCAATCAGCCTCCTCTGAACTCCATGCTGGAGGCAATGTAAGAGGAAACAGAAGAGATGCTTTTGCTGGGCCCTGGAATTAACTTTTAAAAGTCCCTTTCTTCACTGTGGTTCTATCAGTGCCTTTTGATCCAAGCAATTCTCTGCAGTAGTCACTTTACAATCACCTTGGGCTCTGGGAAAAAGAAGATTCAATAATAAATATCTTGTGTGGAAGGCTGACCTTCCCCTCAAACTGGCCATACTTGCTTATCTTCAAGAAAGCAGCTAAGGGCTGGGAAGGTGGATCCGTGGTAGAGTGCTCACCTCACACATATGAAGCCCTGGGTTCGATTCCTCAGTACCACAGACACAGAAAAAGCTGGAAGTGGCACCGTGGCTCAAGTGGTAGAGTGCTAGCCTTGAGTAAAAGCATCTCAGGGACAGCGCCCAGGCCCTGAGTTCAACCCCTAGGACTGTCAAAAACAAAGAACAAAAAAAGATAATGCTGTTCCATGTTCTGTGTTTTTGTTTTGTCCTGTCGCTTGAACTTAGAGCATGGGCGCTGTCCCTGAGCATCTCTGCTCAAGACTAGTGCTCTACCACTTGAGCCCACAGCACCGCTTCCAGCCTTTCTTGCCCAGGCTGACTTCAAACCACCATCTTCAGATCTCAGCCTCCTCAGTTGCTAGGATTACAGGTGTGAGCCACCAGCACCCGGCTTGTCTTTTTGCCTTGTGTATCTGTCTTTGGGAAGGTAAGGGGTGGGGAGGGGGCAGGGGGGAGCACAGAAATGGAGGGACAAAGGGTGAACAAATCCAGCAGTGGTATTCACTAAATACTTTGTTCAAAATGAACTATGCAACTTGTGTGTATGGATGGGAGGGAAAACCGGGAGAAAGGGAGGGAAAGGTGACACTGTCACAAGAAATGGACTTTTTGTCGGTCGTGGGGCTTGAACTCTGGGCCTGGGCGCTGTCCCTGAGCTCTTGAGCTCAAGGCTAGCACTCTACCACTTGAGCTACAGCTCCACTTCCAACCTTTTCTGCTTATGTGGTACTGAGGAATCAAACCCAGGGCCTCATGCATGCGAGGCAAGCACTCTACCACTGAGCCACCTTCCCAGCCCCAAGAAATGGACTCTACCTGAGTTATGTAACTACAAACCCTTCATACATCACCTTTTTAACAAGTTTTTAAAAATTAAAAAACAACAGTTCAGTTGGAAGTCATCTAGAGTAGTGGTCCGTGAACCACACAGCCTTGACATCACCTGAAAACTTGTTAGAAAACTCCAGGGCCTTTCCCCCCACCCCAACCCCCAGGCCCAAGTCAGCAAGTCTGCAGGTGGAGGCCGGCAGCCTGGGCTCTGGTGTGCACTCACTCAGCTGAAGAACCTCCAGCTGAGGACACAACACGGCATGGCGCAAGTTGCCAACTTGAGAGAACACTTAGGGTAGAAAACACCCGTGACTGGAGAGAACACTTAGGGTAGAAAACACCCGTGACTGGGGCTGGGAAGGTGGCTCAGTGGTAGAGCGCTTGCCTTACAAGTCAGAGGCCCTCGGGGCTGGGAAGGTGGCACAGTGGTAGAGTGCTTGCCTTGCATGCATGAGGCCCTGGGTTTGATTCCTCAGCACCACATAAGCAAAAAGAAAAAAGCCGGAAGCGGTGCTGTGGCTCAAGTGGTAGAGTGCTAGCCTTGAGCTGAAGAGCTGAGGGACAGCGCCCAGGCCCAGAGTTCAGGTCCCACAACCAGACCCCCCAAAAAAAGAAAAGACCTGTGACTTGTTTGTGGTGCTAGGCTGCAAACCCAGGAGCTTTGCATATCTAGGCAAGGGCTCAACCACTAAGCCCCACTCCTGCCTGTGAGCTGGTGCCTGACACATGCATAAACCGCTTCCCACTGATGAAAAGCAGGTGTAGACCCATCCCAGGGATTTGAAAGCGTCTTACTACACAAAACCCTGCAGTTTACAGCAGCTTTGTTTGTAACTGTCAATGTTTGTGAACAATCAAGCTTCAACATGTGACTGGATAAAATGTAACCCGGCCAAAAAGACAGCACAGTGGTAAGAGTGCTTGCCTCACATGCATTTGATTTCTCAGCACCACATTAAGCACAAAAAGCTGGAAGTGGGCCGGGCGCTGGTGGCTCACGCCTGTAATCCTAGCTACTCAGGAGGCTGAGATCTGAGGATCGCGGTTCAAAGCCAGCCCGGGCAGGAGAGACGAGGCCGTGAGACTCCTATCTCAAATAAACCACCAGAAAGCCAGAAGTGGCGCTGTAGCTCAAGTGGTAGAGCGCTCGCCTTGAGCTGAAGAGCTGAAGGACAGCGCCCAGGCCCAGAGTTCAAGCCCCACGACCGACAAAAAAAAAAAAAAAAAAGCTGGAAGTGGGGCTGTGGTTCAAGTGGTAGAGCACTAGCCTCGAGCTGAAGAGCCGAGGGACAGCGCCCAGGCCCAGAGTTCAAGCCCCATGGCTGACAAACAAAAAAAGTAACCCAGCCAGACAGTAGAATATTAGTAAGCACTAAAAAATGAGCTTCCCAGGTCTGAAAAAGACATGAGGAAAATGACAGCAGCACCCAGAAAAGGCTGTGTTGGCTAGGGTTCCAACACTGACATTCTGGAACAGATAAAGCCATGGGTGAAAGGATGAAGGCGTAGCAAAAGCGTGGACAAAACAAAGCCGGGAACAGGAAGATACTGCCACAATGGTGGCTGTGGCAGCACAGCCTTGGCCCAGGGACAGAACGCACAATGGTGTCCCAATGTGGGTTATGGACGTACCGCAAAGAACACAGAAGATGAATGTTAGGATGATAGAAATGAACGTAATCTTTGAAGTGACCCTTTCACGTTTGAACTTATTCTCTAAGTTTTCTTAAATCCATGGCAAATTATTACTTTTTGTTGCTACTTATATCCAGAGGATGAAATTAAAGAGCATAAAGCAACTGAAGAGAATTACACAATGGCTACTGGACTGTAAAATAAGAACTACAGGGAAATACAGATTACAAAAACATGATTAGTCTACCTCACATGCTGGCTGGTAAACTTGGTAACGAACCAAGTTTAATCTTTCCTGTGGGACTGGGAATCAAACCTGGCACCTGATCAAACACTTGAGCTATGCCTCTGGTCCCCTTATGTAGATTTTGTTGCCTGAACTGGCCTCGAACTCATAGATCCTCTTGCTTCTCCCTCTGGAATAGCTGTGATTACAGGTATGTGCCACCCTACTGGGTTCTTATGTTTGAAGTACACCAGTCCCAACCTTTCATGAATGCTAACTTTAGTGTCTGGGATTGAACCTAGGTCCTCACACACGGAGGTAAGAGGGTAATATGGGATTAATCTGGGTTCTGAACACTCACAAAGCTGACTACATTCAATGAATGGATTATTTTTAGCAACACTAAGAAATTGACTAATAGCCATCAGCTTGAGTACACTTGAGAAAAATCAAGACATGGAGATCTGGCCACCAGGACAACTGCAAATGCAATAAACCATAACACACAGAGAGCCCAGTCTGGGCTAATGGCTTCCAGAGAGGCTCACCGCGGGGCTCTACGGTGACGTCAGAGCCTAACAGTCTAGGTATGGCCACCCTAAGGGTAATGATGCCCAAGACTGAAATTAAGGACAAGCTGGACTCAAATTAGCTCTAACTCTGCTTACAAGTGACAATATACAATGAAGCTTTGCATTCAGCATTACAGCCACGTTCTTTTTTTGGGGGGGTCCGGTTGTGGGGCCTGAACTCTGGGTCTGGGCGCTGTCCCTCAGCTCTTCAGCCCAAGGCTAGCGCTCTACCACTTGAGCCACAGCGCCACTTCCGGCTTTTTTTCTTTTTGCGTATGTGGTGCTGAGGAATCAAATCCAGGGCCTCATGCATGCAAAGCAAGCGCTCTGCCACTGAGCCACCTTCCCAGCCCCTACAGCCATGTTCTTGTTGCTAGTGTGAACTTGAGGCTTCCAGGCTTGCCGCCTCATTGTTGGTTAGTTTTTACAAGGTAAGGAGAGCTTTACATATGCAGCCAATGCATTAGCTTCTTATTTGCAACTCCCATAGCCATCCTGCGCCCTGGCCTCAGAAAGGAAATTAGAAAAATGCCATTTCTAGAATACTGTTTCCTACTTCATTTGGAGAGAGAGAGAGAGAGAGAGAGAGAGAGAGAGAGAGAGAGAGAGAGAGAGAGAGTGGCTCATGCCTATATAGTGCTTAATAATATTCCACTGCCTGGCTGGGTTACATTTTTTGCCTGGTGGATTTTTTTTTTAAAGAAGACCCTAACTTTCTTCACTTAAATTATCTTTTAAGTTACTTTCTAACATTGGTTTTTTGTTTGTTTGTTTTTTGGGTCCGGTCGTGGGGCCTGAACTCTGGGCCTGGGCGCTGTCCCTCAGCTCTTCAGCTCAAGGCTAGCACTCTACCACTTGAGCCACAGCGCCGCTTCCGGCTTTTATCTTTTTGCTTATGTGGTGCTGAGGAATTGAACCCAGGGCCTCTGGCATGCAAGGCAAGCACTTTACCACTGAGCCGCCTTCCCAGTTTCTCTGAAATATAAAAGCTCCCAATATTTGCTCATACTAATTGACCTCAGGTATTGTACAGTAAAGCTTTAAATTCTGTGAAAAAGATTAAGTCTATACCATTTACTATGAAGATGGCCTTAAGTGTTGTTGCTTTTTATCATGTTTAAGTATTAAAAATAAGATCACCCAGCACTGTATGATAGATATAGATACATAATTTGGAATATTAACTTTAATTACAGCTTTTAAGTAAAAGTGACAAAGAAGCTTTATGCCAGTAACAGTCACACACCTGTAATCCTGACACCTGTGAGGCAGAAATGGGAAGATCAACACAGATCTTATCTCTACAAGAGGACCAAAAAAAGTTAAGTTACTACCTCTCTACAGACTGCACTTCAGACCCAATGTCACCTAATTTTGGCCAAGTGACGTGAAGGCAGAGGGTAAAAGAAACCCAACTACTGGGATTGAAAGCAGTTGTTTTTTAATTAAAAAAAAAAATCTGCATCCTACCAGAGTGCTCCATCTAGAGCCTCTGGCACAGCATAAAGATATCGATCACAACTGCACCCAGTGTCTGTGCCTTTGAATCTGGAGTCAAGATGGCTTCCAGCATCACTTAGTTCCATCACCCCGCACGCAGCAACAGCCGCATTGTTTGTGTGGTTTCACAATCACACAAAAACAAGTGATGCAGGAGGTTTTCAAATGACAGAAACGCACCCTTGGGAGAGTTAAGACACAAGCTGTTACATATTTGGACAATAGGAATGTGTCGTGTAATAGTGTTGCACCAGCTCACTACTAGCAATAAGGTAGACGAAGGGCAGAGAGAGACCACAGGTACACCACAATAACAGTTTTTTTTTTCTTTTTCTTTTTTTTTTAATCACTTCCAATTTTATCTCTTTTGTAAAAGCACCGGACCTTACTGTAGATTATGAATCATCTCCTCTTTGGCGATGAGATGTGTGGTCTTGTTGACCAGAGACATGAGCGAGTTCAGTTTCTGAGACCAGTCATTTAATAAGTTATTTGGATCCTTGGGTCTCTGGAAGTTGATGATTCCTGCCAACCTGTCTACTTTAGCAAAGATGGTCTTGTTCACGACTAGATTCGAGAGGAAAGCCTCTGATTCCTGCAAGACAAACAGGAGAAGTTGGCTTGAGATCATATAACTGCAGATGATGAATAAAACGTGAGGAAGCAATTTCTAAACTCTTCCACCAAGAATACACCAGGTGAAAAATGCACCTAACAGCAAGCGCAGAGCACAGAACACTAATGCCCTCATTGCCAGGTACGTCTTCCACACACCAGTCCAAGGAGGAATAGACAGTGTTGTCCCAAGGTCAGGCCTGGGGGCAGAGCAGTGTCAACATCAGGCTGGCCCTCTGACTTTCTGGTGACCTTGAAAAGGCCCTACGGGAGCAGCCGCCTGCCTGGTGTCCAGTTCTGATGCTCCTTCTGTGGCAGCCACCCTCTCCTGTCAAGTGCCTGTCGCTGCGCCCTGCCTGCTGCCCGAACAGCAAGGCTGAGCGCACGAGGCGGCTCCGGTCAGTCTGCCGCTGCGCTGGGGGAACCAAAGCCAAGTCTCTTCATGTTGCACACTTACACTAATTCCTCTGAGAACCCAAGTGTATTTATTACACATCAATGTAAAAAACTAGTATTTAAAAGAAAAATTTTTAGGGGGAGGACTGGAAATTGAACCCAGATTCCCAAGCTCCTAAGACAGGGGTTACCTGGCGTAAGTAATATTAACATTAACCATATAAACAATTGTTTTTTGTGGTTTTTTTTGGGTCCGGTCGTGGGGCCTGAACTCTGGGCCTGGGCGCTGTCCCTCAGCTCTTCAGCTCAAGGCTAGCGCTCTACCACTTGAGCCACAGTGCCACTTCCGCCTTTTTTTCTTTTTGCTTATGTGGTGCTGAGGAATCGAACCCAGGGCCTCATACATGCAAGGCAAGCGCTCTACCACTGAGCCACCTTCCCAGCCCCCATATAAACAATTGTTTAGGGTATTTGTTGATACTCAAGATAGCTTGGGGAGCTTTCTATCACATAAAAGTAAAACAATGATGGTATTGTGGAGAATACCTGTGATCTCAGTACTCTGAAAACTGAGGCAGGAAGATCTCCAATTTGAAGGCCTACTGGGCTGTATAGTGAGACCCTTTCCATAAATCATGATAAAACAAGTGTTCTCAGGGGCTGAGAAGATGGCTCAGTGGTAGAGCGCTTGCCTTGCATGCCTGATGCCTGGGTTCAATTCCTCAGCACCAAATAAGCAAAAAGAAAAAAGCCGGAAGTGGCTCTGTGGCTCAAGTGGTAGAGCGCTAGCCTTGAGCTGAAGAGCTGAGGGACCAGAATTCAGGCCCTACAACTGGACCAAAAAAAAAAAAAAAACAAGTGTTCTCAGTCAGTAGTTATATGAATTTCTGACATTTGAGATGAATGGTGACAAACCATTCCCACCCAGTGATGCTGACTACTTACGTCAACAGACAGGTCCAGGAGCTGTGCCATCCTCTTCATTGTTATCCGCGTGTAGTACTTGGCCATTATCCTAATATTCTGGGGAGACAGAGGGCAGGGGACACCAGAACAGCTGTCAGGAAGCGTGGCAGCCATCTGTTTTCACGTGCAGGGACATTTACTCACAATATCAAACTCAGAGCTCTTGCCTGTCTTTGGCCCACCACTGGAAGGAAGCTGGTTCTAAACCTCAACAGCAACACTTGAACACTGGGAGAGTTTCTGGAATCATTTGACATTTTTATACAACTTTTTACACAATGTTTTAAGTATATAGCCAAAATATATGTTTGCTTTAACTATGTGGTAAAAATAACTATAATATTTCTTCTAATCCAAGAATCAAAGTTAAACTTTTCTAATTATGAGCCAAATGTCTGAAAGGCTAAAACTCAAAAAAAAAAAAAAAAAAAGGGAAAAAGAAAAAAGATCACAACTGAGTACAACAGAACACGCCTTCAGTTCCAGCTACTAGGAAGCTAAAGTGGGATGACTGCTTTGGTCCAGGAGTTCAAGACCAGCCTGGACAACATAATGAGACCTTTTCTCAAAACAAAACAAAAAGGTAACAAACAAAAGATCATAAGAAAGCCTCCTATTGCAATCCTCTTTCCTCTGCCTCCTTTGTGGCTGGGATTATAGATGTATCACCATCCCATTTTCTTTTTTATGCTGGTCCTGGGGCTTAAACTCAGGGCCTAACACGATCCTTGAGCATTTTTGCTCAAAACTAGCACTCTACTACTTGAGCCACAGTTCCAATTTTGGCTTTTAGGTGGTTAATTGAACATAAGGAGTCTCATGGACTTCTTTGACTGGCTGGCTTCAAACTGTGATCCTTAGATCTCTGCCTCCTGAGTATCTAGGATTACAGGTATAAGCCACTGGTGCTTTTTTTTGAGACAGGTGTTTTTTTTGGGGGGTAGAGGGTGGGGCTTGAACTCTGGGCCTGGGTGCTGTCCCTCAGCTCTTCAGCTCAAGGCTAGCACTCTACCACTTCAGCCACGGTGCCACTTCTGGCTTATTCTGCTTATGCGGTGCTGAGGAATTGAACCCAGGGCCTCATGCATGCAAGGCAAGCACTCTACCACTGAGTCACCTTCCCAGCCCTGAGACAGGTTTTTATTCAGGCTGGCCCCAAACAGAGACCTTTCTACCATCACCTGCTAAGCAGATGCAATTACATGCATGAACTACTATGCCCAGCCCCACCAAAGTCTAATTCAGAAGATGTTCCAGAAAAGTAAATTCTGGGAGCTGAAGGTTAAAATTAAAACCAGAAGTCTATCATGCCAGATTCTTACATGTTCAACAACTCTGTTCTTCAAGTCTTTCCACCTTTTTTCACCTTCCTCTGTAGACGCAAACACATCAGTGGCAGGGCTCTCCAGAGAGCCTTTCCTTAACTCCATCCCGTAGTCCTCAACAAGAGTAGACCAGCGCATCAGCTCCATTGTGGTGAAAAGCTTTAAAAGATCCCTGCAAATCACATACAACTCAATTCTACAAGTCTGTAAGAAGTAGCACCGAATATAGGTTTAACATTTCTAGCTGGGCGCTGGTGGCTCACGCCTGTAATCCTAGCTACTCAGGAGGCTGAGATCTGAGGATCGCGGTTCAAAGCCATCCCAGGCAGGAGAGACCATGAGACTCCTATCTCCAATAAATCACCAGAAAACCGGAAGTGGCGCTGTAGCTCAAGTGGTAGAGCGCTCGCCTTGCGCTGAAGAGCTGAGGGACAGCGCCCAGGCCCAGAGTTCAAGCCCCACGACCGACAAAAAAAAAAAAACATTTCTAAAGCAAAAATCTTAAGTCTGAAACTTTCTAAGTGCCAGTGTGACAATTGTATACACGACTGCATGAGCTTGAAGACACTTGTGCTGAGTTGACAGCCCTGAGTAAGACAGGCATCAATGATGGCAGCGAGAAACTCAGAGCCAGGCCGGTGGCACGAGTATGATGGTTCAGGTACAGCAGCCAGTGTCACCAACAGTTACTAAACGAGCGTAAGCCTCACGCTGGAGGCACACATGACTTACACTTGGGGTCCATCCCCAAGAGATCATGTTACATACAGGAAAATACCCCAAGTCTGAACATACAAATCCACAGCTGGAAGCCCTTCTGAAGTCCAGCACCACCTCAGCCAAGCACTATCAGACTGTGGAATAGTACATTTCAAAACCGACAGGCTGTTTATGTACTTTGGTAGAATAAGACAGATTCCATTCTGGCTTATGGGCTTTCCCACCATTTCCACCTACCACAGTGATCACAAGTGAATTCTCCTGCTTAAAAAAGCTGGGCTCCCCTGTACCATATTTGACAATCTATAAAGTAACTGTTCAGACGCTAATGAAGCAGACAGAAGAAAACAGCTCTTAAAAATAACTCACCACACTTATCATGAAGCACGTTTGTTTCATCTATGAAAACAAGCTTTCAGAAGCCTAGTACTCCCCAAATCACCAAATCCCAAACCATTACTGAAACAGCTTTTGTAAATGCTTAATCAAAAGCTCCTAAATGGGCATTGCCACAATATGTGTACTTGATGTGTGGTTTAGAATAAAGTACATATAATCTCATTATAGAATTTTTTTTTTTTTTTTTTTTGGTCAGTCGTAGGGCTTGAACTCTGGGCCTGGGCACTGTCCCTCAGCTCTTCAGCTCAAGGCTAGCGCTCTACCACTTAAGCTACAGTGCCACTTCCAGTTTTCTGGTGGTTTATTGGAGATAAAGAGTTTCAGACTTTCTTGCCCAGGCTGGCATTGAACCATGATCCTCAACTTTCAGCCTCCTGAGTAGCTAGGATGACAGGTGTGAGCCACCAGCGCCCGGCTTCATTATAGAATTTTTTTTGAACAATTAAACGCATCTCACCACTTCCTTTATAGTCTTCCACAATCTTGCTAGGATGGTACTGTTTCTGAGACACAAGACAATGCATGCGCACTTACTTGTATTTGGGAATTTCTTCCAACTTCTTGTCACTACTGATCCGGTGAACCAAATCTGACTGTTCATTGTCAAAAGGAGCCAGGATGACATAGAGAACAACACTTTTCAGAGCCTAAAGAAGGTGTACAACACAGTACTTATGTGTGGTTAGAAACACAATGGAAGTGCTTGCTTTGGCAGCACACACTAAAATTGGAGCGATCCTTGCCCCTGCGCCAGGATGATGTGCAAATTTGTGAAGCGTTCCATATTTTTTAATAATAAAAGTTAACGTTTGTACAATTCATACGTAATAAACAATTTAGGATGGCCAAAAAAAAAAAAAAGAAAAAAAACGTAAAGGAACTTGGGCTAGAACTGGGAAGCTGTGGAGAAAATGCATACATTTCTCTTAATTTTGTATTACAAAAAATCTTAGGAGAAAAATATTAAAACTAGTACAATAAATAAGTTGAACTACTGCCAGTTGATTCCTGGGGCTTGAACTCTGGGCCTGGACTGTCCTTGAGCTTTTTTTGCTTAAGGCTAGCTCTCTACCACTTGAGCCACAGTACCACTTTTGGCTTTTTTGAGTAGTTTATTGGAAATGAGTCTCACAGGCTTTCCTGCCTGGGCTGGCACTGGGCTCCAGCTGGTAGAATGTGGGTTAGTGGTAGAATGTTTGCCTAGCATGCACGAAGCCCTGGGTTCCATTCCTCAGTACCACATACACAGAAAAAGCAGGAAGTGGCACTGTGGCTCAAGTGGAAGAGTGCTAGCCATGAGCCAAAGAAACTCAGGGACAGTGCCCAGGCCCTGAGTTCAAGCCCCAGGATTGGCAAAGGAAAAAAAAATTCTTGACAAAGTTCTTGCTAACATAATTATCAGCACAATTATGTTACAGCAACTTAAGCATAGCATGCTTTTCTTGCGATCTGGTCTTGCTCTGTAGCACTGGCAGCCCTCCAACTTGTTATCCTCCTGCCTTAGCCCCAATCAAGTGCTTTGATTACAGGTGTGCACCACTGTATCTGGTTTCTCCAAGACCTTTCTGGAGTGACACTGAATCTTTTTTTTTTTTTTTTGCCAGTCATGGGGTCAGAACTCTGGGCCTGGGCACTGTCCCTGAGTTCTTCAGCTCAAGGCTAGCACTCTACCACTTGAGCAACAGTGCCACTTCTGGCCTTTTCTGCTTATGTGGTGCTGAGGAATCGAACCCAGGGCCTCATGCATGTAAGGCAAGTGCTCTACCACCGAGCCACCTTCCCAGCCCCCTGACACTGAATCTTATCTGAACCCTGCGTTAGTGGATGACCTGGTGTACACGGTACACACTAAGCCTCCATCCCTAACTAAAAGAACTGCCCAGGCAGTGCAGTAGTCAAGGCCTATTGAAAACCCCCACAATGCAGAGATAATGAGTATAGTTCCAAGGAGACGCAAGCAAGCAAACCCGCGGTCCCACAAGGCTGCATGCTGGTTAGAGTGCACTCACCTGCTGCCATTTCTCACTTTCCGCCTGTATGCATGGAGTGTCATAGATGGCTCTGTAGTGCTTACAAATAGACAGGTAAGATCCCTCATGCTGGTCTAGCTGAATCATTAGGTTGTAGTATTTCAACTTCAAGTTCTGAAAAATAGTTGACAAGCTTAACTAAGTTTAGGAGTTTTACTCCAATGCTTTCAAAGTAAATATGTAACTGGTGATATGCTCACCTCTGTATTCTCTTCCTGGAAAAACTTGGTATTGATTTTCTTGCTGATGATTTGCGTGCGAATGTAATCCTTCACAGCCAGGCAGAGCCTCATCTGCTCCAGAATAAACTCCACTCGCTCTTTTTTTTCCATTGACCCGTAAGTTTCCACCTAGCAGAGTAATTCCCAAATAAATACTAGGAACTCTTTGAATTACAGTGAAATTAAAAACATATTAAAACAGGCTCCCTTGGGCTGGGAAGATGGCTCAGTGGTAGAGCGCTTGCCTTGCATGCATGAGGCCCTGGATTCGATACCTCAGCACCACATAAGCAAAAAGAAAAAAGCCGGAAGTGGCGCTGTAGCTCAAATGGTAGAGTGCTAGCCTTGAGCTGAAGAGCTGATGGACAGTGCCCAGGCCCAGAGTTCAGGCCCCACGACCAGACCCCCTCCCCTCCCAAAAAATAAATAAAAATAAAACAGGCTCCCTTGACCAATAATTCTACTTTTCTTTTTTCCTGGCACTATAGTTTAAACAAGGGGCTGGCTGCTTGCAAGGCAGGTGCTTTACCACTTAAGCCATGCTGCCAGCCTCCAGAGCTCTCAGGAGGCTGAGATCTGAGGATCATGATTCAAAGAGCCTGTGAGACTCTCATCTCCAATTAACTACCATAAAAGCCAGAAGTGGAGCTGTGTCTCAAATGGTAGAGCAACAAAAGCTCAGGTATAGCACCCAGGCCCTGGTTCAAGACCCAGGACTAGCATAAAAAAAAAAAAAAAGTCGGGCTGGGAAGGTGGCTCAGTGGTAGAGCGCTTGCCTTGCATGCCTGAGGCCCTGGGTTCGATTCCTCAGCACCAGATAAGCAAAAAGAAAAAAGCCGGAAGTGGTGCTGTGGCTAAAGTGGTAAAGCACTAGCCTTGAGCTGAAGAGCTAAGGGACAGCGCCCAGGCCCAGAGTTCAGGCCCCACGACCGGACCCCCCCCCCCCCCAAAAAAAAAGGAGACTGTTGATGAATCTGTGAAGTGAGTTGTCTTTAGGAAACTAGAAACAATTACCATGTAGTAAAAATTACCATGTGAAGTCCTACAAATGCTGGAGGAAATCTGCTCATTGACCGTGTAACTAAAGCTTTGCAGTTGTTTCAATGCATGTGTTAAGTCTGTGGGACTACTGTCAAAATGGAAATATAGACTGACACTATCACCCCAAGGGGGAGGGTGACACATGGCACTAATACATGTGCCAAAACCCAACTATGATTCTGCCACTCTCGAACCCTAGTGTAAGGCATGGACTGCAGGAGCAGAGGCTGCGCATGTATGGACAGGACATACACAGGGACTTTCTGTACTTTCTCACCAGTTTTCCCGTGGACATGAAGCTCTAAAAAGTATATTAATAAAAAGCAAGAGTTTGAAGCTAAGCTGAACCAGTACAAACTCACAGGTTGCCACAGTTACTTAGTAAGTTACTTAGCGACTCTTGTCTTGGTTCCCTTGACTTGGAACATGAGGTTCAAGGTGGCGCTGAGCGTCATGTTAAATGAGATGAAGCACATGAGATGAGGACACAGGAGATGGTGGGAAAAAGATGAACAGACAAAATCCAAGAATGCAGATGCCTCTCGGGACCCTTACTTTTTCCCCTTCATTTAGCAAAATGGGTAAGGTACGAGACTGAAATGCGAGCGCAATCCATTAAAGGGGGGCTTTGGATGCGTCCCAAGGACAAAGTGAGAATTCACTTGCAAGATTTGGGGCATCGTCCACATGCATTTTCCAAATGAGAAAGAACTTTCCTCAGCTTTCTTACCTCTACTGTTTCATTTCAAGGGCTCTCTTAAAAGACTATCACGAAACCTGGCAAATCACAAAGGGATTGTCAAGGGATTTTTCTGCTGCCCTTTCCTAGTCTCTCTCAGTGGCTGGCTATCTTGCTTTCGTGATGCCGGGGATCAAACCCAAGGCGTTGGGCATGCGAGGCATGTGTTCAGCCACTGAGCCCCCAGCCTTGGCAATTGTCCTTTGTTTAGCTAATTTGGACTAGAAAGTTGTCAGCAAACCAATAGTCACTAAAATGAAGTTAATGATAAACAGCATGAATTAGCTACTTAAATTCTAAAGAGAATCCAAATGTTCAAATAATGACCCCAAAATTAAGGAAGACTACTGGGATTGAAGTCAGGGTCTCATACAAATAAATGTACTCTACCACTGAGCTATACTCCCAATCCAATTCACCTGTTGACCCTAACTCTGATTCAATATTTTTCTTTTTTTTCTTTTTTTGGTCAGTCGTGGAGCTTGAACTCTGGGCCTGGGCGCTGTCCCTGCACTCTTCAGCTCAAGGCGGGCACTCTACTGCTTGAGCCACAGCACCACTTCTGGTTTTCTAGTGGTTAACTGGAGGTAAGAGTCTCACGGACTTTTCTGCCCAGGCTGGCTTTGAACCGTGATCCTCAGATCTCAGCCTCCTCAGTAGCTAGGATTACAATCGTGAGCCACTGGCGCCTGGCTTGATTCAATATTTTTTTGAGCAATTAAACTTAGCCAGTTATGATACTATTTCCAGAGGCCAGTATAACCTCACATTCTGTTGCATACACACTTTTATTTTTGTCACTCATGGGGGCTTGAACTCTGGGCCTGGGCACTGTCCCTCAGCTCTTCAGTATAAGGCGAATGCTCTACTACTTGAGCCACAGCACAACTTTCGGTTTTCTGGTGGCTTATTGGCGATAAGAATCTCATGGAGAGGGGAGGGGGGGGAAGGAGAAGAATTGGGATTGGGGGGAGGGGGGAAGCTGGGAAGGGATGTGAAGGGTAAACAAAGGAGGAGGCTGCAATGCTTGGTAAGAAATGTACGCATTATCCTGACCACGTAATTGTAACTCCTCTGTACATTATGTTCACAAATAAAATAAAATTAAAAAAAAAAAAAAAAGAAATAAAAAAGCACTGGTGCTTCAAAAAAAAAAAAAAGAATCTCATGGACTTTCCTGCCTGGGGTGGTGATCCTCAGATCTTAGCCTCTTGAGTAGCTAGGATTACAGGCATGAGCTACTGGTGCCCGGCCTGTTGCACACACTCTTATTCCTGGTAGTTGATCAAAACGTGATGATGCATAATAAACGACCTCCAAAGAGATATGGCTGACTCAGCACAAAGCTGACCAGCTCTGAAGCAGAGTGCCATACCTGTAACTCTTGTAAAATGGAGGCTGCCTCCTTCACATCTCCATTTTGTTCTTTTATCGTTGCTAAGGTTTTGGTCAGTCGAGCACGCTCAATTTCAACATAAATCTACAAAGAAAAGGAGAATTTTCTGTTATCAAGTGTAAAAGGTAGAATGGAAGAGTGATGGAGCTATGTGCAGGAGTCCAGCACATCCCGCGGCTGCGCATCAGCCACTACACGCCCGGCTGAGTCCTCATGCGCACAGCGAAACTGGAAAGGAAACGTCTATGAAGCACAGCATTTCTCAGCTTTTCTTTCACAACCTAAATATGTTGAAATTACTGTGTTTAACAAATAATAAGACCCCAAGATATAAAAATAAATTACACAGAAAATGGAAAATGGCTTAAAAATATATGTTTTTTGTTGTTGTTGTTATTGTTGGTCATAGGTCTTGAATTCTGGGCCTGGGCACTGTCCCTCAGCTCTTCAGCTAAAGGCTAGCACTCTACTGCTTGAGCCACAGCACCATTTCTGGTTTTCTGGTGGTTAATTGGAGATAAGAGTCTCACAGATTTTCTTGCCCAGGCTGGCTTTGAACTGCAAGCCTCAGATCTCAGCCTCCAGAGTAGCTAGGATTAGTCGTGAGCCGCCCATGCCTAGCTTTAAAATAATTATTTTAAAAAATTACACACTTTGGAAGTGGCACTGTGGCTCAAGTGGTAGAGCTCTTGCCTTGAGCTGAAGAGCTGAGGGATAGCGCCAAGCCCAGAGTTCAAGCCCCATGACCACCACCAACAACAACAAAAAGACACACTTTACAAAGAGTATATACAGTTCACTATCTGCAATTCAAATACTGTTTGCTGGTCATGAGGCTTGAACTCAGGGCCTGGTACTGTCCCTGAGCTTTTTTGGTCAAGGCCAGTGCTCCATCACTGGAACCACAGCTCTACTTCAGGTTTCGTGGTTGTAAACTGAAGATAAAAAGTCTCAAGGACGGGCTGAGAAGGTGGCTCAGTGGTAGAGCGCTTGCCTTGCTTTTTTTCTTTTTTGTGCCCATCCTGGGTCTTGAACTCAGGGCCACGGCAGTGAGCTTCTTTTGCTTAAAAGTAGCCACTTGAGCCACATCTCTACTTTCAAATTTTTTGGCAGTTTATTGGAGATAAGAGTCTCAAGGACTTTCCTGCCTAGGCTGGCTTCAAACTAGCCACTGGCATCTAGCTGTCCTTTTTCTTAAAAAGCATAGATATACATACACACATAAATGCCCCAATAAGCCGGGCGCTGGTGGCTCACGCCTGTAATCCTACTCAGGAGGCTGTGATCTGAGGATCGTGGTTCAAAGCCAGCCCGGGCAGGAGAGACCGTGAGACTCCTATCTCCAATAAAACTACCAGAAAACCGGAAGTGGCGCTGTAGCTCAAGTGATAGAGCGCTCGCCTTGAGCTGAAGAGCTGAGGGACAGCGCCCAGGCCCAGAGTTCAAGCCCCATGGCCGACCAAAAAAAAAAAAAAATGCCCCAATACCTAAGTGTGGTGAATACAGACTCGAGCACTGACCACTGTGAGTTACACTGACAGGTCACTCACCTTTCCCTCAGTGACCATCCTCAGAGTGTCAATTAATCGCAGTTTGACTGGAAGGTCTGTGATCTCCTCCACATAGGTGCAGCACTGTTGAACCATTTTTGCAACAGCCTAAAATATTAAAAACCTCTGTGAGATCCATGTATATTTGGTTTTCCCAAGTAACTCTAGACTCTGAAATAATCACAGATGTCCTCAAAGTACATCCATGTCTTTCTGATTGCCAAGAAGTACCAACTATCCAGCAACTCATCAATAATGGTTGGGAAAGCTCAGGTGCAAAGGGGCAGCCAGCAGAGAGGCAGAAGACGTGGCAGCAGACTTAAGGGAAAGGTAGAGAGGAGGACCATACAGTGCCAAAACAGGATCAGGGGAGGACAAGAGTTGGTGGCAGAGCAGGAAGGTGACATTGCTGCATGCTGGGGTGAGGAGCCGCAGCGAGAATACCACTTCAGTCAGATGCGCCACTGAAATGCACAGTTTCCTTAGTTTCCTCAATAAATATAAGGGGACAGGGACTCATCTAACACTCCACAGGCTAGCTAAGAGTAATATTTTCGTTGTTGTTGGCCATAGGGCTTGAACTCATGGCCTGGGTGCTGTCCCTGAGCTTTTGCACTCAAGGTTAGCACTCTACCACTTTGAGCCACAGCGCCACTTCAGTTTTCTAGTGATTAATTGGAGATAAGAATCTCATGGGCTTTCCTGCCCTGGCTGGCTCTGAACTGCGACCCTCAGATCTCAGCCTCCTGAGTAGTTAGTATTTTACAGGTGTGAGCCACTGGTGCCTGGTAATAGTAATATTTTGTGTAAATTTTCAAGTATTTGCCAAGTAACCTTGGACTGTGTGGAACACCCAATCTCTGGGGCACGTAAGCAACTCTGCCATTGGAACTTGAAAGTTGACAGGGAAAACACACACATAAATGTATGGGGTTGTATTCTAGCTTATCTATAAAAATAAGTGAGGGCTGGGAAGGTGGCTCAGTGGTAGAGCGCTTGCCTTGCATCCATGAGGCCCTGGGTTCGATTCCTCAGCACCACATAAGCAAAAAAAAAAAGCTGGAAGTGGTGCTGTGGCTCAAGTGGTAGAGCACTAGCCTTGAGCTGAAGAGTTGAGGGGCAGTGCCCAGGCCCAGAGTTCAGGCACCATGACTGGCAAAAAAAAAAAAAAAAAAGTGACCCATCATTTGCCAAACTCTGGTCTAGACTTTAAGTAGCAAATCATAATCACTGATAATAACTTAGACCTGAGTCATCAAGAAAATATTAAATCACATTAAATATAATTTAAGCTAGCCAAAAATAAAAAGAGCACGTTATAAAGACCTCTATAAAAAAACAGTTACGTTCAAGTAGCCCAGGTTACCTTCAGCTCAAAAAACTAAGGGCTTTGTTGTTTTCTTCTCTGCAGATGGTGTCTCACCATGCTACCCAGGCTGGCCTCCAATCTGGACTCAGCGTCCAGAGCAGATGGAAGGTGCACACACTGCCTGGCCACTTTTTCCATTGTAAAATATAATGCATTTAATAAGTGCAATGCTCCAGGAAACCCAGTCTCTCACAAAACATGTAAGTCCTCTGAGAAAGTCCTTTAAGTTATAATAGTGGTTTCTAGAAGAGCACCCAACAGTGATAATTCTAAAAGCTGTGTGAAAAGTATATTTTTAGGGAAGGAGTATCAGTGCTTTCCTAGTGTGCAAGGCTCCATTCCCAGCATGCCATTCCAGCAATGAATGACAGGAACTTCAGATAAAGATGAAGTGATTAACAAGAGAGTTTAACTACAAGTTTATCAGCTTGAAGACTGTAACACAACCACTTAAAAATGAAGTAAGAGGCACAAGGGAAACAGAACAAAGCTGCACTGACACTTAAGAGAAGAAATGTAAACAGTTGTGTCAATGGGAAAATCTAGATTTAAAAACATCCTTATATTCTTCTTATTTTTTGTTGTTGTTGTTCTACCCCTTGAGCCACAGCACAACTTCTGGCTTTTTCTTTTTATATGGTACTGAGGAATTGAACCCAGGGCTTCATGCATGCTAGGCAAGCACTTTACCACTGAGCCACCTTCCCAGCCCCACATCCTTATATTCTGTAATGAAGATTTAACATGTTGCAAAAAGTCACAAGAACAGTCTTCCAGGTTCTTATTTAAATGCAAATGTTTTTCAAGCAACCGTGAACTCACTTGTTTTAACTGACTCCGCCTTTTTGACAGAAGCATAATATTTTCGTTAAGTAAGTCCCATTCTTTAGCCTCATAGCACATCTTCACCACTGCCACTAAGATGCGGGAGGTGGACACCATGTCGGAGGCCTGCACGAGAGCAGCAGAGTGAGCAGTAAGTGAACCAATGCTGAGTGAAGCCCCTGGCACTGAGAACCTCACTCTAATGTACTTACAGTACGGGTCTGTTTTTCTAAAGATAGAAGGGTTTCAATGACTTCTTGAAGTCTTCCTTCCTAGAACAAAAGACAAAAGTAAACAATGAAAAACGGCAACACCAATGTACACCAGTCATTGAGCTGTTTGGGAAAACCAAAGACTCATTTGGACAAAGTATCAGTAATGGCCCTGCTTGCTTCCCCAGGGCTTCCCTACGGGGGCTCAAGTTTTTCAACAGGTACAACAGTCTAAAAAAAAACTAAGATAAAGTAGTCATGATCGCGGGTACTGGTGGCACACGCCTGTAATGCTAGCTGCTCAGGAGGTTGAGATCTGAGGATCACAGTTCAAAGCCAATCCCGGGTAGGAAAGTCCGTGAGACTCTTATCTTCAATGAACCACCAGAAAACCGGAAGTGATGCTGTGGCTCAAGTGGCAGAGCTGGAGAGCTGAGGTACAGCACCCAGACCCAGAGTTTAAGCCCCAAGACCACTACCACCAACAACAAAAAGTCATGATCTCTCAGCTAGAGCTAGCCAGTCTTTGTTTGAGATTCTGATTTATCAACTCAGACCAGTGATACCTGTTTGTCTTGTTCTGCACAGAGATTAGCTGGGTAGTCACAGGTGACTTTAACAAATAAAATGGGAGAATAAACTGAGTACCGGTGGCTCATACTTAATAATCCTAGCTACTAGGGAGGCTGAGGCCCAGAAAACTGCCTGAGCAGAAAAATCTGCAAGATGACAGCTCTAGGAACTGGAGGGAGGGGTGTGCGTGCGTGCGTGCGTGTTTATTTTTTGGGTCTGGTCACGGGGCCTGAACTCTGGGCCTGGGCGCTGTCCCTCAGCTCTTCAGCTCAAGGCTAGCGCTCTACCACTTGAGCCACAGTGCCACTTCCACCTTTTTTTCTTTTTGCTTATGTGGTGCTGAGGAATCGAACCCAGGGCCTCATGCATGCAAGGCAAGCACTCTACCACTGAGCCACCTTCCCAGCCCCATAAGTACATGTCTTATCAAGCATTGTTGCCTCCTTTTTGTTTCCCCTTCCCATCCCTTCCCATACTCCTCCCACCTCCCCACACCAGATCTCCCCCCACCAAAGTTATAAAGTTAGTTTTTCAACATAACAACTTGTACATCTGTTGGTCTTGAGTGTTGCCCCTGAGCTTTTCTGCTTAAGACTAGCATTTTACCACTTGAGGCACAGTTCCACTTCTGGTTTTTTGGTGGTTAAACGGAGATCAGAGTCCCATGGACTTTCCTGCCCAGGATGGTTTAAAATGGGGAATCCTCAGATTTCAGCTTCCTGAGTCGCTAAGAGTACAGGAGTGAGCCACTAGTGCCTGGCAAAATTTTGTATTTTTATGTAGCACAAAATATGGACTTAAGGGCTGGGAAGGTGGCTCAGTGGTAGAGTGCTTGCCTAGCATGCATGAGGCCCTGGTTTTGATTCCTCAGCACCACATAAGCAGAAAAAGCCAGAAATGGTGCTGTGGCTCAAGTAGTAGAGTGCTACCCTTGAGCTGAAGAGCTGAGGGATAGCGCCCAGGCCCAGAGTTCAGGCCTGACCATGTCTGACCAAAAAAAAAAAAAAAAAAAGGACTTAAGCTGGGTGTGGTGGCCTATGCTTGTAATCCTAGCTACTTAGGAGGCTGAGATCTGCTGTTCAAAGCCAGCCTGGGTAGGAAAGGCCATTAGACTCTTATCTCCAATGAACACTCAGAAAACCAGAAGTGGCACTGTGGCTCAAGTGGTAGAGAGCTAACCTTGAGCTGAAGAGCTGAGGGTCAGCGCACAGGCCCAGTGTTCAAGCCCCATGACTGACAAAAAAAAAAGAAAAAAAAAGGACTTATAGCCACAACTCGAACTTATTTTACCTAAATCTGGAACGTGACTATTAACATATTCCCATATCCCCTTTGCAAAGGAGACTAGCAGTTCTGAAAACTCTGCAGGCTCATGTGCAATACTGGCTAAACATTTACCAAAAGAAAAAAAAATCAATGGGCAAATCTATAAATTCTATAAGTTGAAGGTGAGTAAACCAAAAGAAATCAAGGAATCAATCTTCTTACTGGAAAGACTACCAGAGATGGTTTAATTTTATCAGCTAATTTCCACATTAAAAAGCCAGGGGACAGAACAGTGTGAGTGACTGTTCAGCCCCAAGGCGAGCAGCAGATCCTGATCTTTGGGCTCCTCCTTTCTGGTCCTGGGTTCCCTCCACCACGCTGCAGCACTCACCGCAGCAGCCTACTGCAAATCACGCCTGTCGATCCAAGCCATCTCTGCAGGGAAATGGCTGGCATATGGAAAGGAAGTATAGAAAATGTAAAATACTACTGTTCACAGAGACAGTCATCGCCTGGCATATTCACAACTGCTATGATCATGTGATAGGATTGGCAGAGGACAGATGGAACGTGGCAGTCTCATTCAGAAACAAGAGCAATAAAGACTGGCAGCCTGTAAGAGAAGAAAGCACACAACTACTCTGGAGCCATGAAGAGCAGTAAGAACAGGAAACAGAATATCTCTAAACGGGGTTGCTAAGGCTGGTTCTTCTGAGCTCTTCTGGTTCTTCTGTGCTCACTGAGCAGTTCCTGAAGCACTCAGCCTCATGCTGGTCTTGGTGTAGCTGCCTTTGTATCTCAGCAGGGTGTCAGCTCTGTAGGAGCAAGGACATGCCTACACTGCGTGCCAAGGCAGCTCAGTGGGCCCTGGCGCCAGCCAAGCACACGGCACTTCCTTCCTTTCACACCTATATCACGCATGAATCTTACCTATGGGATGGTCATGAGCTTTTTTAGGATGCAGCCGTGTGCAACTTCACTTTCTTCGCATCAATCTGCACCGTGTGTGTTAAATGGTAGGCACTGACCTGAACAATATTTAAGGTTCCTGGTTCTTGATTCTTACTGTCACATAAGGAGGTTGTAGCTGGCTTATATTGCTATTCGAGGGACCCCCCCCCCATCAACCTCACAAAACACACTTTGACTCAGTGGTCTCCCTCCCCCCCATCTCCCTTACTGTAAGCCTACCCCGTAAGTCTCCCGCATCTAACCCTGCGGTGTCCCGCTGTCCCACAGAATTCCTGGGAGTCAGCCTCGCCATACTGCCTTCTCCTCAGAAGGAACAAGGCAGCAAAAGTGACCAGAGTGACCTGCCGGGACAGGTGACTTCTGTGACTCGTGTTCCTCAATAGAGAATCTTGCGAATGAGGCTGATGACTAGTGAGTGTGCCCAACTTCAGTCCACACAGGGATCTCCAAGTCCTCCATGTCTGCCTTGTTCAAGGCTCTCAGTTGCTCTATTTTGTAAGTAAGGTGCTAACTGAACAAGAAGAGAACTAATAGAAGTTGAACTTTAAAGCCAATTTGGTACTTTTTTTTCCTTTCTGGTTTACTGGTGGTTCATTGGAGATAAGAGTCTCACAGACTTTCCTGCCCCGCTGGTTTTGAATCATGATCCTTAGATCTTAGCCTCCTGAGTAGCTAGGATTACAGGCCTGAGCCACCAGCACCCCGGCTGTATTAGTTTTTTACGCAAGCTGCTGCCTGTACACTTTTACATTTCACATCATCCCCACATTCCCAACGTGTCATCAGCAGGAGCAGCAAACCCTTTGTGAGTTAAGACCTGTCGTGAACCTTACCATGTAGTTCAGAAAGACTCTCTCTAGATGCCCAACTCATCAATACAGGGTAAAAAGAGGACTGGCACTGAGCATTAGGATGGACTTTATCTATCATTAATTAGTCTCATGTGGGTCCTTTTACACCAGTCACAGAGCACTAGAAGGGATGGGCAAAAACATCGCTGTATCTGGTCTGCCTTTTGTCTTCAAAGAAGGGAGCATAATTACAGTATCCCCATGGGGCAGCTCTAAAGATCTACCTGCGACACAGTGTACACATCACAGCACAGCTGACTTTCCTATAGATCTTACACAGCAGTAATACCAGTTATTGTTACCAGAATACTAGTTATTGTGCCACTCCAGAACTGTGCCTGCACACACTTTTAAGAGATTCAAAGGGGCCAGACTTGTTGGGCACTGGTGGTTAACGCCTATAATCCTAGCTACTCAGGAGGCTGAGATGGGAGGATCATGGTTTGAAGCCAGCCCAAGGCAGAACAGTCCATGAAACTCTAATCTCCAATTAACCACCAAAAGATGGGAAGTGGAGCTATGGCTCAAGTAGTGTAGAGATAGCCTTGAGCAGAAAAAGCTCAGGGACAGCGCCTAGGCAGGCCCTAACTTCAAGCCTCAGAACTAGAACCAAGCCTGCGCCAGTGGCTCACAGCTGTAATCCTAGCTACTTAGGAGGCTGAGATTTGAGGATAGGTTCAAAGCCAGCCCAGGAGGGAAGTCTGTGAGACTCTTTTTTTTTTTTTTTTTTTTGGGTCCAGTCATGGGGCCTGAACTCTGGGCCTGGGCACTGTCCCTCAGCTCTTCAGCTCAAGGCTAGCGTTATACCACTTGAGCCACAGCGCCACTTCTGGCTTTTTTCCTTTTTGCTTATGTGGTGCTGAGGAATCGAACCCAGGGCCTCGAGCATGGAAGGCAAGTGTTCTACCACTGAGCCACCTTCCCAGCCCCTCTGTGAGACTCTTATCTCCAATAAACCACTCAGAAAACCAGAAGTGGCATTGTGGCTCAAGCTGTAGAGCGCTAGCCTTGAGCTGAAGAGCTGAGGGAAAGCGCCCAGGCCCAGAGTTCAGGCCCCACGACCGGACCACCCCTCCCCCCCCAAAAAAAAAAATTAACCACACTGTAAGGCAGTCTGCAAGTTGAAAACTGTAGATCTGTCTCAGAAGAAAAATTTTTTTCTTTTTTCTTTTTTTTTTTTTTTGGGTCCGGTCATGGGGCCTGAACTCTGGGCCTGGGCGCTGTCCCTCAGCTCTTCAGCTCAAGGCTAGCGCTCTACCACTTGAGCCACAGCGCCACTTCCAGCTTTTTTCTTTTTGCTTATGTGGTGCTGAGGAATCGAACCCAGGGCCTCGAGCATGCAAGGCAAGTGCTCTACCACTGAGCCACCTTCCCAGCCCGAAAATTTTTTTTCTTTCTCCCTCGCTATACTCTTTTCTCCCACCCCTCTGAAAAGAAAAATCAAACAAAAAACCAATCACATATACATCTTGCTGATAGAATACCAATGTCTTTAATAGGCACAAACATTCTCATCTAACACCCAAAGAGGCAACTGGCATTTGAGCCTGCCGGTCTTTCCCACTGTATTAAACATAGAAAGGTCCTGATTTAAAGCTGCACATTGGATCACGAGAACAACTTCAGCAGTGAACACTTTTTTTCCTCATAGGTTATATGCTATATGAGGACAGAAGCTCCGTCTAATAGTCATGCTCCATGGAGCATCTAGCCCTGGCTAGGACTTTCTTTTGTATTTGCTTTATTTTCCTCTTGGATAGGATCTGAAAGAATGCTATGAATCTTTCAGATAGCATTTTTGCTGGGAAGACTGACCTTGCTCTGCAATTCTCCCATGTATGCTTTCAAGTAGCTAGGAACATAGTCATATAACACCAAGACTGGCTGATTGGTTGAGATATTCTTGTTAACTTTTTGCTCAGGCTTGCCTTGAACTGAGCTCCTCCTCATCGCTGGCTCTAGAACAGCTGGAATTACAGGTATGAGCCACCTTTCCCAGCCCCACTGTCTAGGTCTAGTGCACAACAGCCTACTATCACAAGACATAGGTAAAAGGAAGATTTTTTTCCTTGCAGATCTCAGTTTTAGGAACAGCCATACTTCTTTTTGTTATTGTTGTTATCGGTTGTGGGGCTTGAACTCAGGATCTGGGCACTGTCCCCAAAGCTTTTCTGCTCAAGGCTAGCATTCTATCACTTGAGCCACAGCTCTACTTCAGGTTTTCCAGTAGTTAAGTGGAGATAAGAGTCTCATGGACTTTCCTGCCCTGGCTGGCTGGCTTTGAACTGTGATCCTCAGGTGACAGGCGGGAGCCACCAGTGCTTGACTCAACCACCATTTTAAGGCAAGTAAGTATCCAGTTTCTAAATATCACTGGCATTTCACATTAAGAGTCCATATTTCTAGGGCTGGGAATGTGGCTTAGTGGTAGAGTGCTGAGGACATATCTCAGCCTTCTTTTTGTAAAGCCCCACTCAGTTTTGAAAAAAAGAAAAGCATTAAAAGGTTTCCTTCTAAGAACTAGATGTGACATGTTTCTAAATGTTCCTTTTGCCTATGAATTTTGTACTATGCTACAAGGTACTTATGCAGTAAGATCCCTAGGAACAACTACAAGTCATGCTGTGAACACAACCAGGTGGACAATAGTATGTGTTTGCCATGGAATTCCTCAAGGAATTCAAGGATGGATGCTGACTCTGCAAGCACCCATCCCCTTAAGAGGACCTAGAGTTTTGAATCCTGGATTCCAATGATGACCAACTGCAACTGGATCAAATTACTTTGAGCCTTGGTTACTTTGTGTAAAATGATATACAAAGTTGTTTGACTCAAGACATAAATTTTTTTAAACTAAGTTTCTATTCCATTGTGGAAAGGCGGGGTATAACTCAGGGGTAGAGTATTCAGATCCTGAGTTCAAGGCCCTAGCACTGCAAAAGTATTAACAAATCCAATTCCATGGAAGATAAGCAGTTGAGCTATTGCTTATGACATCTCATTAAGTGATTGTGTGCACTTTTGTGCCTTCTTGTCTTTCTTCTAGTACTACCTTCTTTTGGAATGATCCTTCCCTATTCCCAACAGTAAGACCAATTCAAACATCAGCTTTTTGCCAGTAATCAGAACAAACACCTGCCGGGCACCAATGGCTCATGTCTATAATCCTAGCTAACTCAAGAGGCCGAGATCTGAGGATTACCGGTCAAAGCCAGTCCGGGCAGATCAATCCCAGAAACTCTCATCTCCAGTTAACTAGCAAAAAGCTGGATAGACAGGTGGTGGCTCAAGTGGTAGAACTCCTGTTCTGAACGCAAAAAGCAAACCAAGAGCGCAAGACCCTGAGTTCCAGCTCCCAAACCGGCACGAGAGAAAGGAGAGAGGAGAAAGAGGCAAGAGAAGACATAAGGAGGGACAAAGAGTGGGAGAGAGAGAGAGAACGAGAATGAGAACACACACACCTTCCACTTGGACGGCGTACTATGATATCTGACTCGGATTAATTCGTTCCGCTCACTACCTCCTCCTCCAGGACGAGGGTCCCGGGTGAATGAAGCGTGCATCACCATCGTCTTCCTCCGTCTCCTCTCCCAGTTAAGGATCAGGCACACTGCCTTTATTCCTAAGCGATCCCATGACATATACACTGACTTCGCTAACGGCGACAGAACCAAACTCCCTGATCTAGATTGAAGGCGAAGGTGGCCTCAACCTACCTGGGAAACCTAAACGTCACTCGACACTCGAGAAAGAGGGAACACCCCCCCGCCCCCGCCAACCTCTATGGGGCAGAAAGGAGCGATCGCCTGGCCCCGAGGAGCTCGGGAGGCTGTAAGCACGAGCGTGCTCCGGCTGCACGGGTCCCTCGCGGGCGGACGTGGGATCGCGCCCTGCAGGACGCTGGGCTGGGCGGGCGAGCGGGGCGCCCCAGCCCGCGGGCTCCCCGAGGCCTAGGCAGGCCTGGGCGGGCGGTGGGGGCGCCCCAGCCCGCGGGCTCCCCGAGGCCTAGGCAGGCCTGGGCGGGCGGTGGGGGCGCCCCAGCCCGCAGGCCCCGAGGCCTAGGCAAGATCCGCGCCGTGACTCAGCCCCTGGAGCCCGCCAGCAGCCACCCGGCTTCCCCTCACCTTCGCGAGCTTCTCGCACTCGGGAAGGCGCTGGTCCACCGTGGCGCTATAGTCCACCTCCATCTTCACGATGCGCCCATCAGCCCGTTCCGAGCCGCCGTCCGCCATGGTGCCCGCGGAGTGCTCCCCTCGGTCCCTCGACGCCTCCGCCACTACTTTCCACTCACACCGGAAGCCACCCGCGAAACCAAGGCAGGCAGCGCGCTGGGCACCCGCGCGAAGGACCCCCTCGAGGTCCCCGGAGCCCGTTACCAGTCAGGCAGTGACGCGGACAGCTCTAGGGGCGGGGCGGGGCGGGGCCTCGGCCCGCGATGGGCGGGGCTCGCCGCTGGTCCCAGCTTCCCGCGTCCGGTGGCGTCGCTGTGGGAACCTCAGGCTCTGGTTTGTGGTGAGGAGAAGAGCGATTGGGAGCTTCGCGGGCAAGGCTCTGAACTTTTCTTGGACCTCGGTTTGATTTTTTTTTCTCACGGAGGAAATCAACCTTAAAGAACACAGCTCTAAGGCGTTATCTGCTCGACAGCCTTGGTGGCTTCATCCGTGGGGGTTCAGGAGTAGAGCCAGGAGCGCTTGCCCTCGTTTTTATGCTAACCACCGTGTTGGTGAGACGAGCCCCTAGAAAGACCTTTGGTGTGCGGCTTCCACGGGATTCCTGTGAGCATCAGACCCGGGCACCTGGGGGACCATTTCAATTCCTAAGCATCCTACACCTTTCAGTGTCGTTTGCACCCCCAGGGTCCCTGTAAAATATCATCGTTGGGAGCCGCAGCTGGAGGCTCACGCCTGTCATCCCAGCTTCCCGGGAGGCTGAGATCTGAGGATCGTGGTTGGCAGCCAGCCTGGGCGGGAACGTCTGTGAGACTCTTATCTCCAATAACCAGGGAAGTTGGGAGTGGCGCTGTAGCTCAAGTGGTAAGAGCACGAGCCTTGAACAAAAAGCTCAAGGACAGAACTCAGGCCCCGAGTTCAAGCCTCCTCTCTCCCTCCCTCCACCCTCCCTTCCTGTCTGAGTGTCTCTCTCTGAGTGTCTCTGTCTCTGTCTTTCACACACACACACACACACACACACACACACACACACACACAGAGTCTAAAACGTATTTCACCAGCCCCTGGTGGTCACACCTGTAATCCTAGCTACTTAGGAGGCTCAGATCTGAGCATCGTGGTTTGATGCCAGCAGGAAAGTCCTTGAGAGTTTTATCTCCAATTAACCATCAGAAAGCCCTTAGTGGTGCTGTGGCTCAAAGTGGTGGAGTACGAACCTTGAGAGGAAAAAGTTCATGGTTATCACCCAAGCCCTGAGTTCAAAAGTCTGGACTGTCAAGGAAGGAAAGAAGGAAGGAAGGAAATGGAGTCTAAGAGCTGGGGGAGTAGCTCAAGTGGTAGAAGCACTTTATTATTAAAAGTGATTGGCTTGGTTAGTAGTTACTACCTTTGGTTTTTTTTTTTTTTTTTTTTTGGCATTTAGCATTTCTAGCACATTCTGCATACCAGTGGTATGCACGGGAAGCCCAATGTTGCTGCCTCAATGAAACGAACATTCCAATGGATAAATGAGCATTCCAATATAAATATATGCCCAGATGGGGAGGTGGTAAGCACTCAAGACTAAGTCAAGCAGGAGCTTCTTTCCACAGATGTCAGGCAGGGTGAGTGGCAGGGTGGGGGTGGGGGTGGGAGGGGCAGGAGGAGAACCCTGAAGCCAGCAGTTGGGTGGATGGGTGGATGGATGGATGCTGGATGGATGGATGATGGGTGGATGGATGGATGATGGATGGATGATGGATAGATGGGTGGGTGGATGGATAGGTGGATGGATGGGTAGATGGATGGATGCATGGATGGGTGGATGGGCGGATGGATAGATGGATGGAAAACCAGATCAGTACCCTCCGAGCTCTGCAAACTGGAATGAAGGAGGGCTGGGGTTGTAGGACCTGAGGTTTAGGGAGGCTTGGCCATTATGAGAGCTTCAATTTTAATCAGAGTGAAATGGGAAGCCAGGAGGAACAGACTTCATATTAAAAGGGTCAATTTGGGACTAGAGGGGTGGCTCAGAGGCTAAGTGCTTAGCCTAGCATTCATGAGGACCTGGGTTCAATTCCCAGCACTGATTTTTAAAAAATCAGTCTGGATGCTGGATGCAGCTTAGTGACAAAATTGTGTGGCACTTAGGAGCCAATGGGTAGGGGCAGTGTGGGTAGTAACCAGAGGTTGGGTTCCTGATTTATTCAGAAGACAGGATTGGCTGATGGATGGGTGTGTGAGAAGAAGGTCTGTGTGAGATTTTTGACCCAAGTGTCTGAAAGAATGGAGATGCAACAGATTTAGGGGGAAGGCAGGCAGGAAGAAGCAGCGCCCCCCACCGGATGCAGTGGGAGGTGCCCATTGGGTAGCCAGGGGTGGCTCAAGCCTGTAATCCTGGTGACACAGGAGGCTGAGATCTGAGGATCACAGTTCAAAGCCAGCCTGGGCAGAAAGTTCTTGGAGACGCTTATCTCACATTAATGACTGAAAAGCTAGAGATGTGGCTCACGTGGTGGAACACTAGCCTTGAGCAGAAAAAGCTGAAGGACAGCATCCAGACCCTGAGTTCAATCCCTAGTACTGGCTAATAAAGAAGAAAAAGGAGGAGGAGGAGGAAGAGGAGGAGGAGGAGAAGGAGGAAAGAAAGAAAAAGGACAAAATTAAGGACAAAAGGCGGCTAGTGGATATGTAAAAGTTTCCAGTTTGGCTAGAGATGTGAAATTGGGAAGTATTACTGAACTGATATTATCTAAAGCCTTATGGAAATGTTCCTGAAATGCTATATTTGTTGTTGTGAACTGCCTACTTAGGAGGCAATTAGGGGAATTGCTGTTTTAAAGCCAGGTGTGAGTCACTGTGCAGGGAAAATTACATTGTATTTTATCTTTTGAGTAAGTCTTGGGTGGGAATTACCTCCTGCCAAATACAGTTCTATTGAGAGGGTCCCAGAATGATGATTCTTCAATTTTGATTTTTTTTTTTTAGATTTTTGTGATGATGTGAAAGCAACATGCACTCAGTAGGAATCAGGCTTTGAATTCGGAATATTCATCTTTGTCCTAGGCCAGTGGCAGGTGGCTCAGTGCCTCTTCCTGAGTCACAGGCCCCAGGCAGCACTGAGAGAGAGTGGGGTCGGTTAGGCGTGTTAAATGACTTTTTTCCCCTTTAATGTAGTGTTTCATTATGTAGCCCTGGCTAGCCTTAAGCTTTCAATCTTTCTGCTTCTACTTCACACTTCCCAAGTGTTAGGACTACAGGCATGAACCACCACACTCATTCATTAACATAACTTATTTTATGTGTGTGTGTGTGTGTGTGTGTGTGTGTGTGTGTGAGCTCAGGGACTGGGTCCTGTCCCTTACTCTCTTAGCTTTTTAGTTCAAGGCTAGCTCTCTACCAGTTGAGCCACAGCTCCACTTCTAGCTTTTTTTGGGTGGTTAACTGGAGATGAGAGTCTCGTGGACTCACTTGCTCAGATGAACTTCAAATCACAATCTTTGGATCTCAGCCTCTTGAGTAACTAGGATTACAGATGTGAGCCAGACTTAACCCTATTCTCAATTTATGAAGGGCTTATCGGGATATAACTACACCATAAGTTGGGGAACAGCAAGCAAGCAGAGTCAACAAAAATGATTAAGTTTGTTTTCTCTTTTTTTACAAATAGTGGCTTAAAACCATATCTAGACTTTGGTGCCTAAGCCCTGAGTTCTAGCCCCAGGAATAGCAAAAAAGAAAAAGAAAAAGAAAATCCCAAGGTAATAGTTACTATACAGCCATTTATCAGGCCTCTATTAAATACACAGAATGTCTTTGATGTGGAATTATGTGTAACTATGTAGTAAAAGCCCATAAGAGATAAATGAATTGACAATAATGTGGTACAAATTGCTTCACATAGAAAAATAACCTGAAGTTCTGTGGCTGAAGATGTAGTTGTGTGTAAATGAACCCAATTAATTAAGAAGGAAATCAAAGCTTTACTTTGATTCCCTGCTTTTGTTTCGGTTTCCCAGAAACTGACCAATCAATTGAAAAGCAAAAGAAGTAAAAGAAAAGAGGCCAGGTACTGGTAGCTCCCTGCTGTTATCCTAGCAACTCAGGAGGCTGAGATCTGAGGTATGTGGTTCAAAGCCAGCCATGGCAGAAAAGTCTCTGTGAGGCTCTCCAATTAACCACCAGAAAACCAGATGTGGCGCTGTGCCTCAAAGTGGTAGAACATTGGCCTTGAGCAAAAGAGCTCAGTATCACTGAGGGAAATACAGATGTGACAGGATCACATTGCATCTGGAGGCTGGAGGGATGATATTCTTGTGTCTCCCAACTGCTGGTGGCTGCCAGCATTCCTTGGCTCATGGCAGCATCCTCCACTCTTCTGCCTTGCTTGCTGTGTACATTGTCTTCTCCCCTTCTGTGGATGTTGTTTCCTTCTCTCTTGTGCAGACACTGGTGACTGTTTTAGGGTCCATATAGATAATGTAGGATGTTCTCCTCTGGTCAAAATTCTTACTTTGATTAAATCTGCAAAGATCTCCCCCCCCCCCCATATAAAGTAATGTTTTCAGAGCCAGAGATCAGAACTTGGTATCTTTGGGAGTCATTATTTCATCTATTATAATTACTCCAATATTTTTTAACCATTTTTTTTCCTTAGTGGGACTGAGGTTTGAACTCAGGACCTGGTACTTGGTTGGCAGGTGCTCTACCACTTGAGTCAGCCCTTTTTGCACTGGTTAGTTTTCAGATAGGTTCTTACTTTGTAACTGGACTGGATTATGATCCCCTGATCTCTGCTTCCCAAGTAGCTAAGAATACAGGCTTGAGCCACCATACCCAGCTGTATAGTGGGATATGGATATTAATTAGTACATTTTTTTCAGTGGTGGGATTGAAGAGCTTGTGGGTGCTAGGCAATTGCACAACCACTCAGTTATTCCCCTTCTCTGCAACACACTCTTGCAGTAAAAGTAATTACCATGTTTGCTCTCTCTGGTAGCATTTAAAATATTCCATGAAAAAAAATAGTCAGAGAGAGGCAGAGAGAGAGAGAGACAGACACAGGAGAGAGAGAGAGAGAGAGAGAGAGAGAGAGAGAGAGAGAGAGAGAGAGAGAGAGAGGAGAGAAGAGCCAGGCACTAGCAATCCATCCCTGCTACTCAGGAGGCTGAGAGCTGAGGATTTCCTTTCAAAGCCAGCTGGGACTAGAAAGCCCATGAAACCCTTATCTCCAATCATCTAACTTAGATAACGTCAGTAGTGGTGCTGTGGATCTAGTGGTAGAGCGCTAGCTTGGAACGAAAGAAGCTCAGGGACAGCACCCAAGCCCTGAGTTCAAGCCCAGGAACCGGCAAAAGAGGAAGAAATTATATTATGTCTCTGTGGTGCTATCCAGCTAAGAAACACTATTTCCAGATCTGTGCAGACATCAGGTGATGATGCTAGATTGACTATATAATAAAATATAAATCGGAGTGACATGGTTACTTCCTCTGAAAGGACCCTCAGGATCAAGGTTAATGTCTTCATCCCTCAGTTTCCTCTACAATGGTAAAGTTTATATGTAGTCTCATAGTATAAACAGAATACTAGATCCAAGTTTTTTTCCTTTTTTTCTTTCCTTTTCTTCTCTTGGACATTGAACCTATGCTATGGCCTTTCACATGTAACAGATCCATTTCTCCAATCACTGGATTGTGTTTTTTCTCCCCCAAATATGTCCAGCGTTAGACTTGAGAGTCTCATGAGAAAATGAGGACCCAGAACAATAGTGCAATGGTTCTCACACTGTAATATCTTCTAGGTCATTCTGCATGTAATTAAGACTTGGAAGTTTAAGCCATTTGCCAGGCATCAGTGGCTCACACCTGTAATCCTAATTAGTTACTCAGGATGCTGGGATCTGAGTATCTGAGTTTGAAGTCAGCTCTGACTGAAGTCAGAGTCTTTAGCTAGCAAAAAGCTGGGAAAGCAGCTGTGGCAAAAAGCCTGATCTCAAGTCCCACAACCACCAAGAAGGAAAAAAAACAAAAATTTAGGCCTTTGATTGCTCTCAGTATATTCTAGCAATCTGCCAGTATCCCCCCTGCCCCTTTCGTGGATCGTGGGGCTTGAACTGGACGCAGTCCCTGAGCTCTTTTTGCTCAAGGCTAATGCTCTACCACTTTGAGCCACAGCACCATGTCTGGTCTTTTGGTGGTTAATTGGAGATAAGAGTCTCACAGGGACTTTTCTACCTGGGCTGGCTTTGAACCATGAACCTCAGATCTCAGCCTCCTGAGTTGCTAGGATTACAGGGGGGAGCCACCAGTACCTGGCTTCTTTTCCTTTTCCCTTGATTGGTCAGTTTCTGGAAAACAGAAACAGAAGCAGGGTATGAAAGTAAAGCTGTGATTTCCTTCTTAATGAATTGGATTCATTTACACACAGCTACATCTTCAGCCATAGAACTTCAGGTTTATTTTTTCTTTTTTTCTTTTTTTTTTGGGTCTGGTCGTGGGGCCTGAACTCTGGGCCTGGGCGCTGTCCCTCAGCTCTTCAGCTCAAGGCTAGCACTCTACCACTTGAGCCACAGCACCACTTCCAGCTTTTTTCTTTTTGCTTATGTGGTGCTGAGGAATCGAACCCAGAGCCTCATGCATGCAAGGCAAGCCCTCTACCACTGAGCCCTTCCCAGCCCTGTTTTTTTTTCTATGTGAAGCAATTTGTACCACATTATTGTCAATTCATTTATCTTTTATGGGCTTTTGCTACATAGTTACAAGTAATTTCACATCAAAGACATTCTGTTTATTTTATAGAGGCCTGATAAATGGCTGTACAGTAACTATTACCTTGGGATTTTCCTTTTTCTGCTAGTACTGGGGCTAGAACTCATGGCTAGGGCACTGTAGTTCCTGAGCTTTTTTTTGTTCAAGGTTAGCACTCTACCACTTGACCCCCAGCACCACTGTTGGCTTTTTCTGTTTATCTAGTACTGAGGAATTGAACCCAGGACTTCATGCATACTAGGCAAGTACTTTACCACTAAGCCACATTCCCAGATCTACTCATTTGTTCTGTGTGTGTGCTCCCTATCTTTATTTTTATATGTGATGATCACAGAATGCATGTTTCTCATTGTTAATGGGCAGTTACTATGGCCGCCTTTAAGGTTCTTTGTAACTAGATACAAAGATAAGGAAGATACAATTCTGGCCATACCCTTATTAAAGAGCACAGGGCTTGATATTTTTAAGTAACCGCTATTGAACAGTAGATGGCGCTCCTTCCTTGGAGTGAATGACTTATGAATGAAGAAATTCTCCCTACACTTCTCCCCATTCTCTCCAGTATGATAGTAATGAATACTAATTATTCCTACTTCTTGCCAGATACTTTGAATTCATCTTTTATTCATTCTCCATCTAGTCCAGACCCTCCCCATAGATCTCTGATAACAGTATAATGACCTCCTGCCTCTGGTATCTTGTACTTTTTCCATACACTGCCATCAGACTCATTTTCCATAAACACAGCTTGTCTATATTGGGCCTGGCTGGAGGAGAGGGCTTCTGTGGCAGAATGAGGCAAAGAGTGATGGCAGAGAGAGAGAGAGAGAGAGAGAGAGAGAGAGAGACAGAGAGACAGAGAGACAGAGAGACAGAGAGACAGAGAGACAGAGAGACAGAGAGAGACAGAGAGAGACAGAGAGAGACAGAGAGAGACAGAGAGAGAGAGAGAGGACAATCAGGTACTCAGATCAAAGCCACTCCACTGATGTCCCAGTAAGAAGTAGAGAAAAGAGGTAATCCTAGTTACTCAGAAGGCTGAGGTCAGGAGGATCACATTTTGTTGGAAAAGTTGTCTAGACTCCAAAATAACCAGCAAGAAGCAGGACTGGAGGTGTGGTTCAAGTCGGAGGGCACCAGCTGAGCAAGCAAGCTGCACAAATGTGAGGCCTTGAGTTCAAAAAGAAGTAGGAAAGAAATCAAAAAAGGATAACAGCTTGAGCTCTTTTTGTATCACAGACTTTCAATGTGTTATTCTTCCTCACTACACTGTCGGATTTAGATTCTTCCACCTCGAGGAATTTGGTTTAGTTTTAATTAGTTGCTGCGAATATTTCCGAGCCAACTCTGGGAAGCATTTATCTAGAAAATAGTTTTCACTAAAACATAAGCTGGATATAGAGTGTCATTTTCCTAGCAGGCTTTGTATCATGTTCATATAGTTATCAATTCATCCCAGCCATCTGTATGACTTTAGCGACAAGCCCAACGTCCTTAATTTTGGTTAGTGGCTTCATAATCACTTAGTAATGGTAATTTTAAATCCTGGAAATACTGAGACATCTGTATTTCCCAATGCAAGCTTCAAGGAGCAGCTGCAGGTCTCCAGAGAATAATGCTTAAAAGCTGATGCTTCCACGTTACTGGCACACAGGCAACCGATGCTATTTCATCAGCAACTTTTCAGAAAAACAAGCTCCAAGAAAGAAAAAAAAAAAACACACAAACCAGACAAATGAAAACCAGACTTCAGCAAGTTGCATGCAGCTTCCTGAGTAACTGAAGAATGTGCTTCTTGTGGTTAAAACGAGGGAGCTGTTTAATATGGATGAAACACCAGCACTCCAGGCATTTCATTGACATTTCACTGTGACTTGTTGAACTTGGGAGTGCTGACATGAAAACCTATTCTTTGTTTTGTTGTTGTTGTTCTTAGAGGCCTTCCAGCCGGCCTAGAAGAGGTAGCGGGACATCCGGTGCAGGCCTGCCCGCCCTCCCTTCTCTGTCTTTGTTCCTGCCTTTTTCTTTCTTTCCTGCCCCCCTTCTCTTTTTGGGGGGGATCCTGGGCCTTGGACTCAGGGCCTGAGCCCCGTTGTTCCTTAAGTGTTTTTGCTCAAGGTTGGCGCTCTACCACTTGAACCACAGCGCCCACCTCCAGCTTCTTGCTGGGTAATCGGGGGTGAGTTTCCTGGGGGATCTTCGGCCCAGGCCGGCTTCGAACCTCGATCCTTAGGTCTCCTGAGTGGCTAGAATTGCCATCCCCCCCCCACCCCCGCTCCCGTTTCCGTGCTCGGGTGGCTTCTTTGGGCCTGGCTGCTGGCTGCCCTTCGCCGTCCCCTTCTCGACCCTGGGCGGTCAGGTCTCCTCCCTTCCCCGAGGGGATCGTCCCGTCCCTGTCTCCGTCCCCCCCCCCCCCCCCCGCCCCAGCCAAGGGATATTCGCGCATCCTGGAAACGGGACAGACCCGGGGGGGGGGCGCCCCGGCAGACAAATCCGGAGGGTGCGAGGGGGTCCGGAAGGAGGCCCCCCGCGCTCGGCCCGGCAGAGGCCCGCCGCCCGCGGCGTTTAAACCGGGCCCCGTCTTCGCCTCGTCCCCATTGGCCGGCCCGGGGCCGCCCTCCCCGCCGCGGCCGCCGCTGATGTCAGCCGGGCGGCGCTCGCGCGGCTGCCGCCGGCTTCTCCCGCGCCCACCATCCCGGCCCCGGAGCCCCGCGCCGGCGCCCGCCCCCCGGCCCGGCCCGGCCCGGCGCGGCGCCCCGCGCTGGGCGGCGGCGAGCGGCCTCGGCGGCTTCCCCTGTGCTCCCGACGCTCGGGGACTCCAGCCTGCAGAAAAACAACGCGCCGCTGCGGGGAACCGGCGTCCGGGCCCGGGCGAGGGGGCCGGGCGGGCCCTTTGTCTGGGAAGTCGGCGTCCCCGGCCCCGCCGCGGACGCGGTCCGCGGGATCGAGGGCCGAGGCGGGGGGGACCCGCGGGCGAGGAGCCAGGGGGGCGGCCGCCGGCTCGCTCCGCTCCCCGAGGCGCGCGAGCGGCGACTCCGTGCGTTTGTTTTCATTTGTGGAATCCTCCCCCTTCCTCCTCCCTCCTCCCCTCCCTCCCCCTCCTCCCCCTCCTCCCTCCCCTCCCTCGCCCGCTACCGGGCATGTCCTGATCTGCGGCCGCGCCTACCGCCGCGGGTCTCCCTCCTTCTCCGCCAGACTTTGCCTCCCGCGCGGCTCCCGGGAGCATCGGCCCCGAGCCGAGGCAGGAGGCGCGCGAGGAGCCTCGAACCCCCGGACTTGGAGCTTGACATGGTGCGGTGCGGGCCGGGGGAAGCGAGGAGCTGAGCGCTGTCGGAACGCGGTGCGGTGCGGCGCGGTGCGGGCCCCCCCCCCGGACGCCCGCCGCGGGTTCGGGTCCGGCCGCACCATGCTGCTGAAGGAGTACCGGATCTGCATGCCGCTCACCGTGGACGAGGTAGGCGCCGGGCCTCGCCCGCTCCCGGGGCGCCGCGGGGACGGGGCGGGGGGCGGCGGGAAAACCTGGGGTGCGCGCGCGTGCGGCGCGGGGTCCCGGCCGCCCCAGCCCGGAGCCTCGGGGTCCGCGGCTTCCCGCGGGCGCCGCAGCAGCCCCGCGAGCGTGGGGTGGGGCGCGGACTCCAGGTGGGCTCCCGGAGGGGGGCGGGGAGGGCATCAGGCTCAGATGTGGGGGGGAACCACCATGCACCCGGAGGATCCGAGGCGCCCCCCTCCTCGGGAGGGGGGAACGCACCGAGCCGAGCCCAGCGCCCCGGGGCGCGCGCGCGGAAGCCGGGGTGCGGGGTGCCCCGTCCTGGCCGTGGGCCTGGCCTTATCTGCGCGCCCTCGGCTGGGAGGCCGGCCGGCCGGGAGGCCCGAGCCCCCGTCGGAACCCCGAGGAGTGTGTGTGTGTGTGGGGGGGGTGCGGGGGTTCCCAACCTGGCGCGGTCGCCGTTCCTCCGGGCGCCACGCCCGCGCGCCCGGCCCGGCCCGGCCCGGCCCACCCGGCTGCGGCCGGTGCCGATCGCCCGGTTCGGAAACTTTCTGCGGGTTCTCGTTGGCTCGGCCGCGGGGAGCCCGGGGCGGCGGCGCGGCCACCGGGGGGCGCCCCAGCACGCAGCGCCGCACCCGGGCCCCGCCGCCGGGACGGGGCGGGGGGGGGCGCGTGGGGACCCCGGGCGCCGCCGCCGCCGCCCTCCGAGCGGCCCCCCACGCCCCGCGGGGGTGCTCAGGCCCGGCGCCCACCCCCCTCTTTGGGGTGTGTGTGTGTATGGGGGTGAGGGTTCGATTTTCCGACTGCTTCGGGTTGGATCTGCCCCGGTGCAGCTGGGGGGCGGGCAGCCCACGGAGGCGCGGTGGGGAGGGGCCCACCGGGGCCCACAGACCGTGACCCGCCCGTTGCTCTGCCCTACGGCCGTGGGGGGCTTGGCGGGGTCGAATGCGGGTGTGTGTGGGGGGCGTTGGTCATCTCGGCCCAGATCAAAGCCGGTTGGAGTTGACGAAACCTGGCCCCGCCTGGTACCGGGGCTGCGGGAGAGAGAAAAGAGAGGAGAGGGGGGTCCCAGCTGCACCTGCCTCGCCAGCCAGCTTTGGGGTTGGCTGGCATTTGGGGGCCCTGGGATCCTTTCGCTTGGGGGACCTAACCCCTCCTTCCCCCTCCCTCCCCCACCCTCCCCTGGGAGCAGGTCCACCCAGGGGGGAGAGTGTGAGTGTGTGTTGGGGGGGGTCTAGATAAGAGTTTGCAATCTGAAACTGTGTGAAATTCACCTCCCCCCTAAAAAATATATAATGATAGGAGGAAAAAAGCCAGTTCTAGAATCTTCTGTCAATCACATCTCTTTATTCAGGTTGATTCTTTCCTTGGGCTTTCTTAAATGCTCAGATCTCTCCCTCTCCCTCCTCCTCCTCTCTCTCTCTCCTCTCCTCCCCCCTCCTCCTCCTCCTCCTCCTCCTCTCTCCCTCCCTTTCTCCTTCCACCCCCCCTCTTTCTCCTCCACTTCTTCCCCCCTTCTCCCTGGCCACCCTTCTCTCCCTCCTTCCCTCTCCCCCCAACCCTGAAGTAGCCAGTGAAGTAATTACATTTGAGTGGTATAGGTGGAGGCCCTTTGTTAATTGAAATCAGTGAAATCACCTTCCACCTGTAGGATGATGTATAATTATAAATTATTTAATTCACTTGGACTAAAATAAACATGATTCAGTTTCTGGGAGGTCACATTCTGGTGTTTTCTGCAATGGGGTAAATAGATAAGACGTTTCAAGCTATTCAAATCCACCAGCCGGATGCTTGATGGCTGCTGCCTGTAATCCTAGCTACTCAGGAGACCAGGATCTGTGGATCATGATTCCCCACCAGCCCAGGGAAGAAAGTCTGATACTCTCATCTCCGGTTAACCTCCAATGAGTGGCAAGTGGAGCATTGGCTCAAGTGGTAGAGAGTTAGCATTGAGCAAAAAGAGCTCAGGACAGCGCCCAGGCTCATGAGCCCCAGGACCCGAGAGGAGAGGAGAAGGGAAAATTAAAATCCACCAGACCGGATAATAGGCCCAGTGTGCTAGCTCATAGACCCCTAGACTCTGAACTAGTCATGGATGCTCGCCTTCCCCCATCTCCACCCCACCTCTTCTGCCTGAATCCTCCACTCTGAGAAGCAGTCTAATGTCTAGGGAGATGATGCTGACTGGGAGGTTTTGATTCAACTCTGCCTTCACTTTGGACCCGATTCAACCCTCAGGGAGCTTCTGGAACCTGTTTCTATTTAATGGCCACAGTTAATTAGTAGCAGAGTTTTTGCAAATGAAGCAAATTCCAGTGTTTGGGTATAGACAGTGTCCCTGGCTGGATCTACTCCCCTGCCCCCCCCCCACACACACACTGGAGACTGGCCTTAGGGGGCCTAGTGTCTTACCATCCATATTTTGCAGGTGAGCATTTGGAGGTGCCGAAAGGTTAAGTAACAGGATCCAGGCCTCATGATTAGTGACTGGACTTGGGGGGGTGAGGGGGAGGTGGTGGCTGGTGGAGTCATGATTTGTGTTTCCTGATTCAGCTTTTTGCTGTCAGTCCCTGTTAATCCAGGACAAAGAAAATCCCCTTTGTAGAAAAAGAACTATCAACTACCAGAAGAAATAGAAACCTTGCAATTGTTAAAGGGATCTCCTGTTCCTCTAGTTGTGTTTGTATTATTTACTTATTTATTTATTTTTTGTCGGTTGTGTGGCTTGAACTCTGGGTCTGGGCGCTGTCCCTCAGCTCTTGAGTTCAAGGCTAGCACCCTACCACTTGAGCCACAGCGCCACTTCCAGCTTTTTCTGCTTATGTGGTGCTGAGGAATCGAATCCAGGAACTTATGCATGAGAGGCAAGCACTCTACCACTGAGCCAACTTCCCAGCCCTTATTTATTTTTTTTCTGTGTGGTACTGGGATTTCAAGTCAGGGCCTTTAGTTGCAAGAATTCAAACATCTTTGGATTGCTGCCTTCTACTATTTCACCATTGATTGGTTGGTTGATTGGGGGACACTTTGATTTGGATTCAGGGCCTCTGACTTGTAATCTAGTGCTCTATCATCAAGATATGTCCCCTACTCCTCTAACTTTATTTTCTTGGGGTGGGGACGTGCAACATTGGGGCTTAAACTCAGGGCCTCATGCTCTTGCTTAGCTTTTATCCTTTTCTGCTTTAGGATGCTGCTCTACCACTTGAGCCACACCTCTGTTTCTGACTTTTGGGATGTTAATTAGAAGTAAGTCTTGCAGATTTGTCTTCCCCTGGCTGGCTTTGAACCTTGATCCTTACGTGTCTGTACCTCCTGAGTGGTTAGGATTACAGGTGTGAGCCACTGGTGCCCAGCATCCTCTGTCTTTATTTTTAATCCATAACGGTTCCGTAGTTCCAGGGAAACTAAAGTAGGTCCTAAAGAAGATAAAGCTGAATTACATTTAGCTCAGAGTGATGGGGATAGAGGTTATTTAAAACATTCATTCCATGGCTGGAGGTAGGTGTAGCTTAGTGGTAGAACATTTGTCTTCCATGTTTGAGGCCTTGGGTTCAATTCCTAGCATGGGAACAAATAGCTTTAGAATAAAAAAATTATTGTTATTATTATTATTATTATTTTATGTTGGTTGTGGGGCTTGAACTCTGGGTCTGGGCGCTGTCCCTCAGCTTTTCAGTTCAAGGCTAGCACTCTACCACTTGAGCCACAGCACCACTTCCGGTTTTCTGGTGGGTTATTGGAGCTAAGAGTTTCACGGCTTTTCCTGCCCGGGCTGGCTTTGAACCATGATCTTCAGATCTCAGTCTCCTGAGTAGCTAGGATGACAGGCATGAGCCACAGGCGCCTGGCTTAAGCCATTTCGTTTTATGGAAGGCTCAGCTCGCAGTTGCTTAGTTACTCCTTTTAGTCAAGGAGATGGGGTTCTATGGTGAAGCCAGGTCTTTTGCTTCCTGGCACAATGCAGTTTTACTGGGGACCAGCGGGGTCTCCAAGGTATCCTTTCCTGTGGGTCCCAGCCTATGTGTACAGCAGGTTTGCTGGTCAGTTCCCAGCTGAGGAGAGCTTAGGAACTCTGACTTTGTATCCACCTAGGGGACATGTAGGACAGTTGCTGTTAGAATCTATTGGAAGCGTGGCCTCAGAACTCAGGATTAGCTTTGTGCAGTGGTACATGCTTATAGTCCCAGCACTCACGAAGCTGACGGAAGATTGTGAGTTGGAGGCCAGCTCCCGCAACATAGTGAGACCCTCTCTTGAGACCGCATGTCTCAACAGATGAGGTAAGATGAGGCAGATCTAAGGCAAGAATCTTTTACTTCAATTGCCTTTAAAAAAAGCTCCGTCACAAGAATGTGTGTACTTTCAGGGGGTTATTGAGGTCTCTGTGGACTTGGTACACAAGGAAGAAAAATAGAAACACTGGCCTCTGCCTTTAAGAAGAAAGAGAAAGGCAAAAAAGCAAAAAACAACCCCCCCCCCCACAGAATAGTACTTTGTTCTTTCCCCTGGCAGATAGCCCCAAGTACTTTATCTGGGCCCCTTTGGATCCCCTGGAGAGTTGCAGACATTTTATTTTGGCCAGTCCTGGGGCTTGAACTCAGGACCTGGGCACTGTCCCTGAGCTTCTTTTTGCTCAAGGATAGCACTCTACCACTTGAGCCACAGCGCCACCTCTGGCTCTTTTTGTTTATAGGGTACTGAGGAATCGATCCCAGGGCTTGGTGCATGCTAGGCAAGCACCCATGTTCTCAGCCCTTGCAGACATTTCTGAGAGCAGGATGTGGGCTGCGGCCCTGGGATACCATGAATGGACAGGCCCGCATGCGCAGTTGTGCCTGTGTGGCGTCAAGTTTCTGCAATCAGCAAGCGTGGCAGGGCAGACATTGGGGCAGGAAAGTGGTTTTGAAGTTTCACGTTGGGTTTTTCCTATGAGCTGATGCTCTTGGGTAGGCTGACTAAGGCTTTTTTGGGGATTAATCTGCTTCTCTAGGGCTCCTCAGAAACATACTTTGGAAGATGTTCTTTTCCAGAATGACCACTGTTCTTCTGACTGTTGCGTTTCAGTGGTGGTTATCTTTGTGTGTTGGTGCTGGGGCTTGAACTCAGGGTCTGGGCTCCCCCTCTGAGCTTTTGTGTTCAAGGCTAGCCCACTATCATTTGAACCACAACTCTACTTCCAGGTTTTTTGGTAGTTAATTGAACATAACAGTCTCATGGACTTTCCGGACTGGCTTCGAACCGAAATCCTCACATCTCAGCCTCCTAAGTAGCTAGGATTACAGGCACGAGCCACAGGTGCCTTGGCTGTCTTTGGTTTTTAATTTTCTGGTTAGCCTGGCTTCTTGGATAGGGAGCCAGGTGAGCTTCATTAATTTGATTTCTGGGTAGTTTTGTTTGTGTAATTCCCAGCTCTCTCTCCTCTCCCCTCCCCCCTCCTCCCTCTCCCCACCTCCTCTCCCCCCTTCCATCTTCTCCTTCCCCTCTCCCCTCTTCCCTCTCCGCTCTCCGTTGAGAGTGACTTCACAGGAAGAGGAGGGCATGTTAATGGACAGTGCAAACCTTTTCATCGCTAATGGAACTGGCCACAGGAGCAGATGCTGCCCTCTGCCAGCTGGGGTTGTTGACTTTGTGCCTGAAGGCGGCTATGTTTTCCCTAGCACTTGAGTTTCATGCCTGTTACCTGAAACAGGCACTGACTGGGTCTTAAGAAAGAAAGAAAGAAAGAAAAAAAAGACCCATCCTTCACAAAACCCTACCGCTTGAGCCATGCCTCCAGACCAGCTTTTTGCTATGCAGTTATTTTCAAGATGAAGTCTTTTGGACTTTTCTGCTCAGGTTCATCTCCAACCTTGATCCTGCCCCATCTCAGCTTTCTGAGACCTACAGTTATAGGTGTGAGCCACTGTCACCCAATTTGGGTTATTTATTTTGCTGTTGGGGATAGTAAGAGAGCCGAGGCTAAGCTCAGAGTTCAAACCCCAGGCTGAACAGATATTATTCACATTTTAACAAAAAGTGATTTAATTTTTTTTGGGGGGGGGCGTCCTGGGGCTTGAACTCTGGGCCCGAATCTGTCCCTGAACTCTTTTGCTCAAGGCTAGCACTCTACCACTTTTTTTTTTTTTTTGACTGTATGATTTCAGTTTATTAAAGAGCACTCTACCACTTTAAGCCACAGCTCCCCTTCTGGTTTTCTGGTGTTTAATTGGCCATAAGAGTCTTACACGGACCCAACTCTGATCCTCAGATCTCAGCCTCCTAGAGCCAAGCCTATATAGGATTACAGACTTCAGCCACCAGCACCTGATGAGACCACTGTTTTGTAGGCAGTCTTTATTTTTTGGTTATTTATTTACTCATTTATATTTTTGCTGCTGAGGATGGAACCCAGGGCCTTACAGATACTAAGCAGGTGCTCTACCAGCGAAGCTACACAGCCAGTGGGCAGTTTGTAAAATGTTAATGAGTTGCTTCTCATCCCAGCACTCAGCCCAGGATCCACCCTGCCCTGGGAAGTGTGTGGTGTGGCAAGGGTCATAAAGAATATCCATTCGCTTTTTGTGTTTGCTTTGTCTTGAGGTGGAGTCTCAATTTGTAGCACAGTCTGGCCTTGAACTCACTGGGAATTTAGTTCAGCATTCTATTTTATTTTTTTTGTGGAATGAGACTCAAAGGCTGGTACATGCTAAGCAAACATTCCACCACTGAGCTATAATCTTAGTGATTTAAGGGGCTGGGAAGGTGGCTCAGTGGTAGAGCGCTTGCCTTGCATGCATGAGGCCCTTGGTTCGATTCCTTAGCACCACATAAGCAAAAAAGAAAAAAGCCGGAAGTGGTGCTGTGGCTCAAGTGGTAGAGCACTAGTCTTGAGCTGAAGAACTGAGGGACAGCGCCCAGGCCCAGAGTTTAGGCCCCACGACCAGACCTCCCCCACCAAAAAATCCTAGTGATTTAAATATATATGTCTATACAGATATATACACTATATAATGCTTATATAGTATAATACATATCATATATGACATAATATACAATATATAATTACATAGTACATATATTTTATATATGTATATTTTATATATACATATTACTTATGTATATTTTATATATACACATATGTATACATTTATATATGATATATACACATAGTTTTATATATACTATGTAATTATATAAACAACACATAATAAATAAATATTAAATATATATTTTATTTATTTATTTATTTATTTATTTTGGTTCGGTCGTGGTGCCTGAACTCTGGGCCTGGGCGCTGTCCCTCAGCTCTTCAGCTTAAGGCTAGCACTGTACCACTTGAGCCACAGCACCACTTCCGGTTTTTTTCTTTTTGCTTATGTGGTGCTGAGGAATCGAACCCAGGGCCTCAGGCATGCAAGGCAAGCGCTCTACCACTGAGCCACCTTCCTAGCCCTAGATATATATTTTATTATGTAAACTGGGCACTGGTGGCTCACATCTGTAATCCTAGCTAGTCAGGAGACTGAGATCTAAGGATCAAGGTTTAAAGCCAGGCCAGGCAGGAAAGTGTGAGACTCTGATTGCCAGTTAACCAGCAAAAAGCTAGAACTGAAGCTGTGGCTCTAGTGGTAGAGCACTTGCCTTGAGCAAAAAAGCTAACAGTTTTCAGGCCTTGATTTCAAGCCCCAGTACTGGTGTTTGTATGCACATGCACATGTTCACACACACATATACACAGAGGCATATATATGTTCACACATATGTGCATGCATGTATGAATACACATGTATGCATGCATGCAAATATATGTGTGGGGTGTGTGGGTGTGAGTTCATACTATAAAGGTCTCAGCCTGTCCCGGTGTTTTTCTGTGGCCTCAGGTCCTGGGTGGGCTTTGGCCTGTTGTCTGTTGCGTGGAGGTCTGCATGGTTTCGGCGGACCTCAGCAAAGCCTTTTGCGATCTGGATGGCTCCCTGTCTCTGCTCTGGGGAAGGACTGAGCTCTGCCAGTCAGCTGAACTCAGCAGACTAGCACACTGGGAGAGGAACAGACTCACTTCCGGAGTCAGCCTCCTTCCCCACCCTGCCGGCTGGAAATCGGGTATTTTATGGGATTTCCAAGTGGAGTTTTTTTGGTAGTTACAAGACAAATGAACCCCTCCCCCCCTCCCACACACTTCAGGGGATTATAAATTATTTTACAGCAGCATCAATTGGAGAAAATGTAAAATTCTTTGAGAAATTTATCTTGGAAACTTTTTGTTGTTGTTGTTGGTTGTGGAGCTTGAACTCTGGGCCTGAACACTGTCCCCTCAACTCTTCAGCTCAAGGCTAGTGCTCTACCACTTGAGCCACAGCGCCACTTCTGATTTTCTAGTGGTTTATTGGAGATAAGAGTCTCATGGACTTTCTTGCCTGGGCTGGCTTTGAACCGTGATCTTCAGATCTCAGCCCTCCTAAGTAGCTAGGATTACAGGCGTGAGCCAACGGCACCTGGCAAAATTTTTTTTTTTTTTTGGTGGGTTCTGGAGCTTGGATTCAGGGCTGTCCCTGAGCCTCTTTGTGCTCATAGCTAATGCTCTATCGTTTGAGCCACAGTGCCACTTCTGGCTTTTTCTAAGTAGTTTATTGGAGATAAGAGTCTCATAAACTTTTCTGCCTGGGCTGGTTTCAAACTGCGATCCTCAGTTCTCAGCCTCTTGAGTAGCTAAGATTACAGGTGTGAACCACCAGTGCCCGACAACTTTACTATTTGTACTATAAAACCTTCACTTTAGAGCCCAGCACTTGTGGCTTATACCTACAATTTTAGCTTCTCAGGAGGCTGAGATCTGAGGATTAGGGTTCCAAGCCAACCCAGCTAGAAAAATTCCAAGGAACTCTTTATCTCTGGTTAACCAGCAAAAGGCTGGAAGTGGAGGTGTGGCTTGGTGGTAGAGGGCCAGCTTGAATGAAAGAGCTAAGGAAGAACAGAGAGCACTGAGTTCAAGCCCCAGTTCTGGTACATGTGTGCATGCACATGCATGTTCACACACACACACACAGTTCCTTAGCACACTGACACTGAGAGGATTGAGGTCAGTCATTCCAAAGAGTTCATGTAATGTGGCTGTTTTCTTCTCGTTCCCAGAGGAGTATATTCGTTTTTCTTTTACTATGGAACAAATTATCAGAAACTAAGTGTCTTGGAACAACACCATTTATCATTTCCCAGTTTCTGTAAGAAGTGTGGGTGTGGAGCAAAGAGTCATCTTCCAAGCTCGCATGATTCCTGGCAGAATTCAGTTCCTTGCAGGTATAGGACGAGAGTTCCTACTTTCTCTTCAGCAATCAATTAGAAATTCACTTCTGTAAATCACCTGCTGTTCCTGACTAAGTAGTTTTTTCTACCACATGACATTTTCTTCTTTCAAGGCCAATAGGCCAATAGGGAAGTTTCTGCCATCTTAAATCCCTCTGGTTGGTCATCTCTGACTTCTAGATTTGTTCTCAAAAGGGGTTTACCTGCTTAGACCAGGCCCACCATGCCCAAGTGAAGAGGATTATCTATATGCTAGTGTGTGTGTGTGTGTGTGTGTGTGTCCTTCTGCCAGACCAACCATAAGATTAGCTGAAGCCCAGCACCAGTGGCTCATGCCTATAATCCTAGCTACTCAGGAGGTTGAGATCTGAGGATTGTGGTTCAAAGCGAGCCTGGGCAGGAAACTTTGTAAGACTCTTTATCTCCAATAAACCACCAGAAAACCGGAAGTGGTGCTGTGGCTCAAGTGGTAGAATGCTCACTTTGAACTGAAAAGCTCAGGGCCAGCGCTCAGGCCCAGAGTTCAAGCCCCATAGACTGACCCACCCCCAAAAAATAAATAAAGGGAAGTTCCAGGTTGGTATTTGATCATCTTGAAAATACACATTTTACATATACTTTGTGTATGTGTGCACACGTGCGTGCTTGTGTGCTGATCCTGGGGCTTGAACTTGTGGTCTGGGGGCTGTCCTTGAACTTTCTCACTCAAGGCTAGTGCTCTACCAATTGAGTCACAGTTCTACTTCTTTTTGGTGGCTAATTGGAAGTAGCCTCACAGACTTCCATGCCCTTAAACCACAATCCTCAGATCTCAGCCTCCTGCGTAAGCTAGAATTATAGGAGTGAGCCGTGGTACCAGCGTCACAGATATTTTCTTGACTTCTTGCTGGGTACTTGTCCTAGGGATGGAGCCACAAATAAGGCAGTCACAATCTCTCCTCCTGTGGTGCTCACAGGGCGGAGGGCACTGGACAAGCTTTAAAAACATTTAATAGAGATGATCGTAGAGTTATTTAGGTAGCAGAGAAAGCCACTGACAGTACTGAGTTAGAATTATTATTATTATTATTATTATTGGTTTTGAGACAGGATCTTGCTATATAGCCCAGGCTGGCCTCCAATTTGCAGTCCTCCATCCCAGCCTCCCAGGTGCTAGGATCATAGGCATACATGATTACCCCCCTGGCTTTTCTGATTTGTAATTAGGAGTCAATTAAAATGTTGCTGGGTGCCAGTGGCTCATGCCTGTAATTCTAGTTACCCAAGAGGAATCATGATCTGGAGATCATGGTTCGAAACCAATCCAGACAGAAACATCTGTGAGATTCCTATCTCCAATTTAAACCACAGAAAAGTCAGAATTGGATGTGAGTTTAAGTGGTAGAATACAAGCCTTGAGGAAAAAAAAGCTGAATACCCTCAATCTCTCTCTCTCTCTCTCTCTCTCTCTCTCTCTCTCTCTCTCTCTCTCTCTCTCTCTCTCTCTCTCTCTCTGACACACACACACACACACACACACACACACACGCACACACACACCCCCTCTCTGCTTAGTTTGTCCATGGGATAGATGGATGGTAGAATTCGCACTGGGGAGATGTCCAGGGATGAGAAGTGGGTCCTTATGTATACCTATGCTTGGCTAGGGTCCTTTGCTCCTCCTCCTTTTCCTTCTCCTCCTCCTCCTGCCCCTCCTCCGCTGGTCGTGGGGCTTGACTGGGCCTGGGTGCTGTCCCTCAGCTCAAGGCTAGCACTCTACCACTTGAGCTACAGCACCACTTCCAGTTTTCTGGAGATAAGAGTCTCACAGACTTTACTGCCCAGGCTGGCTTTGAACCACAATCCTCAGATCTCAGCCTGCTGAGTAGCTAGGATTACTGGCGTGAGCCACCAGGGCCCATCCCGCCCTTTCCCCTTCTGGAGCTTTATTCTAAAGAGGGTGAATTGGCTGTTTACACTCAGTCCATGTTTCCTTCACCTCTGGTAGGATGATAAAATCACACTCCACGATGCTGGGTGGACCTGTGAGGATGGCATCTGGCTGGAGGGAAACGGTGCAGCCAGGACACACTGCCTACACTGCCTTGCCTTTCCTAAGGCAGTGTGGATTCTGGGGGACCCTCCCCCCCTTCCTGGCCAACCGCCCGAGCAACCTCATGCAGTGCTGTTTGTTGACTTAGAAACACAGGAGTCAGAGTGCACAGGAGATTTTGACATCAAGTATTAGAGTGACTCATCCTTGGCACATTAGCACCCTGCACTTAAAGCGCCTCCAAGCTAACCACCTGGCCACGGAAAGTTCTTGATCAAATCTACCTAATGACTTCCTTCTCTTCTTCTCCCCTTCTGTTTTTTCTCCTTCTGTCCTCCTGTCCTTCCTCCCTCTTCTCTCAATTAATTAAGTAATTAATCAATTTTTGTACTGGTACTCAGACTTGAACTCAGGCCTGGGTGTTATCTCTTAGATTAGTTAAGTGCTCTAGTGCCTGAGCCACAGCTCTACTTCCGGTTTTTTGGTGGTTCATTGGAGATAAGAGTCTCTCAGTTTTTCCTGCTCCAGCTGACTTTGAACTGTGATCCTCAGATCTCAGCCTCCTGAGATGACAGGCCTGAGCCACCGGCGCTCAGCTGTTTGCTCTTTTTAATTTTTGTAGCTTTTTTTTTTTCCAGGGCCAGGGCTAAGGACCGAACCCAGGGCCTTGCGCGCGCTGGGCGGGCGCCCTTCCGCTGGGCTAAGCCCCCAGCCCCCTGCTCTTTTTAATTTTAAGTGAAGCATGACCTTCTAGAACTCCTGTTGTTCTCAAGCAAAGAAAAATCACCATCCTTTCTTCCAGCATCTGATTCTCCGTAGGGTGTTGTTTCCTTTCCCAGACTGAATCATCCAAAGAAGTAAGAGTGGCCAAACAAATGTAATTTGTTAAGAACCTATAATAATGTTGTTTAAACACTTAATAGACGCAGCTCATCTCCAAGATTGCTCTCCCGCCTGTGTCACCCGGACATGTGTGTGCCCACATGATTCTACTCTGATTATAATATTTATATGAGGGCCAGATCCAGGTGCTTCTGTGTGGTTTTTTTAATACCAAAAAATAACTTATCTCTGATTATCTAAAAGAAAATTTAGGGCTAGGAGTGTGGCTTAGTGATGGAGTGCTTGCCTAGCATGCATGAAGCCTTGGGTTTGATTTCTCAGCACCACGTACACAGAAAAGGCTGGAAGTGGCGCCATGACTCAAGTGGTAGAGCCCTAGCCTTGCGCAAAAGAATCTAAGGAACAGTGCCCAGGCCCTGAGTTCAAGCCCCAGGACTGGCAAAAATATAGACTAGAACTTTGGCTCAAGTGGTAGAGCACCTGCCTAGTAACTGGGAGGGCCTGAGTTCAAGCCCCAATACTGTCAGCAAAAAAAAAAGAAAGAAAATTTAACAATTAATTTGGATGCTACTATTGTTTACATGCACTGAGTCTGTTTGAATTTTTTAAATTTATTTGCTTTTATTTAAGTTTTATGTAGTGTGTGTGTGTGTGTGTGTGTGTGTGTGTGTGTGTGTGTGTGTGTGTGTGCGCGCACGCGTGCTGGTACTAGGGCTTGAATTCATGGCTTAGGTGCTGTCCCTTAGCTTTTTCACTCAAGGCGAGCGTTCTACCACTTGAGCCACAGCACCACTTCCAGTTTTCTGGTGGTTAATTGGAGATAAGAGTGTCACAGACTTGCCTGCCCTGGCTGGCTTTGAACCATGATCCTCAAATCTCAGCCTCCAGAGTAGCTAGGATGACAGGCGTGAGCCACTGGTGCCTGGATTCTTTTTTTAGTTTTGAGACAGGGTGTCATGATGTAGCCTGTGCTGATCTCCAACTCCCAACTGGTCCTCCTGCCTTAGTCTGCCGAATACTGGGATGATAGTGTGTCCCACCATGTCTGGCTATTTATTCTTTTTTTATTTTTGCTTATGTGGTGCTGAGGAATTGAACCCAGGGCCTCAGGCATGCAAGGCAAGCGCTCTACCACTGAGCCACCTTCCCAGCCCTGGCTATTTATTCTTAAACCAGCAAAGTTTCATTTATCTTTTGTCTTTGGAAAAATGATGCCCAGAAGGCTGCTTATGTTAAGCATCTCTGTCTTTGCATGTCATATAAATTGTGGCCGTCTCCTGTCTGGGCTGTCTTGATTGCACAGTGATGAGCTGGGCAGTTTTCTATGGAACAAGACCTTGGCTGAGCGTGACCTGGGTTCAGTTTTGTGTGTTTGGTGGTGCTTGGGTTTAGAACTGTGGACCTTGTGCTTCCTAGGCAGATACTGTACCACTAAGCCATGCCTCCATTCCAGTAATGTTGTCTTTATGCCAGCTCTATATACCTCAGCCAGACATCACATGAAAGGCTCTGTTTGGAAAGTATGAGTGTTAAAATTTGGTTTCTAAATTTAAAAGTTTTCAGATTTTATATCACTTTCCATATGCAAAGAGGGGAAAGAGAGAAATTGCGTTTGTTGTGATTTATTTCCTCTAGTCTTTATAAGAGTCCTATTACAGGTGTTTACTTATTTATTTTTTTGTGGTGCCTGTCTTGGAGCTTGAGCTCAGGGCCTGGGCGCTGTCCCTGAGCTTCTTTTGCTCAAGGCTAGCATCTACCACTTGAGCACAGTGCCACTTGCGGCTTTTTCTGTTTATCTAGTACTGAGAATCCAACCCAGGGCTTCATGCATACAAGGCAAGCCCTCTACCACTAAGCCACATCCCCAGACCTATAACAGAGGTTTAAACTCAGGGCTTTGTGCTTGCTCAGTTTGCTTGCTCAGCTGATACTTTCCCACTTGAGCCATACCACCAGTCCAGCATTTTGCTAATTATTTTGGAGATGGAGTCACTGTGACTTTTTTTTGTCTAGTTCTTAGGTCCCAGTAAGAAAAGAATGATGATCTATCCTGTTTACCTCGGAATTAAACCTTTAAGTGTCATTCCTCTATTTGACTTTAATTGGTGAATCATATTCCTTTGTGAAAAGAACTTTTGTAATTTGTGCTCTAAAATGAGAACCACCCCAGCGCTCATGGGAATTATCCCTTTGAATGGTGTTCAGAACCTTTGGTTTCCAGGGGTGTCAGCTTAGAAGTTCGTTCTAGAGCCTCCCTAGGTGACTCAGAATTAAGTGTCTGAAAATACCGGGAGGGAACAGATGAGACGCAGTGCCTTTGTTACATTTAGTTGGGAATTTAAAACTCTTCATATACAGTAAGCAAATTGGAAGGCATTCAACATAATCTAAATGAGCCGGGCACCCATGGCTCATATCTGTAAATGTAGCTGCTCAGGAGGCTGAGATCTGAGGATCACAATTCAAAGTCTGTGAGACTCTTAGCTACAATTAACCAGCAACTCTCCCCTCCCCCCCAAACAAACCAGAAGTAGAAGTGTGGCTCAAGTGGTAGAGCACCGGTTTTAAGCAAAAAAAGTCAAGTTGAAGAAATGAGACCCTGACTTCAAAGCCTACTACCAGCACAAAAACCAACCAAACAAACAAAAAGGATAAAAATGTACTATTCTTATTTTTTTCTTTTCCTTTTTGTTGTTTAAAAATAATTTTCCTTTTATTTTTATTAATGTTGTTTACTTTTTGTTGATGTGGTACTGAGGAATTGAACCTAGGGCCTCATACATGCTAGGCAAACACTCTACCAGTAAGCCACATTCCCTTCCCAAAGTGTACTATTCTAAGTGATGTATCTGGTGGATTGGGTGGGTGTGGTATGAGAGTTATACAGTGGGGACAAAAATCTTATGTTTTTCCCTTCTTTTTTGTGCTGCTGCTGGGACTTGAACCCAGGGCCGCATGCGCCACTTAGCTTTTCAGCAATAGTTGGAGTACTTGGCAGGTTTAATTCAGTACAGCTTCTGTGCTGTCAGCAGACAGAAAAAGTATGTCTGGTTCAGAAGACTCAGGAAATCGGCTTCAAGAAGCTTTTGGGAGGAGAGCAGGCTGGTAGATGGAGTGTGTGATTTGAAGTAAGGTTGATTCTTGTACAGGGTGGAAATAAGACATTAATTGATCTCTCTTTTGAGTAACAGTACAGTTAAAATATTACTTTATTATCTTAGAATTGTATAAATGTTTAACTTGGGAGAAGAAATCCTGTAAGTCAGTATGATGGCTTATTTATCCATTAACTTTGTAACATTTTCATTCTTGCCAATTCTCTTAGTGATTTCTACAAATAGAAGCTTTCAACTCACTAACCAGAAATTTGGATTTTTATTTATTCAGTGAGTTTTGGTGGAAATGGGATTTGAATTAAGCCTTTCGTGGCAAGAGCTCTACCACTTGAGCCATGTCCCAGGCTCTTGTACCCAGGGGCAGGCCCCACCTCCACCCTTTCTCCCCTCCCCTCCTTCCAACATTCCCCCCCCACCCCCTATTCTATTTAGAGATAAAGTGATAGAGTCTAGGGAACTTTTCTGCAAGGGTAGGTCTTGAACCTCGGTCCCCCAGATCTCAGCCTCCTGAGTAGCAAAGATTAAAGGTGTGAATCACTGGCACTCATCTTGTTTTTGTTTTGAGATGCATTCTTGCTATGTTGCCCAGGCTGGCCTGACTCAAATTCATAGGTTCAAGAAATCCTCTCACTTTGGCCTCCTCCATAGCTGGGACTACAGGAATGCATCGCCACACTCAGTTTGGACAGATGGTTTACTTAAAGGCAGGGGCCATCAGTAGGGAATTATATATGTGCTTCACTCCGTGGACACGTCTGGAATGTGTAAGTGCTCTGGTTAGTGCAGAGTGACATGACCCTCTATCAGGAACATTTTGAGTCTGAAGCTCAAATGTTGTTGATGATAGTGATATAGTGCTAATGTCGTATAGCTACTATGATTTTAAAGGATCTAAGGAGCCTTCACAAATATTCATGGTGGCTGTCTTTGTTGTTGTTTGGTAAGTACTGAACTTAAACTCACAGCCTTCTGCTTGCAAGGCTGGTGCTCTTCCACTTGAGCCACACCACCAAGCCCAGCTTTTTGTTATTTTGGAGATGGGAGTCTCACAGACTTTTTTTTTCTTCCTGGGTTGGCTTTGAACGGCAGTCCTCTAGATCTCTGCTTCCTGAGTAGCTAGGATTTCAAGTGCAAGTAGCCAGCATCTGCCAAGAGTGCTTTTCTTAATATTTAAAAATGCTGTGAAAATAGTATCAATGAGACAGATACAAAATGTGGTTACTTAATCCTCCCGCATCTGAGGATGAAGAGTTGGGTAGCTTGAATTGCATTTAGTCATCTGGGAAGAAGTTATACCTTGCAAGATGGAGACTGAACCCTGGTGGACTGAAGGCTCTGATTTGTGCTGATTTTCTTTTTCTTTTTTTTTTTTAAATTTTATTTTATTTGTGAACATACTGTACAGAGGGGTTACAATTGCATGGGCAGGGTAATGCGTACATTTCTTACCAAGCACTGCAGCCTCCTCCTTTGTTTACCCTTCACATCACTTCCCAGCCTCCCCCCTCCCCCCCCATTGTGCTGATTTTCTTTTTTGTTGGTCGTGGGGCTTGAACTCTGGGCCTGGGTGCTGTTCCTCAGCTCTTCAGCTCAAGGCTAGCGTTCTACCATTTGAGCCACAGCTCCACTTCTGGTTTTCTGGTAGTTCATTGGAGATAAGAATCTCATGGACTTTCTTGCCTGGGCTGGCTTTGAACCACTATCATCAGATCTCAGCCTCCTGAGTAGCTAGGGTTACAGGTGTGAGCCACTGGCACCCTGCTCAAATGCTGATTTTTTTTTTAAATTTAATTTAATTTTGTGTGATTTTTTTTTGTTTTGGATGGCTGTTTTTCCCCCTGTAAGAAGGCGCCATGTCCAAATGCAAACTCCTTAGATGACCGTATCAGTGGACGTCTCTTTTGGATTGCGTGTGATGGCAACTTGGGTTTAGCTGAGTGTAATGATGGATTTGGGTGAGATGACATGGATGCAGATAGACAGACATGGTTTCTTGCCACGATGTGACTGAAAGAGAGCTTAGCACCCCTGCTCCTTAAATAATATTAGGCTATTAGCTTTCCAAATAGAATAATCCCCTTAAACCTTTTCAAGAAAAAACACTTCTGGAAGGTCAAGTGTGTGTAAAATGAGCCATTATTTACAAAAGTGCTCAGGCTCTTTTCCATTGTCTTTGTGGACTCCAGTCTCTCTTTGTCTTTCTTTTCTTCCTCCCTTTCTCCTTCCTCCCTTCCCTCCTTCCTCCTTTCCTTTCTTCTTTCCTTTCTCTCTCTCTTTCTCTCATCCGTTTTCTTTTCTTTCCCTCTTTCTATACCTGTCTTGGGGCTTGAACTTGGGGCCTGGATGCTGTCCCTCAGCTTCTTTGCTCAAGGCTAGTGTCCTACCACTTGAACCACAACTCTACTTCCAGCTTTTTTTTTCTTTTTGATCAGTCATGGGGCTTGAACTCCTCGAGCGCTCTACCACTTGAGCCACAGCACCACTTTTGGTTTTCTGGTGGTTTATTGGAGATAAGAGTCTCACTGACTTTCCTGCCTGGGCTGGCTTTGAACTGTGCTCCTCAGATCTCAACTTCCCGAGTAGCTAGGATTACAGGTATGAGCCACCAGCGCCCGCTTACTTCCAGTTTTTTGTGGTTAATTGGAGATAAGAGTCTCATAGACTTTCCAGCCTGGTTTGGCTTCGAACTGTGATCCTCAGATCTCAACTTCCTGAGTATCGAGGGCTTACAGACTTGAGCCACCAGTGTCTTCCCTCCCTCCCTTCCTTCCTTCCTTCCTTCCTTAATAAAGTTATCTTTAAGTGGTTGTACAAAGATGGTTTCAGTTCAACATGCTAGATTCTCTTAACATGGTTTATGTCTACAGATCACTTTTTTTTTGTTTTGGGCACTGGGGCTTGAACTCAGGGCTTGTTACTTAGTGCTTATACTTGAACTCAAGGCCTAGGTCCTTATAGTTAGCTTTTTTTTTTACTCAGTGCTAGCACTCTAAAGTGAGCAGTAGTTCCACTAACATCTTTCTAAGGGAGTTAACTAGAGTTAATGTTCTCATGGACTTTCCTGCCTGGGCTGGCTTTGAACCCTGAATCCTCAGGTTAGCTAGGACTATAGGCATGAGCCACAGGTGCCCACTGCATTTTATTTATTTTTAATTTTTAAAAATGTTTAATTTTTTTATTATTCTAAGGGTGATGTACAGAGGGGTTACAGTTACAGAAGTCAGGTAATGAGTATGTTTCTTTTTGGACACTGCCACCCTTTCCCTCACTATCTTCCATTTTTCACCCCTCCTATCCTCACCCACAAGCTATACAGCTCATTTTCAACATAATATCTCATGCTGCATTTTTTTTTTTTTTTTGTCGGTCGTGGGGCTTGAACTCTGGGCCTGGGCGCTGTCCCTCAGCTCTTCAGCTCAAGGCGAGCACTCTACCACTTGAGCTACAGCGCCACTTCCGGTTTTCTGGTGGTTTATTGGAGATAGGAGTCTCACGGTCTCTCCTACCCGGGCTGGCTTTGAACCGCGATCCTCAGATCTCAGCCTCCTGAGTAGCTAGGATTACAGGCGTGAGCCACCAGCGCCCGGCTTCATGCTGCATTTGTAATTTCATTTTATTTTGTCAGTCGTGGGGTTCAAACCTGGGCCTGGGCACTGTCCCTGAGCTCTTCAGCTCCAGGCGAACTCTCTACCACTTTAAGCCACAGCGCCACTTCTGCTTTTCAGGTGGTTCATTGGAAATAAGAATCTCATGGACTTTCCTGCCCTGGCTGGCTTTGAACTGCAATCCTTAGATCTCAGCCTCCTGAGTTGCTAGGATGACAGGTGAAGCCGCTGGCTTCAGTACTTGTTCTGCAATCAAAAGCAGCTGAATCCTCTTCACAGAAACCTCATGATGCATTCATCCATTTTTCATCTGATGAGTGTCCTCCTCAGGCTGGCCAGGCCCACCACCTCTGCTGTAGCCCTGGACAAGGAGCTGGCCTAGGGACTTCCAGCGGGTCTCTCCTGGAACAAAATAAGAACTAAGTAAAAAGCTGGGCACTGGTGGCTCATGCCTGCTACTCGGGAGGCTGAGTGAGACCTGAGGATCATGGTTCCAAGCTAGCCTGGGCAGAAATGCCCATGAGACTCGTATTCATTTACCTACTAAAAGAGCCGGAAGTGGAGCTGTGACTCAGGTGATAGAGTGCTAGCCTTGAACATAAAATCTTTTGTTGTTGTTGTTGGTTCTAAGACTTGAACTCAGGGCCTGCATACCTTCTCTATCACTTTGAGCCACAGCACCACTCTTGGTTTCCTGGAGATAAGAGTCTCACTTACTTTTCTGCCCTGGCTGGCTTTGATCTGTGATCCTCAGATCTTGGCCTCCTGAGTAGCGAGGATTACATGTATGAGTCACTGGCGCCCAGTGAGCACAAAATCTTAGGGACAGTGTTCAGGCCCTGAGTTCGAACCCTAGGACAGACACAGGAAGGGAGGGGGAGAGGGAGGGAGGAAGGAGGGGAAGGAAATAAAGAAAGGAAAAGGAGAATTAAGAGGTGAAGCTGTTTTCAGGGCTCATGAACTGCTGGCTGGCTCAGTGTGGGAGTCCAGGCATCTCTGGTCGCTGCTGGGCTGAGGATCTATCTGCCCTGGGTGTTTCTCAGGAGCTCAGGCTGGGGTAGGTCTGTGCACTGGGAAACAGACATGAGGCTTTGCCCATCACTCTCAGCCGCGCCTGTGGGTGTGGCTCACAGCTGAGCACGGTGATGTGCTTCCTTCTTTTCAGATTGTGAGTCCAACACACACAAAGTTGACAAGTCCTGTCACTGCCCCCTTCCCACCGGAAGTCCACTTTCCAATGCAATATGTGTTGTTTTCATGTTTCTTCATTCTCTGATTTGTTGTTGTTAGTTAGTCATGGGCCTGGGCGCTGTCCCTCAGCTCTTCAGCTCAAGGCTAGCTTTCTACCACTTGAGCCACAGCGCTACTCCCAGCTTTTTCTGCTTATGTGGTGCTGAGGAATCGAACCCAGGGCCTCATGTATGCAAGGCAAGCGCTCTGCCTCTGAGCCACCTTCCCAGCTCCTTCATTCTCTGATTTACTGAAACACCTTTCACTTGTATATTCCTGAGCCAGAGTACCTGGGAGTGATCTCCATGGAGGAAAGTGGATTGGGATGTAGAGAATCTGAGTCCTTGGAAGTAGAATGATGGCTGGAGTGGTAGAGCGCCAACCTTGAGCAAAAAAGCTAAGGAACAGTGCCCAATGAGCTGAGTTCTCGCTGTGTGCTAACCATGATCTCTTTGATTTAGGAAAAACTGTCTTTCTAGGTTTCTGCTTCTGTCTTAGCTCACTTTGCCTACTAGGCCTGGGTCGTGTTACCAGCACTGCAGAGGTCAAAAGGGGTGCAGTAGTTGTTGGACGTGTCACTCAAATGCTGGAGCAATTGCCTCGTAAGTGGCTGATGCTGAGTTCAGGCTCCATTACCTCCCGCCTTGCCCAGCTGAGCCGAAATACCTTTGAGTGAGAGAGAGAGAGAGAGAGAGAGAGAGAGAGAGAGAGAGAGAGAGAGAGAGAGAGAGAGAGAGAGAGAGAGAGAGAGAGAGAGAGAGAGAGAGAGAGAGAGAGAGAGAGAGAGAGAGAGAGAGAGAGAGAGAGAGAGAGAGAGAGAGAGAGAGAGAGAGAGAGAGAGAGAGAGAACACTGATACCGGGCCTTGGACTCAGGACCTGAGTACTCAGTGTCCCTTAGGTGTTTAGGCTCAAGGATAGTACTCTACAACTTGAGCCACAGCTCCACTTTTGGCCATTGGGGGGGTTAATTGGAAATTAGTCTCTTGGACTTTTCTGCCAGGGTTAGCTTTGAACCACGATCCTCAGATCTGTCTCCTGAGTAGCTAGGATTACAGGGGTGAGCCATGGGTGCCTGGCCTTTGACTCATTGCTTTGAATGTAGGGACATCCACTGGGACAAATCACCATTTTGGAGTCTTCTCTCTAAATGGCCCGTGGGAAAACCTCGTCCAGGATCCCTGCCCTTGTCCAGTGGGTCTGTGTGATAGGAAGACATGCTCACGTCTTAGTTTATTTCCAGCCCTGCAGGGACTAGAAATCCCTCGTGTTTACGTTGCCATAGAGGTGGGCCTCTGGCCTGGGCGTCGAGGTTCCCGTTGAAAATAGATGGGCTGAAATGATGGTTGAACAGGTGTCTGTGCCTTGTAAAGTTGTTGGTGTTTTGTGAAGGCCAGGGGCTTAGAATCACACACACCACTCTTCTGCACTAGATTTTGTGCTTTAATGGGGTTTGTTATTTTTGACACATTCCTTCCCCCTTCCCATTTTATTTATAGACCTTTTTTTTTTCCTCTTCAAGCAACGACATGCCAATTTCCTCGAGTAACATAAGGAAAAGCTTGAGCTCATTTTACTTAGCTGTCCTTCCCTTGTTTAGTGTAACTGGAGTCTTCCTAAAAATAGCCCTCCTTTGTCTAATGGGATTCTTATTATAGCCGAGGTCTGCTTTATTTAAACACAAGATGTCTTTTTAAACAGGCCCCTATCAGTGGATAGGCATTCTTCATGTGTGGATATAATGCAATAAAATATATATAATATGTAATGAAAATATAGATCCCTGTAGGTTTAAGCTTTCCTGGATAGAGTAGTACAAATGAGTCATTCTGTACTCACTTGCCACTTACAATCATTTTCTTGCTTTCTTTTTTGGCAGTACTAGGGTTTGAACTCAGGGCCTCATAACTTGGTAGGCATGCCCCCTTTTGCTTCAGTTACTTTTCCCATAGGGTCTCATATATATGTATGCCAGCTTGGACCATGATCCTCCTATTTATACTTCCCGTGTAGCTGGGATGGCAGGTGTGTATCACCATGCCCAGCATTTTATTGGTTGAGATGAGAGTCTCTTGGTTTTTTTTTTTTTTTTTTTTTTTTGCCTAGACCAGCCTTGAATCAAGATCTTCTACCTCGAGTCGTTAGGATTATAGGAAAGAGCCATCACAACTAACCTTATTCTCTCTGTCTGTCTCTGCTGGTACTCAGGCTTGAACTCAGAGCCCCAATTCTCATTTGGCTTTTTTACCCAAGGCTGGCTGGTGTTCTGCCACTTGAGCTACATACAGCTCCACATCCAGCTTTATGCTGGTTAATTGGAAGTAAGAGTCTCATAGACTTTCCTGCTGGGCTGGCTTCAAATTATGATCCTCAGATCTCAGCCTCCTGGGTGGCTAGGATGACAGGTGTGAGTCCACAGCATCTGGCGCTCTTGTGATGTAGTGTGGGAGCCACGCCTTGGAGCTCGGTGGCAGATGAGATTATCAGGCCCTCCTGCCTTTCCCTTTTTCCTGAAACCCCTGACTTTTCCAGGAAACATCAATCACAAAATACCGGTCTGTGTTGCTTGCCTTACAGAAAGCAGTAGGTATTGGGGTGTAGCACTGAAACCCTCAATTACATTCATAAGCTTAACACTGACTTTCTCCCTTACCCCTTCATTAGTTTTAATTTTTGAAATGAGGTCCTCATTAGGTATTTTTGTACAACAGTTTAGGATTATGATTTAGCATGGAGAGGAGGTAATTTAGAGTGTGATGAGGCCAATTTATTTCTAAAGGCATAAACATCTCATTACAGTGATGTATTTGTCCGAGTGGACATTTACTTAGCAAGGCGCTGCTTTGGTGGAGGAGATGCGCAGAAGACCACCATGCGAAGCACAGTGTAGACACGCTGGCAATGGTTTTAGCCTTGTAGTGCTCTTTCAAGGTACATCTTGCCGTTCTCCCCCTTACTGCCCCCCAGACCATGGGCGATGTTCCTCAGCTCTTCAGCTCAAGGCTAGCGCTCTACCACTGAGCCACCTTCCCAGCCCAGCATTCAAACTCTTAAACTAATGCCTTCCCTCATTGGCTGACACTCTACCGACTGAGCCATGCCTCCAACCCATGGATTAGTTATTTATTTTCTCCTGCTGTCTTGATTTCATAGATGTGGATATTGATACCCAGAAGATTTGTAAATGCCACCCAAACAGACAGTCAGTGGCAGAACTAGCTCAAAGCCAGGGGTCGTTGCTTGTGAATTTCATCTGTTCTCTCCAGGAACAACTGTTGATTTCCACAGCCAAAGGGAAGCTGACATTAATTTGCCATCAAGTTAATGAAGCTCAGTATACTACAAATTCTCAAATGGACGTATGCCCCTGAAAGAATAATGGGGAATGGTATGTATCTGGAGCATTATATCTAAGAAATTGTATAGATTAAAAATCTTGTTCCTGGCTGGGTGTCAGTGGCTCATGCCTGTAATCCTAGCTACTTGGGAGGCTGGAATCTAAGAATCGCAGTTTGAAGCCAGCCTAGGCAGGGAAGTTGAGAGTCTTATCTCCAATTAACCACCAAAAAGCTGGAAGTGAAGATGCACCTCAAGTGGTAGATTGTCAGCCTTGAGTGAAAAAGCTCAAGGACAGTGTCCAGGCTCTGAGTTCAAGGTCCAGAACCAGCATTAAAAAAAATATTGAGGTGGGTGGGGATATAGCTTAGTGATAGAGCAATTGCCTTGGGTTTCATTTCCAGCATTAAAAGAAAGAGAAGGGGGAAGGAAGATGGGGAAGAGGAGAAAAACGAATATTGTGAGTGTAGTAGTGCACACCTATAATCCCAGTACACTGGAGACTGAGACTGGAGTCTAGCTTGGGCTACATAGTGAGACCCTGTCTCAACCCTCCACCCCTCAAAAATACTAAAAAGGGGGCTGGGAATGTGGTTTAGCGGTAGAGTGCTTGCCTAGCATGCATGAAGCCCTGGGTTCAATTCCTCAGTACCACATAAAAAAAAAAAAAAAAACCCAGAAGTGGTGATGTGGCTCAAGTGGTAGAGTGCCAGCCTTGAGCACAGAGAGGCTCAGGGACAGTACCCAGGCTTTGAGTTCAAGCCCCAGGACTGCCAAAAAAAAATACTAAAAAGTAGAAAATGACAAAGCCATCCCAAAAAATATTGGCCTCAGTAGACCAATATTCGGTTTGCACTTGCTATTCTTTATAGAGAAACTGGAAAGGCAGACACAATGTTCTAGTACTTTAAAGCTATTTTAAATTACCGGGAAACTTGCTTGTTTTTAGAAAGCATCTATGTCTTTCTAGACTGCATCTTGTTAAAAAAAAAAAAAAGCACTTGAAGATGTCATTATATGAATATTCAGAAAGCTACGCTATAATAGATCCTAGATGGGAATTTATGATAATCTAAAGATAGTTAAATCAGAACTGTCAAAAGACATGACTTTGCGGTTTGAAGCCAGCCTGAGCAGGAAAAATGAAAATAAAAAGGATTTCATAAACTAATTACCTAGTACTGGGAATGACCAAGGAAACCAAAGTTGTAGCCTCTTGAACACTGGAAACATGGCTTGTGGGCTCTCCTATTAGTGGAGCGCATATATACAAAAACACATATGTGTGTGTGTACACACACACACACACACACAGACATACACACACACTAATACACATACAGGAAAGCACTCTGGCTAGCACTCTACCACTTGAGCCACAGCCCTACTTCTGCTATTGTGGTAGTTTAGTGGAGATGAGAATCTCACAGACTTTCCTTCCCAGGCTGACTTTGAACTATTATTCTCAAATCTTACCCTTCTGAGTAGATAGGATTTACAGGTGGGAGCCAGTGGTGCCCGGCTCCTAGCATAATATTTTAAAGGTACATTCATTTTTGTGGGTGATTATTATTTCATTATGTTGATGTACAATATTTCATTTATCCACGTTTTGGATATTATGAGTAATGTTGCTGTGAACATCCATTTACAAACTGTGTGTGTGTGTATATCTGCTGGTCATGGGACTTGAACTCAGGGCCCGGGTGCTGTCCCTGAGCTTTTTTGCTCAAGGCTTGCACTTTCTACCATTTGAGCCACAGCTCCACTTCTGACTTTGGTGGTTAACTGGAAATAAGAGTCTCATGGACTTTCCTGTCCCCACTGGCTTTGAACTATGACCCTCCGATCTCAGCCTCTCCAGTAGTTAGGATTACAGGTGTGACCTAGCTATCAACATTCAGCTTGGCTTACGTGTTTGTGTGTGTGTGTGTGTGTGTGTGTGTGTGTGTGTGTGTGTGTGTGTGTGTGTGTGTGTGTGAGTTGTAAGAGTTTTTATATACTCTGATTGCTAGACTCTTATCAGAGAAGTGGTTTTCAAATATTTTCTTCCATTCTGAGGAATGTCTTTTGCCTGTTCATATTTATCTTTGAAACACAAAACTTTTTTTTCCGGATGGCTGTGGGGCTTGAACTCTGGGCCTGGGCACTGTCCCTCAGCTCCTCAGCTCAAGACGAGCACTCTACCACTTGAGCCACAGCACCACCTAGTTTTTTGGTGGTTTATTGGACAGTCTCATGGCCTTTCCTTTCTGAGCTGGCTTTGAACACTGTTCCTCAGATCTCAGCCTCCTGTGTAGCTAGTATTACAGGTATGAGCCATCGGCGCCCGGCTTGAAACACAAAGCTTTTAAAGTTGGATGAAGTCCATCTATTTTTGCTTTGGTTCCTTGAGTTTTTTTGGTTTACACTAAAGAAACCATTCATGTGGTGCAGAGGAATTGAACCCAGGGCCTCATGCATGCAAGGCAAGCACTCTACCACTGAGCCACCTTCCCAGCCTCTCTTTGCTTTCTTTTAAACGTAATAGTTTTAGCTCTTATTTGTAGATCTTTTAGTTTTTGAGCTATTTTTTTTTTCTTTTTGTGCCAGTTCTCAGTCTTGAACTCAGGGCCTTCACTCTCACTGGCATTTTTCACTCAAGACTGGACTTGAACCATACCTCTCCTTTCAACTTTTCGCTGGTTAATTGGAGATAAGAGTCTCACGGACTTTCCAGACTGAGCTGACTTTGAACTGAGATCCTCAGATCTCAGCCTCTTGAGTTGCTAGGATGACCGACAAGAACCACTAACAAATGGCTCTTTGGGTTAATTTCTGTCTGGCATGGGGAGGTAGTGTTTCAGAATCATTCTTTTTGCAGGTAGATAAGTGTGTAACCCAGCGCCATCTGTTGAGAAGGTGATTTTTCTCTGGTATATTGTTGAGAGTTTCCTCTCTTTCACTTTACATTTCGAGCCAGAGCTGGATGTGTACACCCACAAATTACTCGTTTTTTTTTTTAAATGGTTATGTAGTATCCACAATGTACCTCTCTGTTCTTGGTTCTGTACCCACTGGGTTGTTCCCAGAGGTGGCTGTGACAAACGCTGTTGTCGTGATCGTATGTGTGTGAGTGGCTCTCGAGGGTGTGTGTCTGGAGCGTGTGCACACGCCTCCCAAAGTGCTTGCAATATTTATGCTGCTGTTGGCGATGGAAGAAAATTACATTTGGGAAAACTTAGTTCCAAGCATTCTGTTTGTTTTGTGTCTCTGCGAGGGGAAAAAAAATCATTGCTAGGAAGAAAGAAGTAGTATTTGCAAGTGAAAATTTGCCTTTCAGGCATCTGATATTTAATTAGTAAGAATTATGTTAAACAAGCAAAAGGCCAATAACTAGAGAAGCTATTATGCAGTTAACATCTCCTATTTTTACATACTATTGTGTAGCTTCATGGAGGTGAAGGTCTCTGCTAGTAGACAGTGGGTCCCCCTTTACCCATGGTTTTCCTTTCTTCCTTCCTCTCCCTCCCCCCCCCCCCCCGCCCCGTTTTGGCCAGTACTGGGCTTGAATTCAGGGCCTTGTTGCTGTCCCTGAGCTTTTTCTGCTCAAGGCTAGCGCTTTACCACTTGAGACACAGCTACACTTGCAGTGTTGTGATAGTTATGGGAGATAAGAGCCTTATAGACTTTCCTGCCAGGGCTGGCTTTGAACCATGATCCTCAGATCTCAGCCTCCTGAGTAGCCATAGTTGCAGGTATGAATCACTGGTACCCAGCCATGGTTTTGTTTTCTGAGGCTTCAGTTACAAGTAGCCAACAGTAGTCTGATAATATGAGATAGAAAATCCCAGAAATCAATGGTTCAAAAGTTTTTGTTGAGTGCTCCTGGTTCTGAGTAATGTGATGAAATCTCACACCTCTCAGGATGAGAATTGTCCCTTTGTCCAGTGTATCCACGCTGTATTCCCAACTCACCATTAATCAATAGTCTGCCTGGTTATCAGACCAGCAGACAATGTACTGTAGTGCTTGTGTCCACTAACTTTTCTTTTACTTAATGACAGTATCCGAAAGAACTAAATAATGCTAGCAATTTGGATATGCCAAAGAGAAGCTATAAAGTACTTCCTTGTAGTGAAAAAGTGAGAGTGAGCCCACTGTGATGCTGTTTGCCTATGATCTTGGCACTTAGGAGGCAGTGGCAGGAGAATCATGAGTTTGAGATCAACCTGGAGTATATAACAAGGCTCTGTCCCAGAGCAAAAAAGGAGTTAAGTTTATATAATGTACCTACAGGAGAAAGAATAATATTCATGGACCTTGGTACTATTTGTAGTTTCTGGGATCCATGGGGGCTTTAGAAAAGGAGGTAACTGGCGCTGGGAAGGTGGCTCAGTGGTAGAGTGCTTGCCTTGCATGCATAAGGCCCTGGGTTTGTTTTTCAGCACCACATAAGCAGAAAAAGCTGGAAGTAGGGCCGGAAGTGGTGGAGCGCTGGTCTACAGCTGAAGAGCTGGGGGACAGGGCCTAGGCCCAGAATGCAGGCCCCACAACCTACAAAAAAAAGAAAAGAAAAGAAAAGGAGGTAATTGCTATAATGGAAACTGTGTTAATTAAATCAACATCATACTAGTGTATGTTTGCTCTTCTCTAGATTTGGGAGTGCATGCACATATATATACACACACACATATGTATATGTACATATATGTACATTTATATGTATAGCAGAGTAGAACCAGTGTATTAGAGGGTTGTGTCTTTTTTTTTTTGCTTCCCAGGTATTAGTACACTGTAGTCATGCTGAGAAAGAATGTTTTCCCATTAGCTCATCCTGTATTGTCATATGACAGGATGGACAGCTGACAGGTTGGGTTGGGAGTGATCCCAACCTGAGAGATGGAACCATTCTACTGATAGACTGTTCTGATAGCTGAACAGTCTAAAGACCAACACACCTAGGTTAGGCCAAGGCCAACAAGAATGGCCACCAGAGGGTCAAAAGAGGCTCCTGGAAAGCTGATAGGTGGGGCTCCTCCACTCAGCTGAGATGTCACTCTCCTAGGAAAGGTTTTCATTTTCCCAACCATACATCATTCCATTCTTCTTCCTGCCTTTCTTCATTCAGGAAGCTGTCTGGATGTCCCTCCCATTTCACCATAACTTTGCTATTAATAAGACCCAAGTCATCACTTATCATATAAGGCAAAGTCTTTTGTGTGATTTTTGTTGTTGTCTTGGGGCTGGAATTCAAGACCTGGGTACTGTCTTTGAGTTTTTGTGCTCATGGCTACTAGCACTCTACCACTTGAACCATAGCTCTACTTCAGCTGTTTTGGTGGTTAATTGGAAATGAATGTCTCATGAATCTCATTCCTCAAATATCACTCTCTTGAGTAGCTAGGATTACAGACAGGCATGAACCATCAGTGCCAAGCCCTTTGTGTGATATTTAAAGTCCTCCTGGGCTGACTGTGTGCTGTCTCATACTCTGTCTTTCCTTATAGCTTGCTCTTAGGCCAAATCAAACTAATTACTTTTCCCCAAATGTACTATGTAGTTAACGTTTAATATCTCTTCATTTTATTGCTTTGGCTTTCTCAAAAATCAGAGCTAATGAAATGTTGGCTATTGCAATTACACAGACATGGTTATATAATGCCCTTAATAAATGAGATTGAAAATGTTATGTTTTCTAACCCAGAACCACATTCTAGCTTTGTTCTGTTGAGAGCATCACAGCATTTTTCTGAAGATTATGTCCTGCTCAGTTCTTCAGGGCTATGTGCAAGGGATTGTGGTCCTGACTTAGACACATTGAATGGGCAGTAGTCCTGTTTGTCCAAATGAAAGCATTGACTTTTTTTTTGGCTGGTCCTGGGACTTGAACTCAGGACCTCAGTGCTGTCCCAGAGCCTCTTTGTGGAAAGCATTGACTTTTAAAACTCATGGTTACTTGGAAAATAAATGTGAATATATATATATATATATATATATATATATATATATAATGTTTTTTTTGGGGTCTGGTCATGGGGCCTGAACTCTGGGCCTGGGCGCTGTCCCTCAGCTCTTCAGCTCAAAGCTAGCACTCTACCACCTGAGCCACAGCGACACTTCTGGCTTTTTTCTTTTTTGCTTATGTGGTGCTGAGGAATCGAACCCAGGGCCTCATGCATGCAAGGCAAGCACTCTACCACCTTCCCAGCCCCTGAATATATTTATTATGCTATATATTTATATACTTGATAGAAAAATGGAAGGTCACACTAGTGTCATCTGTGGTTGAAATGACACAGTATGCTGACTATGACTGGTATTTCAGTGCCTCGTGTATACTAGGAAGAGGTTCTATTACTGAGACATATCTCCAGCCCATTTTTGTTATATTGTGTGTGTATACACATATGTACACGTATGTACATATGTACCAGTACTGGGGCTTGAACTTAAGCTAAGGGCCATTGTGCCTTAGCTTATTTGCTCAAGACTGGTGCTCTAACCACTTGAGCCCCAGCTCTACTTCTGACTAGTTGCTGGTTATTTGGGGACAAGAATCACAAAGGACTTTTCTGCCCTGGCTGGCTTCAAACCACGATCCTTGTATCTCAGCCTTCTGAGTAGCTAGGATTACAGGTGTAAGCCATTAACCCTAGCTATTAGCTATGAACGAAGTCTTATGATCACAGGTACTTTGACAAGTTCAACTTTCCATGTAAGGTCTCTTCCCTCTCCTCTCCTCTCCTCTCCTCTCCTCTCCTCTCCTCTCCTCTCCTCTCCTCTCCTCTCCTCTCCTCTCCTCTCCTCTCCTCTCCTCTCCTCTCCTCTCCTCCCCTCCCCTCCCCTCCCCTCCCCTCCCCTCCCCTCCCCTCCCCTCCCCTTTCCCCTCCCCTCCCCTCTCCCCTCCCCTCCTGACACAAATGTACATTCCTTTTTATTGTTGCATGTGCTGTGTTCCCCAAAAGTTATATTGAAAACAAAATCCTCTAATCCTACAAGTTAATGGCCTTGGAAGGTGGGGCTTTGGGAAATTAGATGAAGTCACAGGGTGGGGCCCCTTGCTGGTATTAATGGCTTTATAAGAAGAAGAGATACCTGAGCTAGCATACTTGTCCTTTCTAACCCTGTGAAACCCTGTGCCAGGCAATGATGCAGCAAGGAGGGCCTCCCCAGATGGTTAGACAAATGAACTGAAGAGCTTTCATTTTTAGCTAAGTGTATGTAAACGTAGGCAAAGCAAGCTGGTCAAAGGGATGCGGGACAGGTGAGCAGTGTGCTTCCGCCCAGCATCCTCTGCCTGGCCCTCCTTCTGAGTTCTCAGAAGTAAGGAGACTGATGCTAGTGGTCTCGTTGTCCCGCCCTGTGTGAGTTCTTTCACTCAACATTGACACCTCTAAAGCCATTCAAGAACAGCTTGCATCAGGACCGCTGCCCTTGAAAGAAAAGGGATACATCCTGGTTCTTGAGCTCAGTGTGATGTCTGCAGGAGAAAAGGACTCAGAAGTAGAGCTGATTAGCCCTACACTTAATCCCTGGCCCTTCCCCCTTCCTGAGTATCCCATAGTCCATTGTCCTGCAGACGTATAATATTTATTTATTTATGTATTATTATTATGTTTGCCAGTTGTGGGGCTTGAACTCAGGGCCTGGGCACTGTGAACTTTTGTGTTCAAGGCTAGCACTCTACCACTTGAGCCACTGCTTCACTTCCAGTTTTTTAGTAGTGAATTGGAGATAAAGGGTTAAATTCCTTAGTACCACATAATCAGAAAAAGCCAGAAGTGGTGCTGTGGCTCAGGTGGTAGAGTGCTAGCCTTGATCACAAAGAGGCTCAAGGACCTCGCCCAAGTCCTGAGTTCAGTCCCCATGACTGACAAAAAAGTCGTCTCATGGACTTTCCTGCCTGGACAGGCATTGAACCATGGTCCTTAGATCTCAGCCTCCTGAGTAGCTATGATTATAGTCATGAGCCACCAGCATCTGGCTTGACTTATGGTATTTAAAGACCTGAATGACTTCCTCTTTCTCACTCTTTCTTCCTTCCTTATTCATTTATTTTTCTGTGTTGAGGCTCAGACCGTGGGCCTCATGCTTGCTGAGCAGGTGCTTTGCCACTCCTGGGGGCTTGAACTCAGGGCCTCACACTCTAACTTGGCTTTTTCATTCAAGGCTGGCACTCGACCATCTGAGCCACACCTTCACGTCCAGCTTTTTGCTGCTTCATTGGAGATAAAAATCTCAGGCACTTTCCAGCTCAGGTTGGTTTTGAATTTCGATCCTCAGATCTCAGCCTCCTGAGTAACTAGGATTATAGCCATGAGCAATGGGTACCCGGCTTGCACCCAGTGTTTTTATTGTGTTTTGTCTTGTGCTTTATGGCTGAGCACCCACCCTGGTATCATCTTCCCACATACCGTCGTAGTCAGAACCCCTGGAGCTGTCGTCTCCCTCAGACATAGAAGTTCAGACTGCACCGAGCAGCATATTGGGGTATATCTTTTCCTTGGTTGGTGTGTGTGATAATCTCCCTGACAGACAATTCAGATCTTATGACTCCCTGGCTCAAGCCGTTATTATTATCAGGAGCTGATTAGGCAGTAGATTAAGATCTGCGTGGTCAACCATCTGGAGCCCTCAATACCTATTTTTCCTAAAGGCGAAATTTCCAACTTGCTCCCTTCGTCTGTTTGTAGCAGCGTTGCCCTGTGTCATGGGAGAAGGCTATTTTATATTTAAATAGAATATGCTAACTTTACTAAGTAAGTGGTGACCTAAAAATTATCATACAGGAGAATGGAATTTCACTGGCTCACCCAGGAAGTTGCCATCCCAGGAGAACTGCATTTTGGGTTCATTGTGTTGGTAGGCAGATTGCCACAGTGTGCTGCCTGAGGGAAAGAAACACAGAAGAAAGATGTCAGCAAGTAGGGAAAGGATCCTCTGAGTAGTTTTGCTTAATAGAGTCGTGATGGTAGGGTGCTGGTGGCTCACACCTATAATCCTAGCTACTTGGGAGGCTGAGACCTGAGGATCGTGGTTTGAAGCCAGCCTGGGCAGAAAAAAAAATATACTCTTATGTTCAATTAACCAGCAAAAAGCAGGAGAAGGAGGTGTGACTCAAGTGGTAGAGTGCCAGCCTTGAGTGAAAAAACCAGGCAAGAGCCTGAGGCCCCAAGTTCAAGCCCAGAATCAGCATCCTCACCCCCTAAAACATACAGTCACCAGGAAAATTATGAGGAAGGAGAGAGAGCGAATCAACTCATTAAAGCAAACAAAATCTTTTGTTCCCAAACCTTCTTCCTATGTTGATCTATTAGGCACAGAAATGGTCAGAGATATGTGTGTGCTTGTGTTCATGTGTATGTATGTCTGAGTCCAGGGACTTGAACTCAGGGCCTGGGTGCTGTCCCTGAGGTTTTTTTGTTTTTTTTTTTCTTTTTGCCGGTCCTGGGATTTGAATTCTGGGCCTGAGCACTGTCCCTGAGCTTCTTTTGCTCAAGGCTAGCTCTCTCCCACTTGAGCCACAGTGCTACTTCCAGCTTTTTCTGTGTATGTAGTACTAAGGAATCAAACCCAGGGCTTCATATAGGTGAGGCAAGCACTCTACCACTAAGCCACATTCCCAGCCCCCTGAGACTTTTTTTTTTGCTCAAAGATATGCACTACCACTTGAGCCACAGCTCCACTTGTGGCATTTTTAGTGGTTGATTGGAGATCAGAGTCTTACAGACTTTTCCTTTACAGGTTGGCTTTGAACCCTGATCTGTAGATCTCAGCCTCCTTGAGTAGCTAGGACTACAGGCCACCAACAACTTGGCAATCAGACATAAATTAATGTCCTTACTTTGCTTTGTGCTTGGTGGGCCCAACACTAGTCAAGGTCTTTGATCCTCTAATAGTAGAAACGGTCAAGCTTTTCAGATTGGAATAGCTCCAAAAAGCTATTCCATGGAAAGGAATATATTTTAGATTTCTTTTTTTTTTTTTTTTGGGGGGGGTGTCTGATTGTGAGGCCTGAACTCTGGGCCTGGGCACTGTCCCTCAGCTCTTCAGCTCAAGGCTAGCGCTCTACCACTTGAGCCACAGTGCCACTTCTGGCTTTTTTTCTTATGTGGTGCTGAGGAATCGAACCCAGGGCCTCAGGCATGCAAGGCAAGCGCTCTACCACTGAGCCACCTTCCCAGCCCCAAGGAATATATTTTATATATATATATATATATATATATATATATATATTTTTTTTTTTTTTTTTTTTTTTTTTTTTTGTCGGTCGTGGGGCTTGAACTCTGGGCCTGGGCGCTGTCCCTCAGCTCTTCAGCTCAAGGCGAGCACTCTACCACTTGAGCTACAGCGCCACTTCCGGTTTTCTGGTGGTTTATTGGAGATAGGAGTCTCACGGTCTCTCCTACCCGGGCTGGCTTTGAACCGCGATCCTCAGATCTCAGCCTCCTGAGTAGCTAGGATTACAGGCATGAGCCACCAGCGCCCGGCTTTATATATATTTTATGGCACACATTATAGTGAATATGATCAGAAACCCTTCAGTGAAAGATTCTCAGGACATACAAAGTCTCAGCCTGTCACCCCAACACCTGGGCCGAATTCTGGAAGCGTATGGAAATTGGCCACTTCAGTTTTCTCCTTGGGTTTTTATTTCCTGCCTTTTAATATATTTTCTCATCATAGAAGCACTTCGTGTTTTGGCACTCAGACATACTTCCCAGCATTTCCTCTGATCACATCGATAACCCTCTACTTTATAGTCGGTGTAACAGAAGAAAAATCAGAAATGGCCTCATCTAGGTGCCTGATTCATTAAGGAACCACCGAGGGCTTCGCCAGTCATGAATAATGCATCATCCATGATGGGAAATAGAACATTCTAGGCTCCAATCTCCTGTGTGAGGGGGGAGAGGGCTCTGAAGGATCCTTGGTGTAGAAGGGTGGATAACATTTTGGCAGATCTCCGCACTCCACTCCTTGCTTTCCTCCCTTCTGGGTAGGTGGACAGAAGGCTTTTCTTCGGAGGGGCCTGGGAGGAGGAGGAGGAGGAAGGTGAGGAGGAAGAGGAGGAAGAAGGTGAGGAGGAGGAAGAGCTGTTCTCTCCCACCCCTTCTGGGTTCATTCACACCCACAGCTCATATATAGGCTGCATTTCTTTTCCCTCCATGCCAAAGATTTGGGAACAGAATGGTAACTTTTGAAACCCATTTTTGTTGTTCCAAATCCTTTTTTACTTCGTGGTGTTGGGGAAAAGACAGGCAGGCTGCTCTGCCACATGGACACCCCCCCCCCTCCCTGAGTCTGTTCTTCCCTCCCTCCCTCCCTCCCTCCCTCTCCCCTCTCTTTCTACCTTTCCCTATCCCAGCAGTATTGGGGCTGGAACTCATGGCCTCTCGTTCCTGTTTAGCTTTCTCTCTTAAGGCTGGTGCTCTACCACTTGAGCTTCGGCTGCCCTTTGAGCATCATGCTGACTACTCAGAGGCAAGAATCTCACTGATTTTTTTTTTTTTTCTGCCCTGGCTGGCTTTGAACCATGATCCTCAGATCTCAGCCTCCTGAGTAGCCAGGATGACAGGCGTGAGTGATGAGACCACCTGGCTTAAATCATCTTTCTTTGAAAGTGGTAGGGAATTTACCTTCATTTTCTCTGTGCCTTAGAGTCTTTGCCTCCTGGAATGATGCATCTCCTGAGCTCATACATATTTATGAAGTTCTGGGAATATGGGTGGTGAGCCAGCCAGAAGATCTTCCCTCGATGGGACTCCATCTCATTGAGCCACAGCAATTACAGACCTTCCAGAAATGATAGCGTGAGGCCAGCTTTTTTTTTTTTTTCTTTTTTTTTTTTGGGTCCAGTCGTGGGGCCTGAACTCTAGGCCTGGGCGCTGTCTCTCAGCTCTTCAGCTCAAGGCTAGCACTCTACCACATGAGCCACAGCGCCACTTCCGGCTTTTTTCTTATGTGGTGCTGAGGAATCAAACCCAGGGCCTCAGGCATGCAAGGCAAGCACTCTACCACTGAGCCACCTTCCCAGCCCCAAGGCCAGCTTTTTGCTGGTTAATTGGACATAAGAGTATCATAATTTTTCCTGCCCAGGCTGGCTTCAAACCACGATCCTCAGGTCTCAGCCTCCCAAGCAGCTAGGATTATAGGTGTGAGCCACCAGCACCCTACCGTCAGGACTCTATTAAGCAAAACTCTTCAGAGGATCCTTTCCCTGCTTGCTGACACCTTTCTTTTGTGTTTCTTTCCCTCAGGCAGCACACTGTGGCAATCTGCCTACCAACACAATGAACCCAAAATGCAGTTCTCCTGGGATGGCAACTTCCTGGGTGAGCCAGTGTTGGTGCTGGGCTTGAATTTGACCTCATGCTCTTGCTTAGCTTTTTTTCCCCTCAAGGCTGGCATTCAACCATCTGAGCCACGACTTTACTTGGGACTTTTGGTTGGCTAATTGGATCTAAGAGTCTCATGGACTTGTCTGGACTGGCTTCAAACTGTGATCCTCAGATCTCAACCTAGATTACAGATGTGAGCCACTAACATGACACCTAGCTTGAATTTTCTTTCTTCTTCTTCTTCTTCTTTTTTTTTTTTTTTTTTTTTGCCAGTCGTAGAGCCTGAACTCTGGGTCTGGGCGCTGTCCCTCAGCTCTTCAGCTCAAGGCTAGTGCTCTACCCCTTGAGCCACAGCACCACTTCTGGCTTTTTCTGCTTATGTGGTGCTGAGGAATTGAACCCAGGGCCTCATGCATGCAAGGCAAGCACTCTACCACTGAGCCACCTTCTCAGCCCTTTCTTCTTTTTTTTAATACAAGAAAGAATCCTATGTTTTAATTGTTTTACTGCTCAGCTGCTATTTTGATATGTTGAAGGAAGTCCATTGATTCTCCGTGAGGAGTGCTTATTGGTGAGTGTGAGTCAGCCCGTCTGCTTTTATTAATTTGCTCAGAAGCTTTTTCTGGCAGATTGATTTTTTAAAAGCCCCCAACAAAACAGAGATTTTATTTAATAGAAATATTGTCAGGATGACATTGAGATTTGATGGTTGGCTTTCACAATCATTCACTATAAATTGCAAAAGGTCTTTGGTGTTTCTTAAATCTGTAAGAATCAAGATACTCCTGGCACTGGTGGCTCGCGCCTGTAATCCTAGCTACTTAGGAGGCTGAGATCAGAAGATCACAGTTTGAAGCCAGCCTGGGCAGGAATGACCGTGAGACTCATCTCCAATTAACTATCAAAAAAGTAAAAAAGCCAAAAATGGAATTGTGGCTCAAAGTGCTCGAGTGCTAGTCTTGGGCAAAAAAGCACGGAGACAATGCCTAGGCCCTGAGTTCAAGCCCCATGACCAACCAAAAAAAAAAAAAAAAAAGGAATCAGGATGTGTTGGAGAAATTAAGCTGTCTGTTGCTGTCTGAGGGATATTTGTTCCAGGACCTGCAAAGAGATCACAGTGGAAAGGTGCTCCAGTTCCTTGTATAAATGGCTTAGCATTTGCAAAGCGCTTCCTCATTTCCTTTAACTCCTCTCTGGATGACTTATAATGCCTAATGCAGTATAATGCTGTAGTTATGCTGTGTCATTTAGGAATAATGACAAAGAAGCCCATCTGTACATGTTCAGGACAGACAGGTACTGGGGCTTAAACTCAGGACTTTGTGCTTTTGCTTGGCTTTTTTGCTTAAGGCTGGTGCTTTACTACTTGAGCCACAGCTTCCAGCTTTTTGCTGGTTAATTGGAGCAGAGTCTCATGGACTTTCCCGACCAGGCTGGCTTCAAGCCATGACCCTCAAAGCTCAGCCTCTTGAGTAGCTAAGATTACAGGTGTGAGCCACCAGCGCCCAGCCAGACACAATTTTTTTTAAAAAAAAAAGGTTTTTTCTCTTACCCATGATTGGTCAAATCAGCAAGCTGCAGCCCCGCATTTAAAGAAGGTGCACTACATTCTTCATCCCCCAGTGGAGTCTCATTCCTGAGCAGGCAGTATTTGCTTGAAGAACTCTGTTGACCTTACCCAGCAGGCCAAGCCTTTTTAAAAACCAAACCAAAAACCTTTAAGGAATTGGTGTTCATAGGGAGAGATGGTGAAATCTTGTTCCTAGTATTTCCAACCTACCAGGCTCACCTGTGTTTGAAGAGAGAGAGAGAGAGAGAGAGAGAGAGAGAGAGAGAGAGAGAGAGAGAGAGAGAGAGAGTGAGTGAGTGTGTGTGTGTGTGTGTGTGTCCAGGCATGTCTTTGTGGATTTCCATTCAATGGTTGAAGAGTAAAAAAAAAAAAAATACAAAGAAGAAGCTTAGAATGTAGAAACACTGAAGAACGTTGCTAAAGGAGAGAGATTTTGTGGCTCCTTCCAAAGGAAGACCCCCCCCCCCAACATCTATGCACTGCTCAGGAATATGTGGTCCAAGTCTCAATGCAGATATTCTGGCTAGGGCATCTTTTTTTTTTTTTTTTTTGCCACTCGTGTGGCCTGAACTCTGGGCCTGGGCGCTGTCCCTCAGCTCTTCAGCCCAAGGCTAGCGTTCTACCACTTGAGCCACAGCACCACTTCTGGCTTTTTCTGCTTATGTGGTGCTGAGGAATTGAACCCAGGGTGTCATGCATGCAAGGCAAGCACTCTACCACTGAGCCACCTTCCCAGCCCCTCCCCCCCCACTCTTTTTAACCCAGGGCTTTGTGCATACAAACATCTTCAAATGCTAGACAGCAAATACTTGTAGCTCTGCAAATTCTAAGATCTCTGTTCTGCTCACTTGGCTCTTGAAAGCAACTTCAGAGAATCTGGAGCATGCATGAGCGTGGCTGGAGTGGCAGTGTGGTATCTCTCTTGCTGATTCCCTGAACAGAGTAACAGAACTGTCAACAATGTCTGAGTATGCATATCCCACTTAGGCCAGGAACTGGTGGCTGACACCTGTAATCTTCCCTGTCAGGAGGCTGAGATCAAGGATCATGGTTCAAAGTTAGCTTAAGCAGAAAAATCCATGAGATTTTTACCTTTTTTTTTTTTTTTTGTCGGTCATGGGGCTTGAACCCTGGGCCTGAGCCTGGGCACTGTCCCTGTGCTCTTCAGCTCAAGATGAATGCTCTACCACTAGAGCCACAGTGCCACTTCCAGTTTTCTGGTAGTTAATTGAAGATGAGTCTTACAGACTTTCCTGACTGGGCTGGCTTTGAACTGCAGTCCTCAGATCTCAGCCTCTTGAGTAGTTAGGATTACAGGCATGAGCCAACAGTGCCCTGCTAAAATTTTTATCTTTAACCACCAAAACGCCAGAAATGGAGGTATATGTAGTATTGTACTAGCTTTGAATGAAAAAACTAAGGGACAACACCTAGACCCTGAGTTCAAAGTGCCCATACTAGCATGGGCGCCCGTGTGTGAGTGCGCACGTGCACACACCACACACACACCACACACACACCACACACACACACACACACACACACACACACACACACACACACACACACACACACACACACACACACACACACACACACACACACACACACACACACACACACACACACAATCAAATAAATGCAAAACCAAGCCAAAACAAGGAAAAATAAAATCACACATTGTATTTAGGGCTGGGGTTTTGGCTTCAGTGGTAGAGCTCCTGTCGAACAAGCATGAGGCCCTGAGTTCAAATCCCTGTATTGCTAAAAAAAAAAAAAAGTATTTTAATCGATATTATATATGTTTAGAAGAAGAATCAGATATTGGCACACATCTTGTTTTCCTAAAACTTGTTTAGTTTGTGTAGGTTGACCATGTATTTCCTGAAATTGGATTCTACCTGAATACTTAGTAAGAGTAGACTCAAGGTGAAGCACCCTTCCCATGCATTGACAATTGAATTCCTGTCCAGTTTGAAGTTTCTTTTCGCATGTCTGTGGGTCTCACGTAGCAGGTGTATGCACCTGTCTTCTATGTAGCCAGCAGGTGTGAGCTGAGCCCACACGGGTCAAGCGATGCTGTCTTCTGATCCTGATGGGCTTTCTGAAGGAGGCCATCTGCCTCAGATGAGTCCGGCGTCAGCCTCAGGACTCTGGACACCATGAGACTCTGCCCGCGGTCTTCCTTCGGCACAACCGGGCCATTCTCCCAGCCGCCTCCTCTGGTCCCTCCCCAGCGGACGAGGCACACTTGTCATGTTCTCCCAGCCATCTTTTGTGACACGTGAACTTTGGCTGCACCTCCCGCTTGGCTGTGAACTGATTATTCTCACCAGGGCCTGTTAACACAAATTCCATCACTCCCACAGCTAAAAATAAACCATATTTTAACACTTGGAAACCAAATTCCAGGCAGATCTATGATCGGCTTTGATTGAGTCTTTGTTGGAAAAAAAATGTTAATGTTGGAATCTGATGCTTATTTTGAAGATGGGAGGTTTTCTCTTCCTTCTGGAGAGTGAGGCGGATGGATGGAAATCAGTTCCAGGGGTCAGCGGTTATAATCCATGATTAATAGATGCCCACAAGTCTGAATTGACACTAGTTCACCTTGGCTTGGGACATTTTTCTCTAAGTTGTGGTGGACTGTTATTTGATATCAGTCATTTATTTAAACCAAGCTGCTGTATTAGAGGCTTTAAATCATCAGGGTTTGCAGCCAATGAAATATGAAAACATACTGTGCTTAGGATGTAAAAATACAGATCCTAGGGCAGGACGCTGGTGGCTCACGCCTGTAATCCTCACTACTCAGGAGGCTGATATTTAAGCATTGAAGTTCAAACCAGCCCAGGCAGGAAAGTCTCTCAAATTCCTATCTTCAATTAACCACCCAAAAGCCAGAAGTGGAACAGTGATTCAAGTGGTAGAGTGCTAGCCTTGAACAAAAAAGCTAAAGGAAGCCGGCCCCCGTGGCTCATGCCTGTAATCCTAGCTACTCAGGAGACTGGGATCTGAGGATCACCGTTCAAAGCCAGCCTGGGTAGGAAACTCCATGAGACTGTTATCTCCATTGAACCACTAGAAAACCAGAAGCGGTGCTGTGGCTCAAGCAGTAGAGTGCTCACCTTGAGCTGAGAGCGCAGTGACAGCACCCAGGCCTAGAGTTCAAGCCCCATGACCTACTTTAAAAAAAAAAAAAAAAAGCTAAAGGACAGTGCCCAGGTTCTGAGTTAAAGCTCTAGGACTAGCATGCACACGGACACACACACACACACACACACACACACACACACACACACACACACACACACACGTCATCTGTGAATTGATGGAATTGTAGATGAGTTTCAACTTCCTTATTATTTTTCTGTTTTACAAATGTTAACTTATGACTCTGATACTATAAGAAAAACAGTACAAAAACTTTCACAGCTTTTAAGGTTTACTGTTTTTTTTTTAGATCAGGCTAGTATTCTGCCACGTGAGCCACGCTTCACTTCCAACTTTTTTTTTTCTTGGTGATTTATTGGAGACAAGAGTCTCATTGGGCTTTCTTGCCCCAGCTGGCTTCAACCCTCAATCCTCAGATTTTAGCCTCCTGAGTAGCTAGGATTATGGTCACGGTGGCTTTTACAATGGCTTTTTTGTATGCAGTTGGCACCTGAACCTGTGCCCTAACCCTTAGGGAATGTTAGGAAGAGCCTGTGAGTGGAATAGCTCAGAAAGCTCACTTTAGATACTGGATACTGATCCAGCTAGTTGGACAAAACCAACTCAACTTCTTTGAACCTCATTTCACTCATCTGGAAAAGGAGTACTTTTCAGAGACATGGAGATCAGATTTTATTTTCCTCCTTTTTTCTTTTGTGACACTTTAGCAAGGATTTATTTTAGCATAGCAGAATAAAAAGAGAAATGGGGGAAAAGGAGAGAAACAGTTCTTTTTTCCCCTGCAGGAATTGCGAGTTTAATATTCACTTTTTTCAGAGGCTGAGTTTCACTATGTCATCTATCTATGGCCTGGAATGGGTCTTAGCCTCGGCCACCTGAGTGCTGGGATTACAGGCATGAGCTACCATGTCCAGAGATAAGGTTTATAAAAGTCTTGAGACTATTTGGCAATATAGAGATGTGTCAAAGGTAACTTTTTTTCCCCCCTGGATCATTCACTGTCTCTGCTGCTTAGTGATCTAAAAATTTGAGTGTGAAAGAAGTCTATTTTGTGTTTCAATTTTATAATGAACTCTCTCTCTAATGATTTATTTCCTGCTCTTACCTCAAGCTTTTCCTTTGTACCATCTTTTGTGTGTGTGTGTGTGTGTGTGTGTGTGTGTGCGTGCACTAGCACTGGGGTTTAAACTCAAGGCCTGAGTACTCCATTCTGTAGCTTTTCCTGGTCAAGGTTAGCACTCTACCACCTGAGCCACAGCTCCATTCTTAGTTTTTGCTGGTTAATTGGAGAGAAGAGTCTCATGGATTTTTGCTGCTTGGGCTGGCTTTGAATTGCAGTCCCTCAGATCTCAGCCTCCTGAGTCGCTGGGATTGCAGACTTGAGCCACTGGCGCTTGGCGCTTCCCAAGTCTTTTAAAGCCCCATTGCCCCGTGAAAACCATGAATTAGGACAGAGACCCAGCTCCTCTAAAGAGGTAGGAATCGGGAGGAATTTCGGGTATAGCTAGAAAATATTCCTTGCTAGAACAGTGAGTTTGCAGTTTCTAAGTTGTGGTTTTTAGCCAGAGATTTGAAGAAAGACTTGGAGGCAGAGCAGAATGCTAAGAAAAGGATATGCTTAAAATAGATGTCATGTGCTTCCATTTAACTACACACTAATTCCTAATTCAGGGCTGGAACCCAGGGCCTCGCGCATGCGGGGTAAGGCACTCTACCCCCGAGCCATATACATACCCAGCCTCTCAAACAGATGATTTTTCTGAGGGGCTTCAGTCCAAATACACCCTTAACCACACCTTCTCTTAGAATCCTGAGTTCATAACAATGCACACATCCCTACATGTTTTATAGCTACAAGATAGGAAGAGAAACTCATCCTGAAAGACTGTAAACGAATCACACCGGATAACCTTTTCCTGTTGGAGTCCTGACTATCTTGACAATGGATGCTGTGTTCATTTCAACAGCATCTTTATTGGAAAAATCTCTGCTTGGCCAGGGACAGGATCAGCTTCAGCACAGGCCAGCCACGCCCCCCCCCATTTTCTCAGGGGATTCACTCCCCATGCAAATAGGGCTATCTGCAGCTCGCAGGAAACAGCAGGGTGTTCCGGAGTGGAAGGTCTCTGTGTTTTCTGTAATAATAGCTAACATTTTTGTGGGCTAGCTGTGTTCAAGAGACTTCATTTCAGGCTTCAAGAACATTATCTCACATCATCCTAAAAAAAAAAGTCGTCTCCCTCATCTAGATTTCTTGAAAGACCTTGGTATATGTCAGTGCTGGTGTAGACTCTGTTGTACAGATTTCAGGTGTGTGTGTGTGGGGGGGAGGGGGCAGTTATCACACATTCAATCTCCACTGTTTATTGAGTGATTATTATGTGCCAGACATTTGTCTGGACACAGATTACATGGTAGTGACTTAAATGGACTCTGCCCTCAAGGCCCTCAGCTTGTTGGGAGGGAGATTGTGACAGTGGCATCTAGACACAGAAAAGATACACTAATAATGGCAGGTACGAGAGTACCTGGAATGAGCTGTGGAAGAGTCCGGAAGGATTCTTGCCTTGGCCTTTCTGGGGAGAGCTTGACTTGCATGCACTTTGATTTCCACTTTGACCCTTCTAACACCCCTGATGGTGTTAGTTGAATGAATGAGTGAATGGGTGAATGAATAGGCCTAGGCTGAGCCTGGCGGGGGTGGGCTGTGTGTGTGGAAGTCAGTAAATGGCCACAGCTGTGGTAATCATAATTGGCGCTGTGCTGTGTGAGAACTTAGTCATTCCCCTCCCCCTTCCTAAACTGCTCTGGTCTGTAGAGATAGGAAGGCTGTTTCCTGGGGGATGGCTGGACATCTAATGTGGAGAAGGTGTGGATTTTAGGATGTGGCCTCGTACCAGCCATCCATTATTCTGGGTTCTGGTAGTTTGCCCTTTCTCCCTGTGCTCGCAACCTCAAGCATCATCCCTGGCTCCAGCCTTGCTGGTGGCTTAGTTGCTACTATTCTAAACTTCAGAGTTGAAAATGCTGAGAGAGACACACAGAGACAGACAGACAGACAGACAAGAAAGTCCAGGCCACAGCAACTGAATTCCATTCGAATCCTACCAGAGCCCCACCCTACTGTGCACCTAGAAAGTTCTCCTGACTTGACCTGTGGAAATGGGACAGGGGCTGCAATCAAGGACTTTGGTTCTCACTAAATGAGGGAGCCGCAAGCAGTGACTCCCACGCATGCGCATGCGTGTCTTCTAGGAACAAAGACAAGACACTGAGTGTCCACACCCCACAGCACGTTGCTGGTGGGGCTGGACTTCGTAAGGTGCTGAGTGCTCTCCTCCCACTCCCTCCCCTTCCTCCTTCTCGTCTTCCTTCTCCTCCTCCCCTTTTCCCTCCCCTCCTTTCCTTCCTTGCCCTGGCATGCTGCTTGCAACTTTGCAAATAGCCAAATGCATTTATTTATTCATACATACAAACTGGTTCAAACTCAGAGCCTTCTGTTGGATAGTATTCTACCACTTGAGTCATGCCTCCAGTCCAGCTTTTTGCTGGCTAATTAGAGATAATCTTTTGGACTTTTTTTTCCCCCCTTGGGCTGGCTCTGAACTTTGATTTTCCAGATGTCAGTCTCCTGAGCAGGTAGGATTACATACATGAGCCACCAATCCCTGGCCTTAAATTTATTTTTGCAACTAACTGATTCATAAAAGGGCTCTTGTGTAGTTGATCCATCTCGAATTGTTGATTTTTTTTTTTAAAAAAGAAATTAAATACTGTGTTTAGTTAATAAAAGAAGTAGAGCCTAGGATTAGCAGCAGCTGTGTTGGTTGTTGGTGTGACCATTGAATTCTACCATGGCAGAGACAGAAGTTTAAAAATAAGAGGCCTTTCATCTCTCCAGCTACCACTGTGGACTCACAACCTCAGCCCCATGTTTTTGTGTATGTTTACTCTGTGAGTGGGGCTCAGAGACAGGTCTGTGAAGCAGAAATTTGGACGTTTGAAGACGATGGAAGTTAATTTCTCATCCAAGTAGGGTCTGGAGGTTGGGTAGGGAGATGACTCCATGGTCAGATGTCCGTTCATGGAGTGACAGCTGAGAAACTGTGCGTGTTTCTGGAGTACCAGTGTGATACTTTGGTACACGTGTACATTGTGGATCTGTTTGCTTATTTATTTAGACAGGATCTCACCATGTAGCTGAAGCTGTCTTTGAACCCAGAACCCTTCTTTCTTAGCTCCATCCAACACTGGGATTATAGGTGTGCGCCCCTATGCCTGACACTGTTATAAAATTTTTTTCATATTTTTTAACTTTAAAATTTTATGGTATTTTGGATCAAATCCTGAGTCTCCTATAAGCCATTCACATTTAACATGCCTGTTGCCTCACATACCTATTTTTCTTTTAATAAGAATATTGTTATTTAATTTTTGAGGCACAGACTTGCTATGTAGTCCAATCTGCCTTGATTAACAATGTTTTAATTCACTTATTTATTTTTTGCCCGTTCTGGGGCTTGAATTCAGGGCCTGGGCACTGTCCCTGAGTTTCTTTTGCTCGACTAGCACTCTACCACTTGAGCCACAGCATCAGTTCTGGCCTTTTCTGTGTATGTGGTACTGAGGAATTGAACCCAGGACTTCATGCATGCTAGGCAAGCACTCTACCACTAAGCCACATTCCTAGCCCCAATACAGTATTTTATTTTATTTATTTATTTTGGTTGGTTGGTTGTGGGCTTAAACTCTGGGCCTAGGGGCTGTCCTTCAGCAATTCAGCTCAAGATAAGCTCTCTACCACTTGAACCACAGGACCACTTCTGGTTTTTTTGGTGGTTAATATGAGATAAGAGTCTCACTGAATTTTCTGCCCTGGCTGGCTTTAAACTGTGATACTCAGATCTCAGCTTCCTGAGTAGCTAGGATGACAGGTGTGAGCCACCAGCACCCGGCAATTTTTTTTTTTAAGCACATGATTTTTTTCTTTTTTTGCCAATTGTGGGGCCTGAACTCTGGGCCTGGGCGCTGCCCCTGAACTCTTCAGCTCAAGGCTAGTGCTCTACCACTTGAGCCACAGTGCCACTTCTGGCTTTTTCTGCTTATGTGGTGCTGAGGAATCGAACCCAGGGCCTCATGCATGCAAGGCAAGCACTCTACCACTGAGCCACCTTCCAAGCCCACAATTTTTTTTTTTTAATGAAGTTAATACAAAGTACTCCTGATGAACAAAAAAAAAATCTCAAAATCTTAAAAACAGGTCTGACCTTGCAAAGACACTCAACCTCACTTGACCCTGAGTAACCAAAAAGAGTCACTGAAATTTCAAAAGGAAACAACATCAACCAAAAAAAAAAAGGTATTTCCTTAAGTTTGCTCTAGGTTACTGCTTGGCAACCACAGTCAAATAACAGAACCTCTCTGAGCTTTCTTTGGTCAAATGCAGACAGCACTGAAAAAGCATGTCTGGGGACTGTCCACACTGGACAGCTTTAAGCAGCCCACCGTGGTCGCCGGAAGTGCAGATCGCTGGGAGATGGGAGCAGGTACTGGCTGAGCGCTGCACCGGCGGCCTGTCAGGGTTAATGGAGCTCTGTTCTAACTTTAGAGGTCCTGTCAGAGCTGAGGTCCGCTGCTGCCTCACACATCCGCCCAACTGCTGAGTAACCCATTTCCTGTTTAGTCACAGCCCTGGGTCTGCGCCTGGCCATGGCTGCAAGTTCCAGCTCTACACTTCCCTCCCGGCAGCTCTGCCTTCTACGTTAGGCCTTATATGTTTTTTTTGCCAGTCCTGGGGCTTGAACTCAGGGCCTGGACACTGGCCCTGAGCTTCCTTATTGCTCAAGGCTACCGCTTGAGCCACAGCACCACTTTGAGCATTTTTTCTTTTTGCGGTACTGAGGAATCGAACCCAGGGCTTCATGCATGCGAGGCAAGCACTCTACCAACTAAGCCACGTTCCCAGCCGCACTCCCCCTCCCCCATCAGTTTCCATTGTTCTTGTTTTTGTGCTAGTACTGGGGCTTGAACTCAGTGCCTGGGTACTGTCCTTGAGCTTTTGTGCTCAAGGTTAATGCTCTACCACTTGAACCACAGCTCCACTTCCAGCTTTTTGCTGGTCAATTGGAGATAAGAGTCCTACAGACTTTTCCTGCCCAGCCTGGCTTTGACCCTCAATCGTCAGATCTCAGGCTCCTGAGTAGTTAGGATTATAGGCATGAGCAGCTGGGCCCAGCCATCTTAGCAGGTTTTATTATGAAGGCTCTGTGAAGCATTTCCCATACCTGCTGATTCAGTCATTTCCAGCCTCCCTAGCCCTGAACACGGCTATGTTCCCATCACCGACTAGAGCCTAACCAGGCAGCCTGGAACTCACAGGCCTGGAAAGTGGGGGTGCAGTTCTGGTTGGTCCAGCATGCTGGAAAGCAGCTTACTTGTTCTCTGGATTGGAACAAGGCAGATGAAGCAATCATTTTGTCAGCATCTCTTCTGATCTGCTCATAGCTGGAGATACCAGGAAAGCCGAGCCTTTATTTCCACCATTCTTCTGTCTGCTCTGAAGAATGCAAAATGAAATGGGGAAAATGACAGGAGACTGTTGCTGAAATAACTTAATAGACTTGGAGTCTTAGTCATTATTAATGGTTGTTACTTTTGAATATTTGTCAGTGTACCCTGCAGTTTGGGGAGAGAGGCTAGATTTGAGCTTTTCTTTTCCTTTCTTTTCTTTTTTGTGTTGGTCCTGGGGCTTGAACTCAGGTCCTGGACTCTATCCCTGAGACTTTTGTTAGTTATTGGAGACAAGAATCTGTTGGGCTTTTCTTTTCTCTTTTTTTCTTTTTTTGGCAGTTCGGAGCTTGAACTCAGGGCCTGGGCACTGTCCCTGAGCCTCTCTGTGCTCAAGGCTAGTGCTCTACCACTTAGCCACAACACCACTTCCAGCTTTTTTCTGTGTATGTGGTACTGAGAAATTGAACCCAGGGCTTCATGCATGCTAGGCAAGCACTCTACCACTAAGCCACATTCCCAGTCCCTCTCTTAGACTTTTCTGTCTTGGCTAGCTTTGAACTGCCATCCTCAGATCTCAGCCTCCTGAGTAGCTAGGATTATAAGCATGAGCCACAGGTGCTTGACTTGAGCTTGGGCTTTCTACTTAATTAGTTCACAGGAACTTATTGGGTACAATATAGAACCCTAGGAGAATAATGTGGGTTTTGTTCCTGAAGTCTTGATGATTCAGTTGAATTGGATAAACTCTGCTTTATCCTGAAGTGAACTATAGTTTCTCATGTGGGCTGTTTCTGAATTGTCTAATATCTGCCCTGAAAGTGGTTGCTGGTTAAAGAATCTCTGCATTTTTGTTGCTTGAGCTGAACTTGTGTTCCCCTCACAGGTGATTTGCTGACGGGATGGCTCTGTAGGCAACAGTAGGCTGGAGACAAGGCAACTTCTCTACTTGCCCATAGCCTGCCATATTGTGAACCAAATGGGAAACGTTAATAAAGCTCTGTGATTAAAAAGAATTATATGTAAAGCACCATGTCCCGTCTGTTCCATCTCACTGTCAGCCCTCATAAACCTGCTAACTGGGCTAGGGGTGGGGAAGGGGGTGACCATCCCCCACCCCCTTCCTCCCTGATCTAATTCATAAACATAGACCTGTTTGAGCCTGAGCTGGTGGCTCACCCCTACAATCCTAGCTGCCCAGGAGGCTGAGATCTGAGGATTGCCTTTCAAAGTCAGCCAGGTCTGGAAAGTCAGTGAGATACTTATCTCCGATTAACCACCAAAAAGCTGGATGTGGAGCTGTGGCTCAAGTAGTAGAGCACCAACCTTGAGTGAAAAAAGTTCAGGGACAGCAATTCAGGCCTAAGTTCGAGTCCCAGTACCAATGCATATACACACAAAATAGTCCTATTTGCGTCAGAAGGAAGGGGTAGGATGTTGAGGGTTGTTATAATGTGTTGACTAAAACACACACACCTACACACACCTACATACACACATATATGAAAATAGTATAATGAAATCTACTTTAAAAAGGGGGAAACTAAGAAAGTAATGAAGGGCTCAACACAAAACCTCTCTACAATTAATTTAGGCTAATTAAAAAAAAGAAAAACAGGGCACTGGTGGCTCATGTCTGTATTCCTAGCTACTCAGGAGGCTGAGATGTAAGGATCTGGTTCAAAGCCAGCCTGGGAAAAGAAAGTCAGGGAAAGACTTTTTTTTTCTTGGTTGTGGAGCCTGAACTCTAAGTCTGGGCACAGTCCCTCAGCTCTTCAGCTCAAGGCCAGCGCTCTACCACTTGAGCCACAGTGCCGTTTCCGTTTTTTTCTGCTTATGTGGTGCTGAGGAATTGAACCCAGGGCCTCATGCATGCAAAGCAAGCACTCTACCACTGAGCCACCTTCCCAGCCCTAGGGAGACTCTTATCACCAATTGATTATCAGTAAACCAGAAGTGGCACAGTGGCTCAAGTGGTAGAGTGCTAACTTTGAGCAGAAATTGCTCAGAGACAGCGCCCAGGCTGAGTTCAAGCCCCACCACTGACACCCAACCAAAAAAGACAGATGTGTAAAATGAACAACATATCTTTATTTGCAGTAGTGCATTGGTTTTGGTTGTTTTTTTTAAAGTACCACATTAAGGTAAGATTTATCTGAGTGGCTGAGGTTTTTGGGTTCTCCTTCAGTTTTGTGTATAAAGAGATAGATAAGGCCAGGACTTCATCTCCCTCCGTCTCTAATCTGCCTCTGTCTGCTATAAAAGCCTTTCCTAGATGGCCATCTGTCCAGCAGTCACCTTCCTCATTGTCCAGCAGTGATCATGGCCCTTCCTCATTGGCTTTTGGTGGCTAGAGGAATGAAATCCAGCCCTTGAAGGCTTGGCCTTCAAGGCCTTTCTCAAAGTGCCCCCTGTCCGCCTTGAAGTTACCAGCTCACCTGCCTCTCTCTCTTCCCTAAACTTCTTCAAGGACTGTTCTTTGGCTCATTCTTTTTTTGGTGGGGGAGGGAGGGGCTGAATTGTGTCCCTGTCCCATTTCCCTTCACCCAAAATAGTCCTGCCCAGCTCTTGAATTTCACCTGAGACCCCAGCTCCCGGTTGGGACCCCTCCCCTCCCCTTCCCCAGCAGGCTTAATCGCTCGGTTTCCCCACGGGAACATGCTTGTTTCCGCTCAATTCTTACCGCCATTGTTGCATTAGCTATTAGCCTGTGATTGGTCTGTTTGTTTACCTCTGTCCTCCCTCGAGGAGCGCAATCAGGTCTTCCCAAGTCAAATGAATCAATCGCCGTTTGATGCCGTGCAAATAGGATCAGCAGAAACTACAAATAACTGGCGATAAAGAGTAGCAGAGGGGATGCTGGTATTGTGTGTGCTGGGGTTTGAACCCAGGGCTTTGCATATCATAGCAAGTGCTCTGCCACTGAGCTATATCTTCAGCCCAGGATGCTGTGTGCTGTCTGTCTGTCTCTGTCTCTGTCTGACAGGAGGGGTACCAGTGCTGGAACTTGAACTCAGGGCCTCAAGCTCTCACCTGCTTTTTTCCTCTCAAGGTTGGTGCTCTAACCACTTTTAGCTTTTTGTTTATTTGTTTTGCTGGTTCATTGGAGATCCGTATATAATGAATTGTCTGCCTGGGCTGATTTTGAATTTTGATGCTCAGGTCTCATCCTCCTGAGAATAGAAATTACAGAGTTCTGCCACTATGCTGGTCTCGAAGTCAAGCGATCCTCAATGAAAGTCTTGGTCACAAAGCTTGCTTTGGGATACTTTGTAATTATTTTTAGTGTTGTTTGTTAAGCAAAAGTTGATGAAAGTGATTAACCCACCACATACCAATGACAGCACTGTAGCCAGTCATGGCTGGTCATTTCTTGTAAAACTACCTCTTTTGAGCTCATATTGTGAGGGAGAACTCAGGCAGCCTAACCACCTCACCCTCATTAACTACAACAAGTGCACATGCATTCTTCCCCTCCCTCCCTCCCTCCTTCCTTCCTTCGTTCCTTCCTTCGTTCCTTCCTTCATTCCTTCCTTCCTTCCTCTCACTCTCTCTCCCTCCTTCCCTTCTTCCCTTCCTCCCTTCTTCCCTCCCTCAGAGGGGTGGGCACTGTCCCTGAGCTTTTTGTGCTCAAGGCTATCACTCTACTCCTTGAGCCACAGTTCAACTTCCAGCTTTTATCTTTTAATTAATTAGTGTGGTTAATTGGAGATGAGTCTTAAGGGACTTCCCAGTCCAGGCTGGCTTCAAACTGTGATCCTCAGATCTCAGCCTCTTGAATAGCCACCCGGCCCCAGATCACATGTGCATTTTAATGGATGCAAACTCAACCTCCAGCACATGTCCAAAAGAGACCAGCATCACCTGTGGGATCACGAGGAAGTGCTTTGGTGCCAGACATCCTAGATGAGTATGAGTTTTGGTTGAGAAGCTTTTCCACCTGGGGAACATATAGTCTCCTCCTGGTCTAGTCAGCAGATTGCTAGCAGATGGTGTTCATGGGAATGAGGGCAGAGCTGACTGGAAGGGAAATTGAGGCTGGAATATTCTAGGGGAGCAGCCCTTTGGGTGAGGAGAGGGGCTGGTTTTCCTGCCCTTGAATGAGCCTGTGAATGAGTTACATTCACAGTTATGCGAATGTAAAGGACATTTATGCAATGTCCTTTACTTGAACAAGGAGGGACGTGGTGTCAGGTGCATTTGAAGACACCACCAGTTCTTGTACTGCCTCCCAAGGCTTTAGCAGATGAGAAACGCGAGCTCAGGGTTCCACGCTCAGCCTTGCTGGCTGCTGACTGCTGGCGTCCATTTCCCCCACTGGGTGTAATCCTTATTATGAACCACAGAACTGAGCTTTGGAACTCGTGGCAGAATTCGCTGCAGGTTAATTTGAAGGTGCCTCTGATCCTGGAGCTCTTTTGAACTGTGTGCATAAATAGATGGCATTGTTTAGGCACTTGGAGCAGAAGCTTAAATTGCTTGAGAAAGTTCCAATTAGATTCTAGGTGTCTTTGTTTGCCTGATTCTACCCCCCGCCCCTTCCCCTCTTGTATCTTCTCCCCTCCCTGCTTCACCCCTGGGGCCACAAGTGGTACTTTTTCCCCCATATTCCTGCCACTTCAGCATTTCTCAAAACTAGGGCACAACCAATCCCTTCACCTCTTCAGCCTGGAGAGGGAAGAAATCCAAAGAAATGGGACAGAAAATTAAAGTAGAAGCAATCTTAGCTAGGGTGTCCCGCAGAAAGACAGCCACGAGGAGCAGGGTACGGAAATAATTTTGTTCCTGATTAGAACTGTGCTAGACAGCCTGTGGAGTTCTTTCCATCCAGGGAGAGTGTGTTAACCTATGACAGTCTAGAAACCTGCACATCCTGAGAGAGAGGAGGAAGAGGAGAGGAGATGAGGGGGAAGGGGAGGAACAGGAGGAGGACACCATCTTTCTTGATCACTGGATGGAATATACCTTGGAACCATCCTCTTATGGTCCTATACTCCTATACTCCCCACTCCCCCCTCCATGGGGCTTGAACGCTGGGCCTGGGCACTGTCCTTGAGCTTTTCTGTTCAAGATAAGCACTCTACCACTTTAAGCCAGGGCTCCATTTCCTGTTTTCTGGTGATTAATTAGAGATAAAGAGTCTCACAGACTTTTCCTACCCCAGCTGGCTTTGAACTGTGAGTCTCAGATCTCAGTTTTTTGAATAGCTAGGATTATAGGCATGAGCCATCAGGGCCCAGCTTCCTGTGCTTTAAGCTCTTACCTTCTGGAACAGTCTTTTGTTACCATCTTGCCCCACTGGATGATACGTATGTCACCATACATATTTAGATATGGTTGACAACCATGTTTCCAACCTAGGGCTAAAGGGAGCCCTAGGTTCTGTCTCTGCCTGGCTCTGACTCCACGGTGATCCTCTAGATGACCCTAATCCCATTGTAATCTCATTATAAACATAAAACCACACCCACTGGCACTAGGACAGATCTGATTATATCCAAATTAGGGAAGAAAAGAGGTGACACATTGGTTCCTGGAAATCATGGCGTTTCTCCATAAAACGTTCTAATGCCTTGTATACCACACAACTCACCTCCATAACCCAGTGCCAGGAAGAACCTTGACTCAGGAAATCTGCACCTGGAGGTGCCATTAGGGGAGGGGCCCCCTTTCTCCATCATTTGGATAAGCTTTTCTGTCTGTTCCCAGAACAGTGTGGTTAGGAATGAATCACACCCAGTAGGATAAAGAAGCGGTAGACTGGGGAACATTAACAGGACTGCAGGAGCAGGGACCCTGAATCTTCCGAGTATTTACTGTTCTGCCTTTTCTGAAAGGCGCTGACATTTTGTGACTTTGTGCTTCCTCTCAGACACCTGTGTATTATCACTCAAGCAATTCCAACCACTGGGTCGTACTTACTTAATCTGCATTAATGGCAGATGTCGACGTGGAAGTGCCTTGTCTTGCACTTTCTCCTGTCCCCTGCTCTGCTTCTGAAAGCCTCAGTGTTTAGAAGTCGAAAGGCGACCCAGGGAATCGCTTTTGATGACAATGATCCACATATCTTAAGTTTTGTGAACTTAACCTTGTTGTGTTCTGATCATTTGTGGGTGTGCATGCATGTGCATGCGTGTTCTGGTACTATGGCATGAAATCAGGGCCTCACGCTCTTACTTGGCTTTTTCCCACTCAAGTTTGGTCTCTCCCTCTTGGGTCATGCCTCCGGTTCAGCTATTTGCTGGTAAATTGGATATAAGAGTCTCCTGATCTTTTCTACTTGGGCTGGCTTTGAACCATGATCCTCAGATCTCAGCCTCCTGTGGAGCTGGGGTGAACAGGTGTGAGCCACCGGTGCTTGGCTTAATCTCTTCTTGTGAAGGGGTGCTGAAGACCAAAGATAATTTGTTCTGCTGCCATTGCAGTGAGCATCACGTTTTTCTTTAAAGGGAAAAGAAAAAAAAATTTAAGAGTAATAAGTACACCTCTCATTTTCTTGACAGGTAGCAGAAGGGAAAAAATAGCGTGCTGTCTTTGCCTTGGCTAACGATCTTGCCTGGCTGAGAGGTTTTGTTTGCAAGGAAAAGTTGACACATAATCCTGAGAGAGAACTGAGAGTCACCAGTGTCCCCTGTTTTGGGACAGAGGAAAGGAACAATACAGTGGTTATGTTACAGCCAGTTGCCAGAATGGTCAAACAGGAAAGGTAACTCATCTTTGAAAGGTTAATCCTTTGAAGCAGCCATCACCCGAGCACCCGGGAGCTGAAATGAATGTGTCGGAAACAAACTTTTGGCTGAGGGTGTGGCCCGGTGTAGACACTGTGCGGATGCTGTTTGCAGGGCTCTGCTTTCAGTCTCCAAAAACCAGACTCAGACCAACAAGTTCTTTTTTTTTTTTTCTCTTCGCTCTGTTAGCTCAGGTTTTGCATATTTAGTTGCTTAACCATAGCCAGTGATGAGCAATAGTTTAATAAAATTAGTCACCCACAGTCACATTCTCATCGCCAGTCAGCGCATTGGAGACCACACTGCGTGCTTTATTTCCTGGCTTTGAAGTAAATGTAGAACTGCTCTCTTGATTCTCATGGGACTTTAGTGTGTGTGTGTGTGTGTGTGTGTGTGTGTGTGTGTCTGTGTGTGTGTGTGTGTGTGTCTGTGTGTCTGTGTGTCTGTGTGTACTCAGGGCCCAGACACTGTCCCTTAGCTTTTTTGCTCAAGGCTGGTATTCTTCCACTTGAGCCACACCTCCACTTCTGCCTTTTGGTGGTTCACTGGCGATAAGAGTCTGATGGGCTTTCCTGGCTAGGCTGGCTTTGAACCACCATCCTCCAGATCTCAGCCTCCAGAGTAACCAGAATTACAGGCATGAGCCAGTAGTACCCAGTTTTGGGCAGTGTGAAAATAGAAATGCTCTCTTCCTTTTTCTTTTAAAAACTAGGACTGGGGATGTGACTCAAGTGGTAGAGCACCTGCCTAGCAGGTTCAACTTCTCCCCCCACCCAGTGCAGCCAGAAAAAAGATAGGTAGGTAGGTAGGTAGATGGATGAGGACAGATGGGCAGACAGATAGATAGATATTCAAAAATTCAACTTATGAAGAAAAAGACACCTGGAAAGGGGAGATCCTATGATCCTCTTTCTCACTCTAAAGATGATAGGATTCTCTTCCCCTCCCTCCTTCCGTCCCTGATGTAAGAATTACTGTGTTTACCTCTTTTAAGTGGAGAACTTAGTGGTATTAAGCTCACCCTGTCGAGTGAGCTTCTAGCAGGCCCAGCTCCTGAATCCATTAGTCTTTGCCCATTGGTCACTTCCCTCCAGTGTCTCCTCCCTCTACCCTCTGCTCACCACGCTTCTTTCTGTCCCTCTGAATGTCCTGCTCTAAGTATCTCCTTCCTATACATGGACTAGCACCGTGGGCATCTTTTTTTTTTGTTTCTTTTGTGTGCCCTGCTTCCTCCTAGCACAATGCTTCTGAAGTTCACCCACGTGCTGGCATGAGCTCATGTCATTTCTTCTTAAGGGTGAGTAATAGTCCACTGTTTGTATACACTGCATTTTGTTATCCATTCATCTGTTAAGAGATGTGCAGGAGACTCCAATTTTTTATTACTTATTATTTTTAACTAAAATTTAGTGCTGAGGACTGACTGAATCTTTTAAAAATATATTTTGGGGTTTTTTTTTTGGGGGGGATGTACTTTTGGCCTTGTACTTAGGCAAATGTTCGATCACTGAACCTCCAGCCCTTTTGTGCTGATTATTTTTGAGATGGGGGGGGGTCTCACTTTCTGCCCCAATGCACACCTGAACTGTAACATACCTATCTTAGGCTGCTTCTCACAGCTGAGAATAACAGACTCTGGGTCACATTTTGGGTTCTTCAATCTCAAAGGCGAGAGTAGGTGAAAACAGATGATTTTGTTTCTTTAAGTTTTTAGATAACTGGAGCTTGCTGTGTTTCTCAGGCTCTGTTGACTTTCTGAATTTACAGGATCTTCCTGCCTTGGTTTCCCTGGTACTTGGGACTTCAGAGATGCATTTAGTAGTGCACCACTGTGTCCAGCCAAGTGTGAGTAGATTGAAAAGGTTATATACACAACGAAGATCCAAGCAAAACTGTGATTTCTTCATATCCAGGTAGTTTCTTGTAAATTATTCTCAAGATTCACCATCAGAGTACTCTTCTTTCCCACCACAACACTACACACTTCGTTAGCTTACTAGACTCCTAAGCGGACAAGATACAGGATGTGGTGAGGCCAATGTCCAAGCAACATTTTCATCCTTGGTATGGGACAGCAATTTTCAAATCCTCTCTGTATATTGGATTCCCATTTGAATGTACAGAGAGATGAGAAAAGATGATTAACACACATAAATATTTTTGTGCTTGTCTGTAATAAATGAGTATGGCCTTGGAACTCCTGACATTCAGCCTTCCTCTCTGTTGTCTGTATGTATTTTGTAATACTGTGTTACAATATTGTAATATTGTGTGTATAGACACCTGTATTTGCATCAGACTCTTCTTTTTTTTGGGGGGGGGTGGTTCCGGTCGTGGGGCCTGAACTCTGGGCCTGGGCGCTGTTCCTCAGCTCTTCAGCTCAAGGCTAGCGCTCTACCACTTGAGCCACAGCGCCAGTTCCAGCTTTTTTCTTTTTGCTTATGTGGTGCTGAGGAATCGAACCCAGGGCCACAGGCATGCAAAGCAAGCGCTCTACCACTGAGCCACCTTCCCAGCCCCATGCGTCAGACTTTTCTTGTGACAAGATATTCCTGGTGATCAAGGTGCTGGTAGCTCATGCCAGTAATCTTAGCTATTCGGGAGACTGAGATCTGAGGATCTTGGTTTGAAGCCAGCCCAGGCAGAAAAGTCCATGAGACTCTTACCTTCAATTAATCACAGAAAAAGCCAGAAGTGGTACTGTAGCTCAAGTAGTAGAGTGATAGCCTTGAGCTAAAGGAGTTTAGTAGCAACAGTGCCCAGATCCAGGGTTCAAGGCCAAGGACCAGCATCCCCCCCCAAAAAAAAAATACCCCTGGGGAAATTGGAAGGTGCAAATGACAGCCAACCAATTTGTATGGCATATTATTGATGTTAGCAGTGGAAGCAGTGTCAGGATGTTGGAGGTCAACTGAAGACAATGCGTGTGATCTGATAGCGGTGGTGGTCTTTAAAAATTATTATTATTATTATTATTATCATTATTATTATTTTGTGTTGGTTTTGGGGCTTGAACTCAGGGATGTTATCCCTGAGCTATCTTGCTCAAGGTTAGCACTCCATCATTTGAGCTCTATTTCTGGCTTTTTGGTAGTGTATTGGAGAGAGAGTCTCACGGACTCTCTGTCTGGGCTAGCTTTGATCCACAGATCTCAGCCTCCTGAGTAGACAGGATTACACCTGTGAACCACCAGCTCCTGGCTATCAGCCTCTGTTTTGTAGGTTTTAGGAGGTGAAGTACCAACTTCTTCTCCAGGTCCCGTGAAGCGTCATCCCCTTAGGATCATCCTTCCTGCTAGTACCGCACCTTTCTTCTGTCCCCAAAGCCTGTCAGAGTCCAGGCCTTCTTGCCTTGGCCACTATTAAATCCCGGTGCAACAAAATGTGCTGAGCATTCTCACAGCGCCACAATTTCTCTTTCGTCCAAAGCCTTTTCTTCCCTTTCTTCTACCTCAGGCACTTGGCTCTTGTACTTTTGTTTGAAACAGCTTTATCCCGCTGTCATTTGCACACTGTGTACTCAGCCGTTTGAAATTTACTGAGGAGTTTAGCAAATCCACACCCATGGGCATCCCTCACCATAGTCCGGTTTCAGGGCTGTTTTAGCAAATCCACACCCATGGGCATCCCTCACCATAGTCCGGTTTCAGGGCTGTTTTAGCAAATCCACACCCATGGGCATCCCTCACCATAGTCCGGTTTCAGGGCTGTGCATCTGCCCCAGGAAGGGCTCTCATACAGGCTGCTAGGCTTTGCTCACACCCCACTGCAGAAGCCAGTGATCTGTTGTATGGCTCCGTAACTTTGATCTCTACTAGGAATGTCATCACACAATCCAACAGTCATACAGTGTGTAGTCATTTGAACTTGGCTTCTTTCAGTCTGAATGGAGTTCTTGGTTCATTCATGTAGACTGTTATCAGTAGGTGTGTGTGTGGGGGGAATGGTCTTGGAGCTTGAACTCAGTGCCAAGGTGCTGTCCTTGAGGTAAGAAATCCAACTGAATTATTTTCCTTGGTTTTCTGTGTGTTGTCCACCCCTTGGTGAGAGGTTTTCTTGGACAGGTGGAGGGAAGAAACGCAAGAGCTCAGAGCCTCTGGAATAGCAAGGCACCGGCACCCGCCTTACAAGCATGTTTTCTGAAGGTAGTGAATGTGTGAGGCCCTGTGGGCTCAAGAGTCAACAACATTAAGGATGTTGTGTAGATGTTTAGCAAAACATAATCATCAGGGGCTGGGAAGGTGGCTCGGTGGTAGAGTGCTTGCCTTGCATGCATGAGGCCCTGGGTTCGATTCCTCAGCACCACATAAGCAAAAAGAACAAAAAAACAAAAAAAAACCCCATAATCATCATTCATACTGTTTCCGGTCTACTAAGGAGAGCAGGGAGCCACTACTTCCTGTGTAAGGGGGAGGTCGTGGGCTGTGTCTGCCATGGTCTGTGGTCCGGGCAGAAACGTGGCTCTTTTCCTACAGTGTCTCTGAAAGGCAATGAGTGGCTTTTCTCTCCAGAGAAGCTACCAGAACGTGCACTCGGGAGCTCACTTTATGACACTGGAGAATTTTTCACATGAGGGCAGAGGTGAAGAGGGAAGATTCTGCGGCAGCTCCATCATCATTAATTCCTTTCTAGAAGCTTCTGTTCTGAGGAATAGAACCTATTTCATAGGATTGTTGTGAAAATTGAAAGATTTAGAATGACGTGTTAATTTCCCCCTTCCTCCCCCCTCCTCCTCCTGTTCTTCCTCCTCCTCCTCTTCTTCCTCTTCCTCCTCTGCTAGTACTAGTGCTTGAACTCAGCCTCACTTGTTTGGCTACCACGTGAGCCAAACGTGCCTCTACTTCCAGCTTTTTGGTGGTTAATTGGAGATAACAGTCTCACAGACTTTCCTGCCGGGGCTGGCCTTGAACTCTGATCCTGTCACTCTCCACCGCCGAGTAGCCAGGATGACAGATGTGAGCCGCGTGTACCTGGCCTTTCCCTTTGAGTGTTTTATGGTCACTTTCTTTACTATTGTTTTGTGAAACCCAAATTGTGTACATTTGTTTCCCAGTGCCCTTGCTCATCTTTAACCCCAGTGTACATGCTTCACTGACTAGAAATGTGTTTTAGTACATGTTTTTATCCATTGTTCGGGAATTGTAGATCTTCTTGGCCCTAGTTTACAAACATCATTCATTCATTCATTCATCCATCTATCCATTCATCTGAGGATTGAATTTTAAAACCATCCTGTTTCTTTTCCCTGGTCTTTCCACAACTCTAGTTAGACAGAGAGCATTTCCTTCCTCTTCTGAAATACAACCCGTGTCTCCTGTGGTCCCCCGTCCCCCCGAGAAGTCTCCATCCCTTGTGGATAGTCTGCCATAGCCCTGTGTTCTTTAAAGCATTCTCTTCATTGTTGACTTTCTCCAGTGTCCCTACTGCATGTATGGATTTACTATTTTTATTTGTTCTGCTTGAGGCTTGTTACTCTTTACATGGCTGGTTCACTGACTTCACGGTTCTGAAAAATCCTTAAGTATTATTATCTTTTCAAATATTGCTTGTCCTGTTTCATGTCAGCCCGAAAGCTGTGCTGCTGCTCCCTCCGACCGTGGGAGACAGCCGGGGTGCTGCCTGTCAGCACTCAAACAAAAGGCGCACATCGACAGCTAGTGGTTTATGCCTGTGATCTAGGTACTCAGGAGGCTGAGATCTGAGGATCATGGTTTGAAGCCATCCTGGGCAAGAATGTCTGTGAGACTTTCTCTTTTTTTGGTCATTTGTGGGGCTTGAACTTGGGGCCTGGGTGCTGTGCTTGAGCTCTTTTTGCTGAAGGCTAGCGCTCTATCACTTTGAGCCACAGCGCCACTTTTAGTTTTCTGGTGGTTTATTGGAGATAAGAGTCTCACAGACTTTCTTGCTTGGGCTGGCTTTGAACCATGATCCTCAGATCTCAGCCTCCTGAGTAGCTACAGGCATGAGCCACTAATGCCAGGCCTGTGAGATTCTTTTTCTCCAATTAACTACCTAAACACTGGAAGTGGAGGTGTGGCTCAAGTGTTAGAGCACTAGCCTTGAGTGAAAAAGCTAAGGGATAGCACCCAGGTCCTGAATTCAAGCCCCAGGATTGGTCTGCACGCATGTGTGTGCGAGGCACACACAGAGGCACACACATGCATGGGCACACATCCCCCAGGGCTTATGGTCGATTAGGACCAGGGATCAAGGGCTGATCCATTCCTACAGGGTTCAGAACTCCTACAGTGACTTTGGCTCAAATGATTCCCCATTGGTTTGGCAAATATTTCTTTTCCCTTCTTTCTTTGCTTTCTTTTTTCCCCCTTATGTGGTGGGGATGGAACCTAGAGCTCTCAATTCAGGACAAGCTCGCTACCACTGAGCCAGCCCCCCAAATCTCCTTACAGCTGCATTTCAGAGTCTATTCCAGTCCAGCATTCTATGCATTCTGTATCCTCCTGTCTCTCCACCTTGTCTGCATCACAGTGTGAAAGATCTCCCTTCCCACTCCTGTTTCTTCTCCTTTCTCCTTCGTGTCTCCTTCATATGCCTTCCTGGCACCTGCTTCTTGGAAGACTCGAAACTCACATGATAACCGTTGACATCATCTTGTTCTTGACCTAAATACCTGTGGGTCTTCTCATTGTAGTCCCATACCCTTAGCTATTATTTCATACCTTTTTAATCCATTTTATCTTTTATCTGTATCTTGTGAAATGTTTATCTGTCTGATGCCCTTTAGGTAATTTCCTCAGATCTATCTTCAGCTTTTCTCTTTCTTCATTTGTGTCTAACCTGTTATTTAGCCTATCTATTGACTTCGTAATTTTGTTATAATATTTGTATCCAGAAGTATTGCTGGGCTTGTTTTCACATCAAATTGATACTTTTTTTCATATAATTATATATTATATATATATATATATATATATATATATATATTTCTAGCATTTTAGTTTCCTTTTTTCTGCCTTTAATAGCTTTTTTTTTTTTTTTTTTTTTTTTTGTCGGTCACAGGGCTTGAACTCTGGGCCTGGGCGCTATCTCTCAGCTCTTCAGCTCAAGGAAACACTCTACCACTTGTGCCACAGCCCACTTCTGTTTTTTTTTTTTAGTGGTTTATTGGAGGTAAGGGTCTCATGTCATGGACTTTCTTGCCTGGGCTGGCTTTGAACCGTGATGCTCAGATCTCAGATTCCTGAGTAGCTAGGATTACAAGCATGAGCCACCCACACCCGGCTTGCCTTTAATAACTTTAAACATACTCATTTGTTTTCTTTTTTGTTTGTTTGTTTTTTTGGGTCTGGTCTTGGGGCCTGAACTCTGGGCCTGAGTGCTGTCCCTCAGCTCTTCAGCTCAAGGCTAGTGCTCTACCACTTGAGCCACAGCGCCACTTCTGGCTTTTTTTCTTTTTTCTTATGTGGTGCTGAGGAATCAAACCCAGGGCCTTGGGTATGCAAGGCAAGCGCTCTACCACTGAGCCAACTTCCCAGCCCCTCATTTGTTTTCTTTTTTCTCAGATTGTAATTTTATCCCAAGTTCCCTGGAAATCTTAAGCTTTCCCTCCCTCCCTCCCTCCCTCCCTCCCTCCCTCCCTCCCTCCCTCCTTCCCTCCTTCCTTCCTTCCTTCAACTTAGGAACTTGAGCTTGCTTGGCTTGCCTGCTTGCTCAGCTGGTGCTCTACCACTTGAACCATAACTCCAGCCAAGCTTTTTGCTGGTTATTTTGGAGATGGAGTCTCACTAACTTTTCTGCCCATGCTCTCTTTGAACCATGATCCAAGTAGCTAGGAATATAAATGTGACTTATTTATTTTCTGTTTTTATTGTATTTGAGTTTTTAATTTTCTTGCAAGATGATCTTTGCATGGGGTTCTAGGAGTTCCATTGGCTTGGAGCCAATGTAATTTCTTAGTTTTAAGCTTCCTGGATCACACTACTCAATCATGATTCAGATTTGGGATACTTACTTTTTTGCTAGAGAGAGATTGTTTTGTTTTACTTTATTATTATTATTATCATTATCATTGTCATTATTTGCCAGTCCTGGGGTTTGAACTCAGGGCCTGGGTACTGAGCTTCTTTTGCTCAAGGCTAGCACTCTTCCACTTGATCCACAGCACCACTTCCGGCTTTTTCTGTTGATGTGGTACTGAGGAATTGAACCCTGAGCTTCACGCATGCTAGGCAAGCACTCTACCACTAAGCCATATTCCCAGGGACACAGAATCATCCTCAGTTCTCCCTTGTGGCCTTGCTTTCTCTGGAGGAAACTAGCCTCTGAGCATCCGGACTCCTTTCAGGCTTTGAGGTCCAACTCTGCCTCCGGGTGACTCAAGGTTTCATCTCTCTTCCCTTGGATTTCCAAATGCAGAGTCTGCAAGTTCCTCCAACAGAATCAGAACCAGCTCTCGGGCCCTCCATAGCCACCTCCTTTCTTGAGGTGCATTCCCTCAGTTTTCCCCCTCCACGTGTTCGTAGTGGGTGAGCCTCCCTGCCCCCTCCCTCACCCCGCACTGCAGTTCAGTTTGCTACGGTGTTGTTAAACCACCAATCCCATTTCCCATATTGACCTCTGAAGTTCAAGGTCTATACCAGGGCCTTGAAGGGACTACAGACAGCTAGTGTGTGGCTTTACCTTCCGACCCATGGAAACTCCATGAGGAAAGCCAGGCAGCAGGGTGACCACTCAGGAAAGCAGAAGACATAACAAGTGCTTCCTCGTTCCCATTTCTTCCATCTCACAGGCCTGGCCTAGCAGCGTGCTTCTGTCTTTCCTTCTGTCTTCCTCCGCAGCTTTCCACCAGCTTTCTCCCTTTGCCCTTTGCCAACAGGACGGGGAAGGGGGAGGGGGAAATGAAGTGTGGGCACAGCCCACTGCGCTCTGCTGCACACATGAACCTGCGTGTAGGGATTGGGGACCTGGGAACAGGCCTTCTGCTCCCAGAAGTGCCTGTCCAAGTGAGTGCTCATTGATTTGTCACACCTTTCTCCTCAGCTCCTGGATTACCATGGTTGGAGATGCTTAGCGTCACAGACCTGAGCAGTTGAAGGTGGTAGAATGTTCTTCCTGCCTGGTCCCTTGCAGGGTTGGGGCTGGGGTACAAGGAGCTTCCTCTACTCCCGTTCTGGGTCTCCCCAAACTCTTGTTGCCTTCAACTGAGTGTATGGAAAGAGTCAATTCCACTGGTACTTCCAGTTTCTCCAGTGAGAAAGAAGGTATCTCTGAAGATGCTTCTAGAATCTTCTGAGAGTAAAACAGAAAAAACTATGGGTCCCCATAGAACAGCACAGGGGAATGGTGGGGAATGGTACAGCACTGGGGGCGGGGCCTTGAATAGGTCTCCTGTGTGTTAAAGACATCGGATGTCCTCTGGGAGCCACAGGGGTGGCTTCTTTCCCCTAAGGCGACCCACACAGGGCACAGGATGTGTCTTTCCTGTTTTTCTCTAAGCCCGGCCCGTTGTGTTGAATGATGAAGCAGAATTTTTCTAGTAGCTTCGGTGCAGCCTTAGAAAACAGGAACATTGTTTCTGAGCCTCAGCAAAGCCCCCATATGGAAAAGAGAGTCCTACAAGCCTGGATCTTTGAACTGGACTGGACCCTAGATCTTTCAGCCAGTATTCTCACTGGCATCCCGCTGGCTAGTCGGGTGCTGTAACTTGGAAGCCCAGAGGGTGACCTGCAGCTTGCGTCATCTGTGTAACTTGCAGTCGCTTGAATAACTTGCATAGCTTGGGTAACTTGTGTAACACACATAGTTTGCGTAGTATCACAGACCTCTTCATCTGTCCATCCAGCACGTAGCTGGCTTGCTTCGCTTTCTGTGCATCGCTGTTTCCGCAAGCTTTCTTTCTGCTCAGTCCTCTCCAGCCCCTCAGCATTGTAATTACTCCACACCCTCCATTTCAAGAAAGGCTGTGCTGTGGGAATGCTACGGTGTCATTGAGTATTTATTTATTTATTTTGGACACAAGAGTTTGTGTAGAGCAGGCTGGCTCTGTCCTTCTGTCTTAGCTGAGATTACAGGCATGCACCACCATGTCTGTATAGTAAATACATTTCAAATGACTTTGTTGTTGTCGTTGTTGGGTTTTTTTTGGATAGTGGGGGGAGGAGAGTTGGACTCCAGACTTTGTGTTTGCCTAAGCAGGTGCTCTGGCCATGGGGCCATGCCACCAGTTCTGTATTTTATGTAGTTATTTTTCAGATAAGGTCTCTTACTCTGCCCCCATGTTCATGTAGAGACAGTCTGCCAATGGGACACTTCTTGTTGTAGTTGGAATGACAGGTGCATGTACCACGTCTACACCTTAATAATAACCATAAAATTACATATTTTTTTAAAAAAGAAGGGAGCTTCTCAAACTTGTGTGCCTTGAATCTTGATCTCCCCAAATAGCCTTACAAGTAGCTAGGATTGTAAGTGTGAACAACTACATCCGGGCTATTTGTGGGGCTTGAAGTCAGGTCTGGGTGTTGTCCCTGAACTCTTTTTGCTCAAGGCTAGTGCTTTACCGCTTTGAGCTACAGGGCCACTTCGGGTTTTCCGGTGGCTAATTGGAGATGAGAGTCTCATAGATTTTCCTGCCCGGGCTGGCTGTGAACCATGATCCTCAGATCTCAGCCTTCTAAGTAGTTAGGATTATAGGCGTGAGCCACTAGTATCTGGCTTAAAAGACTAATTTTCAAAAGCATTAAAATAACTATAGACAAATGCACAGGCTGCTTATATGTGTTAAGTGCATATATAATAATGTCCTGATGATAGCATTTATGCCTTTTAGCACAGCCAGGTACCGTGGCTCATGCCTGCATTCCTAGCAGCTCTTGAAGTTGAGATCTGAGGATTAAGGTTCAAATGTAGCATAGGCAGGAAAGTCGGTGAGCCTCTTAATCCCTATCACCAAAAAGCTAGAAGTGGAGATGTGACTCAAGTGGTAGAGTACCAGCCTTGGGTAGAAGGCATAGTGCCCAGTCCCTAAGTTCAAGCAGTAGCAGTGGCACACACAATACATATACAAATACATAGTAAATAAGTAAATACCTAAATAGTTTGCAGTCATTCAGATTTAGAAATACCTCTGCATAGAAGGTTGCATTTTATAATAACTAAAAAAAAAGAAATATTGATATTTCTTAATTCCTCTGATTGGCTGGTTGGGGTTCATGAGAGCTTGATTTCTGGCCAGTTAACATGTTTTATTTCCTACTTATTTGCAATATGGATTCATCTCTCAATGGAAGTGATGATGTCTGTTTCCATAACAGGTAGTGGTGGGGATACAGAGAGGTGCCCCTGAGTTTGCTCTCTCTACCTCATCTTCCAAGTGAAGCAGATGTTGACTTCATGCCAAGAATCATTTCAGCTTTCCTTCGGTCCACTGAGCTCTGGAGACGTCAACTCAGTTACCAGCAAGTCCTTAAGTTAGGGACCAGCCTCAGGTCTGGTCTCAGGAGTTGCTGCATGAAGCCGTGCTGACGGCACACCTGGAGAGGTGTTGTATAAGTTTGAAGAAGCAGAGAGAAGCGTGTAAGAGCTGCAACCCATCCATCTGCTCTCCGGGCTCCTGGGTGGCTTGGTAATTTCTGTAGCTGAGCTGTGAGATCTTTAGAACATCTAACAGAATAGTTATTCATAAAGGCACTTAGGCTGATGGCTTACTCAAAATGTCTTGCTGTTTATGATGGACTTCATGTATATTTCAATGCATTTCTAAATGGGGGACACAGAACATTGTGCCTTTGATTAATTCATTGGGATTTTTTTTTTTTTAAGTCCTCAAGGATTCTCAGGCTGGTCAACTCCAAAAACGAAGTCAGAAAAGGAAAAAAAAAATGGTAAATTGGAATTGGAGCCGTGGAACTGGCCCCATAAAAATCGTTGAATGTTGTACTGAATTCACCATCGGAAACACAATAGACCCGGGTGAGGATTTATGAAAGCTCATTTAAAAAAGCAGATTTAAAACTGCACACAAGAGGCACCGTGGTATGAATTTAATAAAGTTCACAGGCTGTGTTGGACTATTATTTTATGACTCTGGCTTTTTAGGTACTTTGCTGAACATTATAAGTGCTTTTTTTTTTTTTTTTTTCCTGTGCCTTTATTGGGGCTTGAGTTCAGGCCCTCACACTCTTACTCTTTTTTTCCCCCTCTCTCAAGGTTGATGTTTAACCCCTGGAGATACAGTTCCACTTCCAGCATTTTGCTGATGAGTCGGAGATAAGAGTCTCTCCAGTTTTTCTGCCTGAGTTGGCATTGCACCATGGTCCTCAGATCTCAGCCTTCTGAGTAGCTAGGATTACAGGCGTGAGACACTAGCATCCAACCGCTCTTGAAAGAGACTTAGGTGGCTGACAACTCTTTTTTCTTGCCTTGTAAGCAAACTAGGAAATTTGACTTGCCAGTGTTGAGTTGTCAACTTGGGTCCCGGGTATCTAGATAGTGGCCAAACCAGCTTCTCTTATAGGCTCTTTAGCAATGATGATCTCTGTACATGACTGGACCCCTCCTCTAGTCTGTACAAGACACTGACTGCATCGCTGGTATTCAGGATTGAAGTTCAAGTCTTCTCTGCCCAGATGTCCTCAAGGAAACACTGGAGACCTTGAACTGTCAAGCCTCACTCCAGGATCTACCAAATGCTTCAAGGTTTCCACAAAGTTTAACTCCCTGTTAAGCTTAGAAGTCCAGAGATTCTACTGGCATTTGGGGAGGGAGGGTTTTTTTTTTTTTTTTTTAGCAGGGAACACTGAACTTCAGGTGTTGGGACTTGAGGAACAGGGGGGCACTTGGGAACATGACTTTCACTGCCCCTCCCCCAGGCAAGGGCATGCTGTCTAGTTTTATGGTGCTGGTCCTCAAACCACAAGGCCTTGAACACACTGGGCAGATGCTCTCACATTGAGCTATATCCCTGGCCCTCATTTGTCCCCGCCTCCCATGACAGCCATTGGTTGGTGGTGGCCAGTGCAATGGTTCCTATTGGTGGATGGACTTCCTCAGCAGCTGCCAGGAGCAGGTAAAGGGATCTAGGCCAAGCAGGCCCCAAGACAGCAGTAGGGAGGACAGGACCAGTCAGTGGCCCCTGATTATCCTTCATGTGTCCAGTCCATCTTCAGCACCCCTCTCCTCCTGCACCTTGGCAGCTGCTATACTCCTCTGGGACGCACTTGGGTGGCCGGGAGCCTGGTGGCTCTCATATTGGGTAGCAGGTGAGGTGTGTGATGCCTAAGGCTTTCTTTCATTACAGACTTTGAGCTGTTTTCTCTTTTGAGAACCAACCAAAGATACACAGGCCTCAGCTGCAAGGATTCATTTTCTGGTCCCCCAAACAATCCAGCAGCCAAATCTGATTTTCTAGAAAGTGTATCTTTCTTAGGAATGGAGCTTTGACGGCGCCTTTTTATAAAGTAAGTCCTAACAGCCATCTTTTGCCTTTAAGGTCTGCTTGAGTTCTTCTTGAGCCTGCTTTTGTTCCCTTTTCATTGAAAAATACTCTGAGCCACCTAGGAAATGATTTTTTTTTTCCTGAACTCAAAATTTATCTCCAGATAGAGGGAGGCTTTGAGACAGGCTGTGTGAACTTGCAAGAGAGGTTCTGCTGTACCCTTTCTTCAGACCGAGGGATTGGGATGTGAAGGGAGGCCATCATGAGGATTTGATGGATGATTGAGGGGAGGTTGCAAAGGTCTGAATTTTGGAAGCAGAATTAGGCTAGCAAGAAGCATGTTGCTTTGCTTGGGCCTTAAGCAGATTTGTTCTACAAGTTCATCATAAACACCAAACTCCGTCGCTAAAAAGCAAAGCCACCAGACAGCCACAACCAGGTGCGTGCTGTCTGTTTGGATCTTGTGTCAAAATAGCTCATGATCTAAGAATAAAAGTCCCCCTGCTTCATGTTAAGAATGTAGCATTAAATCCGGATGCTTGTGGCTCAATGCTTGTCACCCTAGCTACTCAGGAGGCTGAGACCTGAGGGTCACAGTTCAAAATCAGTCTGGGCAGGAAAGTCTATGAGACTCTTATCTCCAGTGAACCATCAGAAAGCCGAAGTGGAGCTGCGGCTCAATGGTAGAGTGCCAGCTTTGAGGGAAAAAGCTCAGGAACTGTGCCCAGGCCCTGAGTTCAAGCCCCAGGACTGGCACCCAGAAAAAGAAAAAAAATGAGCAGTCTAGTGCTGTTAGCGAAAACTCAGATTTCTTGGAACGTCATCAGTTTTTTCCCTAATGTCGTATTGTACACAGTTACTCATCGTTTCTTCTTCGTCATTTCCACATAGTTGACAGTGTCTTCATTTTCCTCATTTTTCACAACATAGACAGTTTTTGAAGTGCATCAGGCAGGCATTTTGTAGGATATTCTTTGATTTGAGTTCATCTGGTATTTTTTGGTCATTTGAATTTGGGGATGGTAGAGGTGGGGGATAGCACAGAGGCGAAAGGATTTTATCACATCCTGTCAAGAGGTCATGACCGCATCCTGAGCTCTGGCAATACTAACTTTCTTGTTTGTTTGATTGTTTTTGAGATGGGGTGGTCTTGCTAGGTCTCCCTGGCTGGCCTTGATTTACCTAGTCCTCTGCCTCATTCTCCTGAGTGCTGGGATTACAGGTGTGTGTCACCACTTCTGGTTGGGTGAAGCTAAGCTTGGTCTCTTAAGATGTCTGTCAGAGTTACCTACTATGAAATCACTAATTTCCCTTTCTTTATTCATTTGGAGAGATGCTTAGAGCCTGTGCAAGAATCCTGTTTATGGGGCTAGGAAGGTGGCTCAGTGGTAGAGCGCTTGCCTTGCATGCATGAAGCCCTGGGTTTGATTGCTCAGAACCACATAAGCAAAAAGAGCCAGAAGTGGCGCTGTGGCTCAAGTGGTAGAGTGCTAGCCTTGAGCTGAAGAGCTGAGGGACAGCCCCCAGGCCCAGAGTTCAGGCCCATGACTGGACCCCCCCCAAAAAAAAAATCCAGTTTATTTGTAAAGTTTGCCCACTGCTATTTGACACTCATCAGCAGGTCTTGGCTACAACGTTCTCCTGGCGAGTTTCTGCTGCTTCCTTCTGTGTTTATGATGTGAGTTGAGTTTCCGCCTGTCTCCATTTATTTATTTAATCATTTATTTATATCAATATGGACATATTTATATTTATATCATGGATATCTATGTTCTTCTGTGCCTGAGGGATGGTAGGCCAGTGTGGGTCACCTCCCACAGGGAGACCGTGGTGCAAACAGGGACGCTGTGTCCTCCAATGGAGGCCCGAAGAAGAGGCTGGGAGGGTTCGTCTTGGTCTGGTGGGGAACAGGAAGGAAGGCATTCTCTTGAATGAGCTTTTGGCTTCTTAGGCACTGTGACCACAGTGGGAAATGAATCTGTTCTGGGCTTTAACTGAATAGCATTGGCCAAAATTCCTGGCCCCTAAAGTAGTGCTTCTCCACCTCAGTGCTGTTGACATTTAGACATAATCGTGTGTGTGTGTGTGTGTGTGTGTGTGTGTGTGTGTGTGTGTGTGTGTGTGTGCGCACGTGCGTGCGCGTGCACGCGTGTGTGTGTTTGCGCGTGCTGGGGCTTGAACTCAGAACCTGGGTACTTTTGCTGCGCTTTAGTGCTCAAGTCTCCCATTGGGCCACAGCTCCACTTCTGGGTGTTTGCTGATAAATTGGAGATAAGAGTCACCTGGACTTTCCTGCCCTGGCTGGCTTTGAACCATAATCCTCAGCTGCTGAGTGGCTAGGATGACAAGCATGAGCCTGGAGGATGTGTAATACCATCCCTGGCTTCTCTCCCTCCAGATGCAAGAAATACTCTCTCCCATGACCCCCACAATGCCCCCCCAAGCGTCATCAGGTGACGTCCGCTGTCCCTAGGGGAGCACAAGCCCCAGGATGAGAGCCACAGCCCCCACCTTGCTGCGCTGGGCGAGGGACAGACAGTCTTGCTTTCTCGGCTAGGTAACGCTCTGGTGCCACAAGCCAGCACATCAAGAGGCAGATGTTCCGATCCGTGGTGGTGGTGGCGGGTTCTGGGAAGGCTGCTGTGTTCTTAGCCTTGCTCGTGGTGGAGGGCTGTTTGGCTTTTCTCGGTGGTTTCTGAGTGGTTCTGACAGTCGCGGTCACAGGTTCGTTACCAGAAAGACCAATGGGCCCAAATCCACGCCTCCTGGACCAGGGCGCACAGTGGCCGCTGGTCAAGTTGTTTTCTGAGATGTTTGGATTCTCCAAGGATTTTTGGGACCTCATCTTTTCCCCCCTTTGATAAGTTTGTTGTTGTTGTTGTTTTTAAAAGAAGACACTTGTCATTTCAAACCCAGCCAACGCGACCCCAGCTTGAGGCCAGCAGGGCCTTGCTCGGCTCAGCCGCTGTCGCCACCTGTTGGTTGCTGGCAGAACTGACACCTTTGCCCGTGCTGGAGCTCTGTGCTTGTGCACAGATGTGAAAGTTGGCAGGCAGAGAGAACCTGCGTTCTGCCAGGAAGCCGAGGATGGGGAGGAGAGGAGGGCTGCAGCTCTGCTTCGTAAGTTAGGATGAGGAATCAGAGGGTAAGCCGGGTACCAGTAGCTCAGGTCTGTCATCCTTTGGAGACCTGAGATGTGAGGATTGCAGTTCAAAGCCAGCCCGGGTTTCCACTGCTCTTTGCGTTTTCTGATGGAAGCCTTCCACCCCTCACGGTGTCCCTCGTGGCTAGCGATCATGTGTTTCCCAGCCCCGGTGCTGGCTGCCCATGGCTCAGGGCTGTGGACTTCCCCTGGGCTGTTGCTGGGGAGAGCTGGCCCATCGCCACCAGGACTGCCCAGGATGGGGGAGAAGCTGCCATTTTGGGGGTTTTGTTGTTGTTGTTTTGGTTGGTCATGGGGCTTGAACTCTTGGCCTGGGTGCTGTCCCTCAGCTCTTCAGCTCAAGGCTAGCGCTCTACCACTTGAGCCACAGCGCCACTTCTGGTTTTCTGGTGGTTTATTGGAGATAAAGAGTCTCAGGGTCTTTCCTGTCCAGGGCTGGCTTTGAACCGCGATCCTCAGATCTCAGCCTCCGGAGTAACTTGGATAGGCACGAGCCAGCGGTGCCCGGCTGAAGCTGCCACATTTCACTCTGCTCCTCAGACTCGATTTACCTGTACCCCACATGCAGCAGGTTGAAGGCAGTGGCTTTTTTTTTTTCTAAACAGAACATTGGGGAGTAAATGCTTGGTTTGGAATGGAGGTGAAAATGAAAGGCTGGGAGGCGCCAGGCACTACAGGAAGGCTTTACTGCCCTTGGACTTAGCTTTGGGGTTGGGGCCCTTCCCAGGCGGGGAAAGGACTTTCTTTCTGAAAGAGACCCTTCTAGTTCGTGTCTTACCACCAGCCCTCACCAAGAGCCAGGCGGGCTTTCTGGAGCTGTGGGTTCGTGTTGGGTGGCGCCCAAATGAGCAGGGACATAGAGGTCCCTGTTCAGACTTTTTTTTTTGGGGGGGGGTGGGGAGTCTCAGAGCCTTGGCTTTCTTCCCCTTCCTTTCTCTGTGGTTCTTACCAACAAGCCCCCCTTTGATGGGCCCCCGATGAGGGGCAAAGGGGGGTGCCTTGTCTATTTCTTCTTGTTTGACAAGCTCCGTCCAGGGTCTCTTGTACTTCCAAACAAAAAAGCAAACTTGGAAACACATGGCCGATTGGTTCACTTTGAGAGAAATCTCGTAAAAAATCACTGGAAAAAGACATTTATAGCCCTTTCTCCTGTTTTTGGTTGATTTTATTTTTCTGCACACATTGGGAGGGAGTTCTGCGTGGATAGGCCTGGAGAGCCCCGGCTGCTAATTACATACACGGAAGCTATGCATTAGTTTCTGTCGGCACAAAGACTTTGCCACTCCCTGTGAGTCCTTTGAATTCTGAGTTTATGGACGGACCCTAAACTGAGTTTCTGGCCCCTTCAGTCACGTTGTTGTAGTTTGTAATCCCTTCCTCCTCCAGATGCTCTTCTCCACCTCTTCTGTTACCCAGGAGCCCCAGCGGTGGGTATCTTGCTGGGGGATGATAATGATAATGATAATGAGTGGACCCCAGTAGCTGGGTGTCAAGTCACACCCACAAGGAAACAGCTTTTTTTTTTCTTTTTTCTTTTTTGTCGGTCTTGGGGCTTGAACTCAGCATGGGCGCTGTCCTTGCACTCTTCAGCTCAAGGAGAGTGCTCTGACACTTGATCCTGTAGCACCACTGCCTGTTTTCTAGTGGTTTATTGGAGATAAGAGCCTCACAGACTTTCCTGCCCAGGCTGGCTTTGAACTGTGATCCTCAGATCTCAGCATCCTGTGTAGCTAGGATTACAGGCGTGAGCCACCGATGCCCGGCTAGGAAACAGCTTTTCTAAGCATCTCGGATTTCAGAGCATCTTCTGCATCCGGCCTGCCTTGCTTCCCAGCCCAACCCCTATATCCCCCCTAAATCTTACCCTCCTTTATTTTATATATATATATATATATATATATATATATATATATATATTCATACATAAGCAAAACTAAATACATATATACATATAAACTAAATATATTTAGATATTTAGATATATAAATTTATTTTTATTATTATTTTTTTTTGTCGGTCGTGGGGCTTGAACTCTGGGCCTGGGCACTGTCCCTCAGCTCTTCAGCTCAAGGCGAGCGCTCTACCACTTGAGCTACAGCGCCACTTCCGGTTTTCTGGTGGTTTATTGGAGATAGGAGTCTCACGGTCTCTCCTTCCCGGGCTGGCTTTGAACCGCCATCCTCAGATCTCAGCCTCCTGAATAGCTAGGATTACAGGCGTGAGCCACCAGCGCCCGGCTTATGTATTGTTATTTATATATTTATATTTTACATAAGCGTATAAATCTATTTATTTATAAATAAATAAATATTTAGTTTGTGCTGGTACTTGGGCTTGGACTCAGGCCTAGGCACTGTCTCTTAGCCTTTTCACTCAAAGCTGGCACTCCACCACTTGAACCACACCTCTCCTTCCAGTTTTTTGGTGGTAAATTGGAGATAAAGAGTCATGGACTTCCCAGCCTTGGCTGGGGCTTTGAACCCTGATCCTCAGATCTCAGCCTCCTGGGATGTTAGGATTAAAGGCATGACCATCAACACCCAGATCTAAATTTACTTTTTCCTCTTCTCTCTCCCCTTCAGAAGCTCATCACGTTTTGTCTTGGACCTTGTGTGTGTCTATGCATTCAGGTCCTGGGACTGAAACACACGGCTTCAGTAATGTCCCTGAGCTTTTGTGCTCAAGTAGTGTTCTACCACTTTTCTGGTAGTTAATTGGAGATAAGAGGCTCATGGACTTTCCTGTCCAAGTTGGCTTGGAACCATGATCCTCATATCTCAGTTTCCTGAGTAGCTAGGATTACAGGTGTAAGTCATTGGCATTCCCTCTCCCCATCTTTTAATGTCTCAAAGACGACTAAAAACTGTTAACTCAGCACAGAGACCGCGCTTTGTGGCAGTCTGGCTTTAGGATATAGCTAGAAAATACTCCTTGGTAGAACCATGTTGGCAGTCCGTAAGTTTCTGAGTGGCTGAGATTACAGGCAGGAGCACCGACACCCAGCTCGCTCCTCCTTTATAGAGTCCCCCTTCCTCTGGAAATGAGCGGCTCTCCAACCCAGCCCTGGAAGAGTTTGTTCAGCCACAGTGCTTGGTAAATATAACACACTTAACACGTTTCCTGGTGCTCACACCTCTAATCCTCAGCTCACACACCTTGGGCTCACTGCTGGTGAGCTTTTCCCATTGAGACAGAGAAGGGAAGAAATGGATGATTCACCTTTGGCTGAGCTGGACGGGGACATTTTCCTGGTTGGCTCTTTCACCACAAGAAAGTGCTTTGTCAAAAGGAAGTGTCAAGGCTGTCATGGAAATAACTCATTAGCGTGACTAATTAATTGAGCCATCCAAGGGGGGTCAGGGAGAGAGTTTGCCATGAAAATGTCTAACTCTTAGTTGATGGGCTGGGAAGGTGGCTCAGTGGTAGAGTGCTAGTTGAGAGGCGTGAGCGTTCACTCTTGATACTCATGATTGGGTTTGGGGGAACCTCACTGAGAAGAACACCATAATGTAATTCTAGTACTTAGGAACAAGCAAGTCAAATAGGAAAAGAGATCCATTCGCTGGGCACTGGTGGCTCACACCTGTAATCTCAGGAGGTCTGAGATCTGAGGATCGAAGTTCAAAGCCAACCTGGGCAGGAAAGTCCCTGGCCCCCCCCTTTTTTTGGTCACTTTTCAGCTCAAGGATAACGCTCTACCACTTGAGCCACAGCGTCACTTCTGACTTTTTCTGTTTATGTGGTACTGAGGAATTGAACCTGGGGCTTCATGCATGCTAGGCAAGCACTCTACCACTGAGCCACCTTCCCAGCCCCAATTAACTCCAATTAACTAGCTTTGATCACAAAAGCTCAGAGACAATGCTCAGGCTCTGAGTTCAACCCCCAGAACCTGCAACACACACACACACACACACACACACACACACACACACACACACACACACACACACACACACACACACACACACACACACACACACACACACACACACACACACACACACACACACACACACACACACACACACACACACACACACACACACACACACACACACACACACACAGACCCCAAGTTAAAAATTGTGATGATCTTCCGAAGGGAAAAAGTGGGGTGGGGGGAGTAAATTTGGAGCTGGGCATTGATGGCTCACACCTTTAATGCTAACATCTCAGGAGGCTGGGATGTGAGGATCACTGGTTCCAAGCCCCAGGCAGGGCAGCAAAGTCCATGCCAGTCTTATCTCCAATTATCCACCCAAAAGCTGGAAGTGGGGGCGTGACTCAAATAGTAGTAGAGTGCCAGCCTTGAATGAAAAAAAATCTAAGTGCTCAGGCGCTGAGTTCAAGCCCCAGTGTTGGCACCAAAAATAAAAATTAAAAAGGAAACCAGGAAACCTCCATTAATAGTCCTCACTCTCTCCTGCCTCCTGACCCCCCCTCCCCATCCTGTGGGCTGGGGGAGGGCTGGCAGGCCCGAGATGTTTGTCAATGGCATGTGAAGGCGCGCACGGAGTGAAGGCATTTTCTTCCTAATGTTCATTTCTATTTCCGTGGTTCGCTTCAGTACCTCTCTTTAATTAATACTGCTTAGGCTCGCTGATGAATAATTCAGACTCGTCCAAGCAACAGATGTCAAGGGATTGAAAACGACTTGCCCTGAATTATTTATTATCCCCCCCCCAAAAAAGTAACAGGTTTGTGGAGCAAGGAACAGGCAACGCAGATGTAAGAGGAGGGGTTGTCGGCAGGCAGAAAAGCCTGCTTCTGAGGCCCCCTCCCCGGTCTCCGAGCGCTGCGCAGCCAGGACCACCCTGTCCACCGATGTTCCCTGCCACCACTTAGCGTCCCAGACGTCCATCCTCTTGTGGAGAGGCTGGAATCTCTTTGGGTTTCCAGCTTGTCTGGGGATAACACAACAGTCACTGGGAATCCATCCTGGAATATAACAAACCAGTCTCGCTTTGCAGGTGTTTTTCAGACATGACTTATGGGAGATTTCCACGAAGAGGGGACAGCTTTGTTTTCAAGAGTATGTGAAGAATAGTGAAGAGGCATAGTAGCCTATACCTGTAATCCCAGCACTCCAGAGGCTTAAGACAGGAAGCTGGACAGTTCAGGGCTAGGCTAGGCTTACAGTTTGAAATTCTATCTTTGGAGAACAACCCTTCCTCCCACAAAAAAAAAGGAGGGAAAAAAGAAGTTCAGAAGGAAAAAAATCCACACACAGGCGCACACGTACACACATACAAAGAAATAAGAGTTTTAGAAAGAAAAGCCAATTTGTCAGATAGTTAAAAGTTTATACACAAGAATGATTTAGGTTTTTTTTGGGGGGGGGTAGTTTCAGGGCTTGAACTCAGGGTCTAGGCACTATCATGGAGCTTTTGTGCTCAAGGCTAGTACTCTACCACTTACTCCACACCCAGCTTTTTGGTAGCTAATTGGCACTAATATTCTCATGGACTTTCCTGCCCAGGCTGGCTTTGAACCATGATCTTCAGATCTCAGCCTCCTGAGTAGCTAGGATTACAGGCGTGCTTGGCTAGAATTGTTGCATTTTGTTGGTGGTGGTTCTTGTGGGGTTTTAACTCCAGGCCTAGGCGCTGTCCCTGAGCTCTTCTGCTCAAGGCAAGCACTCTACCATTTTGAGCCACAGCACCACTTCTGGTTTTCTGGTGGTTCATTGGAGATAAGAGTCTCACAGACTTTCTTGCTCAGGCTGGCTTTGAACCACGATCCTCAGATCCTAGTCTCTTGAGTAGCTAGGATTACAGGCATAAGCTACTAGCAACCAGCTTTAAATGATTGGATTTTTTTTGGGGGGGGGTCAGTCTTGGGGCTTGAACTTGGGGCCTGGGTGCTGTCCCTCAGCTCTTCAGCTCAAGGCTAGTGCTTTACCACTTGAGCCACAGTGCCACTAAAATGATTGGATTTTAAGAAGCAGCCCTCCCCCGAAAAAAATTGCAACCATGAAAGATTAGTTGAATAAATTCTGGTAAATTCAAGGAATGGAATAATATATAGCCATCCAAATGACATAAATGTGTTTGTTATTTGGAAAAATATCACCATATTAAATAGAAGATGATAGTAACTGAACGAGGCTAACAACCAGTTTCATTTCTGTAGAATAATAGGAAAATGTGGGGTTTTTTGGTTTTGTTTTGTAGGCATGGACAAGATATTAATAGTTGCTAGTTAGGGTGTGGGAGATGCAGAATGGTTTTTTATTGTTGTTATTGGTTGTGGGGCCTCAACTCTGGGCCTGGGCGCTGTCCCCCAGCTCTTGAGTTCAAGGCTAGCACTCTACCACTTGAGCCACAGCGCCACTTCCAGCTTTTTCTGCTTATGTGGTGCTGAGGAATCGAACCCAGGGCCTCCTGCATGCAAGGCAAGCGCTCTACCACTGAGCCACCTTCCTAGCCCTACAGAGTGACTTTTTACTTTGGATAAAATACTGCGTATTTTCTCAGCAGCTCCCCTATAAATATGCATGTTCATTTACATCTGACCTTGTTCTGAAAAGCAGTTGTCTGGGTTATAGGAAAAGCAGGTTTCTGGGAACCCCTAAGTCAAAAATAATTGCCAGTGAGGTCCAGATTTGAAAATTACTATTTTGCAAATGTTGCTTCGTCTAGAAATCAAGATCTGTGCATGGAAATTGCTTCACAACTGCTTTTGCAGATGAGGAACTCAGATATGGAAAGGTCAGGTCTCTTGCCTGGGCCAGAGTTCATCTGTGGCAAGATGGTTCTTCCGGTGGGGGGGGGCGGGGGCGGGGCTTGCCGCCGCACACCATGCCAGCCTCCGGTGCTTACCCACCTTGCCTTGCTTCAGCTCTGAGGGCTCCTGTCTCCTTCACAGGCCTGGCTTGGCGGGGTGATGGTTCACAGGACTGGCTAGAGGTGAGCACTTAGCTCGCTGAGTGTCATCTGGGGGTGGGAGGGGCCGTTTCTCGCTTCAAATGAATAATGAGTGCATTTGGAGTAGAAATTGCACCTGCAGCCAGTTCTTTTTTTTGGGGGGGGGGGTCCGGTCGTGGGGCCTGAACTCTGGGCCTGGGCACTGTCCCTCAGCTCTTCAGCTCAAGGCTAGCGCTCTACCACTTGAGCCACAGCACCACTTCCAGCTTTTTTCTTTTTGCTTATGTGGTGCTGAGGAATCGAACCCAGGGCCTCAGGCATGCAAGGCAAGCGCTCTACCACTGAGCCACCTTCCCAGCCCACCTGCAGCTAGTTCTGTTAGGAAGTTTCATAGCCAGGTGGTCTCCAGATGAGAAATGGTTTTTGGCTGCCCCTCAGAAGGGCTGAGTTAAAATCTCACTGTGACAATAAAAATAAAGAGGCTGAGTGTGACAGCACATGCCTATAGTCCTAGCGCTAGGAAGGCAGAGGCAGGAGGATCATACATTTGAGGCTAGTCTGGGCTACTTAGGGAGATTCAGATTCTAAAATGAACAAAACCCAAAAACTTGCCAAATGCTGGTAAACCTCTTTGGGGTGTCTTTTCTTTTTCTTTCGGATGGTGCCAGGGACTGAACTCAGGGCCTGGTGCTTGCTGAGCCATATACCCGATCCTTTTACTTAGTTTGGTTTTCAGATCGTGTCTTACAACTTTGTGGAGGGTGGCCTTCAACCACAATCCTCCTAGCTCTGCCTCCCACGTAGTTGGGATAACAGACATGTGCCACAGTACCTGGCTATGCAATATGGGGTGTGCGTGTGCGTGTGTGTGTGTGTGTGTGTGCGTGTGTGCGCATGTATGCGCTAGTGCCAGTCCTGGGGCTTGAACTCAGGGCCTGAGTGCTGTCCCTGAGCACTAGCATTCTACCACTTGCGCCACAACTCTACTTCTTTTTGGTGGCTAATTGGAGATATGAATCTCATGGACTTTCTTGCCTGGGCTGGCAGGAACCTCAATCCTCAGATCTCTGCCTCCTGGTAGCTAGCTAGGATCACCAGTGTGAGCCACCGGCACAATACTTTTTATTTTAGCTTATTTTTTGTCATTGGGGCTTGAACTTGAGGACTGTATGCTGTCCTTGAACTCTTTTTCTCAAGGCGAGCACTTTACCACTTTGAGCCACAGCGCCATTTCCGGTGTTCTGGTGGTTTATTGGGGATAAGAGTCTCATGGACTTTCCTGCCGGAGTTGGCTTTAATCCATGATCCCTCAGGTCTCAGCCTCCTGAGTAGTTAGGATTACAGGTGTGAGTCACCAGCACCCAGAGAATACTGTCTTTTGTTGTTGTTGTTGTTCGGTGGTGGGGCCTGAACTCTGGGCCTGGGCGCTGTCCCTCAGCTCTTCAGCTCAAGGCTAGCGCTCTACCACTTCAGCCACAGCGCCACTTCTGGCTTTTTCTGCTTATATGTGGTGCTGAGGAATGGAACCCAGGGCCGCATGCATGCAAGGCAAGCGCTCTACCACTGAGCCACCTTCCCAGCCCTAACACTGTCCTTTTAAATAAAAGTATTAACCTTATTTTGGTATTGAAGGACGATGGACAGCTTCCTGTCCAGGGTGGTTCACCCGCAGACGGCTCTCACAAGTCTGTGCTGTCACGTGCCATCCTTTTCTTCTGCATTGTTGGTTTCCATTTTCCTCATTCCACTTTCTTGCCTATCCAGGGAGCCTTACACCCAACCTGAAGACTAGTTGACCAGTCCCTCTAGCTTGCCCTGATTGGGTTTTTCTGTGAAGCTTGATGTCATTTAACTCCCTAACCCCCTCCTCCCTCCCCCCCCCCCCCAGACTAAAAGCATGAGCCTCGGTTGAAATGTTTTGCTTTTCTAGATTGGGACCTTCCTGTCCTGACATGAAGTCATTGCTGCTCAGCTCAGCCACCAACATAAGCTGGCACAATCCCCCACGGGCTGCTGTCATTGTGAACATACATCTGACCTTGTTCAGGAAATGTGTATTTAAGGTACTAGAGCCCTGAGTTAGACTGTGCTGGCATTTGTGAAAACATCAGTCTAATAGTGTAAGAAATAGAGTGTATGGCGGAGGAGTGGATCTTGGGAATAATAGAAACTTTAGATACCACCATGAAATTTCAGGGGTGTGTGTGTGTGTGTGTGTGTGTGTGTGTGTGTGTGTGTGTGTGTGTGTGTGTGTGTGTGTGTGTGTGTGTGTGTGTGTGTGTGTGTGTGTGTGTGTGTGTGTGTGTGTGTGTGTGTGTGTGTGTGTGTGTGTACGTACACATGTGTACATGCATGCTGGTAGTGGGGTTTGAACTCAGGGCCTCCCCTCTCACTTGGCTTTCTCACTCTAGGCTGATGCTCTACCACTTGAACCATACCTCCACTTCTGACTTTTTGCTGGTTCATTGGAGATAAGAGTCTAATAGACTGTTTTGCCCAGGCTGGCTTTAAACCATGATCCTCAAGATCCTGAGTAGCTAGGATTACAGGTGTGAGCCACTGATGTCGGGCTAGAGTGTGTTTTGACTCTTGGCTGTTGTGTCAGAAAAGGTAGTCACATTGAAGACTTCCCATCTTATAAGGAGGGAGTAGCTGAGGAACACAGAGACCAGACCACTTCCCTGTCAGGATGGAGCTATCCTGTCTTATTAAGTGTCTGTATCAAATGTTTATCCCTTTCTCATGAGCATAGTGGGAAGGGTCTGGAACATGCTAGAAAGATGGAGATGCTTCTATTTTCATCTGGATTTGTGGATCTTGTCATCATGTACACTGCCAGACTATGAGCTTGAACCACGTGCCCGGCCTCTGGGAGAAACTAAGCTGGTGGACCATTCTCGCAAAGAATAGTCTCTCAAGTGAATCTCAATCACCAGACGAGGAGGGACACAGCCCCCGAGAAGCATTGTTAAAGGAGATGTCAAGAGGGGAAATAATGAGGCAGGTGCTGGTGGCTCATGCCTGACATCCTAGCTTCTCAGGAGGCTGAGATCTGAGGATCACGGTTCAAAGCCAGCCTGGGCAGGAAAGGCCATGAATGAAACTCTTATCTCCAATAAACCACAGAAAACTGGTAGTGGTGCTGTGGCTCAAGAGGTAGCACGCTAGCCTTGAACAGGAAGAGACTTAGGAAGTTCAAGCCTCATAACCGACCTCTCCCCCAAAAAGGGGGTGTGTATGGAGGGAATGACTTCTTAGGTCATAAAAAAAAAAAAGAAGAAGAAAAGCAACCACACCACGTGAGCCACCAGCTGACAGATGTTTCTGGAAGACAGCTTAAATGCATTAGATTGGTCTGCATTGTGGATTAAGGGACTGTGTGACTTAATAACTTGTGTATTAAAGACTGGCCTGCAAATGTTAACTCTGTCCTAAAAATGTAGCCACACTAATTGAATTTAGAAGCAGTATGACAATTACTCTTTTTTTTTTGGTTTCTGCTTCTGAGATGCATGAAATAAAAGATCAAAAGTCAGGAGCGATTGCACTGGAACTGTACCACGGGAGTTTGCTAAGCGTTCGTCTCTGCTGCTAGTGGTTTTTAAGTGTGTATTTTTTTCTGAAATACGCTAAGAAAATCCCTCCCTTTCCATAATGGATGGTCTTTCCACTGATGAAATGTGCCAGAAAATGCTCTTAGGCTAGACAGGGTTTGGAATATAGAACATTCTCGTAGTCTTGGGCTAAGATGCTGCAGATAGAGATTGATGATGGTGGTGGTTTTATGAGCTGAATTTTCTTTTGTGGGCAAGGGTTGGTGCATGACATGGCATAATGAGGAAAAACCCTCCTCCTCTCCCTCTCCCTCCCCCTCTCCCCTCCTCCTCCCACTCCTCTTCCTGCTCCTTCCTTTCTCTCTCTCCCTGCTCTCCTCTCTTGAACTCAGGGTGCTGTCCCTAAGCTTTTGTGCTCTAGGCTAGTGCTCTACCATTTGAGCCACAACTCCCCTTCTGGCTTTGTTGGTGGTTCATTGGAGAGAAGACTCTTACAGCCTTTCCTGCCCGGGCTGGCTTTGAACCATGACACCGGTGCTAAGCTCCATGGGCTGGCACACGCAAGAACGGTTCATTGTAAACTCTAGAAAGGAGCGTTTCGGTTGCCCCTGCTGCCAAGCTTTGGACTTCCGCACTGAATCATTTAGGCCAAGTGTGGCACTGCTTTGGGACTGGGGTCAGAGGATGGAGGAACATGACAAGGTTCCTTCCTTGCCTGGCCAGAGTTCAGACACACGGACTTGGGAATCATCCCGGATGCTGAGGCAGGGGGCCATCTCGCCAGGACTGCTGGGCAGAGAGAAGCTGAGATTGTTTTTCCCCCTTTTCTATCTGTGGCTGGGGTATCCTCGAAGGAGAAAGCTTATGAACGTTCAAGGTTTAGATTCCTGAACAGCCCCAAAGAACCAGAGCAGGGCAGGATTTTCTCCTTGCTGAAGTTATTTATTTACTTATTTAGTGCATTTAGAACACTAAGCAAAAAAAGCAAAAAAGAAAGAATTTTCCCTCCCATTTTCCTTCCTTCCTTCCTTCCTTCCTTCCTTCCTTCCTTCCTTCCTTCCTTCCTTCCTTCCTTCCTTCCTTCCTTCCTTTCCTCTTTTCTTTCTTTTTCGTTCTTTCTCTCTCTCTTTCCTCTGTGGGTATGCCAGTACTAGGGCTTGAACTCAGGGCTTAGGTGCTGTCTCTTAGCTTTTTTTGCTCAAGGCTGGTGCTCTGTCACTTGAGCCTCACCTCCATATATTTCAGCTTTTTACTGGTTACTTGGAGAGGAGAGTCTCCAGCTTTGCCTATCTGGTCTGGCTTTGAACTGTGATCCTCCTATCTCAGCCTCCTGAATAGCTACGATTACAGGAGTGAGCCATCAGAGCCTAGAAAAGTTGTATTCTTTTTTTTTTTTTTTTTTTTTTGTCGGTCGTGGGGCTTGAACTCTGGGCCTGGGCGCTGTCCCTCAGCTCTTCAGCTCAAGGCGAGCGCTCTACCACTTGAGCTACAGCACCACTTCCGGTTTTCTGGTGGTTTATTGGAGATAGGAGTCTCACGGTCTCTCCTGCCCGGGCTGGCTTTGAACCGCCATCCTCAGATCTCAGCCTCCTGAGTAGCTAGGATGACAGGCGTGAGCCACCAGCACCAGGCGAAAAGTTGTATTCTTGCCTCAGGGAGTTACCAGGCTGGACCGCGGGGAAGGAAGCATCGGTGGGCTGTGCCAGGCCCAAAGCGTGTTGGGATTCAGCTGGCATGCTTGGATGCAGAGGCCCGGCCTCCATTAATCCTTCCTTCCTATCAGCTGGACTCCGCAGGCCTGCGGATGCATCTGCGGTCCCAGGACATCATGTGCCTACTGAGTCTCTGCAGTGGCTCCCTTTATTCTTGCTCAATTGTTGAAACTGGTAAAATACACAGTCACTGTAGTTACCCATGGAAGTTTCCAGTTCTCAGGCAGGAAGTGTATGCATGGGTTTCCCACCGCTCTGGAAATCCACAGAACGCTCATTCAATTGAAACTCTATACCCATCAAACACACGCGTGCACACGCATGCACGTGCACACACACACACACCTCTGCCCCAGCTATACCCAACACACACACACACACACACACACACACACACACACACACACACACACACACACACACACACACACACACACACACACACACACACACACACACACACACACACACACACACACACACACACACACACACACACACACACACACACACACACACACACACACACACACACACACACACACACACACACACACACACACCCCTACACCCCAGCCCTGGCCACCACAGTTCTTTCTGCCTCTGAATTTCACCACTTTATGTGCTTCAGCTAAAAGAAGCAGATGCATGCAATATTGGTTTGTTCACTCTGGTTAATTTCAGTGAACGCAGTGTGTTCAGTGTTACAGCTATGTTGGGATTTCCCTCTCTCCCTCCCTTCTCTCTCTCCCTCCCTCCTTCCTTTCCTTCCTTCTTCATGATTAGGGTTTGGACTCAGGGCCTTGTGCTTGCTCAGCTTATTTGCTCACAGTTGGTACTCTCCTACTTTAGCCACATCTCCAACCTAGCTTTTTGCTGGTTATTTTGAAGATGGAGTCTGACAGCCTTTTCTGCCCAAGCTGGCCATCTGCCCGGATTTCAGTCTCCTGAGTTGCTAGGATTACTGGTACCCACTGGCATCATCATTGGGTTTAAGCGGAGTGACGGGTATTACTTCCCGCGTGCGTGCCTCCACTGTGGGTGGAGCCTGGGTGGCTTCCCCTTGTCGCTGGAGGCGTGGACCAGCGCTCCTCCTGCGGTCCCGGCTCACACTTCTCACACTTGTCTGGCTAGATGTGTCTAACTGCTGGCTTGGATGGAAGAGGTTCTTCAAAAGTGGGGACTTCAAGAGTGAATGGGAGCCCATGTCTTCTCGTGTCCAGTATGTTCCCCTGTGGCCCGTAGGCCCCTGCTGTCACTGGTTGATGGGGAAGGGTGGCTTTGGTCCGCCTGAGTCAGGGTGGCCCAAGGTTATGTCCTTTTCTCTATCTTCCTTTTTCTTTTGATGGCATAAGTCTTGAATTCAGGGCCTTATATTTTATAGGGCAAGGGTTTGCCACGAGCCACACCCCTTTATTCCTTCCCTTTTTAGGGGGGAGGGAGGGATCAGTCATGGGGCTTGAACTCAAGGCTAATGTGCTCTACCACTTTGAGCCACAGTGCTCCTTCTGGTTTTCTGGTGACTAATTGGAGATAAGAGCCTCATGGACTTTTCTGCCCTGGGCTGGCTTTGAACCGTGATCCTCAGATCTCAGCCTCCTAAGTAGCAAGGTTTACAGAGTGTGAGCCACCGGCTCCTGGCTTCTTTCCTTATTTTTGTTTATATTATTTATTTATTTATTTATTTGTGTATTTATTTTGCCAGTCCTGGGGCTTGAACTCAGGTCCTGGACACTGTCCCTGAGCTTCTTTTGCTCAAGGCTAGCACTCTACCACTTGAGCCACACAGCATTACCTCCAGCTTTTTCTGTGTATGTGGTACTGAGGAATAGAACCCAGGCCTTCCTGCATGCTAGGTAAGCACTCTACCACTAAGCCACCTTCCCAGCCTTTCCTTATTTTTAAAGGGAAATGTCTTGACATTCATATTCATGCCTCAATTGTCATGGACTTTGATCCTCCTGTTTACAATTCTTGAGATGACCAGAGCTTGCCACCATGCCCAGATATTTTTGGTTGGGATGAGATCTTGGGAGCTTCCTGCCCAGGCTGGCCTTGAACTGTGATCCTCCTGATGATCTCAGTCACCTGAGTTGCTAGGATTACAGGCCTAAGCCACCGTGTTTTGTTGTAGAGCACACTTAGCGCCTGTGGAGTAAATTCTGGGAAAGGAGCGGTGCTTCACTGGGAGCTAGCTGGCTGTTTTCTCAGGGCTAACCCTTAATGGTTTGAGGCCCGGCCCAGGTGTGGGGAATATTGGACGGGTGGAGGTGAGCTTAATTTGCACCGCACCTAGAATGGGAGCGAGGAAGCCGGGGCCTGGTGTGGGCCGGACATGGGGCCCACGGAGCGCAGCCCACACTTCAAAGCTTGGGAACACACTTTGATGTTGCTTGTTTTTATTTTTCCTTTTTTTTCCTCCCTTGAGCTGGGCATGGGACCCAGCGCTTCAACTGCCTTCCCCATGCAACGTAAACACTCCTGGTCTGGGTTTTGCTTTTTGCCCAAAATGAGATGCAAATGACAATGCATGATGTCATTTGGAACCAAGAAGGAGGCTTGGGTCATGTCATTATCTAAGCTGCGAGGATGGATGACTTCACTAGTCACGACCTCTCCTCTCTCTCTCTCCTTCTCTCCCTCTCTCTCTCTCCTCTCTCTCTCCTTCTCTCCCCCCCCCCATCTTGGCTTTAAAGGAGAATATGGATCAACACATCATTTGGAAGAAGGAAATTAATGATAGTTGGGGGCTTGTCCGCTCTCACTTGCAGTGAGCTGGAGGGGGAAGGGGGGTTTAGAGACCCTCCCCTCCTCCCGCCCTCCCCCAGTGGCAGTTACTCCAGCCCTCACCATCATGAGCAGGTGGATTAGAGGCTCCCCCTCCCCAGGAGCTCTTGGAAGTTTCTAGAGCCCCACAAGCACCCTTCAGGGCTGTTCTGATCAGTCAATAGAAGGATCTGTAGTTAATAAGAAAGTAGTAAGAAAGTAGAATTGTCCTGCCGGCCAGGGAGACTGTTCACGAGGTTGGAGGCTGGAGGCCTTTTGAAGTGGGGAGCCTGCTTCCAGCAGGGCTCGGCCTTTGTCTCCTTGAAAAGTTGTGACCTTCTTTCCACCAGCTACCTCAGGCTTGGAGCTGTTCTGATCAACATTTCTTCCTGGGATTCTTTGAGACTTACTCCCTCTGGGTGTGTGAGTGGCTCAGGGTTTTGGGGGTGTGTGTGTGTGTGTGTGTGTGTGTGTGTGTGTGTGTGTGTGTGTGTGTGTGTGTGTGTGTGTGTGTGTGTGTGTGTGTGTGTGTGTGTGTGTGTGTGTGTGTGTGTGTGTGTGTGTGTGTGTGTGTGTGTGTGTGTGTGTGTGTGTGTGTGTGTGTGTGTGTGTGTGTGTGCATGCTCTGTATTCCTCTCTCTCCCATGCTGACAGCAAATGTACTTGGTGTAGGAGCTGTAGAGAGCGCAGTCTTAACCCCGAGCAACTCAATTGTGATTTCCCCAGTGGCTTGCCCAGGCCCATGGGAAAGGGAGAGGGAGGAGACCGCAAGGCCAGCCTGGCCTGGAACTGGAGGCCCCAGGCAGCCCCCACGCAAGCCCTGTCCCGCGTGGCTGGGCTGGATGACGCACTGGCGGCCCTGTGAACGCGGCCAGCCTCTGCAGCTGCTGCACTTGACTCCAGGGCCCCGTGGTTCCCAGGCTCGCTGGGGATCCGGGACGCCACAGACCTGATAGAACCCAGATGTGCCAGCCAGCCTGAGTCACGCCGGGAGATTCATTAAGAAATTGCTTTCTGGGTCAGCTGGGCACCGGCCTGTATTCCGTCCACACACCAGGAATCCCCAGGTTCACGGCCATTTGTCAGCCATGGCAGCTGGGTTCTCTGGGTCACTCTTGAGCCACAGCTCCACTTCTGGCTTTTTTGGGGGGTGGCTCATTGGAGATAAGAGTTTCTCGGACTTTTCTGCCTGGGCTGGCTTCAAACCACCATCCTCAGATCTTCCTGAGTAGCTAGATACTTTTTTTTTAAATCATAGATTATATAACATTTTTTGTTGTTGTTGTTGGTTGTGGGGTCTGAACTCTGGGCCTGGGCGCTGTTCCTCAGCTCTTCAGCTCAAGGCAGGCACTCTACCACTTGAGCCACAGCGCCACTTCCAGCCTTTTCTGCTTCTGTGGTGCTGAGGAATTGAACCCAGGGCCTCCTGCATGCAAAGCAAAGCAAGCACTCTACCACTGAGCCACCTTCCCAGCGCATCGATTATATAACATGATAGAAAAGACACACTGCATGAAAGATTTGGTGGTGGTGTGGATTCGGGCATCTACTGGGGGGAGGGTCTTGGGAAGGGGCCTCACAAAGATGGGAGGGGAAGAGGGGGGATCTACAGACCTCAGTGTTTCAAAGAGCCCAGCGCAGGGCCACACTTTGTGTGGTGAAGCAGCGACCCGCCCTGCTGGCTGGGAATTTGAAACACACACTGAACCCATCCCTGGGTAGATGAATTGATGGGTGACGCAGCCGACCTGCGGAGCCTTCATCTCCAGTCTGGGAAATCCATCTGCACCTTCCAGGAGCTCCTCTCCGCCGCTCACGTGGCCCCATGCATTCATGTGACCTGCAGCATTGCCTAATCTCCTTTGATCCCGGTGGAAAATTGGAGCCCATGGCTGTAGAGATGAACAGGATTAAAATCCAGAGCCCCGGGAAGAAAAGCAGCTTCTGGCTTGCCTTGAGGCCTGTGAGTTCCTGTGGAGGTGGCTTTGAACTTGATGCTGGCCCAAGAGTGGGGGTTGGGAGAAGAGAGGGGGGAGTGGTAGCCTCACCCTCCACACCTGAGCTCGAAAACTAGCCATCATTGCAGAAGAAATGTCTTTATTTTCCTCATACAAAAGCAATGAACCTTCCTTGACGAAGGAGGAAAAAAAATAATACAGGCTCACCAGAAAATACCCACCTGCCGATCCCATGCCCTGTGTTAACCATTGTTGAAAGTGTGTGCATATCCAATTGCACACACAATCCTGTCTTCCTGTGCAAATATTTTATTTCTGCAGTCAGCAAATATTCACTGAATGCCTGCTGTATAGCAGCGCCCCTCTCCCCCCCGTGGAAATGACCTTTTAAAGGAGGAAGGCATATAAAATACTAAAATGAGTTCTTATGGACTGTGTTTATTACTATTACTACCTTTTTTTTTTTTTTTTTTTTTTGCCAGTCCTGGGGCTTGAACTCTGGTCCTGGGCACTGTCCCTAAGCTGCTTTTGCTCAAGGCTCACGCTCTACCACTTGAGCCACAGCACCACTTCTGGGCTTTCCTGTGTATGTGGTACTGAGGAATGGAACCCAGGGCTTCATGCATGCGAGGTAAGCATGAGCCACCCTCCCATCCCTGACTGTGTTTATTAGTAACTAATTCCCCCCTGCCCCCCATTAAACATATAACTTCTGCCGGTTGTGACAGATGTCCTGGTTTTTACTCAAGTCCTTGTGCTTGAGTAAAGGAGTACCTTCCCTTGGGGGGTGGGGGATTAAGTCTGGCCTTAGACTTACAAGGCATTTAGAAGCTGGGCATAGTGAAGCACATGTGTAATGCCAGCCATTGGGAAAGCAGCGTCGGAAGAATCTCAAGTTTGAGCCCAGCCCAGGCTAAGTTATCTCTAGACACAAAGTACCAAGGTCAGGGTTGTTTATTTATTAGTTATTTATTAGTGGTAGAGCACTTGCTTAGCAAATATGGGTTCAGTTCCCCCAGTCCCCACACAGAAAAGGGACTTAGAAATGTCCTTGAACGTGTGGACTACTTGGTCTGAATTGGACCATCTACGATTTGCTTCTTTTCCTAATCCTTGTGCTTACAGTTTTGGACATTCTGAATTACATGTGAATTTCTGCTGTGGCTGGGAGGGGAATTCTGAGAGGTGGAAGTGGAAGGCAGGTCAAATTGTTTGGGCCAAAAAACCGCTTGAGGGGGGGGGGCTTGTCAGGTGGGCTCTTCCATCTGAGGACTGCGTCTCGTTGAAGGGCTCCCAAAGCTGCTGGTCAGCTTTATATCGCAGGGACAGGTGAATTTGGCCACTCCGCACAAACCTCCAAGGATGTGTAGGGGAGGTGGGATAAGGGCGGAGCTGGCAATCCCTGGGACAGCCTGCCTATAGTTCTGGTGGGAGGGGGGAGCCACATCCAGGGGGTGGAGCCACGCCCGGGGGTGGAGCCACACAGGGGAAGGAGCCACATCCAGGGACTGGAGCCACACCAGGGGAGAAACCACATCGTTGGGGAGGGGCCACACCCAGGGGTGGAGCCACACCAGGGGAGAAACCACATCCTTGGAGTGGGGCCACGCCCAGGGGAGGGGCCACACCCAGGGGGCGGAGCCACATCCATTGGCACAACCACGCCCAGGGGTGGAGCCACACCAGGGGAGAAACCACATCCATGGAGTGGGGCCACGTCCAGGGGAGGGGCCACACCCAGGGGGCGGAGCCACGACCGGTAGGACAAGATCCCTGTCACTGGGGAGTCTACCAAAGCATAGCCACCAACCAGCTGCCATCCCCGTGGCCACTAGGTACAGTTGCCACTTTCCCTCCGGAAACCTTTGCAGCTCTTGTATTCTCTCCAGTCTGCTGAGAACCTGTGAACATCTTCTCCCCCAAGGAATGGGGCCCTTTGACCACACGATGGAACATGTTTCCATTTTGTCTTCTCTCTGCCGTGAACTCGAGTCAAAGGAAATTGTGGCCACAGGGTAGAAAACCAAACTCCACCGAGAAGCGACTCTGGTCCTTAGCTGAAGCTGCTAAAAAGGTTCGGAGGCAAAGGTGGCAGCCACGTGGGCGAGCTAGTGAGAACAGTTTGCAGTCTTTTGCTGAAAGTCTGGGTGGGAAAGGCTAAAAATCTTTTCTAGAATCTGCTCCAGGGATAAGGGAAGACCTGGGAAACATGGTAGCAAGGGTACTTTATAATATATCTTCTAGATGGGCGGCAGTGTCTCAAGCCTGTAATCCTAGCTCAGGAGGCTGAGATCTGAGGATCCCGGTTCAAAGCCAGCTCTGTGAGACTCATCTCCAGTTAACTACCAAGAAGCCGGCAATGGGGTTGTAGCTTAAAGTGGTAGAGCACTAGTCTTGAGCACAAAAGCTCAGGAATAGTGCCCAGGTCCTGAGTTCAAGCCCCTGGCCTGGCACATGAAATAATAACAATATTTACTCTGTCTCTCCCTTCTTCCGGTGCCTCCCTCCTTCCCCAACCTCCTTCCTTCTCTTCCTTCCCATACCTCCTTCCCTCTCTTTTTGCACTATTTTCTAATGTAATATGTCCTTTTCACTTATTTTATTAATTTTTTTTTGTTGGTTGTGGGGCCTGAACTCTGGGTCTGGGCGTTGTCCCTGAGCTCTTCAGCTCAAGGCGAGTGCTCTACCACTTTAAGCCACAGCTCTACTTCCAGTTTTCTGAGAGTTAATTGAAGATGAGAGTCTCACAGACTTTTCTGCCCAGCTGGCTTTGAACCTAGATCTTCTGATCTCAGCCTCCTGAATAGGTAGGATTACAGGTGTGAGCCACGGCACCCAGCTTAGTAAGTCCTTTTTAAAATCACGCCTTGATTTGATATTAGCAATACTTGGTTACCTGTGATATTTGATGCACCACCTATGTTATTGCCTATTTATTTTTAAAAAAAAGCAACAACACAGCAAAAAGCAATACAATAGCAAAAACAAAAACAAAAAAACAACCCAATTCAGCAAAAGGTAATTCTCTTCACCCTTGCTTTTTTTTCTCTCCATCAGTTCTAAAAATGAATGCTGTTATGAAGTTAATACTAAACTTAAGTAGTACCATAGTATCTACCCTTACTTACTCACATGTGGCTGTCCCTAAAAAGAGAGGGTGATGGGTATGTGTTGTGAGCCATTGCACACCATACCTGATCTCCATGCGCAACACGGGAGGACAGAATGTGCTGAAACACAATGACAATCGAGTTGTAATAACGATCACCAGGCTACAGCCTGCAAGTCAAAGCAGAGGAAAGAATTTTAATTGCCTCTCTTCTTTTGGCAAGATGGTATTTTGTTTGGGTTTGTTTTTCCTAACCTCCTCGAACTGTAAATTATGTTTTCTTGTGTTTTGTTTAGTCTTATCCTGATTATAAAAGGACTACATGCTCGTGGAGACTATTTAGGACACTCAAAAGGAAATAGAAATTCCATAAACCTAGAGCTAGCCTTTTGTTTTATTGTTTTGTTGTTGAGAGAAGGTCTCGCTATGTATCTTAGGCTGGCCTTGAGCTCAAGATGGTCCCGTTTTGGGCTCTGTAAGTGCTAGGAAGACAAGCATGAGCCACCTGGCCCATCTCGGCGATAATTAGTCCTAATATTTTGGAGAGAGGTAGCTAGTGATCTCTCTCCTTCTCCCCCTCCTCTTAAATATTTCTTTGTATATCTCATATTTAAATGCCATCTGGATTTGGAGTTGGAAGTTATGTTAAGCCTTGGAGTTATGTAACAGAAGCCCATCTAATTTTTTTTTTTTACTCCTGGTTACAGCTTTGATTATAGCACCTAAGATTTCATACATAATATTCTTTTTGCTGTTGTTTTTTTCCTTCCTTCTTGCCTTGATTTTTTTTTTTTTTTCAGTACTATGGTTTGCACTCCGGGCTTCTCCATTGCCTGTCTTGTGCTCTGTCTCTGAGACATGTCCAAAACTCTTTTCTTAAGCTATTTCTTTTTTCTTTTTTTTTTTTTTTTTGGGTCCAGTCATGGGGCCTGAACTCGGCCTGGGTGCTGTCCCTCAGCTCTTCACTTCAAGGCTAGCGCTCTACCACTTGAGCCACAATGCCACTTCCGGCTTTTTTTTTCTTTTCTGCTTATGTGGTGCTGAGGAATCGAACCCAGGGCCTCATGCATGCAAGGCAAGCGCTCTACCACTGAGCCACCTACCCAGCCCAAGCTGTTTTTCAGACTAGCTCTTGAGTTTTTGCCTGGGACTAACCTCAGACAGTCTTTAATTCCTTGGTAACTGGGATTATAGAAGTACACCACCATGCTCAGCCCTTGGTGTTTCTTTTATGTGACCTCTTCCTATTTCATTGTGTTTTGGTTTTATCTTTTGGTAGGAAAATGTCACCAAAGTTTAGTTTCCAACACAGTATAACGGTGATTTCCTTTAAGCAGAACATGTTTGTAACTATTATTATAACTTAAAATGTCTTATTTCTACCATCTTGTTTGATTTTTTAAATTTTTATACAGTACCTTTAAAAATTTCCTGTGATTTGCTTATATGTGCTCTGTCTTGTTTAGTAATTTGAAAATTCCCATCTTTCTCAGCATCCCCTTTAGACACGGCAAGGGCATTCTCTACCTTTGCCTCTTCTCATGATCAAGGTCGAAGTGGGCTTTCATCTCCCCTCTCCTCCTTATCTCCATCTCCAACAATGCTAGGAGCTAAGAATGTTAACAATACATGCCTTGCATCAGATATTTTATTTTTTGGTGATACTGGGATTTGAGCCCAGGGACTCTACCTCGGAGTTATGCCTCCAGCCCTTTTTGTACTGATTTTGCTTGAGGTAAGATCTCATTTCCTGGGCTGGGAAGGTGGCTCAGTGGTAGAGCGCTTGCCTTGCATGCCTGAGGCCCTGGGTTCAATTCCTCAGCACCACATAAGCAAAAAGAAAAAAGCCGGAAGTGGCACTGTGGCTCAAATGGTAGAGTGCTATCCTCGAGCTGAAGAGCTGAGGGACAGCGCCCAGGCCCAGAGTTCAGGCCCCATGACCGGACCCAAAAACAAAAATCTCACTTCCTGCCCAAGCATGAGCCTGGACTTTGATCTGCCTATTTTAGGCTTCCTGTAATCGTTGGTCTGACACCTTGCCCCTTTCTTCCATTAAGATGAAGTCTTTGGCCTGCCATGCAGCTGAATTCTCAGAAAGATGGTAGGCATTCCCCACCTGGCTCTTGGTTAAGATAGAATCACTTGATCTTCTCAGGCTGGCCTTGAACCGTGATCCTTCCATTTTCACCTTCCCAGGATTACAGACATAAGCCACTGGCACCTTGCTTATGTCATTTATCTTAATTATTTTCATTAGTCAATATCACATCGTATCTACAGTAACTACCTTACTGGTTCCAATGCACACAGCTGGGTCTTCCATGCCTTGATTTCCCCTGTCTAGAGCTCCTGGTGTCCATACCTTTCTTAAGTTTCTAGACTCACTGTCGAGTGTGGAGCTGTTGGCTGAGAACGTCCGGAGTGGTGTATTGCCTTCCCACAAAAAAGACAAGATTGTCCAGGTGTAAAGTTTTGGTAGAACTCTTCTTTCCTCTCAGAAATCTTGGAGTGTGTGCTTTTGCTTTGTGGTTGGGGACACGCAAAGCCTCACGTGTATTGCTGAGCTAATAATGCACTATTACTGGCAGCCCCCTAGGCCCTTTGTTTTGATTGTATTTCTCACCTGGAATTTGTGATTGTCCTTTTGAGTAGCTGGGATTACAGGCTTGTACCAACACACCCTGCAAAACACACACACACACACACACACACACACACACACACACACACACACACACACACACACACACACACACACACACACACACACACACACACACACACACACACACACACACACACACACACACACACACACACACACACACACACACACACACACACACACTGCCTTCCTTGGATCATCATGCTGGGAGATGAAACTGTATGCTGGAAGGAATAAATTAGTGATTTTCAAAGGCCACTAGATAGTGGGCAGAATTCTAGGCTTCCTTCCTTCTTTCTTCTTTCCTTCTATCTTCTTCTTCTTCTTCTTCTTCTTCTTCTTCTTCTTCTTCTTCTTCTTCTTCTTCTTCTTTCTTCTTCTTCTTCTTCTTCTTCTTCTTCTTCTTCTTCTTCTTCTTCTTCTTCTTCTTCTTCTTCTTCTCCTCCTTCTCCTTCTCCTTCTCTTTCTTCTTCCTCCTCCTCCTCCTCCTCCTCCTCCTCCTCCTCCTCCTCCTCCTCCTCCTCTCTCCTCCTCCTCCTCCTCCCTCCTCCTCCTCCTCCTCCCTCCTCCTCCTCCTCCTCCTCCTCCTCCTCCTCCTCCTCCTCCTCCTCCTCCTCCTCCTCCTCCTTCTTTTTGGTCAGTTGTGGGGCTTGAACTCTGGGCCTGGGTGCTGTCCCTCAGCTCTTCAGCTCAAGGCGAGCACTCTACCACTTGAGCCACAGCGCCACTTTCCCTCTCCCTCCCTCCTCCCTCTCCCTCCCTCCCTCTCTCTCCCCCTTCCTCCCTTTCCCTTTCCCTTTCCCTTTCCCTTTCTCTCTTTTTCTTTCTTTTTCGCCAGTCCTGGAGCTTGAACTCAGGCCCTAGGCAGTGTCCCTGAGTTTTTGTGTTCAAGGCTAGTGCTCTATCACTTGAGCCACAGCTCCACTTCCTTTTTATTTTTTGGAGATTAAATTGGCTGGCCTTGATTGTCAGATCTCAGCCTCCTGAGTATCACAGGATCCTGAGGATAACAGGCATGGCCAGCCTCCTAAGTCTGACTCTTGTTAGTTTCTGGTTCGCCATTGCCAATTTGTAAAGAATATTTGAAGCTATAGAAAAATGCTGAAAAGTTACTCACTTAGAAATACCATGACATGCCGGGCGCTGGTGGCTCACGCCTGTAATCCTAGCTACTCAGGAGGCTGAGATCTGAGGATCGCGGTTCAAAGCCAGCCCGGGCAGGAGAGACCGGGAGACTCCTATCTCCAATAAACCACCAGAAAACCGGAAGTGGCGCTGTAGCTCAAGTGGTAGAGCGCTCGCCTTGAGCTGAAGAGCTGAGGGACAGCGCCCAGGCCCAGAGTTCAAGCCCCACGACCGACAAAAAAAAAAAAAAAAAAAAAAAAAAAAAAAAAAAAAAAAAAAGAAATACCATGACATACGCAGTGATCTGGTCAACACTCAGGCTGTAGGATCACAGGGGACAATCCCCTGTCTTCAGGCGGCCATGACTCTCTCTCTCTCTTGACCTCCTGGAAAAGGTGGGGTGCAGTTGGAGCCCCGGGGAGAGTGACTGTGATAGGGGAAGGTGTAGAAGGAACCGGGGATACGTGGGGGGAGGAGGGGCATGTGGGAGAAGAGCAGGGGCAGGAAGGCAGCTGGTGGGAGGCCGGGTGGACCACTGAGGCCAGGCCTGGGGTGAAGGCTCAGCCAGGGAGAGCTGTGACTATGGCGAGGGGCTTGATTTTGTCGCCTGCTTTGGAGAAAACCATCCAAGGCTTGAGGTTTGAGGTGAAGCGAGAGAATTCTTGTGGTAGCACAGGGAGGCATGGAAGGAAGTAGGGAAGAGGAGGACTGAAGGCTGGGAGGAAGAGGCCAGGCCCATGAGGAGGCCAGCTGTGGGGTCTTGTCTTCTCCAGCTGATCCTTTCCAGCTGCCTGCCCTGCATTGCTTGCTGCTTCTACTGTGTGTTTGTGGGGTCTCGGTCACCGTCTCTGTCATTCCCCACTTAGCATCAGTGGTGTTGTGGTGCAGGTCAGGGTGCCAGCCTGGCCCTCTTCCCTGCCCGAAACCTGTGGCCACCCCGTTGCATCTCCGGTGACTCCAGTACAAACCTGTCCCCTTCCCAAACCTGCCCCGTCTTTCTCTGTGTCGTCCCCAGCCAGCGATCACCTTCCCACATCATCCTCACAGACACCCTGGGAGCTCCTGCAAGGGGCGGGGGGGGGGGGGTTGGGGAGTGCACCTGCAGGAAGCAAGCGGGCAGGAAATTCAGAGAGAGCAGGCTGCAGGGTTTGTGCCCAGCGTGTTAGATGTGTGTGCCCAGCGCCCCTTACCAGTGGCCGGCGTGGTCACTTTTATACCATGTGTAGTTGCCTCTGAAAATGATACAAGTTAAATGCTACCAACAAAAACCTCACCAACTTGGCCTGACCCAGTTTCGTGCGATGCATTTGATCATAGAACTCTCTGGTTTAAGTCAGGGCCCTTAGTGGCTCACGCCTGTCATCCTGGCTACTTGGGAGGCTGAAACAAGAGGATCGTGGTTCCAAGCTCACCCAGGCAAGACTAGTATTTCCAATTAACCAGTAAAAAGCTGGAAGTGGAGCTGTGGCTCAAGTGGTAGAGCACCAGCCTTGAGTGAAAAAGCTAAGGCACGGCACCCAGGCCTTGAATTCAAGAGACACACTACACACACACTACACACACACACACACACACACACACACACACACACACACACACACACACACACACACACACACACACACACACACACACACACACACACACACACACACACACACACACACACACACACACACACACACACACACACACACACAGGATTTCAGCATGCTCATGCCCTTATGATGGCCTCACCCCAGGGACCATTTGCCCCTCTGTAAGGGTGGGGACGGACAAACAAGAGCACCCCCCCATCCCTGCCTTCCCCCACCATCCCCCTGCCGTGGGAGTCAGACACACCTCCTCCTAGCAGCAGTGCACCAATGGTCCCAGTATTCCTGTGTTAAGTTCATTACCATCCATTAGCCCATTCTGGCTTCAGAGCTTGGAAACACTGAAGCTCAGGAAGGAACCTTCTAGAACACTGTCCCCTCAGCCCACAGGCTTCAGGGCTTTAACACATCAAAGCACTCTGTTGTCTACTTTTGGCAGAGGTTGTTGGTGACAGGAAGAAGGGAGGCTCCACCGTTTTGGGTAACTGAGGCCTCTAGCGCCATCTCTCCTCGCAGGCTGAGTTGGGCAAGAAAGGCGCCACTGCAGAGTCCTGGTCCTGCGCCTCTGGCCCCAGCTCCCACATGAATCTGGTTTTTAAGGCACGATGGCACCTTGCTGTGCGTCTAATCCTGGAGACTGAGCCAGCAGGATGCGCCCCTTGGCTTCTCCCAGCTCCCCATCCTGGTAACAGGGCTCCTCCTCCAGCTGTTTGCACCTGGGGATTTTACTGCCCCAGGAACCTGTCACAAGCTGGACACACCCCTTGCACAGTGCGCAACCTGCGCAACTGACCATGGTGGTGAAAACTTCCGAGTCCCTTCCTCCCCAGGAGGAAGTCTACCTGCCTCCCCAGGAACTGGAGTCCTGCCCCAGGATCTTGGCCTATGGTCACCTTAGTCCACGCTGTCATTTCTTTTACCTGAAAAGTATGTTCCTTACCAAAGCTTCACACTTGGTAGACGTGTATTTCCCTCCAACTCTTTACAAGAAAATTGTCATTAACTATGGGCTGGCTCTCTCTCCCTCCCTCTCTTCCTCCTCTCTCTCTGTCTGTCTCTCTGTCTCTCTCTGTATGTCTGTCTCTGTCTTTGTGTTTCACTCTCTCATACACTAGTATGAGTGTGCATTTTAACAAAACTCCTGTTCTACCTACTGTTTTGTACCATACCCCCACCCCCAACAATGTATCTATCAGGGCATCTTTCCATGTTGGCAAATAGAGACCCATTTCATGATTTAATGGCGGTATTATATTTCATTATTTGGGAGACCATGATTTATCTAAAAGGTCCCATTGATGGATGACTGGAGTTCGGCCAGCTTTTTGCTGTTGCATACCGTGTAGGCATGAGTAATCTTAAGCAGATAAATCTTTATACAATTGTAGAAGTTTCTCTAGGATAGATTCCTAGGAAGAGTAGCTAGGTCAAATGGTATAAACTGCTTGTCTCTCTCCCTCTTTCTTCCTTCTTTCTTCTCTTCCCTTCTCCTTCTCCTTTCTTATCTTCTTCCCCTACTTCTTCCCTTCCTCCTTCCCTTCCCTTCCCTTCCCTTCCCTTCCCTTCCCTTCCCTCCCCTCCCCTCCCCTCCCCTCCCCTCCCCTCCCTTCCCTTCCCCTTCCCTCCTTCCAACTTTGTTTCTTTCTCCTTTTTTCTCTGTTCTTCTTTCTCCCTCCCTTCTTCCAAGACTCTTTCTCCCTCTCTCCTCTTTCTTTCTTTCTCTTTCTTTTTCTTTCTTTCTTTCTTTCCTTCCTTCCTTCCTCCCTCCCTCCCTCCCTCTCTTTCTCTTTCTTTCTTCTTTTCTTTTTCTTTCTCTTTCTCTTTCTTTCTCTCTCTCCCTCCTTCCCTCCCTCCCTCCCTCCCTCCCTCCCTCCCTCCCTCCTTCCTTCCTCCCTTCCTCCCTCCCTCCTTCCCTCCCTTCCTTCCTTCCTTCCTTCCATCCATTTTGTGACAGTACTGGTGTTTGAACTCAGGGCTTGCCAATACCCTACCAATTGAGTCATGTCCCAGCCCTTATCATCATCATTATTATCTTGCTTTAATTATGTCATTTTTCTGATAGGGTCAGGTGCTTTTGCCCGGGCCAGCCTCAGATCATGTCCCACCTCTCTCCATCTCCTGAGCAGCTGGGATTCCAGCTGCCTGACTCCCAAGGAGCAGCATGTGTCTTGAGGGTTCCAGGGAGCTCTCGGGGGGCCATGCGTCTAAGGGCACTGGTGGCCTTCACAGCTATGCTACGGCTTACAATCCTTGGGTTCCCCCACAAAAACAGGGGCTGGGGGGCAAGTGCCTTGGGGCTGCCCCATTCAGGAAGGTCACGTGGGTAGAAGAGACAGGCCTGCCGGGCACATTACTGACTTCCGTCCTGCGCTGTGGTCAGGCAGGAGGTCGGGCACGGCTGTGGGCATGGAGAGGGGTCGCGGCTTCGGTGCCCTTCCCACGCAGCCACGGCCCTGCACCTAGGCCTAGTCCTACCCGCTGTCTACCTCCACGGGGCAGAGTCCCGTTTGAGGGCTCGGTGCCTTGTGGCTCTGCCCCTGGCATGAGCTGGTGCTGTCCGGGGGCACCAGGGTGCCAGGGAGGGCATGGCGGCTGCTCGGGCATTGGGCCTTCCTTGGGGAGGACTCACGCTTACGATTTTCTTCTCCTCTTTGATTCTTTTTTTCTTACTAGAGAGACACGTCCTCCATGTTCATATCCTTGGTGCTCGGAACATTGTTGGTGCTCAGTAAGGGTTTCCAGTGCATTGAATTGGTTTAATTTGTTGACTTTTACTCTAAGAAAAGGGCATCACAGTGCGTGACAGTGATCACAGCACTCAGGAGGCAGAGGCTGCAGATTCGAGGGCATCCTGGGCTCCCTATGGAGCCCCTGCCTTGAAGAACAAACAACAAAAACTTCTCCAGAGAAACAAGAAAAGCTGTTTTCTACATGTTGTGGGAGTATTAAAAAAAAAGTTGAAGGCTGGAGACGCATGGGTCAAGAGTTAGGGCAGCCGGGCACTGTGGCTCACGCCTGTAATCACAGTTCAAAGCTAGTCTAGGCAGGAAAGTTCATGAGACTCTTATCTCCAAGTCACCACCAAAAAGCTGGAAGTGGAGCGGTGACACAAGTGGTAGAAGCTCAATAGCTCAGACACGGTGTCCAGGCCCAGGATTCAAACCCCAGGACCAGCCCAAAAAAAGGTAGAACACTTGCCTAGTAAGCACAAGGCGGAGAGTTCAAATCCAAGTACCTCGAAAACAAAAATAGAAAAAATTTAAAACATAGCATAGGGGCTGGGAAGGTGGCTCAGTGGCAAAGTGCTTACCTAGCGTGCATGAGGCCCTGGGTTCAATTCCTTAGTACCACATAATCAGATGAGCTCAACCATTCACTCAGCAGTTCATTCACTAAATGTACTCTAAATAGGCTTTAGCAAGATGACACAAGAGAGAGACATGTATAAAACATCTGCAGAATTATGTGCTCATCACAGTGATGGAATTTTTAGGGGAAGCTTCCCCCCTTCCCCCCTTCCCCCCCCCCCCCCCCAGTCCTGGGGCTTGAACTCAAGGCCTGGGCACTGTCCCTGAGCTTCTTTGGCTCAAGGCTAGCTCTCTACCACTCGAGCCACAGCACCTTTTCTGTTTGATGGAATTTTAGTAATCATTGATCTATGCAGTAAGCCAGGTACCAGTGGCTGGTGCCTGACATCCTCAGCTGCTCGCCAGGCTGGGGCTGTGGGAAGCTGAGATCAGCAGGATATATTAGTTCTGGGCCAGCCCAGGCAGAAAAGTTCACAAGCCTATCTCCACGAGATGAGCTTGGCATCCCATCTGTGGTGAGAAGTGAACAAACAGGAAGATCAAGGTTCTTCCTGGCAGCCTGGGAAAAGCTGGTGATACTGTTTCTAAGCAGATGCTCAGGGGCTCATAACTCCGCAAGGATTGGATTGTGGAGGTGCACAGTTCAAGAGGCCCCGCTGAAGATCCCACTCTATGGCCAAGGAAGGGAGACAAGGGGGAACAATCAGTTTTGGCTGGGGGGTGGGGGGGGAATGGGCTCCATCTGGGTTGGTACAGAAGGGTCTGGAAGAAACAGGTCTGTTCTGTGCAGATGGGTTGGAAGCTGACAGATTCTGTAGGGAGAGGACAGGGTTGGGGTGATGCCAAACATACTGTACCCTAAACAACTCTACATGGATAGGACTGATGGGGGGGGAGGCTGCCTGGCTGTGGAAGAGACCAGGGCCACCGATGCCCGTTGGGATGGAGCTGGGGACCGCCGAGGTGCTGTCTATGGAAACGAGAGCGCCATGGCCCCGCGTGACCGCGTTCCTCCTCGTGTTCTGGTCTTGCCTTCATTCACCAGTGCGGAGTGTCCTGGCAGCACACTCATTTTTTTTTTTTTTTTTTTGTCGGTTGTGGGGCTTGAACTCTGGGCCTGGGCGCTGTCCCTCAGCTCTTCAGCTCAAGGCGAGCGCTCTACCACTTGAGCTACAGCGCCACTTCCGGTTTTCTGGTGGTTTATTGGAGATAGGAGTCTCACGGTCTCTCCTGCCCGGGCTGGCTTTGAACCGCGATCCTCAGATCTCAGCCTCCTGAGTAGCTAGGATTACAGGCGTGAGCCACCAGTGCCCGGCTGCAGCACACTCATTTTAAGAATGGAATTTGCCCTGTAGTCCAGGCATCCTACCTTGAACAGTTAAAAAAGCAAATCAGATGCGCCTGCCTTCTAATTTTAGAAGGCACCGGCTGACCTTCATTCCGCTGTTGCTAACCGGAGGCCGGTTACCTGGGCGACGGCGTCGCAGTGTGTCACCACGCAGCTCCCTCGGCTGGGGGAGGGGCGGGCTGGGGGGCCGGCTGGGACTCTGTTCATGGCTTTCTCCCAGCAGGGGAGGAGGGATTTGGGGCTCCCCAGAAGTTTCTCCTATTGCTGTTCCCGCAAGGGGGTGGGTGGGGGGTTCAGGCTGAGGTTTGGACAACCATCGTTCAAGGTATGTTCTTCAAGGTACAGGTACTGGCTTCTGGAAGATTCTTCCATTGCTGGTGGCATGAGCAAGAGAAGCGTGTGTTACAGACAGTGCCGGATCATGGCGTAGCTTAATAAAGACGGAGTAGGCCATTTTCGAAGTCACATTTTTAATCCTAGCTACTCAGGAGGCTGAGATCGGAGGATCGTGGTTTGAAGCCAGCCCAGGCAGGAAAGTCCAGGAGATTTTTTTTTTTAATCTCCAACAAACCACCAGAAAACCAAAAATGGCGCTGTGGCTCAAAGCGTTAGAGCACTAGCCTTACAAAAGAGCTCAAGGACAGCGCCCAGGCCCTGAATTCAAGCCCCAGGACTGGGGAAAAAAACCCCAAAAGTCACATTTCCACCTGACAAAGTCAGCAGTGAGCTGGATTTATATTCGGAGCTCTCAACAGGAACACTTTGAAGAAAGCTACGGTGGAGTTGCCCCCGCCCCTGCCCCTTTCCCACACACCAGGCCGGTGGGGGTACACCAAGACACACGGTACACAGATTATTGTCTCCCCCAAACTTCTCTGTCCAGCGCCTTGGCCTGTGTGTTGCTTCAGCCTGGAGCTTGAAGTCCCCCTCGCAGTCCTTGGTCCCCAGGGCAGGGACGGCTCCTGGTCCTCAGGGATGGCGCCCACCCACACATTCGGTGAGGCCACATCGGTGGACTTCATTGATTCTCCTCCTCAGCCGCCAGGCTCCAGGCCCCGCCTGGTGGCCGGCTTCCTGTCACGGTGAGCATGTGCTGGAATCCGTGTGGGAGGAAAACTTTCCAGGACTTCCAAGCTCAGGCCCTTGCCTTCTAATTTTGTCTCCCCTAGTGACTTCCCCTGACCTCGCTTGTCCCCAGAGCACTGTCCCCCACCACTAAAAAGAAAGGAACATTCTGGGCTGGGAAGGTGGCTCAGTGGTAGAGCGCTTGCCTTGCATGCCAGAGGCACTGGGTTCGATTCCTCAGCACCACATAAGCAAAAAGAAAAAAGCCGGAACTGGCGCTGTGGCTCAAGTGGTAGAGCGCTAGCCTTGAGCTGAAGAGCAGAGGGACAGAGTTCAGGCCCAGAGTTCAGGCCCCATGACCGGACCCCAAAAAAAACAAAGAAACAAGAAAGGAACATTCCTAGCTGCATCCCAACAATGGTTAGCAGCGAGCAACACAGGGCTGAGGGAAGTGGTAAGACTTGGTCCTGATCTTCCCACCCAGTCCTTTCTCTAGTTGGCAAGCAACATGGCCAAGGAGATGAATGCCAGAGTGGGTCCTGAAGCTGCATTTCCCTGATCCAGACCCCAGCCATGCCAATCACTGGCTGGGTGACCTTGGACAAATGACTCAACCTCTCTGTGCATTCAGTTCCATCCTTGACAAGTCAGGCGAGAAACCCCACCCGCCTCACAGGCCTGTTAATGTAGATTGCATAAGTACAGTATGCAGATTTCAGAGGTGTGCTGAGCCGAGGGAAGGCAGCAGGCTGTGTGCAAGCTCTTAGGATGATTCTGTCATAGCAGCAGAGATCCTGGAGGAAGTAGAAATGCTACCTGTGAGCACATCCATTCATGGGCTGGCTTGCGGGCCGGGACCTCTTGGCCAGATTACTTCCGGTCCGCCCACAGGTCAGGCCCCTCCCCCATCACAATGCCCCTCCCCCCTCGGTTCCCAGCCCCTCCCACGTGGCTTGTGATCTGTGCTGCCTTCACAGACCACGCTAATTGCCTGGAGTGTGAAGTGTAGCTTTGGCATCCCAACTGGGTAACGAGGAGAAGAGAGTCAGGGTGATGCGTGGTTTGATGGCTGATGCCCCCCGCCCTCAAAAGTGAAAGGGTTCCTCCAAAAGTTAAGCATGGGATTTACTGTGACACCCACTTCTAGGGCTGTACTGAGTTGAAAGCAGGGACTCGAGCTGATACGTACTCAGGTTCACGTAGTAGCGTTATTCACAGTAGCCCAAAGGTAGATGCAGCCCAAATGTCTATCAGTAGTTTACTGGGTAATCAAACCATGGTATAGCCACGCAGTGGAATATTACTCAGCCCTGACAATTGGAATTGGAAGAGCTGCCACACCATGGGTGAGTGTTAGGACACATTTTGAAATTTAAAGACACTCAGACTCCCCATGAAATCAACCAGATACAAAAGGGTCAAATGACTCCCCGAGTGAAAGGTACCTAGGATAGATAAATTCACAGCAGCTCCTCAGGGAGCTGGTATCTAATGGGCATGGAGTTTCTGTCCTACAGTCTGGAATGATCTTGGGGAATGGGGGTGGTTGCCTGACATTGTGAATGGACCTGAAGCTGTAGAGCACCAAGGTGGCTAAAATGTCTGGGGATGGAGTTCAGGGCAGAGTCCACGCTTAGCAGGTGTGAGACCTGGTTTTAACACCCGCCACCACAAAAAAAAACAAGTTAAAATGTCACGTTTATGTATTGTGTATGCTACAGGGAAGGAAGAAGGAGGGAGGCAAACATGAAGAACAGCACTAATGTCTTTTTTCCTCCAACTCTTTGCAACCATGGGAAACGATGGTCCCCCAGAGAAGATCCATATGCATCCATTTTTAGGAATATCTAGTGGCTAGAGAGCACCGGGCACAGGGGCTCACACCTGTAGTTTTAGCTCCTCAGGTGGCTGAGATGTGAGAATTGCAATTCAGGGTTGCAGGCATGGCTCAGGAGAAAGAGCACTGGCCACTGAGCAAAAGCAAGCATCAGGTAATGAGTGGGAATCTCAATCTCAGACCAAAGAGGAGGAATCGGACTTTCCTGCCCCGGCTGGCTATGAACCATGATCCTCAGATCTCAGCCTCCTGAGTAGCTAGGATGACAGGCGTGAGCCACCGATGCCTGGCTGGCACAGCACTCTTAAAACCAAGATCTCTAAAGCATGTCAAGCTGCCCGGCGCTGGCCCAAGGGAGTAAGGTACCATGGATGGCTGAGGATACTGATTTTGCTGACACCAGGACTGGAATTCAGGGCCTTGTGCTCTTGCTTGGCTTTCTTGCTCAAGAATGGCACTCTACCATTTGAGCCAGGCCTCCAGGCTAGCCTTTGGCTGGTTAAAGTTTGAAAAAGGAGTCTCAGCCTTCTCCACCCAGGCTGCCTTTGAACTGCACTCCTCAGGATCTCAGCCTCCTGAATGGCTAGGGTGACAGGCGTGAGCCACAGACACCCAGTTGCAGTGTACAAGCTCAAGGCAGCCACAGATTCAGCACGGGGCTTGGCGCTATGTGAATGAAGCCTTGCCTGGACGCTGCCCTTGAAGCCAGGGCCTCCATTTCTATGACTTCAGTCCCAAACTTAGGCCGGGTTAAGCATCTGTGTACACCGCAGGTTATATTAGTTTGTCACAAAAGGGGGATTTTTTTCTTTTTTTGGAATTAAATGTCAATAACCCGACTCCTTTCCAGATCTTTTTTTTTTTTTAATCAGCATTTTCATTCCTGTGCCCCGGCCCAGTGACACAGGTATTACGTAAACAAGGCTCCTCTGAGCGCCGCTTGTAAACGTCTAGGAGGAAAGATAAATATATGATGGTCTGATACTCTGCGAGGCGAGCTGCAGGTTTGTATGTCCTTTGTAGGATCGGATATTGGTTTTTGTGGTTTATTGAGCTGGCAGAGTGACATCTGACGAAATGCCGGAGAGCTTTGCACCTTTTTTTTTTTTTCCTTCCCTTTTTAAATCTTCCTGTCTGCACATTGAATCACAGAGTCTGGAGGAATAAGGAGCTCCTGAGTCACGTCCTGCACCAGTCGAGGCAAAAAGCTCTACGGGGCGGTGGCTCGCACCTGTCATCCTAGCTCCTCAGGAGGCTGAGATCTGAGGATCGTGGTTCAAAGCCAGCCCGGACAGCAAAGTCCATGAGACTTGTATCTGCCGTTGACCACCAAAACTTTGGAAGTGGAGCTATGGGTCAGGTTGTTCAAGTGCCAGCCTTCAGGGAAAAAGCTCAGGGACCGCACCCAGGCCCGGAGTCCAAGCCCTGGGACCAACACACACATACAAGTAACCAAGTATAAAGGGGTTGGAAGTGTAGGCTGAGTGGTAGAGTTGCTGTCTAGTCCCCGGCTCACCCTCCCCACCCACAACCTCCGCCCAGCTTGCCTCCCCTGTGAACAGCACATTTCTTCATATCCAGGGAAGTTCCCAGCCATTTCCTAAGACTTGTGGGAAGTGTTGAGTCTTGCTACCATCTTGGGAGCCTTTACAAAGGGAAAAGAGTCCTGGACAGATGGTCAGTGTCTAGCCATGACCTACCTTACACCTCATGCTCAACTCAGGGCCTTGCTTAGATGGTTAGCCTTCCTTGCTTCCCTCCCTCCGTCCCTCCGTCCTTCCGTCCCTCCATCCCTCCCTCCCTCCGTTCCTCCCTCCTTCCCTCCCTCCCTCCCTTTTCCTTCCCTCCCTCCCTTCTTTCCCTCCCTCCCCCCTCTCTTCCTTCTCTCCCTCTCTCTCCTCCTCTGTGTGCTCTTCTCTTTCTGTCTGTCTCTTCTCTCTTCTCCACCTTCTCTTTCAACAAGGTCTCTTTGGCCTCAGATTCCAGGTCCTTCTGCCTCAGCCTCCTGAGTAGCTGAGATGACAGGTAGACACCCCTGGGCCTGGCTCAGGTTTTCTCTGGTTTCTGCATTGCACAAGGACCAGGTGTGGTAGCACACGCCTGTCACCCCAGCACGCAGAAGCGCGCAAGGCAGGACGAAGATGATCTTAAGGCTAGCCTAGGCTAGGGCGTGAGGTGATCTCAGAAACAGAAAGTCTGGCAGATGCCTCACTCTCCTCCACTCCCCTAGAGCTACGGGGCCGGGAACACAAGAGTAAACTACATGTTCACGTCAGACGCAGGGTCAAAGAGAGGGGGCCGTGGGCGCCCGGGCAGTTTGGGTACAAACGCTTCCCTCTGTGAATCCTTTCTCAAGTTCTCTCTGTGTCCCTTGAAGGCATTTTATTAGTTCTTTTGGCCTGTGGCCTCCAGAGCCCCGAGAGGGTCTTGGCGTGGTATCACGGCGGGGCGCTTTGAATCCCCGTCCATCTCAGTTGGAATCCACAATAGCCAGTGGGAATACACCAGCTGGGAAACTCACATTTTCCAGTAGCCACGTTGCTCCGAAGATGTTAAAAAGAAACAAATGACGTTAATTTCCAGAACCTATTCTCAGTGGATCAGTGTATTCAAAATGGCACCATTTCGATATATAATCAATACTAAAAAGTATTATTCACTGGGCATTGGTGGCTCAGACCTGTCTGTAACCCTAGCTACTCAGGAGGCTGAGATAGGAGGATCACGGCTCAAAGCCAGCCCAGGCAGGAGAGTTCTTAAGATTCTTCCCTCCAGTTAATCAACAGAAAACCATAAATGGAGCTGTGGATCAAAGTGGTAAAGTGCTGGCCTTGAGCAAGAAAGCTCAGGCACAGTGTCTAGTCCCTGAGTTCAAGTCCCTAGACCATATTCCTCTCACTACCCCCCCCCCCAAAAAAAAGTATTGTTCCTTTTGGCACTACTTAGACTTGAACTCAGGGCAGATAGTCTACTACTTGAGCCAGACTCTCAACCTTATAAAAATTACTCATGAGGGGCTGGGAAGGTGGCTCAGTGGTAGAGCGCTTGCCTTGCATGCATGAGGCCCTGGGTTTGATTCCTTAGCACCACATAAGCAAAAGGAAAAAAGCTGGAAGTGACGCTGTGGCTCAAGTGGTAGAGCGCTAGCCTTGAGCTGAAGAGCTGAGGGACAGCGCCCAGGCCCAGAGTTCAGGCCCCACGACCGGACCCCCCCACACACAAAATTACTCTTGAACCCTTCTTTTATTCTATTTTGCTCATTTGTTTGACAAATCCAAAGTGCGTTTCACACTTAACGCAATATCAACTCACAAGCTAAATTTTCCACAGAAGGACGTTATCTATGTTTGGATTTTGTATTATTTCCTATTGAAAAAAAGTAGATTCATAGGCCTGAATGTCATCATTGAGTCACAAATCAGCAACCTTTGGACTGGAATTAAAAGTTAAGACATTGGGTTTTGAACTCAGAGCCCTGAACTTTCTAGACGGACCCTTTGCCGCTGGAGCCATACATATCCTGAGACTTTTTACCTCAGTTACTGTTTTAGGCAGGGACTCAAGTTTTGGCTTGGCACAGACTATGATTCTCTTTACCGTCATACGCCCCCTGTAGAGCTGACATTACCGGTACACCACCCTCACGTGGCTACTGGTTGGGATGAGGTCTTGCTCACTTTGTTTTTGCCCAGGCTAGCCTTCAAACCCAATCCTCTCAAATCTCTTGCCTCCCCAAGAACCTGGGATTACAGGCTTAAGCCACTACGCCCAGCGCACAAGCTACATTTCAAATACTACACACAGCAAGTAGTTGTCATTATCAGATAGCTACCAGGCTGAAGGAACTGTCCCAGGCAAGCCCAGTACCCATAGACTCGAGTAGGGCTGGACCACATCATAAATATACTTCCCACTCTAGGAGCCTTACATCGAGTCTCGGTGCACACCACTTTACCTCTACTGCGGTAGGGTGACAGCGAACACAGCTGTGCTCCAATAAACTTGATCTACAAAAAGGTCCCAGGCTCAGAGTTTGCCAGCTGCCAAGAGGTGAACGTTGGTTCCCGGGGCCTTTGCCTGCTGTGGGCTGCTGGAGCAGCAGCTCTTGCCTCTAGCTTTCCGAGAGGAGGTTGTCGGCGTCTTCCCTCATCGCATGTCCGCTCCGGCTGTCATCACAGTGTTGACGGCGCTTTGGCACGGAGGCTACAGTAGGCCTGACTTCCTGTGTGCGGTTTGCGGTGGGTTTCTCATGCGCACGCCCTGGAGCCATTGCTTTACTGTGTTTGGCATCTGTGTCATGAGGCTGGAAGAACGGTCTCCTTGCAGCTTAAGGGTCACATGAGTAACAGGGGGACCCTACCCCCGGCGCCCAAGAAGGTCAGCTCACATCACCCTCTGCTTTTCCCTCCACATAGCTAGAGATATCGGGCATGCTTCACAGATGGGAAAGCATGTCACTTCCTATTAACTCAGATGACAGCTGCCGAGGTTACGTGTTCCCCCCTCCCTTGTCCATCTTGATGCAAAAGGCCAAAGAAGATCGTAATTGCCATGGGACCTGGAGAAACAGAGCCTTATCGGGGAGAGGAGGCTCACTGGGAGTTGGTGGTGATGAATGCAAAGTGGTTTGTGTGGACTAGATGCTGGGACTGGTGGAGGAAGAGAAAGGGATGGGAGGGTAGGTTGGGAGGGGGCAAGAATTCAGGGAAGCCATGGCACCTTGCAATTCTGTCCCAAACGCATGGGACTCATGGCTGCTCTGGGCAGGGTTGGCACCGGAGGGGTTAATGGGATCTCGGCAAATCCCTGACCATGGGCCACACAGGTGGGCTTCAAGTCGAGTTTTGAAATGTGAAGTCTAGGACTGGTAATGAGGCTCAGGGATAGAGTGCTTGCCTCGCATGCATGAAGCCCTGGGTTCGATTCCTCGGAATCGAACACAGAAAAGGCCGGAAGTGGTGCTGTGGCTCAAGTGGTAGAGCACTGGCTTTGAGCCCAGAGAGGCTCAGGGATAATGCCCAGGCGCTGAGTTCAAGCCCCAGGACTGGCAAAACAACAACAGCAACATATAAAAAGTCTCGGGGCTGGGAAGGTGGCTCAGTGGTAGAGCGCTTGCCTTGCATGCATGAGGCCCTGGGTTCGATTCCCCAGCACCACATAAGCAAAAAAGAAAATAAGAGCATTGTAAATTTTTTAAAAAAATTAAGTCTCACCAGGTGCTGGTGGCTCACGCCTTTCATCCTAGCTGCTCAGGAGGCTGAGATCTGAGGATTATAGTTCGAAGCTAGCCCAGGCAGGAAAGTCTGTGAGATTCTAATCTCCAGTTAACCACCAAAAAAGTTGGAAGTGAAGCTGTGGCTCAAATGGTAGAGTGCTAGCCTTGAGCATAAAAGCTTGGGGATAGTACCTAGATCCTGAATTCAAGCTTCACTACTGGTACACAGACACACACACACACACACACACACACACACACACACACACACACACACACACACACAATCTCAAGTGTGCTGTGCAACTTCATGCCATCGAGCCCTACCGTTTGCAACCGCGTGAATGAATGACACGCTTGGTTTCTCCAGCGGTGTCATCTCCTGCCTTGCTTCCCAGGCTTCAGCACTATTCAGCCTCCAGCCCTGGGCCCCAGAAGGAAAGATCTGGAGCCCTGTGATTTGAATATGTTTTAACTGTGGAGAAGATAATTATTTGGGGTAGCTGCTCTGATGATAGCTCGCACAGAGCTCAGCCTGCAGAGTGGAGCTGTCTCTAATCATGATTGCCTGTAATGATTACCCCAAACTCTGGAATGATAACAATAGATTGTACAACGTTAGGGCATAATTAATTGCTTCCCCAAGCCAGATGGGAAGGGAGCTACAGCAACTTTGAGCTTGCAGTCAGACTTTTCACTAATCGACTTCTTAAAAGCAAAGGCATGGTTTCCTGGTACTTCCACCCCCTCCTTTTTAAAAATCACACAGAGGCCCAGATTTGTGACACTCGTTCACCTGTTCAGAGCAGGTAAGGCCTGGAGTTGGGTGAGCCATTCACGTCCTAGGCCTGCCATCTTTGAGCTACAGAAAATCTTTGATCTTTCTGTGATTCCCTTTCCTTATCTGGCAATACCTCCCTGGCTGACATATTGGATTCGAAATAAATAGATTATACCTAATCGGTGCCTTGAGCTGATGGGTAGCCAGTAAGGGTATGCCATTATCTTCATCATCCCCACCATCACCATCACCATCATCACCACCACCATCACCATCATCATCATCATCATCATCATCATCATCATCGCCGTGGATTCTCAGTTCTCAGGCACTGAGAACCCTCTGAGCTGTGGAGTTTGTAGCTTTCGCTTGAGCTTGCAAGTTGGTTTGTAACCAGTGATCAGGGATGTGGTATTTTTCCCTCATTAGGGATGGGACTTTGCAAGAAATAGATATGAAATATGAGGAAAGATACAGACCTCTTTAAGAACAGAGTCCTGATGATCCTGTTCTGATGATCCTGTGCCGGTACGCACAAATGCCACCATGTCCTGCTGCCTGGGTTGGGCAGAGTGTGTGTGTGTGTGTGTGTGTGTGTGTGTGTGTGTGTGTGTGTGTGTGTGTGTGTGTGTGTGTGTGTGTGTGTGTGTGTGTGTGTGTGTGTGTGTGTGTGTGTGTGTGTGTGTGTGTGTGTGTGTGTGTGTGTGTGTGTGTGTGTGTGCAGGATTCCAGCCTCCTCTGTGTGTGTGTGTGTGCAGGATTCCAGCCTCCTGTTCCACCATTGAATGTAGAGGTTGGGGAGTGACCCCAGAAACATCACTTTTAGGTAACTGGTCACTTGAGCATTGATTATCTGTCCCTTCCCCTCTGAGAAACTCTATGCTCTTTGTTTGCAAATCACAAATGTAGCTTAAACACAAAGCCAGGTACTGGTGGCTCATGCCTGTAATACCAGATACTCAGGAGGCTGAGAACTGAGGATCGCCGTTCAAAGGCCATGAGACTCTCATCTCCAATTAAACACCAAAAAGCCACAAGTGGAGCTGTGGCTCACGTAGCAGAGCACTTGACCTGACTTAAAACAACAACAAAGTAGCTCAGACACAGGGCCCAGGCCCTGAGTTCAAACCCTAGGCTGAGAAAAAGGAAATAACAAAATGAAAACTACCCAAGCAGCTTCTTACTGATCAGCTAAAATGGCCCCAAGTGGCACAGCGCACCTGATTTTCTTGGGCTGGAAGGAAGCGGCGGTCACCCAGCGCTGGGCCATCTCTTCCACCCACCATCCCTCCCCTCTGCTGGTGCTCCCCAGCCTGAGCTCAGCCTGGTGTCTGCCCTGCCTGGCTCGGGTGCGAGCCTCTAGAGTGATGAATGAGGGAGAGTCCCGGCCTCCTCCGACCCCAGTGAATCAGCTGCCCTTGCCCGGCCACGCGCAGGGCCCTTGAGCTCCATCCAGCCAGGCTGACTGGCGTCTGGCTAATGGCTTTGCTGTGTTACACATTGACCTCGTGCGGGCTGGGCAAGCAGTCCAGCACTGACCAACTGGACAGTGATCATTTCAGTGCCGTCTAATCCAGTCATCCTAGGCAGTTTCCACCATGTAGCCAACCCCAAAAGAAACCGTGCACCAACTGCGCATGTTTTTCTAGAGTTGCCCTGCAAACTACCCGTACCCCCGGCTGACATTTAGAAGTTTGTTGTCTTGGGATCTTTCCTCACCTCACTATGTGGTTTCTCTATCTACACAACCAAGGCTGGCCCCAAACTCTTGATCCTTCTCCCTTCGCCTCCCGAAGGCTGGGAGAACAGGCATCTGCTACCATGCTCAGCCAGAGTGGGTTCCTTCTGAAGACTGCAGGGAAATTCTGTTCCAAGTCTCAGTCCTTGGCCATGTTCTCTTCACACCTGCTTCCTCTGTGCCTGTCTGTGCCTTGTGCCCACATTTTCTTTTTTGGAAAGGACACATACCACATTCTGCCAGAGCCCATCCTAATGACCTCAGTTTTACTCGCTCGGCTCCATAAAGGCCCTTTTTCCAGATAAGTCACATTCTGAGGCGCAAAGAAGCAACACTTCCCCACATTTCAGAGAACATATTTCAGCCCATAGCACACATTAAGCAATTTCACGGAGTCCCTTTGATTCTTTTTTGTGGCTGAATAATATTCCACTGTCTGCAGTCATTTAGAGTTTGAACACCCAGTACAAAGCACCTGCCAGTGGAACCCCACTGCCCACCGAGCAACCGGACACCCAGGCTCAAGACTTGTTGTGCAAGGTAGACCATGGATCTCATAGCTAGAACTCACAAATCTCCCAGCGGTGGACTTGTTCCTTACAGTTGCCACCCTGGCAAGAGCTCTAGTTTTCGTGAGCCAGAGTCAAAGTAGTAGTGGACTAGAGGGAATCCAGGTCCAGCTTCTGCACCTAGATTCCTTTCTGATTTTCTACCTGATCTCTTCCTCTTCCTCTGCTCTCCCTCCTCCCTTCAAGTATGTGGCCACACTCCTTTTCTGGACAGGGGCGTGGCCTGCCCAGGTAGCACAGCCCTTGGAGAAGAACCAGCCCAGAGCCCTAGCCTGCTGCCGTTGTCATGGTTACCTGGTCCCCTGGGCTGGCCACCGCCTAGCGCCCACCAGCTTCTTCATACCTGGCCCAGCATGGAAGAGCCATCATAGACCCGCGTCCTCTAAGCTTTGAAACCATCCACTGCTGACTTGAACATTTCTTCCGACCCCCCTAAACTTAAAATCTATTTCTTCCTCTTGTGTTTGAGGGACCTGCATGCCTGCCAGCTTGGGCTGTTTGGGAGACAGGGGGCATTGTCATTATCTTGCTGCAGACTCAGGCTCCGCCCTTGTCCCTCACTGCTGTGACGTCATAGCTGTGTTGCCAGGGCCCCAGCAGGAACATGTCATCCTGCCGGAGACCTTGAATGGACTTTTCCTTGAGCAAAAGCCCGCCGACTCTCTCTTCCTCTCTCACTAACCCCCTATCAAATTAAGTTCACTGCTGCAGAAGTTCTTTGGAACTCTCTACTGGGAGGTAGAAATACCAGCTGGGTCCTGGATGGGTTCTAGCTACCCAAGAGGCTGAGATCTGAGGATTGGGGTTTGGGGCCAGTTGCCAGAAAAGGCCATGGGACTCTTATCTCCAATAAACTGCTTTAAAAAAAAAAAAAGCCAGAAATGGAGCTGTGGCTCAAGTGCTTGTAGCACTAGCCTTGAGAAGAAGAAAAGCTCAGGGATAAGGCTCCAGCCCTGAGTTCAAGCCCCAGGACTGGCACAAGTAAACAGTGAAGACAAGACAGAACGTCTCCCGTGGCCTTGGTCATTGGGTCGTTTTGAGGGGGGGCGGTGGTGCCCGGGACTCTGGCCGGAGGCTTCACCAGCCGTCATGGAACTGGAGGAGAGCCCTGGTTGCCAGTGCGGCACGGGTTTCTGGAACTCAGCCTCTCCTTGGGGCTTTTGAAAGCTCCCAGAAGGTTCTCAGGTCCAGCCACCTGGGAGATGCAGACAGTGGGCCCCAGGGGAGCCTCTCACATTGGGAGTGGGGACATGCGACCTTCGATGACTGAGGTGGAGCTACCTAGCCCAGCCACCCCAGAGAACCCGGGCACTGCTTTCATTGCTCCGCAGAAGGGGTGGGGGTGGGGGTGGGGTCACTCGGTGTGGAGGGGATGGGGGGGAGGCTATCCTCAGAGGCCAGCCCGGCTGACCTGCGTCTCCGGTCTGTGTGCTTTGCAGTACAAGATCGGACAGCTGTACATGATCAGCAAGCACAGCCACGAGCAGAGCGACCGGGGCGAGGGCGTGGAGGTCGTGCAGAACGAGCCCTTCGAGGACCCTCACCACGGCAACGGCCAGTTCACCGAGAAGCGGGTGTATCTCAACAGGTGAGTCGGGCTGCCGGGGAGACACCCTAGAGTCCCTTGGCTCCTGGTGCCAAGCCCCGTGTGAGGTTACGGCCGTGGGCGTGGGGCTAACAGTTCTGCCCTGGCCCTGTCCTGCCCCTTCCAGGAGGTTGGGCCAGTCTGCTATTCACGGTGCCCAGTCACGACGCACCTGAGCTAAGCCCCTGAAGGGCTGGCGTTGCGCACGTTCTGCTAGCTGTGGGAGGAGATGACCCCTGGCACATGGCAGGGCGGGTCTGCGGGCTCTTGTGCCCTTGCGTCTTGATAAAGTAGGACTTCATTTGTAGTGGAGTGGTAATCAGGTGTCTGGAAAGGGACCTGGAGAAAGGTCCAGACACTTGGGACTAGACAATGCGGACTAGGTCAAAGGCTGTCCCCCTGCGTTAGGAAGGATTTTAAACCTGTTCAGGTCAAGTTTGTCTTTCCCGCTTCCTATTTTTTTCTTTTATTGCTAATGATATAGTGGATGACTAGAGCTGGTCTGACGATCTCCCCGTCCTTCCCCCTCAGATGCAACCCATCCTTCCATTCTGGCTCTTTTCTGGGTTAGAATCTTGGCAACAGGGTGACCTAGGAGTGTAGGTGACTGGAATGAGCTGTTGAAATCAGCCTTCCCTGTATACTCCGGCTTCTACCTACCCGTGGCCTCTCTGGTTGGCCCACTGTGAGCATTCAGAGTGTCCCTGGTGACTGTCCATCCATCCTCGATGCCTGTCACCAGAGTAGATGTAAGTCTCCAGTCCCTCTAGGCAGGGCTGCAGAGCTAGGAAGTTCCTGAGCCGCGAGGAAATGCCAATGAGATGGATCCCTGGCCTCTGGGAGAAGTTGGCAATTCTCAGGCTTTGAACCACCTCCGCCTCCAGCCCCCTGTTGACCCACAGGACTTGCTTTGCCTTGGGTCTAGGAATGGCTTCTTTTTTTGTTTTTTTTCCTCCAGCCCTGGTGCTTGAACTCAGGGCCTGGGCACTGTCCCTGAGGTTCTTTTGTTCAAGACTAGCACTTTACCACATGAGCCATAGCACCACTTCTGGCTTTTTCTGTGTATGTGGTACTGAGGGATTGAACCCAGGGCTTCATGCGTGCTAGGCAAGCACTCTACCACTGAGCCACATGCCCGGCCTAGGAATGGCTTCTTTACAGAGACAGATTCTTCTGTGTCCTGTGTTGGCCTTCTGAGCGCGGAGGGATGGAGATGCCTCGAACCCAGGCTCCCCAGGCATCACCTCTGAAGAGCAAAGAGAATTGAGGGAGGGAGGTGCAGGAAAACAAACTATGGAAAATTCCATTTCTTGGCAGACAATGACATTCTTTTAAGTTATTGCCTAGTGAATGTTCCCTCTGTACCCAAAAAGAAAAACCAAGAGAAAAAAGTCTCAGCAACTTTATAGCTTTTGCTGAACCCGAAGAAGAAGTGTCTGGCTGGCTGTGTCCTGTCTGTTTTCACGATCAAAATACTAGGATATTTATTTTAAAAGCGAGTCATCCACATTACCGAGAGGGGAAATGTATTGTAAATAAAAGATGTGGACTCTCAGTAAGAGTAAGGGAGAAGATGGCTGTGGATCCTCACCTGCAGCCTGGGGCACACACAGGAGGAAACAGAATGATCCAAAGCTGATCTCAAAATAAAGGAAGGGAAATCCCCAGGTGCTAGAGCTAGAAGGAAACTTAAATCACCATGGGAATCAGGCTGATGAGTGCCGAGGAAGCCAGGAGATGTCAGGGTCCCTGGAGAGCCGCGGGCACCGAGGAGCTGGGCCATTGTGCCCCTAGGGTGACCTCAGAATCAGTTTTTAACAGACCGGGTGCTCACGCCTATAATCCTAGCTACTCAGGTGACTGATAGCTGAGGATCACAGTTGGGAGCCAGCCAGAGCTGCAGAGTCTGGGAGATTCTCATCTCCAGTTAATCATCAGAAAACTGGCAGTGGAACTATGGCACAAAGTGGTAGAGTGCTAGCCTTGAGAGGAAGAAGCTCAGGGACAGAGCCCAGGCTCTGAGTTCAAACCCCACAACAGGAAAAAGAAAAAAAAGGGGCGGGGCGGTGGCAAGGTTAGAGACCTTGCAAACCTGAGGGATGCTCACGCCTGTCATCCTAGCTACTTAGGAGGCTGAAATCTGAGGATCGTGAGTCAGAGCCAGCCAGGGCAGGGAAGTTCCTGAGACTCTTAGCACCAGTTAATCACCAAACAGCACTAGCCTTGAGCAAAAAAACTCAGAGACAGCCCCAGGCCCTGAGTTGAAATTCCAGGACCTGCACCCTGCTGCTACCTCCCCCACCCCCCAAAAAAGTGTGAGATCCTAGCTGAGTAAAAAAACAAAAGAACTTGTGGTGTGGTTGAAGTGGAAGAGCTTGCCTGCCTCTTGAGCCCAGAAAGAAGAGGTGTAGCTAGAGTAACAGGTAATTAAAAAGCGAATTGGTTAACATCTGGGCAAATCTGAATGAGCCCAGAAAGCTTTTAAAAACCCTAACAATAGCTAATTGGTGCCATAACTATAAAATCTTAAGTAATAAAGAACAATAATACAAAAGATAGAAGAGTAGTAATTATAGTTTTAAAAAATGCCTCTAAGGTGCTAATGTTGTTTAGGAACTGGAAAGAGAAGTTGGTTGTTTTCAGTTGTGTTTTTTCTCTTAAAGACAAGATAAAGGAAGGTCTGAAGGAACAGTAGAACAGTAAATGAGTTTCAAGAGATAACATGCTAAATCCATACAAGGCAAGGAGCCTAGCTAGTAGTGTGGGGTTTGCTTTGTACTTGCAAAACTGTGGGTTAGATTCCCAGCACCACCAAAATAATAATAATAGTAATAATAATAATAATAATAATAATAATGTATGCTAAATAGAACACATACATTTTGAGGGCAAAACAAATTGGAAGGTAAGCTACTCACTTTCCCAGTCACCCTTGCTGCAAGAGGTGACCAGGTGACCACTTCTGGCCAATGAGACACCAATATTTCCCACTTGGCTGATGCTAACACCAGAAGACATACTAGACGATCAATGAATTAAATGGTGCCATGATAGTATTTTTAGTTATGAGTTTTGTTTTGTTTTGTTTTTGGAAAGGGGAAGAAAAGAAAGGAAGAAGAGGAATAGAGGGTGACTGCTAGAAGAAAACCAATAGTGCCGGCCATGTGAGCCTTGAGAACAGAACTGAATGCTCTAGTATAAGAAAGGTCTCCTGGGTGTCGATGGCTCACGCCTGTAATCCTAGATACTCAGGAGGGTGGGATCTGAGGATCATGGTTCAAAGCCAGCCAGGGTAGGTGAGACTCTTTATCTCCAATAAACCACCAGAAAACCGGAAGTAGCGCTGTGGCTCAAGTGGTAGAGCGTTTGGCTTGAGCTGAAGAGTTGAGGGACAGAGCCCGGGCGCAGAGTTCAAGCCCCATGACTAACAAAAAAAGAAGAGTTATTTTTAACAATCAATAGGTGAGAGAGGTTATTACCCAGAGACTTAAAAGTGAGAAATGAATTCAAGTCCCAGTACTGGCACCCAAAAAAAAAAAAAAAGTCAGCCAAGAACACACACGTCCTGTAGAAAACATTAGCAAATCAAATACCTCAGAGAATAATAATGTGATGACCTAATCAGATTTAGCCCTGAGAGCCATTAAGTTGACATGAAGGAAATCTTTATGTATGCTTGTCCACTGTAAAGTCAGGAACTAAAAAAGGATTCTGTTATCACCACTTCTGTCTGACCTTGTGGAAAGGTCTTAACCAAGGTGATAGAACAAGAAATGAACAGCTGGGGATGTAGCTCAGTGCTAGAGTGCTTGTCCAGCATACACAAGGCCCTGGGTTTGATTCCCCAGCCCCACACAAAGACCTGGTTGATCACAGTTCAGAGCCAGCCTAGACAGAAAAGTCTGACTCTATCTCCAATTAGCCAGAAAAATCCAGACTGGAGGTGTGTCTCAAGTTGCCACAGCACCAGCTGTGGGCAAGCAAGAGCTCAAAGCCATGAGTTCAAGCCCCACAGATGAACAAACACTGAGTATTAACATGCGGGCAGGCAAAATAGTTGCAAAAATATAATTTTAAACATTTCATTTACAATAGAAAAACGAATGTACAGGAACCTGTTAAAAAATCTACACGATATTCAAAAATTTAATTTGCAATTGAAAAATAAAGAAAGCTGTTAATAAATCTACAAGATATCCAAAATATTTGGAGGATATTTTAAAAACACAAGACTAATGATGGGATATACCATATTCATGGATTGAAAATTATTATAAAATCACAGACCAACATATAAATTTAATGTAAATCTCATTAAATTTCTAATAGTGTTGTTTTTTTTTTTTTTTTTTTTTTTTTTGGGGTCCGGTCATGGGGCCTGAACTCTGGGCCTGGACGCTGTCCCTCAGCTCTTCAGCTCAAGGCTAGCGCTCTACCACTTGAGCCATAGCGCCACTTTCCGGCTTTTTTCTTTTTGCTTATGTGGTGCTGAGGAATCGAACCCAGGGCCTCGAGCATGCAAGGCAAGCGCTCTACCACTGAGCCACCTTCCCAGCCCCTAGTGTTGTTTTTTTTTTTTAATGCAATTTGGAAACCAGTAGTTCATACCTGTAATCCTAGCAGGAGGCTGAGATCTGAGGATTGTGGTTGGAAGCCAGTTTGGCAGGAAAACCCATTCAATTCTTATCTCTAATTTCCAAAAAATCTGAAATTGGAACTGTGACTCTAGTGGTAGTGTGCTAGCCTTGAGCACAGAAGATTGGGGGCAGCACCAAGACAGGCAAAACAAAAAATAAAACAACTGGAAAAGGTTATTGTAAAATGTATATAAACAATTTTCAAAAGTTGAATAAGAGGGACTTACTCTACTAGGCAACATACTTTTTAAAATAAAATTATGGTAATTAAGGAAGTGGAATATTAGAACAGAGTTAAATTAACTCATGGAACAAAACAGACTCCAAATAAATTGAAGTCATTATAAGAGCTTCATTTTGAGCAGAGCTAACATAAGAAATTAGCAAGGAAAAGATGAACTACTGAGTATATAATGTAAGGATGATTTGATTTTCAATCAGAAAAGCAAGTTGACTCCTATTTTCACAGCATACAAATTAATAATCAAATTACAGATGGGTTAGGTATTTAAGTATAAAAATTCAGGGAAAATATAGATCACTATTCTTTATTATTTGAAGAGCATGCTAGGCTAATAAGGTATAAAGAAATAGACTGTCAATACTACTACATTGGAAAGAAAACACTACATGGCAAAAAATGTTAAAAATATTTCCATAACAAAACAAGCCAAAATTTAAAAGGACTATCTCTGTCCAGGTACTAGTGCCGCATGCCTATAATCCTAGTTACCTGGGAGGGTAAAATCTGAGAGTTGTGGTGTGAAGCCAGCCTGAGCAGACATATACCTGAGGTTCCATCTCCAATTAACCAGCGAAAAGCCAGCCTGGAGGTGTGACTCAAATGGTAGAGAGTACTAGCCATAGCAGAAAAGGCTAAATGAGTGTGTTAGGCCCTGAGTTCAAATCCTACTAATGGCAAAAGAAGAAAGAAGAAAGGATGAGGAGGAGGAGGAGGAGGAAGGGGCAGCGGTGGCACAAGAGGAAGTAATGATGGGGAAGACTAAATTCAGCTCTATTTAATCTTTGCAATAGCTGCCAAAATACCTAGACGCTATCTTTCCCAAACTTTTTTTTTTTTTTTTTTTTTGGTCGGTCATGGGGCTTGAACTCTGGGCCTGGGCGCTGTCCCTCAGCTCTTCAGCTCAAGGCGAGCGCTCTACCACTTGAGCTACAGCGCCACTTCCGGTTTTCTGGTGGTTTATTGGAGATAGGAGTCTCACGGTCTCTCCTGCCCGGGCTGGCTTTGAACCGCAATTCTCAGATCTCAGCCTCCTGAGTAGCTAGGATTACAGGCGTGAGCCACCGGTGCCCGGCTTTCCCAAACTTTGGAGAAATTGGAAGCTAGGAAGAATAATGAGTCTAAACAGTTTGGAATTAGGGCTTATTTCACACCAGAATAAGATGAAACAAGAACAAGTAAGTGGCCTTATCTTTGCCTCCTAAAACACCACTTGTTCAAGAATGCAATGCAGCGCCCTAAGCTCTCTAATGACATGTTTTGGAAATCCCATGAGTCTGGTTGATGATTGAAGAGGAAGCAGTTTTGCATGAGTACACCTAGGTAACAGAAAGGGTCTCTGTGGGAATACACGCACATCTCTATGAGCATATAGAGTAGATACAGAGGCGAGCATTACTCCTTGATTGCATTGGTAGAAACGAGGTGAAATGACGTCGAGCTGTGGGTGGGAATGGCAAGGGAAAGACTGAGGTGTAATTGAGGGGAGGTAAAAGGTCCAGCTCTGGCTACTTCTGCTAGATAAAAGGACTATCTCTGCTCTACCATTTGAGTCACACCTCCAGTCTGGCTTTTTGCTGGTTAATTGGAGATGGGACCTCCAGGATTTGTCTGCTCAGGCTGGCTTCCAACCACAGCTCTCAGATTTCAGCCTCTTAGGTGGCTAGGATTATAGGCATGCGTTACTAGTGCCAGTGTCCTAGCCTGCAGCCATGGGCGACTGTAGTCAGGTGCTTTCTAGCCAGTGGTGGGGGTTCTTGAACATTGTTGGGGCCCCCACAGAAGGGGTGTCCAAGCATATTCAGATGCCGAACAGGGTTTAGCACATCAGAGGGTTGGTTCAGTGAGACAAACTGGAAGAAGCTTTTAAAAATGTATTTTTATTGTTATTATAAACGTGAGTATAAAGGGGTTATAGTGTCATTAGTCAGGTAATGAATGCATTTCTTTTTGGACATGCCCCTCGGCCGCCACCCACTTCCTTTGCTCCACGCCCCGTTTTTCCTTCCCGAAGTTGTATAGTTCACTTTCAACATAGTGTCCCGTGAGCGCCACTGCTGCATTGGTTCATCCTTTGTCCCTCCATTTCTGTGCCCCCTTGACCCTCCCAAAGACAGGTATGGAAGAATGTTTAGAGCTCCTAATTTTCTACACTAATGTTTATTAGACATCCTGGCTCTGCTTTGGGAATCAAAGAGGCACAGGCCAAAGAAGTGTATTCGCTCCTGCCTTCCTTCCTTCCTTCCTTCCTTCCCTTTTCTTATTTCATTGGTACAGGGTTTGAACTCAGGGCCCGATGCTTGCTAGGCAGGTGGTTTGCAACTCATTCCATCCCAGCTCTTTTAGCTTTAGTTATTTTTTGAGGTTAGACTCTTCCTTTTTTGGCCCAGAGCTGATCTCAGATTACAGTCTTTCTATCACCAGCTTCTCAAATATGAGATACAGATGCATACTACCAAACTTGGTTTGTTCATGGAGATGGGCTCTCTCTAACTCTTTGCCCAGGTGGGCCTTGAACTGCCATCCTCCTAATCTCTGCCTCTTGAACAGCTGGGCCTACCAACAAAAGCCACTGTGCCCCACATAAAGTACTGACACTCTATGATGAACTGGGTCTATTTGTAATTTCAAAGGCTTTGGGGGTCTATTTGAAAGAGCAGAGGTACATCTATTAACACCAGGGAGATTGTGGCATAATAAGAGAAAGAAAATATTGCTAGGTGACAAAACTTTGAGTTAACAAATGAATTCTCATTATTCAAAAGAAAACCAGTCAGGTGCCAGTGGCTTATGCCTGCAATCCTAGCTGCTCAGGAGGCTGAGATGTGAGGATCACAGTTCGAAGCCAGCCTGGGCAGAAAAGTCCCTCTGAGACTCTTATCTCCAATAAACCACTGAAAAACTGGAAGAAAAAAAAAAAAACTATAGGTGCTGTGGCTCCAGTGGTAGAGCACTAGCCTTAAGCACAAAAAGGCTTAAGGACAGCACCCAGGCCCTGAGTTCAAGCCCCACAACCAACAAAAACAAAAAAAAGAAAGAAAACCAAGCCTGTTCACTCACCTCCCCACTCAGGGCCTCTTCAAACTGATGTGTGGCCTGCAAGCGGAAGCCACGTGGCTGCCATGTTGGCCAGGCTGTCATGTGACAAGTCATTGGAATGTATAACATTACCACAAATTTGGACAGAGTGCAGTGAGCCTCTCTTACTAAAAGGCGTAGTTCAATTTTCTGATCAAGGTGGGGTCCCAGGCTGGCTATTGGCAGCATTTGAGTTCATCTGTCCACCTGATCAAATCAGCATGCTCTCAGGGCCCAGTTAATCACTTAGCTTATTAAGCACTTAAGGTAAGCACTTAGCTTAGTGCACTAGCACCCGGTGGACCAGAAAGTCCGGAGCTGGCCAGAAAGTCCGGAGCTGGCCGAGTGACTCTGTTCCCACATCAGTCTCTATGAGAAGTCAGAACTTTCACTTTCAGACACTGCTTTGTTAAAAATTCATTATCCCAAGAAAGCATTAGCGGTACCAGCAATCGTCAAAGCCGCTATCATCAGGGCCTGCTCCGGTTCCCGTGGAAAGAAGCAAATGGCTGAGAGGAAAGCTGGATTCAACCATAATTATCCTCACCACACCGAGCCCAGACAGCCGTCCATCAGTGAGCGCTTGGTTCACTTTGGCTGATGCATACGTTACCTGTGGGGAGGGGGGGGAGATGGGGCTCTATGGTCAAGTTTCAAACTGCCAATGAGCCAGACCAGTGGCTCAAACCTGTAATCCTAGTTATTTAGGAGGCTGAGATCTGCAGCTCCAGGTTCAAAGCTAGGCCAGGCCAAAACGTCCCTGAGACTCTTCTCTCCAGTTAACCAGAAGAAGCTAGAAGTGGAGTTGTGGCTTAAATGGTAGAGCACCAGCCTTAAAAGAAAAAGCCAAGCAAAAGTACAAGCCTTTGATTCCAAGCCCAATTAGCACAGGCACGCACACACGAATGCATACATGCACACGTGTGTGTGTGCGTGCGTGCGCGCGCACACACACACACACACCACACAAAGTTGCCATTGAAAGAAACTGGTTTTCGTAAGCAGAAAGCATATTTCATGGAAGAATATGAAGGACCTACAAAATTACCTGGAGCTACAAAAAGAATAGGCAGCAATTGACTCAGCTCAAAAAAAAAAAAAAAAAAAACCCAATGATAACAGTGCTACCATTTTTTTTTTTTTGGTAGGGGCAGTACCAGGATTTGAACTCTGGACTTCACACTTGCTCAACCACTTGGGCCACACCTTCAGCTTTATTTGCATGAGTTATTTTTCAAGTCGGGCCTTCAGGTGTGTCTTCAAGTCTGGCCCAGGGTGTCCAGAACCACCATCCTCCTATTTATACTTTGTGGTTGAGTGGCAGGTGAACACTGCTGCGCTCAGCATGTCGTTGTTGAGATTGAGTCTTTCGTTTTTGTTTTTGTGTTTTTGGCCTGAGCTGGCCTTAAACTGAAGTCCTATTGATCTCAACTGCCTGAGTAGCTAGGATATTAGGTGCAAGCCACTGCACTGGGCTCTCTTTGCCAAATTTTAATTGGGTGGCATGTCCCTTTTACAATGCCATTCATGTTTTATTAGCTCTTGTTTCCAGGACTTGCCCCAGCCCCAGTATCTGTAGCGCATCGCAGTGGTGGTCACTTAATGCATTAGCTATCTTAGGACTAATGCATTCATCCATTCACGTAAGTGCTCTTGCAGCCCTACCTTTGCTGCTTGTCTGGGAGCTTTTGATCCAGTTCAAAGGAGCCATGTTCTTTGGCTTGTCTTCCAAACTCCCGGTTTTGACTGGCATCGAGGGAAGAGAGACAAGGTTCCAATCAGGCTGGAGAATAGTGGCTCTAAATAAAGCTGACACCGGCAACAGGGAGGCGGGGTTTTCTTCAGTCACCTTTGATTTTTCACTGTGGCCCTGGCATCGCTCCAGTCCCTTCCCACTGAGGCCCGGGAGGGTGGCGAGGGCTTTGGAGACAAGATGAGGGCCTATTTTTAGGCTTGTTTTGTTCAGTCATGAAGTATCATGTTCTTCAGCACCACGGCTCCTGGATTAATTAGGCTGCCTTGGCAGCTGCCAGTCAGGGAGCATTGCCAGCTTCTGAGGGTTATTCTACCCCATGGCTGAGTGGATTTGCTCGGTGCCAGTGTGTTCCTTTCCCACGTGGCCTTGACCTTCCCTTGCACACTCTTGGGCCTCCAGGGTCTTCTGGGGGGCGAGGGGAGAGTAAAGCTTCTGGAATTTCTTGTTCGGCAGACATGCCAATCTCCCTGCTGATCCCCTGGCTCTGGGCACCAGTGCACATTGGCAGAAGCCGTTGCCATGGCTTAGGTCTCTCTTTGCTCTTCTCGCCGCTCTCCCAGATGGGCTGGGCAAATTGATGCCATTTCCCAGAAGGCTCCCACCGTGAGCTCAGGGCCCACGGAAGAGCCCCCCATGGCTTTGAGAACCCGCTTTCCCAGACAACAGGTGATGGGGCAAGTCGTGGCTGCTCATCCAGTCGCTTTGCTGTTCCCACAGATTCTTCACCCTCATCCTGACTTTGTACATGCCCAGAGACCATGGGTTTTCATTCAAAACAAACAAACAAACAAAAAAAACAAGCAAAGGCTTGAGTGCAGTTTGGGTGTGTAGGGGATTTAACAATGAACAAAACAAAGCCCAGTATCCGTGGCTCACGCCTGTAATCCTAGTTACTCAAGAGGCTGAGATCTGAGGATCATGGTTCAAAGCCAGCCCGGGCAGGAAAGTCTATGAGACTCTGATCTCTAATAAACCACCAGAAAACCAAAAGTAATGCTGTGGCTAAAGTGGTAGAATGTTCACCTTGAGCGCCCAAGCCCAGAGTTCAAGCCCCACAACCGGCAAAACAAACAAACGAACGAACAATGAGCAAAACACAGGTCCCTGCCTTGACTGCACTTGACTTCCAATTGGGAGTGAGTATGCCCTGGAGCCCTACGAGATAAGCTCATGATGTATTTCAGAATCTATATTTATATATCCTCTACAAATGTTTATATTGTGTCATATAGGGAGAGTGTGTACACATACACACACATGTTTTAAAAGGTGACAGTACTCTGGGGAAAATAACTAGGACATGTCAGGGGCTTCTTTCTTTCCTACCCTTCAGACCAGGCTATTTTATTCTGTCCCCATATCAAGGCCAAAGAACAGTCTAGAAACTCTCCTGCCACCAGGCCCTCTCTCTTCTGTTCCCTCCTTGACCCTTGTGGGAAATCGCCCAGACAGAAGGCTTATACCTATTTCGGATCTTAGTGAGCATCCACCTGGGTCTGCCTGGCTCCTGAAAGATGCAGGTGACTAGAAAGCATCCGGCCTGCCCACGTTACCCTAGTACCACCCAATCAGAGGGGCCCAGGAGCCCGACCCATGCAAGCCCCTCCCACCACAGCCTCACCTGAGGCTTCTCCCTTTTCCCTCCCCACTCCCCCTTCTCTTTTCCTGGTGCTATTCCTGGGCTTGAACTCAGGATCTAGGTACTATCCCTGAGCTTTTGCTCAAGGCTAGTGCTCTACTACTACTTGAGCCACACCCCCACTCTGGTTTTTAGGTAGTTTATTGGAGATAAGAGTCTCAAGGACTTTCCTGCCCTTGATTGGCTTTGAACTGCAACCCTCAGATTCCAGTCTTGTGAGTAGCCAGGATTATAGGTGTGTGGTACTGGCACCCAACCAAGAAAGTAGGAGGGTATAGGGTCTGGGTCTGAGTTGAAGGAACTCAGGTTCTGCATGATTTCTCTGGGAAAAGCCAGGCAACTTGGCCTCCCCTGGTGATAGTGCTGGTCCAGAAGCTGTACCCCTGTGTGTTTAGGACGCTCCAGATATCCAGCCAGCATAGACATTCTCACCATGAGCAATGGAGTCAGAGCAGGGGAGGAACATCATTGTAAAGACTTACCAGATGGGGGAAGGTGGCTTCGTGGTAGAGCACTTGCCTCACATACACAAAGCCCTGGGTTTGATTCCTCAGCACCACATACACAGAAAAAGTCAGAAGTGGAGCTGTGGCTCAAGCGGTAGAATGCTAGCCTTGAGCAAAGAAGCTCAGGGACAGTGCCCAGGCTCTGAGTTCAAGCCCCAAGACTGCCAGAAAGAAAAAGAAAGAAGTCACCATAGGATGGGAGCCATGGATTATTGTCAGAGAATTACCAGATACCACGTCCCAGCCAGGGAGAACCCTCAAGGTCGGCCTCTGAGCCTGACCCCGAGGGCCCTGGGGGATGTGAGGGGCCTGGTGCGCTGGAAGTGCGTTCCTGTCACCTGACCATGGTCTCGGAGCCCAGCGGCCTGACTGACGGGCTGTATGGGAGAAAGTCCCAGGTCGGCTCTTCCATCTCAGAATGGTTTAAGTCCCAGATTTCCAGTTAAGACAATCACCCAGTTGGACGCTGGTGGAGAAAATGAAATTAGACTCCATTCAGAGCACTCAGCATTTCTCGAATGTTCAGTACAAGAAATCCCAAATGAACGGACACTGCATATGAGATTAGACACCGAGGGACTCCAGGCAATCTGGACTAAAATGCTCCAGAAGCTTCTAAAAGAGAAGATGGGACTCAGCCTGCCAGCCAGGTAGATAGAAGTTCAGGGAAAGCAGGAAACACCTCACACCAGAGACCAGTGCACAGCGCACCTGGCCTGGCCTTCTTTTCTTTTGTCGGTCATGGGGCTTGAACTCTGGGCCTGGGCGCTGTCCCTGCACTCTTCAGCTCAAGGCGAGCGCTCTACCGCTTGAGCCACAGCGCCACTTCCTGGCCTGGCCTTCTTAACCAGGCAGCGGTGACTCAGGAAACCTCTGTCTGCGTGGATTGGCCAGGTGTCTCAGCTTTGACATTGGGGACTCCATAATTGTCACATGTCTCTGTGCTGTGCCCTGTAGATGCTGGACAGCTCCCCTGACCTATGCCCTCTCCATGTCAATAAATATCAGTAGTGTCTTGAACCCATCCCAGCTGAGACAACCAAAAATGTCTAGACATTGCCAAATGACTCCTGGTAGCTGGGGGGTGGCCAAGAGGGAGAGAGGGAGAGGGCAAAATGGCCCTCTGTTGACACACAGTACCCTGGAGTCACTAACTGTCTCAGTTTGCCTGACATGGGGGATTTCAGTGTTTAAACCAAGAAAATCGCGGATAAAGTAGGATAGGTTTGGCCATCTGGCTATGTTGCCGGTACTCAAAGTATGAAATCAGGCCAGGTATGGCAGCTCACATCTGTAATCTCAGCTACTCAGGTGATGGGAGATTGGAAATATTGAAGTTTAAAGCCAGATTAGGCAAAAAAAAAAAAAAAAAGTGAAAACCCCACCTGTCATCTCAGCTACCCATGAGACGTAAATAGTAGGATCACGATCCAAGTAGGTAGGCTGAGGCAAACATACAGGCCCCAATGCAGGAAATAAACGAAAGCAAAAAAAATGGGAGCTGGCAGTGTGGTTCAGTGGTAGAGCGCCTGTCTAGCCAGTGCAGCACCCTGAGGTCAAACACCAGAACCACCAACACCAAACAAAAAGGAGTAAGAAACAAAATGCCTCTTTGTCTTTGAGAGGCGTTGACAAAGGCATACGGGGGAGTGTGACACAAACATAGTGTCACGGTGTTCGCACACTTTCAGAAAGGCTTCGGAGTTGAAATGTCTCTCAGTGCTTGAGCTTTGGCACGATGAATTCCTGGGAGATATGACCCTGGCCCAGGCATGGACGGCAGACCGGACCGAAGCTCTCCCTTCCTAGGAGAAGAACTCTGGGCTGACACCTCATAGTAAATTTGAGCGACACTTTTCCTTAGGATTGTAGACTATGTGACAGTCTACATCATGAAAGTGACAGGGACAGTGGAGAGTCCTTTAATTCCATTTTCCTTTGCAGGTCCTTATAAATCACTGCAGCAGGGAAAAGTGAGTTTTCCATTCTGTGATAAAAATGATCCCAATAATGATGTGTGCTGGGGAAACGGGGGCTGAAAGAAAGGTTTCTTAGTGGGCTACAGACATAGTTTAAAAGTGTTGTAGTCGTCAGCTTTCCATCACGATAACAAAACACCTGAGATAATGAACTTATAAAGAGAAAAGGTTCTGCAGCACGTGGGGAGACGAGCCCTTGCTTTCCGGCCTGTGGTAGAGGTATGGAGTGATGTGAAGTAGGAGAGGGTATGTTGCACAGCACCTCAGGGCCAGGAACTCAGAAGAGGAAGAAGGCTGGGATCCCACAGTCCCCTTCTAAAGGCTCAGTCCTAAGGATGTAACTTCTCCCCATCTCCAGAACGTCCCACCACCTCCCACGGGACCAAGGCTTTCTTGATCACATTGTCTTTGGAGGAAATTGAGCATCCAAACTACAGCAAACACAGTGGGGCCCTTTTTTAAAAACGCCTCCTGCCTTTGGCCCAATAAAGGACTTAACTGAAGGGCTTCCTTGGGTAGAGGTATGGCTTCAGTGCTAGAGTGCCAGCCTTGAGCAAAAAAGCCAACTGAGCCGAGCACCACTGGCTCATGCTTGTAATCCTACTACTCAGGAGGCTGAGATCTGAGGATCGCAGTTTGAAGCCAACCTGGGCAGGAAAGTCCATGGGACTCTTATCTCTAATAAATTACCAATAAAGGTGAAAGTGGCACTGTGGCTCAAGCGGGAGAGCACTAGCTTTGAGCAAAAGAAGCTTAGGGGGCGCCGGGCGCTGGTGGCTCACACCTGTAATCCTAGCTACTCAGGAGGCTGAGATCTGAGGATCGCGGTTCAAAGCCAGCCCGGGCAAGAGAGACCGTGAGACTCCTATCTCCAATAAACCACCAGAAAACCGGAAGTGGCGCTGTAGCTCAAGTGCTAGAGCGCTCGCCTTGAGCTGAAGAGTGCAGGGACAGCGCCCAGGCCCAGAGTTCAAGCCCCATGACCGACAAAAAAAAAAAAAAAAAAAAGAAGCTTAGGGAGAGGCTGGGAAGGTGGCTCAGAGGTAGAGTGCTTGCCTTGTATGCATGAGGCCCTGGGTTCGATTCCTGAGCACCACATAAGCACAAAAAGCTGGAAGTGGCATCGTGGCTCAAGTGGTAGAGCGCTCACCTTGAGCTGAAGAGCTGAGGGACAGCGCCCAGGCCTAGAGTTCAGGCCCCATGACTGACCAAAAAACAAAAAAAACAGCTTAGGGACAAGGCCCAGGTCCTGAGTTCAAGTCCCACGACCAGGCAAAAGAAAAAAAAGCCAAATGACTTGAGGTTGGAGGTGTGGCTTAGGTGGTACAGTGTCATCTAATGAGTAAAAGAATCAGATACTGAATTACAGTCCTGGTCTCCAACAACAACCAAAGCCAAGTGACAGTGCAAGGGCCCTAAGTTCAAGCCACAGTAACACACACACACACACACACACACACACACACACACACACACACACACACACACACACACACACACACACACACACACACACACACACACACACACACACACACACACACACACACACACACACACACACACACACACACACACACACACACACACACACACACCTCCAACACACACACACCTCCAACACACACACAGACCTACAGAATGGCTTTTCTTTCCAGAAAAGTCACAGAAAATTAGCGCAGCCATTTTGGCTAAGATTGGGGGAAAGGTCATTGGTTATAGTGTTAGCTAAGCTGCTGGAGAAAACAGCAAAGCTGAAGATTCTAGGCTTGTCAGGGGAGGGGGGAGGGGGGCAGGGGAGGGCGGGGGGAGGGGGGGCAGGAAATGGGCCCTGGGGCTGTAGGAAGAAGATGAAAGTTGTCCAAGCTAATTGAGGCCTAGCATAACTTGACAGACATCTCCAACTCTGATTCAACCCATTAAAAGCATCTGAAAACACACAGCCCTATCCATTAGGCCCGTTACATCATCTCAGGCTAAATAGTAAGATCGAGGTACACGTAGGCAGGTCTGGCTGGTCGCTGCCTCCTCTAAGCAAGCGGGTGGGGTCTTCCCACTTCACATTAACCTCCATTGCTCCTCCGCATCAGCGACTGGAAGAATCAAGCATAAGTAACAGCTCTAACAACCCCAAGGAAGGGTGGCCATCTTTGACAACAATGAATCTTAGGTAGAGGAGTAGCCACTACAAAGATGACTGGACAGGAGGAAATCAGCCATAGAGCAACAGTCAGGAGTTTTATGTGAATCGGGCACCCACTAGTGGGTCACACCTGTAATCCCAGCTCCTCAGAAGGCTGAGATCTGAGGATCACCATCTGAAGCCAGCTCAGGCAGGAAACTCCAGGAGTCTCTGATCTCCAATTAACCACCAAAAAGAAGTGGAGCTGTGGCTTAAATGGTGGAGCACCATCCTTGAACTCAGCACCCAGGCCTCTGAGTTCATGCCCAAATACTGGCACCAAAAAAAAAAAAAAAGAGTTCTGTGTGAATTTTTTAAGTGCCTGGACTTGTCTTTCTCCTCAGAACCTGAGAACATCAGCTTTCACCCAATGTCTCCCCCATATTGGTTTTGACTCTGATAAATAACCCAGAACTTTGCACAGAGTATTATCAGAAACGAGAGGTACCGGACAGTGTTTCACTGGCTCTGGTTGAGATTTATGTCTCACCACCAAAAGGGAGTTTGGGGTTTGAGGTTGTACTACTAGTTGGCTGTATTTCCTTTCTTAGTCCGATCTATTTGGAATTCAAAACTGCTTCTTGATGTCCCCTACTCCTAGCCTTCAGCCCCAAGGACCGAGAACAGACATCATCTGCCCTGCTAGGGTTGGCATCCAGACTCTGCAGTAGACCTCCAAACAGCAAAGACAAAATGGCAGCTTCTGGAAAGACAGAACATTCCTGATTAAAACACTGGGGGGAAATAGGCAGCTATATTTTGAGGACTAATCTCACCTATTCCTTAAAGATAGCAAGGGATAGTTAAGGAATTCTCTGGGCTTTTACTCTGCAAGAGTTTACCCCTGAAAGAAAACAAAGAAATAAACACATAAAACTTAGCTGGAGCAGGGTGTTGGTGGCTCAACCTGTAATCCTAGCTACTCAGGAAAGCTGAGATCTGATGGTCATGGTTCAAAGCCAGCCTGGGCAGGAAAGTCCGTGAGACTTTTTGTTGTTGTTGTTGGTCATGGGGCCTGAACTCTGGGCCTGTATACTGTTCCTGTACTCTTCAGCTCAAGGCAAGTGCTCTACCACTTGAGCCACAGTGCTACTTCTGGTTTTCTAATGGTGAATTGTAGATAAGAGTGTCTCAATAAGAGTCTCTTGGACTTTCCTGCCCGGGCTGGCTTTGAACTGTTATCCTCAGATCTCAGCCTCCTGAGTAACTAGGATTACAAGTGTGAGCCACTGGCGCCTGGCTTCTAGAATTTTTTAAAAAAAATTTTGTCAGCCATGGGGCCTGAACTCTGGGCCTGGGCTCTGTCCCTCATTTCTTCAGCTCAAGGCTAGTGCTCTACCACTTGAGCCATAGTACCACTTCTGGCCTTTTCTGCTTATGTGGTACTGAGGAATCAAACCCAGGGCCTCAAGCATGCAAGGCAAGCACTCTACCACTGAGCCACCTTCCCAGCTGGTGAGACTCTTATCTCCAATTAACTACCAGAAAACTAGGAGTGGTGCTGTGCTCAAGTGGCAGAGCTCAGGGACAGCACCCAGGTCCAGAATTCAAGCCCTCTGACTTGGAGAGAGAGAGAGAGAGGGAGAGTGTGTGTGTGTGTGTGGTACTTAACTAGAAGTTGGTTTGTAGAAAGCCTTCCGGAACCATGCCTTTTGAGAATTTGTTTTCCCACACATGGCTGTCCGGCATCTTGCTGGCTCATGCCTGTAATCTCAGCTTCTGAAGAGGCTGAGAGATAAGGATGAAAGGTGGAATCCAGTCCAGGAAGGAAAGTCCTTAAGACTCTTATCTCCAATTAACTGGGGGGGGGGGGGGGGGGGGGAGGACTCACACCTGGATGTATATGTGTGTGTGTGGATCAAGCATAAAAGCTTGGGACAGTGCTCGGGTCCTCAGTTCATCCCCAGAACCAGCACACACAAAAACGAAAATTAAAAAAGAAAGCCAGTCACTGCATTTAGGGCTCACCCTTAAATCCAAGATAATTTGATCTTCAACTGTGTGTGTGTGTGTGTGTGTGTGTGTGTGTGTGTGTGTGTGTGTGTGTGTGTGTGTGTGTGTGTGTGTGTGTGTGTGTGTGTGTGTGTGTGTGTGTGTGTGTGTGTGTGTGTGTGTGTGTGTTGGTACTAATGCTTGACCTCAAGGTGTCATACTTTTACCTTTTTACTCAAGGTACTGGATCTCTACCACTTGAGCTACACCTCCTCTTTTAGCTTTTGCTAGTTAACTAGAGCAGCAAGAGATTTTTGGACTTGTCTCCCCAGGCAGAATTTTAGGCATGAGTTACTGGTGCCCAGCAGATAATTTGATGTTGATATCCTTAACTGAATTACATTTTCAATGACCCTATTTTCAAATCAGATCCTATTCCCCAGGCACTGGAGAGGAACACGGTCCAATCTCAGATGGCGCCAATGTGTTTCAGTTTTCAAAGAGCTGTGTTTCGTTCTTTGCATTGCCAGCTTCTTATTCTATGGCTTTTGTCCATTAAAAAAAAAAAAGCCACTCATGCCAGGTGCAGTGGCTTACACCACTAATCCTATTTAGAAGGCTGTGATCTATTCAGGAGGCTGAGATCTGAGGATCATGGTTTGAAGCCAGCCCATGCAGAGAACACCATGAGACTCCTTATCTCCAGTTAACCACCAAAAAGCCAGAAGTAGGGCTGTGACTCAACTGGTAGAGTGCTAGCCTTGAGCAAAAAGAAGCTCAGGGACAGTGTCAAGACCCTGAGTTCAAGCCCCAGGACTGGCACACCCACATAAAAAGACCACTCATGTGGTTGTCACGTTGAGTCCAGTCTCTGGCATTTGCCTCTGTTGATACCTGTTTGGGCTCACACATATGTGGATTCCATTTCCCCTGTTCCATTCCTAGAAGACAAAGAACTGGTACCCATTCAGGGCAACTGCCAGGACTCAAATTCTCCCGAGCTTGCAAATCCAATCCATGGGGATAGGCCCAGAGCCCAAGGAGCTTCCCTTCCCCAAATTAGGTAGAAGCTTGTTTTGAGGGCACATTAAATAGTTGATACCATAAGGACCAGAGATGGAGAAAGACTGGGTATAAGGAGAATAAATACTCTAGAATTCCTCCAGTTGTAGTTAGATGAAATGAGTCTCTGATTCGATTCTAATTGCTTTCTTTTCCTTTCCCTCTCGTTTTCTCTCCTCTTAGCAAACTGCCTAGCTGGGCTAGAGCTGTGGTCCCCAAAATATTTTATGTGACCGAGAAGGCGTGGAACTACTATCCTTACACAATTACAGGTAAGTCCTGAAATTTGCCCTGTGCTGCAACAGTAGCTGAAATTCTCTGAGTTGCCTCCAATTATCTGAGCAGAACCTTGTGGGGGCCTGTGGAGAAGAACACTATTAATGATATTTCTAGAGATTTGATTATCCTGACCCCCTTTCCCTTCCCACTCCCTGGGAGATGTCCACAGACTAGCTGTTGACTTGTTTTACAACATCCTGGCCCTTCTAAATGATGAGAATTTATAGAAAAGTGTCTAATGAGTCTCTCTCGCTGTCCCAAACATCCTTTTTCTCTTGGAGAATGTTAAAAATCCTTACAATCCATTTCCCTTTTAATGCAACGATAGTACATTCTCTCGACCACAAACTGTGGCCCCTACGTTTAGACAGTTGGACTCCTGTTCCCAAACACGTGAAAATTCAAGATCCCACTTCAAGTTCCCAGTAACAAGCTCTTCATATGGGTTATAAAAGCCACTTTCCCACTTAAAAGATTTCCTTGATGGGTAATGAAATGCTCAGCTGGAATTATTAGTCTTTAATTCTGCTCTGACAATGCCAACACTTCGGTTTTTAATTAGCCACAAACCTATGAGCTAATTGAATCTTGTCTTATTGTCCTCATCTGGCCAACCACAAGAGCATCCTGGGAAAAGTTCCAGACTCAGTACATCATAGAGACATTCAGTGTTTATGAATATCTCATGTTGTGGGGGGTTCTTTACCAGATTTTAAATAATTATACCTCACTAGGTGTAATCTGTATTTGTTAGCTTTGTGGTTTTATGTTCTCCTTAAGTGTGATCTAAATAATTTTCTTTTTTTTTTTCTTTTCTCTCTTCTCTACCTGGACATCTGGAATCAGAATACACAGTAAGTTTCATTTAATTGTTTTTACTTAATGAGAATATTTAATGAGCAAGATTCCTTGTATCTGTGTTATCCATTTCAAAATTTTAAAAAATAGGTATAACTCAGAACCAGAAATGGCTAAACATAGCCATTGCGTATAACATACATCATCGCATATAATGTAGTAATTTGAATACTCCAATTTGTTCAAGAATATTAATGCTTACTCAAACACCTTTGATCTTACCTTTACATGATTAACTTTTGTTTGTAATTTTGAAATAGCTTGGTAGCTTTATGGGTGGTAGTTTACTATAACCAGAAGAAGAAATGCTAGCAGTGTGATAGTAAAGAGAGTATGGTATTTGTTGGTGGAAGGTGGGCTCATGTTAGACACTAAAAACCAGGAAGACATGAACAGACAGCTGTGCACAGTGCACAGGGTAGACAGTCTCTGTGGCCTGATAAAATAATTTCCTTCCTGTCCTAAGAGACAGACTCTGTAATATTATTATTGTATTATTGTGTTGTTATATTCATTTGCTCATTTCCCTCAGTGGCCCCCAGGTCAAACCATGGTAACAAGAAAATAGTTAATAGAGCTGTGGGAAGAACTGATTTGATTTTTTTTTAAGGTAAAGCAGCATCAGTTTGTTTGAAAGTAAAAAGAAAGCCACGAAAGGGGGAAAAAAAGCCATTTGGAAAGGAGTCCCAATAATTGGAATTTTATTTATTTTATTTTTTGTCAATTGTGGGGCTTGAACTCTGTGCCTGGGCGCTGTCCCTGAGCTCTTTCGCTCAAGGTGAGCACTCTACCAGTTTGAGCCACAGTTCCACTTCCAGTTTTCTGGTGGTTCATTGGAGATAGTCTCATAGAATTTCCTGCCCAGGCTGGCTTTGAACCACGATCCTGAGTTCAGCCTCCTGAGTACTTAGGATTACAAGAGATACCAGTGCCTAGCTTAAAATGTTTATTTCCATCAAAATAACCAAAGAAATCAAGCACTAGTGACTCATGCTTGTACTCCTAGCTACTCAGGAGACTGGGCTCTAAAGAGCCAGCCTAGGCCAGAAAGTCTGTGAGACTCTTCTTTTCAGTGTACCACCAGAAAAACGAAAGTGGAGCTGTGGCTCAAAGTGGTAGAGCACTAGCCTTGAGCACCCAGGCCCTGAGTTCAATATCCACAACCAACCAAAAAACTAAACAAAAACAAAGGAAAGCAAGAGACAAAAAGAGGAATGGAGAAAAGTGATTTGTAATGTCCTCAATGTAAGGATGACAGGAACATAGTAGGAGCTCAATGCACAGTTGTGGAAAGACTGAATGAATGCGTGGCCAATAGCTTGATACACAGGCCACGTACACAGCGAGGCCTGACACGGGCTTCAGAGTTACCAAGGCCAACGGCCATTTACTATCTGCAGATCATAAGCAGAGCTCCCCCAATTGCCCAGGGGGTGTCTTCTCTGGGCTACAATCTCACCTGTCCTTTGAAGAATGAAAAACAGGAATAATATTCCAAGTTTGTCATTAAATTCAACTTACTTCACCTCCAGGGCTGTCGGTAGTTCCATCCCTTCATACCCGGAGAGTAAATATCTCTTGTGAAATGATAGGAATAGCATTTTTTTTGGTCAAATGTGTCTACCTTTAGAGGAGAAAAAAAGAGGGCAATAATTGTATGGTAAGATGCACATTTTAAATGTTAATGTTCACCGGGCACTGGTGGCTCATGCTTGTAATCCTAGCTCCTCAGGAGGCTGAGATCTGAGCATCTCGGTTCAAAGCCAGCCTAGGCACAAAAGTCCATGAGACTCTTATCTCCAATAAACCACTCAGAAAACCGGAAGTGGCGCTGTGGCTCAAGCAGTAGAGTGCTAGCTTTGAGCTGAAGAGCTGAGGGACAGTGCCCAGGCCCAGAGTTCAAGCCCCACGACCCACTACCCTCCTCAAAAAAAAAACAATCAAAGAATCACACTGGAACAAACAGCCATGTGGCAGAACTGGCCTTGGGGACTCAAGGAGGAGGGGTGAAGGAAGAGAGGCAAGGAAAAACACAAGACAGGAAGCGTGTAACCCAGAAGCCTGTCCTGCAGTGTGTAAGTCTAAAACCAGCCAAACGCTAGCAGGACCCCTGGAAGATGCCTCTGCTTGGGTTAGGGTTGACTCAGGAGGTGAAGTAGAGGGGGCACATACCTCTCGGTATTTTCAGGAAAACTTGTGACATATCCCAGGTACGGATGGCTTCATCGGATTAGCTGAGGAGAGAAAGTCATTGAAAGTAGGGCAAGACTTCCCGGTGAAGGTGGCACTGAACCAGGGGACAAGGGACAGAGGACATCCCCCCTGCACAGATCTGCTCTGTCGTAGTCAGCTCAAGCTGCTGTAACAAAACACCGCCGACTGGAGGCAGGGCTGCCACTTCAGTAGATACTTATTTCTCCTCCGTTCTGGAGACTACAAGTCCGAGGGGAAGATGCCGGGCTGATGTGGTTGCTAGGCCATGCTTCTCTTCTTGGTGTGCAAATGATTGCCTTATGAGGGTCCTCATCCTCTCCTGGGGGGAGGGGAGGCTCCACCCTCGGGACCCTGTCTAAACCAGATGACCTCCTAAAGGTCTCTTCTCCAAATGCTGTAAGTCAGGGCTGTAAGCAGAGGTGCTTAATCCAGGCAGGTAGCATTGTGGGTCTTGGCCTCCAGGACTCCCGGAAGGCAGGTGGCAGGTAGTATTTTGAGGGGGGGGGGGGTCCGGTCGTGGGGCCTGAACTCTGGGCCTGGGCGCTGTTCCTCAGCTCTTCAGCTCAAGGCTAGCGCTCTACCACTTGAGCCACAGCGCCACTTCCGGCTTTTTTCTTTTTGCTTATGTAGTGCTGAGGAATCGAACCCAGGGCCTCAGGCATGCAAGGCAAGCACTCTACCACTGAGCCACCTTCCCAGCCCCAGGTAGTATTTTGAATGTCCGGTCAACATAGGCGTTGGCTTCTCCATAGGAAATCTGAGTTGGTCCTGACTAGCTCACTTTTTTTTTTTTTTTTAACTTTCTAGTTTAAATCCAGAACAGCTTTTCTTGGCATCTCCCCAGGGCGTGGGGGCTGGAGCTGGTTCTCTTGCGCTCAGGTGCGCCCCCTGCAGGTTTGCAAGCGTGGGGCTGAGGCTGGAGGGAAGGGAAGCTGTCACAGACCATGTGTTCAGGCTCTGCGCGCAGGGTTTGTGACAGATGCTTTCAATTGTCTTCATCTTCCTGTTTAAAATGTTTTTTTTTTTTTAATTGAGCTCTTTATCCCCAGCCCTTTCATCTTTGTACCTCATTTTGATGTCTTTCTCAAGCTCGGTTTTTCTCAGCTCTGTACCCCCTAAAGCACAACTTCCCCAATACCCAATGCCAGATTCCCAAGGAAGAGCCTCACACCCTCCATTCCACCCACCCCACCCCCCTCAAGGGTTGAAAAACTCCAGACCAGTTCAGCCACCATGAGCCCTGACATGTCCACTTGGGACTGGCCTGTGTCCCGCTCTGACGGTCCAGCTGGTAGTCAGACCTTAGCCTGCCCTCATTTGCAACAAAAGTCAGGCAAAGAGAATGTTCTATGTGAGGTTTTCTGGACTTCCACATTTCCCCAGTTACCCCAAGAGATAAAAGCTTCATCACTGCGAGAAACCCTGTGTTTACGATTCTGTGGAAATACCATGTGCCCAGGAAGTGGAAAAAATGCCTTTAACTTGATTATGGAAAGAAAAAAAAAATCTTAGTTATATAGCAAACAAAGAACAGCACGATGAATTTCCCAGAGGACAAACTGTTTTAAACCAACATAGCCGAGTCACCAAAACCAGCCAAGTACTTCCAGACAGCCACCTTCCCAAGGAGTTGGTTTTATTTTTCTTAAAGCTTAAAAGAAAGAGAAGAGGGAGGCGAGGGTGTGGCTCACTGGTAGAACGCTAGCCAATGAGCGAAAGAAGCAGGTACTGAGTTCTAGTCCCTGTCTCAGAACAAAAGAAAAGGGGGCAAGGGGTGGAGAGCCTGTACTTGAAATTGAACATTGCTTCATAGCATCAATTCAGGCTCACTGGTAATGAAGGAAAAATGATTTTTCCCCCTTTTTGCGAGCATTTGAAGAGTCTGGCTATACTGACAGTGACCTAGAGTACACAGTTGGTGTATATGCTTTGTTACTGTGACATCTCGCCACTACAGCATCTTTTAAGAAGAATCTGTGAGACAGGCAAATGAATGCTTTCTGCTAGTCAAAATGCAGCCTTGCCACGAGGAGACATCCCATTGTCATCTGATATCTTAATTATTTAGGTGAAAGAGGAAGAAAGAACGTCCAAGAAGAGTTAAGTGACTTTTTCCAGGTGCTAGTACTAGGCTTGAACTCAGGGCCTGGCTGTCCTTAGCTTTTTCACTCAAGGTTAGCACTCTACCATTTGAGCCATGTACCTACTTGTGGCTTTTTGCTGATTAATTGGAGATAAGAGTCTCTTGGATTCATCTACCTGGGCTGGCTTCAAATCAGGATCCTCAGGTCTCAGTCTCCTGAGTAGCTAGGATTTATAGGTGTGAGCCATAAGGGCCTGTCTGTGAAATGGCTGTTTTTTGTTGGTCATGGGGCTTGAACTCTGGGCCTGGGCACTGTCCCTGCACTCTTCAGCTCAAGGCAAGTGCTCCACCACTTGAGCCACAGCACCACTTCTGGCTTTCTGATGGTTTATTGGAGATAAGAGTCTCACAGACTTTCCTGCCCGGGCTGGCATTGAACCATGATCCTCAGATCTCAGCCTCCCGAGTAGCTGGGATTACAGGCGTGAGCTACTGGTGCCCAGCTGAAATGGCTTTTTAATGACAGCCTCAAAAGGGACTGAGCCATCAGAGCAGACCAGAATGGAATAAAGAGTAGAGATGCTTGGAACTGAGCATGTGACCCTGACACAATCACCCAAGGTGAACTTGTCAATCTTCTCAGGAGTGGCAATGGGGACTAAGATAGTTCTTTTCTGAAAGCAGCAAACTCTCTCTTGGCTGGAATTTCACTCCCCATTTTGGCCTCTCAAGTAAGTTCTAGAGTGGATGAATGACCTTCATCTCTGTCAGCCTCGCCCTGCCTGCTCTGAGTTCCAGCCAAAACATCCAGTAAACCTCTGAATTACATAACCAGAGAACAGAAGTGAGCTCAGGGAGGGCTGTGTGGGTTACACCAGTGCTGCGGGACCGGCCGTGTTGAGAAGAGAATGACAGCCATCTGGCCACCTCGACTACCTACTATGGATGCTGAGAGAATCAAGTCTCCAAATGTCCCATAGAGAACCCAGATTATTAGCTGGTGATGAGGTGATTTTTAGCTCTGCACCGCAATTAACCCTAACTATCCAATGGGAGCAACTTCAGTCTAGAATTTTGAGGGAACCAAAAATACCCTTCCTTTAGAAATAGGACTTTTGTTTGTTTTTTTTTTTTGGCCAGTCCTGGGGCTTGAACTCCGGGCCTGGGCTCTGACCCTTTGTTCAAGACTAGCGTTCTACCACTTGGAGCCATAACACTGCTTCCAGTTTTTTGTGATTAATTGGAGACAAGAGTCTCACAAACTTTCCTGCCAAGGCTGCCTTTAAACTGATCCTCAGGTCTCAGCCTCCTGAGTAGCTGGGATTACAGGCGTGAGCCACCGGCGCCTGGCTAGAAACATAGCCTCTTATCAACAAGGACATGTTAGGGACCAAGTCAAATCAATAGTCTTTTAGTTGGGGGCACTGATGAGCCAGGTAGCAATGGACACCGGCTTGAAGAAGACCTTCATGGAGAGGCTAGTAGACACACAAGTCTCGTGGTGTAGACAGAGGCAGAGTGACCCAGCTTAAAAATCTTCAGCGTTCCGGAAAATCCAGATGGAGGCAAGTCGGGAACCATAACTACCATTTAAGATGATGCATAGACAATTAAGGAAGGAGAGGAATCACTAGATCTCATTATTACAGGACATCTCAGAGCCTTTATGATCCTCATGTACACAGCGAATCTTCCCAAAAGAAGGCTATGAGGTTTTGGATTTGATAAAATTATTTCTCTTAGGGTCAGAGCTACTATATGCCCATTAAATAGGCCACTGGATCAGTTCTGTCATACAAATGTTATTTTCAATATCAGTGGGCTGAGGCATTGCCTAAAGATTGGTAGTACTCACATATCTAAGTTTTTTGAAGACTGTCCAACAATGATGAACATATTTTCTTAAGTTTGGTTGGCATAGATATTCTGTTTAACCACCTAGGCAAAGGCACCAGTATTTTAGGATGAGGAGAGTTTGTATGAAACATTCGATTCTGTGATGGTCAGCCTTCCATCACTATAATAAAATACCCAAGCTAATTAACCTAAAGGAAAAAAAGGTTATAATTTTGGAGGCTTCAGTCCATGCTGATTGGCCCGATTGGGCTTGTGGTGATTCAGGATGTCCTGGGGGAGTGCCTACGAGCAGCACAAAACTCCTCCCCTTGTGACCACGAGGCCAAAGGGAGAAGAAAAAGCCGGGCTTCACGCCTGTCATCCTGGCTACTCAGGAGGCTGAGATCTGAGGATCGCGGTTCAAAGCCAGCCCGGGCAGGAAAAGCTGTGGAACTCTTTATTTCTAATAAACCACCAGAAAACAGGAAATGGCACTGTGGCTCAAGTGGTAGAACACTTGCCTTGAGCTGAAGAGCTCAGGGACAGCTCCCAGGCCCAGAGTTCAAGCCCCATGACCCCCCCACACACAAAAAAAGAAAAAAAAAGAGAGAGGGAGAGAAAGGAAGAGACCCAGTCCCACTAGAACCCATATCCTGGATGTCCAACAGCTCCCCATAATGCTACCCTGGGGATAGAGCCTTGGACTGGGGGAGACATTGGACACCCAGGCAGTAGCAGTGTCCACTTAGGAGATGAGCTGTTGGCTGTGTGGATGAGCTGACCTCTGGGGCTGCTGGCCCGCGGAGCCTGTCCCCAGGCCGGCCCGGAGCTCTCCCCCTCCCCGCAGCCCGGTAGCTCAGCACATGGTGGAGCAGGAACCTTGGCACCGCCAGGTTTGTTTGTTCAGCTTTCCATTTGCTCTTACTGTTCCCAAGCCCTTTTTTGTATTTCAGAGAAAATGAATTTGGCCATTTCGAGAGGAGAGAGCCGAAGATTAAGTGTGTTCTCTATCATAACAGAACTTTGTAAAGTTTTGTTTATATATATATATATATTTTTTTTTTAAATATCATTCAGGCAGTTTCTTTTTTCTTTTTTTGCCAGTCCTGGGCTTGAACTCAGGGCCTGGGCACTGTCCCTGAGCTGCTTTTGCTCAAGGCTGGCCCTCTACCACTTGAGCCACAGTGCTACTTCTGGCTTTTTCTGTTTATGTGGTACTGAGGAATCAAACCCAGGGCTTCATGCATGCTAGGCGAGCACTCTACCACTAAGCCACCTTCCTATGTGCCTATTAGGCACATTTTACATTAGGAACAGTTATCAGGAGTTGATTTTCTTTTTTTTTTTTTTTTTGGTAGTACTAGGGTTTGAACTCAGGACCTCCTGCTTGGCAGAAAGGTGCTCTACCACCTGAGACATGCCTCCCAAAATATTTTTTCTCTTATTTTTTGGTAGTTGGATAAATTCAACAAATCAGTTAATAAATGCAATGCATCTTGATCAATATCACCTCTTTCACCCCAAAAAAACATTTTTTTGAAGGCATGTTCAAAGATTTTTACTAGCAAATTTTTTCCTTTGATTGTTTTTCCAGTTACAGTATTGGAATTATTTATTTGTATTCTACAATTTACTAATTCCTGTGGAGTTGTGTTCAAGTTAGTGAGACCAGAAAATACAACTGGAAGGATTTAATGGGGCAGATTTCTTTCTGTAAATGTATAAGAAAGGTTGGGTGCCTATACTCCCAGCTTCTCAGAAGATGAGATCTAAGGATCACAGCTGGAAGACAGCCCTGACAGGAAAGTGTGTGAGACTCTCATCTCCAATTAGTCACAGAAAAAGCCAGAAATGGCGCTGTGTGGCTCAAGTAGTAGAATTCTAGCCTTGAGCAAAAGGAGCTTAGGGACAGCATCCAGGCCCAGAGTTCAAAGCCCAGGACTGGCAAAAACAAAACAAAAAATAAAACAAAGATGAATTTTAATATAATAAAATAGTACATTTCAAATTATTAAAGTGAATGCAAAGTTGGATTTGTCTTTTAGCCTTTGTAAACCCGAGCTACCTCAAGATGCCCAATAGCCTATTGCTGTACATACAGGCAGATATTGGTACAAGAATGCATCCATCTGCTGGGCTCAGTGGTACATGCCTGTAATCCCAGCTATTTGGGAGGTAACAGATCAGAGACTGGAAGATTACAATTTGAGGTCAGCCTAGGCAAAAAAGTAAGACCCTATCTCAACAAACAAGCCAGGCTTGGTGGTAAGCATCTGTGATGACTGTGAAAGGCCTAAATAGGAGGATCTTTGTCTAGGTTGGTCCTGAGTATAAACATCATGAGACCCTGTCTAAAAACAGAATAGGGCCGAAGGCGTGGTTCAAGTGGTAATGTGCCTTCTGCCGGCTTAACAAACATGAGGTCCTAAGTTTAAACCCCAGTGCTGGAAAAAAAAAAAAGAATACAACTATTTTTACTGCAGAATTATAAACATGATACGGTGGGAAATTTTAATAAGAAGTGTTGTTTTCCTTTGTCTGTTGTTGCTCTGGTACTGGGGCTTGAACTCCAGGCTGTCCCTTAGCTTTTTTGCCCAAGGCCAGTACTCTACCACTTGAGCTATAGCTCCACTTCTGGTGCTTTGGTAGCCAATTAAAGGTAAAGAGTGTCACAGACTTTCCTTCCTGGGCTGGCTTCAAACCACTCTCCTCATATCTCTGCCTCCTGAGTCACCAGGATTACAAGCATGAGCAAACTGCGCCTAGAAGGCATATTGTGTTCACTGAAGAATTTGCTACATTGGTTTTTGTTGGTTTTTTTTTAAGGGTGTGTGTGTGTGAATCTTTTAGTTCTCAACCTAGAAAGCCACCTGCAAATTCCCCACCTGGCCAGATGGCTACCTGTACCTGATTCATTCTCCTCGCTTTATTTACCACGCAGCCCCATGGCATGGAATGTGGTTGGCCTGTCTCTTTAAATTCTGGCCTCTCTTTGTGGTGTGAAGCTTATCAGTATTCAAGAGCATCCTCTCCTGATTTCTGCCTTGACAAGTCCAGCTCCAGATTGTACAAGCCTGAATTTAGTTTCCTTGCTTGGATATTTTCCTAGAAGTGCCAAGGAGCAGAGCATCCTCCATTCAGAAAACACGCTTCCATTCATGGCACCGTGGGCTTCCTCCTGCCCTTCCTCCTGCAGTGAGTTGCAGTTACCCGGCCTGTCAGGAGGACCCTCAATGGCTGGACTATGAATGAACAGAAGCCCCAGGGTGGGGCGCTGGCGGGGAGAAGCCAGAGCTGCTGCCTGGCTGGGCCTTGAGGTGGGCGGAATGGAAGCAGCTGTTTCCCGGCTGCCAGTCAGCTCTGCCTGGCCCCCTCCTGCTTCCTCTCAGCCTCCTCTTCTCTCAGATCCTCCGTTTTCTTGGCCACCTTGCCTTCCTCTACAGCCAGGATCTGGGAAGTCATTCTCAGATTCATCATGTCCACGTAGTGCCTTGTCTCTTTGCTTTCGAATCCTTGGACTTAGGTTGGTCACCAGTGGCTCATGGCCTGTAAGGCCTGGCTACTCAAGAGGTTGACATCTGAGGATCAAGGTGGAGGAAGAGCAGCCCTCTGCTCAGGATGGGGCTGTGTTCTCCTGGTGGTCTCCTGCTGGAGAAAGGTGTGGACATTTGCACACGCAGTGTTGTGAGCGATTCCATCTCAGGTTGACATTCTCTGTCTGCCCATGGAGGAAGATGAGTGTGAGATTATATAGTATAGTAGCAGGCACTCAGGGGCGTGGTCAGGACTCCAGATCCGAGAGAAGGTCAAGTTCAAGGGCAGTGTCACGTCACGGATGCCAGGCAGCGCAGGTTGTTGGCTCTCAGGCATGGTGGCAAGAGAACATACTGCATTCCGTGAGAGTCAAAAGGAAATGATCCTTTAAAGGCCTAGAAATACTTCCTCGAGCCTAAGCCAGCTCTGGCCTCTCCCATTTGATTCCAAATTCCTTGTCAAGTGCCTCTGTGAAGTGGGAGAATTTGGTTTAGAGATAGGAAGGAAGAAGGCATTGAGAATTTGGGCTAAGGTGACACACACGCACACACACACACACACACACACACACACAGTTACTCTCTCCTGTTATTCAAGAAAGAGTCCTACCATAGCACAGGCTGGCCTTTTTAGGGTACAGGGGATTGAACTCAGAGCTCGTGCTTGTTAGGCAAGTGCTCTTATTCCTTGAACCATGCCCTCTCCGAGGCTTTTTGTTTTTAGGTTTTTGTTTTGTTTTGCTTCCATATAAAGTCTTGCGCTTGGTCTGGGAAGGTGGCTCAGTGGTAGAGTGCTTGCCTTGCATGCCTGAGGCCCTGGGTTCGATTCCTCAGCACCACATAAGCAAAAAAGAAAAAAGCTGGAAGTGGTGCTGTGGCTCAAGTGGTAGAGCGCTCACCTTGAGCTGAAGAGCTGAGGGACAGCGCCCAGGCCCAGAGTTCAGGCCCCACAACCGGACCAAAAAAAGACCCAAAACAAAACAAAAATAAAGTCTTGAGCTGACTTTGCCTGGGCCAGCCCCAGACCATGATTCTTGTACTTCCCCCAAGCTGGCACCAACAGGGATGCGCCACCGTACCCAGTCTCCCTCAGGCTGGGAATTATAGCTGCGTGCTACCCACTGGGCTTTGAGTCCTCTTCTCGTGTGTGTGTGTGTGTGTGTGTGTGTGTGTGTGTGTGTGTGTGTGTGTGTGTGTGTGTGTGTGTGTGTGTGTGTGTGTGTGTGCGTGTGTGCGTGTGTGTGTGTGCGCGTGTGTGTGTGTGTGCGTGTGTGTGTGTGTGGCCTCACATGCTGAGCACAGCTATAACACTGAGCTGCCTGCTCCCGTCCCTGAATAAATCAACTAAAAAAGAAGAAGAAAGGGAAGAGAGAGAGAAAGGAAGAGAGAGGGAGGGAGGGAGGGAAGAAAGGAGGGAAGAAGGAAGGAAGGAAAGAAGGGAAGGAGGGAGGGAAGGGAGGGAGGGAGGAAGGAAGGAACTCCTGAGTTTGGACGCGAACCCTGGGACTACACCAACTTACTGAAAGAAAAAGAGGTTTACAGGAAAGAGACCTGAAATCTGTTTTAACAAGCGTGGCAGGTGAAGCAGCATTATGTGGGTTTTAGAAACACCATTATAAAGATATGATTTATATTTTACGTCTGAAGCTGGTAGAGGTTTGGTTTTTTGGGGGGGAGCTGGAAGAAGCTAGGTGCTTTGGAGAATATCGTATCCTTGCATGACAGTAAAGACGCTCTTCCGAGTTTTGCCACTCCTGTCTCTGCAGGTCAGGATTGCTGTCCCATGGCTTCATGCACAGGTTCACAGCCCCACCCAGCAGCGCAGTGAATCCCCCAGGCTTTGGACCCTTTCTCTTTAAGACTTGGGTTTGCTTACAGTGAGTTTTGTTCTCATAAGTGTTTCTTATTGCCATAGCAACCCTAATCAATCACAGGACCAAAAATAGCTCTTTCATGTTTTCTGAAGCGTGTCTGTAGTGAATTGGGAATGCAGCTCTACCCTGCGTTTTGTGTGCGCCGCTTTCATTTCCCGACACTGAACCTGGGAGGGTGCTGCATCTTTCCTGGCAGGTTCCCTCACCCCTTCCCAAAGCTCCCAGCGGATGTCTGAATATTCAACCAAGAAGCATCCTTTCTCTGTCTGGTGCTGGAGGCTTTAGAATGCCCAGTGATCACTTTTAAATAAGAGGTTTATCCCAGTGGACTCCATCGGGTTTGGAAGACCAGTTAAAAATGCACAGATAGCTGAGTGCCAGTAGCTCACTCCTGTAATCCCTGCAACTCAAGAAGCTGAGATCTGAGGATCAGCTTTGGAGCTAGCTCAAGCAGACAAATTGAGACACTTATCTCTAATTAACCAACGAAAGAGTCAGACTACAGGCATGGTTCAAGTAGTAGAGCACCAGCTCTGAGCGGAAAAAGCCAAGTGAGAGCACCCACACACACACACACACACACACACACACACACACACACACACACGAAGTATAGATACTGTAATGCACTAGTGTCTCAGGCCTGGAATCCTGGATACTTGGGAAACTGAGAATGAAGGAAGAGATGACAGTTCAAGGTCAGCTCAGGCAGAAAAGTTAAGACGGCTTCTCGATCCATAACTGGATGCATTGGCACATGCCTGGCATCCCAGGTGATAATGGAGGCTGAGATTGGGAGGATCATGGTGCCAGGCCAGCTTGTGTAGAGCTCTTTTGGGCACGTGCCCAGTTGTACTCCCAGACAGGAGCTTACCAAATTGAAGGCCATGGCTGATTAGAGGGGAAATGTTTGATTTTTCTACTGCCATGGAACATAGTTCCTATAATCTGAGCAAATTTGTCACAAGTTTGTCATCTCGCTCTTTCCATGACTCAGGAGTGGAGGCCAAGGTTAGCTCAATCCTTGGCCAGGTTGGAGGCTCACTCAGGACTGGAGGTCTCTGCAAGCTGACCCATGGTTGGTAGGCTTTGTGTCTTTTGACATAGGACTGTGGTCCTACTTTCTAGTCAGCCTTCCTCTAGTCCTGGCCTCCTGGCTGCTCACTCAAAGCCCATCAAGTAGACTCTGCTATTGTGTACCGGTGCCTCACGCCTGTAATCCTAGCTACTCAGGAGGCTGAGATGATCTGAGGATTGTGGTTCGAAGTCATCCCAGCAGAGACTTTTATCTCCCATTAGCCATCAAAAAGCCAGAAGTGGAGATGTGGCTCAAGAGATAGAATTCTAATCTTGGTTGAAAAGGCCAATAAGACCTGGGCACGGGTAGCTTATGCCTGTAATCCTAACGGCTCAGGAGATTGACACCTGAGAATCATAGTTCAGAGCCAGCCCAGGCAGGACAGTCTATGAGACTCTTATCTCCAATTAATTACTCTCCACCCCCCTCCCCCAAAAAAAGGCCAGAAGGAGCTGTGGCTCAAGTAGTGGAACACAAGTCTTAAGCACAAAAGCTCAGGGACAGCGACCAGGTTCAGAATTCAAGGTCCAGCACACCACACACACACACACACACACACACACACACACACACACACACACACACACACACACACACACACACACACACACACACACACACACACACACACACACACACACACACACACACACACACACACACACACACACACACACACACACACACACACACTCTCTCTCTCTCTCTCTCTCTCTCTGCAAGGCCCTGAAATCAAAGCCCTCCCCCCAAAATTCAAATTCAAAGCACCAAACAGAAAAAAAAAAAAAAGGTCTCTGCTCTTCTTAAAATGAAGCATTGGATCCTATGGCAGAATCTCAGGAGTGGCTGGCTCATCTCCTGGCTGTCAGAGGCTGTGAGGAGCCCCAAGGAATCACACCATGGCCCTTATGTGCATGGGGCTGCCCACCCAGGAGAGAAACTGCCCCAGCTCAGAATCAGGGCCTGGGTCTCCTTAGCTTCCTGTTCATCGAGTGGATATCAGCTTTCCTTTCATGTTGTGAGCCAAATGGCGCTTGAAGCAAGCCGAGTTCCACAGAGAGCATAGGCATCTTCCAACCTTCCTAGTTTCAGGAAATGCCTGTTCCTGATATCTCGTGAGTGTGTGTGTGTGTGTGTGTTGGGGCTTGAACTCAGTTGTGTGTGTGTGTGTGTGTGTGTGTGTGTGTGTGTGTGTTGGGGCTTGAACTCAGGGCCTTGCAATCTTGCTTGGCTTTTCCACTCAAGGCTGATGCTTTGCCTCTTGAGTCAGACCTCTCCACTTCCATTTCTTTTGCTGATTAGTAGAACCTAAGAGTCTCTCAGATTTCTGTGTCTGCCTAGGTTGGCTTTGAACTGTTGTCCTCAGATCTCAGCCTCCTGAGAAGCTGGGATTACAGGAATGAGCCGCTGGTACCTGGCTTCTCATATCTGCCTGCTTAGAACAAGTGTAAGTGGTTAAGTCAGGACCCTCAACTTCTTTCTCACTCCCACACTCCTGATAGGGTGTTTAGGCTAATAATATATTCCTCACTGCGGCAGAATGATTAATCCTAGGAACCAGTATCTGAGCAAAAAATGCAGTGAGTTGGGGTAGCTTGAGTGACTGATACACCATTCCTGATGTCAGTGGCTGTAGAAACCTTGTTGGAAAATGACTAAAACAGTTTGAGGGCTAAAGAACAAAGGTGTCACTGAAGAAGGGGTGGGCTGTGTTGAAGAGCCAAACACAAATCAAGACTGGCAGCATTCAAGGGACCCTCATTCAGAAATGGTTTGCGTTCAGTGGGTGTTTCTGTAGTGCTGGAATTTGAAGTCAGGACCTGGCACCCCCTAGTCAAGCCCTGTACCATTTGAGCAACATCTTATGTTGCGTTAGCGGCGGGGGGGGGGGGGGGGATAGTCATTTCCCTGATTCATCAAGAACAAGCAGCATAAAGAAATAAGCGGGCGATGGGAAATGGAGGGAAGGAAGTGTAGGTGTTTCTCTCACATGGTTTGTGTTCTCATCAGACTATGAATGGAAATGATCAGCTCCAGGATGGAGAGGGGAAATGGCTTGGAATAACTTGGGGTGGGGACAGCCGGGGAGAAATGGAAGGCTTGCTTGACAGCCAAGCTCTGCTGAATTTTTAGACACACTAACCTACACCGGGAAGACAGAAATTTATCTTCAGATGAACACGTCATCACATTAAAATTCAAATGCCTAGAGCCACAGAGACGTGTGTGTGTGTGTGTGTGTGTGTGTGTGTGTGTGTGTGTGTGTGTGTGTGTGTGTGTGTGTGTGTGTGTGTGTGTGTGTGTGTGTGTGTGTGTGTGTGTGTGTGTGTGTGTGTGTGTATTGGTACTGGGACTTGAACTGGGGGCCTGCCCTGTCCCCTTAGTTTCTTCACTCAAATACACACAGGCATGCAATGTCAGGAAAGTTCATCTGTGGCCAGTTCTCAGCCTCTTCTGGTACTAAGGCCCCTAGAGGTCTGAGCTGGGCTCAATGTCCAGCCACTGGGCTCTCCTTGCATTGATCTTACCTTGGCTGGCTTTGAACCTTGGTCTTCAGATCTCAGTCTCCTGAGTAGCTAGGATTACATGTGTGAGCCACTGTCACTTGGCCAACATTCCTGATTTTAACTTGAGATACTCAAACATACCAAGGCTCCAGGCAGCAGCCATCAGATATCCCAAGCGGTGATCCATCCCAAACCATCTGCCCAAGGACTACACACTGGCTGCCGTGGACTGGGCCTGTCTGGTGCTGGCCGATCCTCGTCTGCTTTGCTGAAGGCAGGTGCACCATCACCCGATAACACAACAACCCGAAGTCCTCAACTTAAAAATAACCACATCTGCTCATTTGCATCGGGAGCGTTGCATTTCATATTTGGGTTTTCATCCCTAATGCTAAAATGCCTTTGCCTGACCTAGTTACGTGGTTTCGAGGTTCAGTCGGTAAGAGCGCTTTGTGGTTTTCTACTTGGCACCCCCAGACCCACCCCCCACCCGTTACTGCAGTGATCCTCAGATGAATTATGGGCTCAAAAGTCCAACATTGATTTCCCTCAAGTCTCTTGGCTTTGAAGAGTGTCTGTCTGCCAGGACGTCTCTCCATCTTCAGAAGTCAATCCGAGCTCTGCTGCGGGGCGTGGGGTGGGGCAGCCCTCCAGGACTGGCGGCTCGCAGCCCTGCCCTGGGACTCCCTGGCACCGGGTGTGAGGGCAGCAGTTCCCGAAGAAGGTTGGAGCGGAGCCTGGAGAAGGTGTTGATGAATCATCCCAGGGCCTCATTCTGTATAACGGCGATTACTGGGATCGATGGCTTCGGTGCCTTCTTAGCCAGGGTTCAGGTGGCTTGAAGCACTGAGATTAAGACACATCGGAGCTAGATGCGCACAGGCATGCAGTGTTGGGGAAATTATCCAGGGCTAATTCCCAGCCCTTGCCTTCTGGTACTTAGGCCCATGAGGTCTCTGCTGTGGCTGGGGGGGGTGAAGCCCATGGGGGGAAAAGGAGGTCTCTTATGGACACGTGTGTGTGTGTGTGTGTGTGTGTGTGTGTGTGTGTGTGTGTGTGTGTGTGTGTGTGTGTGTGTGTGTGTGTGTGTGTGTGTGTGTGTGTGTGTGTGTGTGTGTGTGTGTGTGTGTGTGTGTGTGTGTGTGTGTGTGTGTCCGTCCCTAAGCTTAAGGTTAGCAATCTAGCACAACTCCACTTCTGGCTTGTATGTGTGTGTATATCTGTCTGTCTATCTGTCTCATTGGAAATAAGAGTCTCGTGGACTTTCCTGCCTGAGCTGGCTTTGAATGGCGATCCTCAGATCTCAGCCTCCTGAGTAACTAGGATTACAGACATGAGCCACTGTGCCTGGATTATTTATGGACTCTTAATGAGCTGTGAGGTAATGTTCACTCCAGGGTTTCTGACTCCGTGGGTCTTGGCGGAAGCCCAAGAATTGGCATTAGTAACAAGGTGAGCTAGGATGGTCCTGCCGTTACAGGGCCACACATCCTCTCTTTGAGAAGCACTAGGGTAATCATGCCGTGTTTGAACACTAGGACCAGGCTGCTCAGCTTTCAGCTGATGCACTAGCTGTGTGATCCTGGGCTGTTTACTTAACCCCTCAGTGCTTCTATTCTGCATTTTGAAAGCAGAGATGAGCCGGGCACCTGGTGGCTCACACCTGTAATCCTAGCTACTCAGGAGGCTGAGATCTGAGGATCAAGGTTCAAAGCCAGTACAGGTAGGAAAGTCTATGACTCTTATCTCCAATAAACCACCAGAAAACCAGAAGAGGCGCTGTAGCTCAAGTGGTAGAGCACTTACCTTGAGCTGAAGAGCTCAGGGACAGCGCTCAGGCCCAGAGTTCAAGCCCCAGGACTGACAAAAAAAAAAAAAAAAAAGAGATGATAATAGGATTTACCCCTGGGAGATTTGGCAAATATGTGAATGCATCTTGAATGTGTCAGGTACCCCATAGCGCATGCTCTGAGTGTGCTACATAAAAAGCCTTTTAGCGCTGGGATCCGATCAAGTCCAGTCTCATTTTCCCATCACCTGCAGCCACACCTCCACCTCCACTCCGCCCCATGGAGCCCTGGGCTTGTTTTACCCATTAGCCTCCAGCCCCATCTGTGGTGGCTGAGAAAGTCGCTGCCCAGCTTAGTACCGGCAGGAGGGTGTTTATCCCAGCATCCATCAAAGTCCTCTTCCCAGACTGCGCCAGTCCTTCAAAGCTCGACGCCGTGACAGGACAGCGGGACCCACTGAGCCCTGCCAGGCCCGCCCCACAGTTCAGCTTTCTCTCCCTCGCTGGTCCACCCAAGCAGAGAGGCTGCTGTTTCTGGTCAGAAACTCTGTTTCCTCCGCAGCTACATCCTGATCATTGCGCTTGGGTGAAGGAATCCTTCGCTGTGACTCACACACACACTTGGGTTTGATTTTGTGGGGACCGAATCCCAAGGCTTTGTGTACACACAGCCTGTACCCCACCACTGAGACACACCCCAGACATCTTGCACTCAATGTGTGTGTGTGCACGTGCGCGTGCGCTGCTATGGGGGCTTGAACTCAGGGGCTTGTGTTCATACTTGGCTTTTTTACTCAAAGCTGGCACTCTACCACTTGAGCCAAACCTCTACTTTCAGCTTTTTTGCTGATTAATTGGAGATACGAGTTTCAGATTTGTCTACCTGGGCTGGCTTCAAACTTGTGTCTTAGATCTCAGCCTCCTGAGTAGCTAGGATTACAGGTGTGAGCCATGGATGCCCAGCTTGGACTCTGTTTTTTATATATCACTTTAGCTTTTTTTGCGGGGGGGGGGGGGTTTTGCAGGGGTTCTGTAGTGGGGCTTGAACTCTGGGCTTGAGCGCTGTCCCTCAGCTCTTCAGTTCAAGGCTAGCGCTCTACCACTTGAACTACCGCGCCACTTCCAGTTTTATGAGTGGTTTATTGGTGATAAGAGTCCTTTTTTCTGCCCAGGCTGGCTTTGAACCGCGATCCTCAGATCTCAGCCTCCTGAGTAGCTAGGATTACAGGCGTGAATCACCAGCGCCTGGCTCACTTTAGTTTTTATAATGTCACTCTTAGATAATGCTTTTGATTCCTGTTTGAATACTAGGGTTCAGAGAAGTTATATGACTTCCCCAGAGTCAGCTGTTAAACAGCAGGTGTGTCTGGCCTGAGTATTCTATGACTATGGAAAGGTAAAGTGAGGTCTGAGCCGTGGTGGTCTCTCCCAGTGCTGGAGCCTGACCCTCGCTTCAAGGATTTGCTTCTCTATAGCCAAGTGGCAGGATCCCCTTGAACATACTCCTTCTGGAAATACTCTCTTGGGCCCTGTGGCCTTCCATAGCCATGACTGTCTGTGGTCTGACTGGAGAAATCAATCACGCTCCAGCAGCGGCTTTGCGTATCTAAACGTCCTGATGGATGTAGTACCTTGGCAATCTTGCTCTCAAATCGTGCTTGAAAGGAAGGGAAAGTCATGCTAATGGAAGTTTCCCTTCTCTCCACAGTGCTCCTTTCTGCCGAAATTCTCCATCCACATAGAAACCAAGTACGAGGACAACAAAGGGAGCAATGACAGCGTGAGTAGCTTGTGGCCTTGTTGTGTGCTGTGCAGCTGTGCGTTTCCAGAGTCTCTATGACCAGGGCGGGCGGCAGAGTCTGCGCCCAGGACCTCTGAGATGTCCTGTTTGGCCTGGTCCCTGTGGCTCATTGAGATGTGCTTTCCCCCAACCCCAAAAACCTCTGTGATCTTTACTTGCAATGACTATCATTAGAGGCGGAGAGGATGATGGGAAACGCAGCTCCCCAGGGTTTGGTTCTGACCATTGGATTCAGTACAGATGTTTTCAGCGGCTATTACTTGACTTGGAGAAGTGACTCGAATCAGATCTGTGTGGGACCCTGAACCTGATCTCTTAGCTCATGCTTAGGTGGGCCTATCTGTACATTCACACATATCCCACCCGAAAAAATCGGGGGCACCTAGGGAAAACCTTTACCCCACATGGCATTCTGACTCTTAGGCATTTGGGCCAGGAACTTGGTGTATTCGTATTGCTTAAAATCCATTGTCGAGAGAGAGAGAGAGAGAGAGAGAGAGAGAGAGAGAGAGAGAGAGTGTGTGTGTGTGTGTGTGTGTGTGTGTGTGTGTGTGTGTGTGTGTGTGTGTGTGTGTGTGTGTGTGTGTGTGTGTGTGTGTGTGTGTGTGTGTGTGTGTGTGTGTGTGTGTGTGTGTGTGTGTGTGTGTGTTGTGGGACTTGAAGTTAGGGCCTGGATGCTGTCCCTGAGCCTCTCCATGCTCAAGGCAAGCGCTCTACCACTTGAGACACAGTACCGCTTTCCAGTTTTCTGGTTAATTGGAGATAAGAGTTTCATGGACTTTCCTGCCCAGGCTGGCTTTGAACCACGATCCTCAGATCTCAGCCTCCTGAGTAGCTAGGCTGACAGCCGTGAGCCACCAGCCCCAGGCCTGATGTGCTGTTCTGACTCTCCCGGGCTTCTTTGTTCTTGAGTAATTAGGACTGCAAGCATGAGCCACCAGCGCCTGGCAAGGGCTCCAGCTCCTCTTCTGTCCAGAGTGGAAGCAGAGTTCAGGACTGGTGGGCAGAGGTGGGCATCCGCCTGCCTCCACACGCGCTGCCAGGTTATTTAATAAAAGCTCAGTTCATTTCTCCATGCTCTGAACGTCAAATCTTATCATTCGGTTGCCATCCTTCTTGCCACTATCTCTAACCTGATTTCCTCCCCTACCTGCCAAAACTTTAATGAAATGGCTGATGATAAGAAGCAATAATTAAATGGCAAGACGATAGTGATAATCACATGGATTAGTGGCGGAATAGAGCACATGTTATTATCTTATTATCAATGATCATATAAGTCATATTTTTACACCCTCCAAATTCTAGTTAAAAAAAGGAACAAGAAAGAAATAGTGTTTATAGGATGACTAGCTAGAAATACTGCTTCTCGATTAAAAAAAAAAAAGAAAGCTAATAAATTGGTGCTTGTGCGAACCTGCAAACTGTGATTACTATAAGCCTGGCCAGCAGAGGGGGAGTTCTCTCCCAATTGAGACCCGTTTATGTTACGCACCTACTGAGGAGAATTATTTAAGCCTTAATGAGTGCTGGGCGGAGGCTGGCACCGGACCAAAATGAGGTTCTGTTGTTTGTGTAAGGCCCTAATTCTGGGTTTAAGAGAGTCATTGCTCAGCTCGGCCTGGCTCAGCAAAAAGCTCAGCCATGTGTGTGACACCTGCTGCAGGTGACTGGGGTCCCAGGGGATAATGGGGGTGGCCTGGCCCCTATTCCTTTTTCCAAACAAAACCCCAGCGCCTCTTAACAGCAGCGGCTCTGACATCACCTGAGAAGTTTGACCATTGGCTCCCGCCTGGATTCTCCATCCCCACCCCCTCTCACCCCGGGGGGAGGGGGTTTCATTGCCTTCGTTGGCCCCACTGCAGCTACCACGGAGGAAGGATCTCATACACACCCTTCCAGGGGGCTGAATTCTGGGTGTGGTTGTGGGCATGCTTGTAAAAATGGCCCATGCTCTGTTTGGCTTGACCATTCGAGCCTCAGCCAGCCAGCGACTAGCTGGGCAAGTCACCTGAGAAGCTGGCAGTCATGGATGCCCCCAGGCTGGCCTGTGCTTTGTTTTGTTTAATCTGTTAGTATAAAGGTGAGGTACCGAGGGGTTACAGTTACGTAAGTCCGGTCACGAGCACATTTCTTTTTGGACAATGTCACCCTGCTTTGCTTTGCTTTTTTTTTTCCTTCTTCTTAATGCCAGTGTTGGGGGCTTGAACTCAGGGCCCAGGTATTGTCCATTTGCTCTTTTGTTCAAGGCTGGTGCTCTGCTAACAGCTCCACTTCTGGCTTTTTGCTGGTTGATTGGAGAAAAGAGTCTCAGACTTTCCTGCCTGGACTGGCTTTGAACTACACATTGCAGCCTCCTAAGTAGCTGGGATTATAGGCATAAACCACAGACACCTGACCAGGCACGAGGATTTCTAAAACTCTCCCAAGGGGACCTAAGGGACAACATGGCTGAGACCTAACAGATTTAAGACACAAACACTCAAGAAAGCAAAATCTTTGGATGCCTTTTCTTTTCCTACTGCTGAAAATAGAACATTTTCCAAAACGCCTGTTTGGCTGTAACCACCACCCTGCTGTGTGGCCCAAGACACCGTATATATTCTTATTAGTCACATTATCGACAAAGACAGTATTCCTCAGCTAGGAAAGTCCGATAAGCAAAGAACGTCTAGTTCTTTTTCAGTTCCTGGAAACTAAGCTCTGTCTTTCACAGAGCTCTCCCGAGAGGTTGACTGAAACAAGTATTTGGAATTTATTTACTGCCTAGTTCATCAAGGTTGGAAGGAAAGAACACAGCATTGTTCTAGAGACCAAAAGATCATTCCAGCTCCGGCTCTGTGACCTTCAGCAATCCTATTAACCGACTGGAGTCTTGGCTTAACAAGAAGATAGAATAAATAATGCTTGTATCAAGCTGGGTGCCGGTAGCTCACACCATTTGAAGCCAGTCTGAGTAAGAAAGTCCATGAGACTCTGATCTCCAATTAACCAGTAAAAAGTCAGAAGTAGGACTGTGGTTCAAATAGTAGAGCACCAGCACGCCTTGAATGAAAAAGTTAAGGGACGGCATCCAGGCTCTGAGTACTGGCGCATGCGTCCCCACACACGAACGCAATAATGCCTCTGTCAAAGCGTGGACGTTTTCTAGAGGTTCGTTTATATGGAGGTTCTTTTTAAACTGTAAGTTCTCATACACATACTAGAGGTAGCCACTGGGCCAGCCATCCTGTGAATAGTATATCTTGGATTGGCTGCGATAATGGTGCTTTGTTCACGAGGCTGGTTTTGTATGAGTTGTTAGTCATTTGTGGTTGTGCACCTGTTACTGGAAGGTAGGCACTAGGAGAGGTGTTGAGGATACAGCCATCAGACAGAGACCTGTGGTCCCTTGCTCCTGGAGTAGGAGAATTCAGACCACAAGCCAGCAAAGCAAGGAAGGAATCGCAGCTGTAACTGTCACAAAGGCAATAAACAGGATAGAGAGCCACGTGGAAGCCATGCAGTCAGAAAGGCCTCTCACAATGCAGGACAATTCCAAGTGGGTCTGAGTTTGGCACAGAGCCTGCCATCTGCTGGTTTTCCAGGCCAGGGGTGCAATCATGAGCTGAGGTGCAACATTCCACCCCAATTCATCTATCGAAGCCTTCAGAATATGATTGTGTTTGGTGGCAGAGCCTTTAAAGAATGGATTCACTTCAAACAAGGGGATTAGGGTGGGGCCTAATCCAGCATCCTTGTGAGAAGAGAAAACTTGGGCAGTTAAGGAGAAGTTGGTGCACATGCGCACAGGAGAGAGCAGCATAGTGAGTTGGCTGACTGCCAGACTAGATGGGAGGACTGGGGGGTGGGGAGGCGGACAACCAACCAACCTTGCCAGCAGCACCCTGCCCTTGAGTTTTCAGCCTCCCCAGGAACTGTGAGATGACTCAATTTTGTTGTTTAAGCTGCCCAGCATGTAGCAGTATGTTATAGCATTCACAGCACAGGAAGGCAGAGACGCTGAGGGCAAAGACCTTGGTTCCCTGACAGTCAGAAATTCCAGGAACGGATAGAAAACCATTGCCCAGCTGGGCCCGGGTGGTTCACGCCTGTAATCCTAGCTACTCAAGAGGCTGAGATCTGCAGATTGAGGTTCAAAGCCAGCCCAGGCAGGAAAGTCCATGAGACTCTGATCTCCATCCAGTGAACCACCAGAAAACTGGAAGTGGCGCTGTGGCTCACGTGGTAGAGCCCTGGCCTTGAGCTGAAGAGCTGAGGGACAGTGCCCAGGCCCAGAGTTCAAGCCCCACGTCCAACAAAATTAAAAAGAAGATCATTTCATTGCCCAGAGGGAAAGAAGGTAGAGAAGTCGATGAGGTTGAACAGAGGGGGAAGCCAGATCGTGGAAGGCATGTGGGGCTGTGGCAAAGAGTTTGGATTGTAGTACAGGGGGAAGTTAGCCCAGGAGTGTAAGCCAAAGAAGGGCATGACATGCCTTACAGAATGTTTTGAAATGAACTCTTTATGTTGGTGATCATCTTAGTATGCAGTAATGTTGTATAGATGATGAGCGCAGTTTCCTTCCACTGTGCACCACTCCTACCCTAATGTGAACATGTCCCTAACTTTGGTGTGTTTGTCCAAAGTACATACTTAGTGCAAATTTCGCCACTTTTCCCCTGAAGTCCTAGGTTCTATTCCGGAAACAACAGTAGGATTCCATGTTGCATGATTTATCTTTTTTTTTTTTTTTGGTTGGTCATGGGACTGGAACTCAGGTCCTTGGCTCTGTCCCTGAGTCCTTTTTGCTCAAGGCTCTACCACTTGAGCCATACTCTACTTTTGGCTTTTTGGTGATTAAATGGAGATAAGAGTCTCATGGACGTTCCTTGTCTGGACTAGCTGCAAACCATGACCCTGGGATCTCAGCCTCCTTCCTGAGTAGCTAGGATTACAGGTGTGAGCCAGTGACTCTTGGCCCTAATTGCTTTCGAGTTTAACTGCTGATTATTACCTTACATTAGTTAAGACTGATTTCCACAAACAATGGGTTGTTGTTGGTTTTAGGAAATTAGGCTATTCCATTTCCTTAAGTACAAAGGTTTCCACACAAATGGAGTTTATTCTCTGGGTGCCACCTTCACCAGAGTTGCATAAACATCTCCCGGCATTGAAGGCTCATCGTTCATGCCCTGGGGAGAGGGCCAGAGATGACCTCCTCACCCCAAATCGCTTACCCTGGGAGCAGCCAGCTGCCAGGAAAAGCTTCATCATGTCGGGGAGAACTGTCTCTATCTATTGTTTTTTTAATCGACAACAAACAGTCCTCATGAAGTGCGATGCAGTGTCAGCATTTGTAACGTCAAGAAGGCAATGCGGCAAATGCGATGGTTAGTAACGCATTTCAAGATGTACTCAAAAATTAAATTATAAAACAGACGTGCCAGGGAGAACTGGGAATTAAGTATTTGCTTTATTTTTAGATATGATCTCTGATGTCTTCAACTTTTATGGCTCTGCTTTTAACCGTGGATTATTATAACCAGCCACCTACGAAATCGGTAATTTTCTCTAATAAGTCAGAAGATACTTTAAAAAAAAAAAAGAAGAAGAAGAAAAAATTGTATAAAACACCACTCCCATTTGTACTTTGGCAAGATTGTTTTCTACTTTGTTCCATGCCACTGTACATCTATGTCCAGTAGCATTCTTTTGAGGGCAATGAATAAAAGCAGATCATGTCTGATTCCTTGGGAGGTAGCTGTTCCTATTTGCAGTACATCTGAGAGGTGGGTGTTTTTGTTTGTTTGTTTTAAATGATCAAAGAGGAATTCTGTCCAGCAGCCTAAGAGTTGGCTTCCTGACTCAGGTATAATCACAGTGTTTCTCACCTCCGTAAAGAAGCTACAATTATTGCTTGTAATGATTACTCTTGATAGATACAACCCAGCGTAAGTGTTTGTTTTCTGTCTGGCCTTAGTTCAACTATGCTGTGCTGACGTAGTAGTACTAAGAGTTAAGAAGACAGTTAAGCAACATGGCTGAAAGCAGGACAACCGGAGACAGTGCCAAATTATGATTGGGAAACTGGAGAGCAAAGCTAGGAGAGGCTTATTTAAGTAGCAGCATCTGAATGACCATTTTATAACTGTTGTGGAAATCACTGAGTCACCAGGAGACTGACACCATTGAAGGAAGCGGATACTGGGGAACAGCACATGCACACTATTGCACAATATCACTGCAGAGATTACACATTAATGATCGACGCCACAGGGAGCAAATCTTGTGTAACTGATCATAGAGCAAATGGGCATACTGTGTCTCCCCGTGGGACACACGGCCAGGGACCCCCTCCTTGGATTGACCTTTCCATGTTTAACCCGAGTTCAATCGTAAGGAATGAATCAGACATCCAACTGGCCCAACTTGTTTGAAAAATAAATTCTAAAAAACCAAAACCAGCCAGACACAGGTGGCTCACACCTGTAATCCTAGCTACTCAAGAGGGGAGAGCTAAGGATCGTGGTTTGAAGCAAGGCGGGGCAAAATAGTCCGTGAGACTCTTATCTCCAGTTTACTGGCTGGAAGTAGAGCTGTGGCTCAAATGGTAGAGCATCAGCCTTAAGTGAAGAAACCAAGTGAAAATGCCAGACCCGAGTTCAACTCAAATACAAATGTGCATGCACGCGCACACACCAAAACCAAACAAAAACCTAGGAACCACCTAAAAGAACTTGACAACTGAATTTAATGCCTGAGTCTTTTTTTTGTGGGGGGAGGGGAGGTCCAGTCATGGGGCCTGAACTCTGGGCCTGGGCGATTGTCCCTCAGCTCTTCAGCTCAAGGCTAGCGCTCTACCATTTGAGCCACAGCGCCACTTCTGGCTTTTTCTGCTTATGTGGTGCTGAGGAATCGAACCCAGGGCCTCATGTATGCAAGGCAAACGCTCTACCACTGAGCCATCTTCCCAACCCCTAATGCCTGATTCTTGATTAGATCCTGGGCTGGAGAGTAGGGGATAAGAAGCAAAGAAAGATATTGGATTGGGTGCCAGTGGCTCACATCTGTAATCCTAACTACTCAACAGGCTGAGATCTGAGGATCACAGTTTGAAGCCAGCCTAGACAGGAGAGTACGTAAGATTCTTATCTCCAGTTAACCACCAAAAAGCCAGAAGTGGAGCTGTGACTCAAGTGGTAGAGTGCTAGCCTTACACACAAAAAAGCTAAGGAACAGCTTCCAGGCCCTGAGTTTAACCCCATGGCAGGCGTGTAGGCACACATGCCTATGCGCACATGCACACACACACACACACACACACACACACACACAAAGTGTTATGAGCGTAAATAGCATCTAACAATCATGAGTGACACCTTTTTTTGGTGGCATGCTGGGTGGGTGTGTCGTAGATGCAAGGCATTAATTCAGCATTCATGGACGTTCATGCGTCCTTCTTGTGGGTCTTTAAGTGTTGAATGGTGTTTGCCTAGAACCGCTTACCCTGAACTGGATTCTGCAAAAGAAAGAGTCATTGTTCGGCCTCGGGGACTGGAAGGGTCTGGTGATAACTTTGTCCAGGGTGCTGATGAGCTTTGTAACAATACAAATGACTTGCTAGATCTCTGTGAAGAGAACGGTGGGATCACCTTCCTGCTGTAGGTACAGAGCCAGCCCCTTTGTCAGATGGATTTCTTTCTTGAGTCCCCGGATGCAGCTCTGAGATAAACACACCTGCAAGGACAGAATTCCTGGCTGGCATTTAGTCTCTAAAACCAAACTGTAAGGTAGGCCTGTGGAAAAGGAGCTAATGGTTTCTAACAGACATTATTTTAAAGCCGTTTTTTCCTTTGACGTCACCGAGCATTGCTTACATCTGCTGTGACTTGCTTTCTAGCCAGGCGGTGTGTCAGCTGTTAACCTCCAAATTCTTCACTTGATCTTCCTAGACTGCCCCAAATATAATCGGAATGGCATTAAATCCTTAAATCTGACTTAAACCATCTCTCCCCCACGAATACCTATTGAAGACCTATTTATATTGCACCCGATTTTATAGCCCCATTAAATGTAAACTTGAGGGAGCTGCATCTGAAAAATTGCCATCTTGTTCCTAAACTTTTAAAGATGGTTATAGTGTGTGTGTGTGTGTGTGTGTGTGTGTGTGTGTGTGTGTGTGTGTGTGTGTGTGTGTGTGTGTGTGTGTGTGTGTGTGTTTGCTGATATACTGGGGCTTGAACTCAGAACCTCTTATTCTCATTTGGGCTTTTTGGCGGACACTCTACCACTTAAGTCACAACATCTACTTCCAGCTTTTTGGTGATTGATTGGAGACAGGCTTCAAACCATGAGCCTCAGATCTCAGCCTCCTGAGTAGTAGGATTACAAGCATGAGCCACCAGCACTCAGCTCATAAATATATTTGAGGTATGCAGACCATTATGTACGGTAGTTTTAATTATCTTTAGTTACGTTGATCAGATTATTAGAGATAATAAACAGAGGTCAAGAAGTGTCAGCTAAATGCCATCACATAATGGATATGCATTAGTGAAACCAAGTAATTGGATCACCTGGTGCTAAAAATTATGAGACTGGTAGATAGATAATCACTGGATTCATGTCTGTTATACATTAGAGTTTGTTACTAACTCACTTCACCTTGTTTGGCAGATCAGAGCTATAGTGAAATACTGAAATGAAAAATGAAACATAGTAAAGAGACTCTTGAGGAATAAAGGATACTGAAAAGGTGTGTGTGTGTGTGTGTGTGTGTGTGTGTGTGTGTGTGTGTGTGTGTGTGTGTGCGTGTGCGTGTGTGTGTGTGTGTGTGTTAGTAACTTAATTTTAATCTATGGGGGAAGTCTTGTTTTTAGCACCCAACTAAATTTGCTTGGAACCATCTGGGTTTCTTGGAAGAGCTGATATACCAGTTGCACACACCGCATGCCTTTGTTGGGGCTTTTTGTAACAGTTAGAAAACAATATTGCTGAGGCTGGTGGTATAGCTCAGTGGTAGAGCAAATGCTTAGCAAATGCAAGGCCCCGGGTTCAATCCCTGGCATCAGAAAGAAGGAAAGAGAAGGGAAGGGAAAGGAAAATAAAGGAAGCTGTTTGGTACATAAACTGAATCAATACAGATGTGGGCTACTGAGCTCGAGCCTGGGATCCCAGCTACACAGAAGGCTGAGAAGGTCTAAGGATCCCAGTTTGAACCCTGACCAGGTGGAAAGGTCCATCCAAATTTTGGTTTTGGTTTTGTCGGTCGTGGGTTTTGAACTCTGGGCCTGGGCACTGTCCCTCAGCTCTTCAGTTCAAGGCGCGCGCTCTACCACTTGAGCCACAGCGCCACTTCCGGCTTTTTCTGTTTATGTGGTGCTAAGGAATCGAACCCAGGGCCTCATGCATGCAAGGCAAGCACTCCACCACTGAGCCACCTTCCCAGCCCAAGTCCAGATTTTATCTGCAATTAGCCACTAAAAAGCTGGAAGTGGAGTTGTGGCTCAAGGTGGAGCCACAGCCTTGAGCACAAAAGCCAAGAGACAATGCCCAGGCCCTGAGTTCAAGCCCCAGTACTGGCACAAAGAAAAAAAAAGAGAGAGAGAGAGAAATACTCTTATAAAAGAGGGACCCTGTCCCCTTCCGTGGAGTAGTCAGGAGGCTTGATTAGACTTGTCACGTGCCACAGATGGGAGAAATCACTGTCTGTTGTACACACGCTATACGGTCTAGAGAATTTTGTTATATATAGCTGCTTGAACAGACCAAGGCAGGTGAGGTTGAAGAGAGGTTCTGTTTTTATCCTGTTGAGTTCAAAGTGCTCATGGAAAATTTAGTGAAAAACAACTGGAAGGAAATTGGATGTATAAATCGAGGGCTGAGACCTAGAGGTAGAGATTTAGAAGTCATAAAGCAGAGGTAGCTTTAAAGCTGTAGGAACAGAAGATATTTCCCACAGGACAGATGAGTGGGAACAGGAAAAGAAGGTCAAGGACAGAATCCATGAGAAGAGGGATATTCAATGGGAAGGGAAGGGAACAGCATCCCTTGAAGATGGATAAGAAGGCACACTCAGAGAGGCAGCAGGAGAATTGAGATGTTTTAGGGTGACGCTCACAAGCCCAGGGAAGTGAACCCAAGGAAGGCACTGTACCAAAGACAGCCACAGAGTACAGTGAGCCCAGAACTTCAGAGATCCTGTGGGATCAAACCATTATGAAAGCTATCCATGCCAAGTGCCTGTAGCTCACACCTGTAATCCTAGCCACTCAGGAGGCTGAGGATCACCTTTCAAAACCAGCCCGAGGAGAAAAGTCCATGAGAGAATCTCCAATGAACCACTAGAAAACCAGAAGTGGCACTATGGCTCAAATGGAGAGTACTTGCCTTGAGCTGAAGAGCTCAGGGTCAGTGCCCAGGCCCAGAGTTCAAGCCCCACAAGCAACCCCCTCAAAAAAAAAGAGGAACAAAGACCAGAACACACCACACAGACTCCCTGTCTGCTGCCACACTAATGTCCTACACCACTTCAAATCTCAGCCAGCAAGAAATCATCACAAAACAGGAGCCTTCAACTCTGCACTCTAGAACGAGAGCCCAAACACACCTCTTTTCTTTATAAATTTTCTCAGCCACCGGTATTTTGTTCTAGTAACACAAAATTGTCTAAGACAAAAGGCGAGGCTGACATGCTTATAGCAGGATGCTGTGGACACAGATGTATTTCTCATGAAAATGATCAGAAGCTGGGAGAAAGACCTGCGGGGGTAGGGGGTGAATCACTATGATGGGGAAAAAAGAGACCCCGGCCCCAGAAATTCAAAGGCAGAGGAAATGAGTTAGAAATAAAACAAGGCAATGGATGAGCCGAGGCCTGTTTGGCAGGGTCCAAGATGAGCAAAGAATGCTCTTCTTAGAGCCAAGTGTGGCGGCGATGTAGTTTTCCTACCTCTCGGCCCCCATGTGCCTCTCTGAGCGGAGATCAGATGGGGAAGGACATCTCAAAATCCCCACGGCCAAGACTCCTCAGCATCCCCCCTCCCTCCGCCCCACAGAGAGAGCGTGCACACTGCCGAGGCTTTGGCTAAGGCCCTTCATGCATCTTCCACAGTCTGACCAAGACCTTGGATGCATGTCACATGCCAAGTGACAACCAGAAACAGATCTGGCTCCAAACTCAAGAGAGCCCACACTGGGATTTAATTGTGAATTTCTTCAGCCTTGCGACTTCATCCTGCCAACTTCCTGACCTTTGGTTAATGAAGATTTTTCACTTTGCATTGGCATTTTGTATCGAAGGATACTGGTTCTAAGTGAAGGCAGCACTGGGGGCCCTCTGGTTTGTGATGGGCATTCTTGACCACTTGAGGCACACCTCTACCTCCATCGTTTTAGTGGTTAATCAAAGATAAGAGTCTTACAGACTCTTCTTCCCAAGTTGGTTTCGAACAGGCTCCCTTAGATCTTAGCCTTCCTGATAGCTAGGATTAAAGAAATGAGCCACTGGCTCTCAGCTCCATAGATAGCTAGCTCTTCACACCAGATTGGAGACTCTTGTAGTACCAGATAGAGCAAGCACCTGTGTGTGGTGTGAGGAAATCCAACAAATGCAGGAGGCAGCCCCAGAGCCCCTGGTAAATACCAGCACAGAAGAAGAATACAAAACAGTTAATAGTAGCATACATGAGCTCCGTACTCACAACACACAAAAAAAGGGCAAAAGGCAGGGAAGGGCCTCAGGCTCCATTGCTTGGCTTGCTTGCTGATGGCTGGTGCTCCACCTTTTAAGCCATAACTCCAGCCCAGGTTTTTTGGTTTTTTTTTTTTTTTCTTTTTTTGGGGGGGGTCCGGTCATGGGGCCTGAACTCTGGGCCTGGGCGCTGTCCCTCAGCTCTTCAGCTCAAGGCTAGCGCTCTAACACTGGAGCCACAGCGCCACTTCCGGCTTTTTTTCTTTTTGCTTATGTGGTGCTGAGGAATCGAACCCAGGGCCTCATGCATGCAAGGCAAGCGCTCTACCACTGAGCCACTTTCCCAGCCCCTTTTGGGTTTGTTTGTTTGTTTGTTTATGGTTAATTGGAAGTAGACTTTTGCAGATTTTTCTGCCCAGGCTGGCCTCAGATTATGATCCTCCAAATCTCAACCTTCTGAGGAGCTAGGACTACAGGCATTAACCTCTAGAGCCTGGCTGTGGTCTTTTAATTCTTCACCTGCTCAGAAACAGATCCTGTGACCAGAGGGGACCTAAAGGGGATTCCTCACATTGAAGAGAGAATTCTGCCCTAAACCTGCTGGCTGCCTGAATAGGACCATGGGTAATAAATGAGAGAATTATTCAATAGTTGGGGTTCAACCATCTTCAGCATATTAACAAGTGCGTGAAAAATGGGATCGAGGGAAAGGAGAAGAAGAGTGAAAACAGAGAGAGATGTTCTTTATCAAACATTGGAGAGAACATTTGTTTCTCAAATACCCCTCACATCATTAATCTTGGTTCTTGTTGTTCAGACAAGTGACCCTTTTTATTTTTATTATGTTGTGCTGGGAACTCTACCCAGGACCCTGGCCGAGACTCAGTGAGCACCTACTGCATTCCTAACCTTCAGGGGATTGTTTTGTTTTGTTTTTGGTTGGTCTTGGGGCTTGAACTCAGGGCCTGGGTGCTAACCCTGAGCTTCTTCACTCAAGGCTAACGCTCTACCACTTTGAGCCACAGCTCCACTTCCAGTTTTCCGGTGGTTCATTAGAGATAAGAGTCTCACGGCTTTTCCTGCCCTGGCTGACTGAACTGTGATCCTCAGATCTCAGCCTCCTGAGTAGCTGGCGTGAGCCACCAGCGCCCGGCTTGGATTACTTTTTTTTTTAACTGTAACCAAATTTAAACATCTTCTAAGAGAATGGCCAGCTAACTAAGATATAATAATAATAATAATAATAATAATAATAATAATAATAATAATAATAATAAATTATTACACTAAGTAATATAGGCTCACAAATGCAGGCAGGAGACCTCTGGGGAGCCCTGTGAGACTGGATGTGGGGTGGGGTCTTGGCCTAGAAGACTTGTCTCTGTTTCAGACACAATTGAAAGCCACGCTTGCTAATAGAAACCTTGGTACAACCTGCTATCTGCCACCACGATATTAAACTGGCTCAGAGCCAAGGACAACACGTGGGAGCAGCGGGGGAGAGATTAGCATCGCATGGGAGATTTTAGGCTCAGGGCCAGAAGAGGTACTTTCCTCCCCACTTTTCATTAAAAAATAAGAAGAAGAAGAAGAATATGGGAAAGAAATAGGGAAGGTACACAAGAATCCCTTTTAGCCCCTCTGTTCTCCTGGGACAGTCAGATATCTATGGACATAGATCATTGGCTGTCAGAGATCTTGGCTGTGGCTTGACCTTGAAATGACCTCCACCATGACTCTTCCTGTCCTTGGCTGGCCTGAGTTTGGAGAGAGGGAGCTTGTTATCTCAGCACAAGGGAAATAATCATCACAGAGGCCTGTTTTCCACCTGGACTTAGAGGAATCATTATTTGAGCAAATAATCTGAGCAAAAAAAAAAAAAAACCTTCTCATTGCTACCTCATCCCACGCTGATCCAAGGAAGGACACACAGTGATTGGCTCCCAGGTACCTGCTCCCTGGGGCTGAAGCTGGGCACTGGTGGCTCACGCCTGTGATCCTAGCTACTCAAGAGGCTGAGATCTGAGGATCACAGTTCAAAGCTGGCCTGGGCAGAAAAGTCCATGAGACTCTTAACTTCCGATGAACCCCCAGAACACTGGAAGAGGAGCTATGACTCGATGTGGTAGAGGGCTAGCCTTGCAAAAGAACTCAGGGACATCACCCAGGCGCTGAGTTCAAGCCCCATAACAAAACAAAAAAAGTCTCATGGATTTTTTTTTTCTGTCCAGGCTGGCTTTGAACTGTGATCCTCAGATCTCAGCCTCCTGAATCACTAGGATTACAGGCTCCACAGTGCTATCTCTTCTCCTCATTTATGCCCTATAGCACCCACTGCGGGTAGCCTGAGCATTGCACCTGGGCAGGGTTCTTTGTTACAATGATTCTAGATGCTGCGCCCAGAGCACTTGCTCTTGCCAAACCAGCGCAAGATGTCTTTGGGGAAACTGCTAAACTTTTCCTTTGGGAGGAAAATAAAAGGTTCAAACCTAGCAGGAAGTTTGCCAAGAATAGAACTGAGATGGCAGATTCACCGATGGTTCACATTTTTCCCCATTTGCTATGTCCCTTTGTAAATGTTTACACGTTGTCCTTGGAGAATAAGTTCCAGGCACCTTGACCCTTCACCCCTCGTGACGTCATTGTGGTTGTCCTAAGAACACGGGTTTTCCCTTACATAACCACAGGGCCATGATTCAATTCTGCAAGTTTAACATGGACATCATTGTGTGCTATTTACATTTTGATAATTATGCCAATAATATCTTTTTATAGCAAACAACAGCAGCAGCCTACATGATTCATTCATGTCCCAATACATGCTCTCAACACTGAGTTCTGCTGTCACTTTCTTGAGTCTTTAATCTGGAGCTGTTCCTCAGGTTTTCCTGGGGGTTTTTTTTCGGTGTTTTTTTAAAAAATGTGTTTTTAAAATACAATTTTATTGTTTTTATTAAGGTGTTGTACAGAGGGGTTATCATTTCGTAAGTCAGGTAATGAATACATTTCTTTGTTTCGTTTTCTTTCTTTTATTTTTTTGCCGGTCCTGGGCCTTGAACTCAGAGCCTGGCTTCTTTTGCTCAAGGCTAGCTCTTTACCACTTGAGCCACAGCACCACTTCCAGCTTTTTCTGTTTATGTGATACTAAGGAATTGAACCCAAGGCTTCATGCATGCTAGGCAAGCACTCTACCACTAAGCCATACTCCCAGCCCCTCCTGGGTTTTTCTTAATGCTGTTAGGAACACAGGCACTTGGTGGCTGTCCCTCCTTCTTGATTTTCCTTGTCTGTGATTAGATGAACACGGGGTGCCCCGGGCAGGGGCTATGTAATAGACTTGGTGTATTATCCAAATGGCTTTGGGGATACTTTGTCCTCTCTTGGTTGTCTGTGCTGTGTTCATCCCAGAGTAGGAGTTGGGGGCTGGTGTGAGGGACCACTGTTGGTAGGAGTTCACACAGCCATGTTCTAAGCCTGCAAGGCCACCCCAAGACAAAAAGCCGGGGCAGCTGTGGACTCCCTAGTCTGAAAAATGCCATTGGGAGCAGCTGTGGAGAGCTGGGCATGGCGGCTCTCAGGAGGCTGAGGCGGGAGGATCACTGAGCCTGTGAGTTCCAGGCCAGCCTGAGCAGCTGTGAAACCTGTGGCTTATGCCTATAAGCCTAGCAAGTCAGGAAGCTGAGATGTAATGATTGAGATCCACAATCAGCCCAGGAGGAAAGTCCGCGAGATTCTTACCTTCAACTAACCACCCACAAGCCAGAAGTGGGCTATGGCTGAAATGGTAGAGTGCCAGCCTTCAGCTTAAAAAAAGCTAATCAATAGCACCCAGGTCTTGAGTTCAAGCCCCAGTAGCAGCATCAAAAAACAACAGAAAAAATGGACAACAGATATGGATCTGTTGGGATTAGTAAAAGCAAGCCAAACTTCTGGTAGGTCCTAAATTCAAGCCCCACTACCAGCATTAAAATAAAAAAAAAAAAATCCAAAGCAAAAACAAAAACAAAAAACAAAAGCACAAAAGATGTGGATCTTTTTTTTTTGGTCAGTTGTGGGGCCTGAACTCTGGGCCTGGGCACTGTCCCTCAGCTCTTCAGCTCAAGGCTAGCGCTCTACCACTTGAGCCACAGCGCCACTTCCAGCTTTTTTTTTCACTGCTTATGTGATGCTGAGGAATGGAACCCAGGGCCTCATACGTGCAAGGCAAGCGCTCTACCACTGAGCCACCTTCCCAGCCCAAGCTGTGGATCTTATTGGGTTGGACAAAACAATCCAAACTCCAAGGCTTCCTTTTGTACCTAACTTGGGTGTGTCACTTGGGTGATTTGGCCTCTTAAATAATATATCCATGCTACTTTTCCATTTTAACTGCCATGAGTTTAGTGAAGGCCCTGATCCCTTTTCTAGAACAACCTCTTATTAAACCCATCATCACCTGCACAGCTATTGAGAGGAAAGAGGTCAATGTAGTCTCCAATTCTGACCATTTTTTATAGTAGTTCTACTTGTAAAGACAGAATTCCAGTGCCTAGGATCATGAAATAGCCAACATTTGCAGAATCTTCAGTGTCAGCATTTCCTGGGAGCTTGATCTTGAGACCCACTGAATCAGAACTTGCATTTAAGCAAACAAATTGCCTTGGGTGATTTCTGAGCCATAGCAAAGCACGGGATGAACTGATAGAACATGCTAGAAGAACTTGTTCTGGATTAAAAAAAAAAAAAAGTTGCCCCTTAGGCTCTGTGGTCCAAAGTATGGAAGATGATTCCCAAATTACTTTCTAATTTGAGAATCAGTCCTAAATTCAATTCGAAGTTGTTTGCTATTGTTGTTATTTTTCCTCAAATACTCAGAAATAAATTTCATGGATAGGCTTAGATGAGATTTAGTGGATGAGATCTGAATTTTATGTTCTACTCGCACAATTCTTTTTTTCCTAAACTTTGACATCTGCTACTACTTCTTGGCTTGCAAAACCATCTGCTAGCCGACAACAACAAAATGAGTCGACAACCAGTGAACACAGGCTAATGTTAAAAATCAAGGTTTATGCTTAGGCACTGGTGGCTCATACCTGTAATCCTAGCTACTCAGGAAGTGAAGATTTGAGGATCATAGTTTGAAGCCATCCTGGGTAGAGACGCCTTTGAGATACTTACCTCCAATTAACCAGCAAAAAGGTGGGAAGGGGAGGTGTGGTTCAAGTGGTAGAGTACTGACATCAGGCAAGAAAAATCAAGTGAGATTGGAGTTTAAGTCCCAGTATCAGCACACACACACACACACACACACACACACACACACACACACACACACACACACACACACACACACACACACACACACACACACACACACACACACACACACACACACACACACACACACACACACACACACGACTAAAACTCAAGGTTCATGGAATTTAGCAGTTCTGTTCCACAAAAGCAACAACAAAAGGAAGTGTTGAGGGTTATTTACAGGAATGCTAATAGAGTGTCTGAGAAATAGCAAATGAATGAGACTTGTTGGCTGTCTAGCACATTCACTGTGACCCAGAGCTTCCTGGGCTTCTAGTACTAGAGTACTTAATGACACTTCAGGGAAGATCAGCCTCTTAGTGTGTTAGATCAGCCTCTTAGGGTGTTGTTCAGACTTGCAGAATTCAGCAGAACATAAGGCTTCTTCCCACCCCCACCCCCCTTTAGTGGGCTGGGTGAGTAAAGGCACCATCTCGCTCTGTGCCCAGCTGGTCTAGAACTCACTGTGTAGCCCAAGCCAATGTCAAACTCATGATCCTCTTGCCTTCAACTTCTGGAACGCTAGGCTTACAGGCATGTACCACCACCCCTGGCTCAAGTCAAAGGCTTTTACTGTCACCTGTTAAGTTTATTTAGTAGGTGTCTAGACTGTTGTTCATGCCGATTGAAACAAGCCATCTACTATGGACTCTCAAGGTTGATAAGGTAGTTTTTTGTATACTAGTTTTCTGTTGTTGGTGGCATTTTATGTTGACAGTCCTAGGGCTTGAACTCAGGGCCTAGGAGCTGTCCCTTACCTTTTTCACTCAAGGCTAGCTAGGATTCTACCACTGGAGCCACAGCTTCACTTCTGGCTTTTTGCTGGTTAATTGGAGATAAAAGTCTTGTGGAAGCCAGCCACTGATAGCCCATATCTATAATCCTAGCTCCTGAGGATCTGAGGATCTGAGCCATTCAAAGCTAACTCTGGCGAGGAAAGTCCATGACACTCCTGATCTCCAATTAACCATCAGAAAACCAAAAGTGGAGCTGTAGCTCAAACTGGTACATACTAGCCTTGAGCATAAAGAGCTCAGGAACAGTACCCAGGTCCTGAGTTCAAGCCCCAAAACTGACAAAAAAAAAATCTCATGGGAGCTGGGAATGTGGCTTAGTGGTAGAGTGCTTGCCTAGCATGCCTGAAGCCCTGGGTTCAATTCCTCAGTACCACATACACAGAAAAAGCCAGAAGTGGCACTGTGACTCAAGTGGTAGAGCCCTAACCTTGAACAAAAAGAAGCTCAGGGACAATGCCCAGTTCCTGAGCTCAAACCCCAGGACTGGTCCAAAAACAACAACAACAACAACTCATGAACTTTTCTGCCCAGGCTGGCTTCTAACTGAGACCCTGAGATCTCAATTTCCTGAGTAGCTAGGATTGCGGGTATGAGTCAGTCACTGGCACCTGGCAGGTAGGTAAGTTTTAAAACAAAAATCCTAATGGGCTTGTTGCTATTTACTGCTTTTACCCACATACAAAAAGCTCGAACTGGTAGACAGTTGTTCTGTTTAATTCTGAAGTATTATGGCTGTGTGGCCCTTACATTTAACAGAAGTACCTAGAGTTGAGCCAAGCACCTACCAGAAGTTACACCCCCTGCTGCTCCCTCCAGGGAGATTGAGGCCCCTGAGGGCCCAAGAATTAAATTCTAACCAAACGTTATCTGAAAATGAATTCCCAGTTACTCATTATTGCTTGACTGAAAGGTGACCACAAAGTCACTGCGATCTTGAGATAGGAGCTGCTGTGTGCGTAGAGACCGGAGGAGGAAACAGTGAGCAGGGTGTAGAGAGGAAGCTGAGGCCTTGGAGAGGAAGCAAGGGCCTGCCAGGGAAGGGAGAAAGTTCTAGATGAGTGAGTTATGGGCAGAGGCAGTATATTAAGTCCATAGCTGTGGGAAGTGCCTTTGCACCCATTATCCCTACTCACCCTGAAGGCTCAGTGAGGGGCAGGAACTGATAGAGTGCCAACTTCCACATGATGAAACAGCACCCTGGAAAAGTTTCTAGAAGTTTCTCCCAGCTCAAAAGTCCTGGATGAAAACTAGATATTTGGATTGCTGGGCTTCCCTCTCTCTACCTTAAATCAACATATTCTAGAGAGCATTAAAGAAACTGGTCTGTGGCTGGGCACTGGTGGCTCACGCCTATAATCCTAACTCCTTGGGAGGCTGAGATCTGAGGATCCTGGTTCAAAGCCAGCACAAGGCAGAAAGACCACGAGATCCTTTTATTGCCAGTAAACTACCAAAAAGCCAGAGGTAGCTCTGTGGCTCAAGTGGTAGAATGCTAACCTTGAGCAAAAGAAGTTCAGGAATAGCACCTAGGCTCTGAGTTCAAGCCCCAGGACTGGGACAGGGACACACACACACGGACACACACACACACACACACACACACACGGACACACACACACACACACGGACACACACACGGACACACACACACACACACACACGTCCTGTTTATTGGGAAGAACATTTTTGAGTGGGTGTGTGGATGAAGAATGGATGGATGAATGCGGAACTATATCCATATCAAGAGAAAGAAATTAGCCAGGCATCAGTTGCTTACGCCTATAATCCTAGCTACTCAGGAGGCTGAGATCTGAGGATCAATATTCAAAGCAGGAAACTCCATGAGAGACTCTTACCTCCAATAAACCACTCAGAAAACTGGAAATGGCGCTGTGGCTCAGGTGGTGGAGCGCTCGCCCAGGCCCAGAGTTCAAGCCCCATGACAGAGAGAGAGAAAGAGAGACAGAGGGGGAGAGAGGAGAGAGAGAGAGAGAGAGAGAGAGAGAGAGAGAGAGAGAGAGAAACTGAGGTAGGTTTAGTGGCCCATGGCTGCCTGACACTCGCTCCCTCTCTCCTTCCCTCCCTCCCCGCCCACTGTACTTGTGGAGATGAGTGGAGATTGCAGGGCCTGTCCAGGAAATGGACTGCTGGGATTTGGAGCCATCCAAGGCTGCAGTGCTGGACCAGAAGGGAGACAGGGAAAGCAATCATGTTTCTACCTTAGACCTTTAAAGGACATAAAGTGAAAGAGGCGTAAATCTTGGAGTCAAAAGCATCAGGAGGTGAGGGTGATGAATGTGTCTCTGCTGCGTTAATTGGGGATCAAAGCAGAGATTGGCATTTGAGGTTGTCCTTTGACATCAGCAAATCTGGACTTCCAGCAAAAATGTCTGTGCTATCCAAGAGATTTATTAGGTCGTTAGCAATCAAAGATGGACATTTTATTGCAGGTGTTCTCTAGGTGGTATAAATTACAAGGAAATGAAAAAGAAGAGACAAAAGGAAAGATATTCACTAGGAAGAAGATTGGTTCATTTATATTACAGCCCTATAGCGAAAGCAATTCAGACCTTTAAAGTAGGCTGAGAGCATGGTTCGAACACAAAGTCCTGAGTTCAAATTCCAGGGCCACCAAAAATGAAGGGGGGGTCTGAAGTCATAATATTCAATACATATCCTATGAAACTCAGAACATTCAGGAGACGGGGTGGGTTGGGAGAGATGGGAACAATTCAGGACTGACAACAGTCAAGATGCACTGTACTTGTAAACTGATTTGTTGAATAATTAATTCCCTTGCACAACTACTTGAAGACAATAAAAATACATTGTTGTTGTTTTTTAAGAAAGAAGTTGGGTGCCGGTGCATCACGGCTGTAATCCTACTTGAGAGGCTGAGATCTGTAGATTGTGCTTCACAGCTAGCCCAAACAAGAAACTCTTATCTCTAATAAGCTCCTTAAGCTAGAAAGGGAGCTGTGACTCAAATGATAGAGCATTCACCTTGAACAAAAGCAGCTCTGGGACCATGCCCAGGCCCTGAATTCAAGCCCGAGGACTAGTGCAAAAAGGAAAAAAACGTAGAATGTATTGGGAGCCAAGTACTGTGATGAACACCTTAAAATCCCAGCTACATGGGAGGCTGGGTCGGGAGGATTGAAACTTTGGAGCCAGTCTGGGCATGTAGTGCCTGTTCCAAAACACCATAGGAAGAGGCTAGGGATGGCGGTGGGTGCAGAATCGCTTACCTAACTAGAGGAAGGCCCTAGGTTCTCAACTCTGAATTAAAACAAATAAATCCTGGTAGGTGATTGGCCCTTCACACTGCCTCGTCACTGACAGGATGCTTTCCCTGCCTTGTCATTGGCCCCCGGGGCTGAGCAGCAGGGAGCATGTTCTCACTTTACAGATGAGGAGAGAGCCAGCCGTCCCTTGCCCTCCACCTGTCACCTGACACCCAGACACACAGCCTGACCTGCCCCTCCCCCCCTTCATACCAGCTTCTCTGCGCCTTTTTTAATTATTATTATATCTTCTTGTGTTGGTTTGGTGTCTCTTGCCTTTGTTTTTTGTTTTTTTAAGTTTACCCAGAGCCCCGTGCGGGCTAGGCAAGCACTCCATCCCCGGCAGTAAAGATGTACTATGATGGAGATAGGAAGCTGGCTTCCTTTATTAAGAAACAAAAACAGAAAAGATTGTTTTTTTTTGTTTTGTTTTTGCCTGTCGTGGGGCCTGAACTCTGGGCCTGGGCGCTGCCCCCCAGCTCTTCAGCTCAAGGCTAGCACTCTACCACTTGAGCCACAGTACCATTTCCGGCTTTTTCTGCTTATGTGGTGCTGAGGAATCAAACTCAGGGCCCCATGCATGCAAGGCAAGCACTCTACCACGGAGCCACCTTCCCAGCCCAAAGACTGTTCTTTCTAAATGAATTCCTGCACACTTAAAGCTGATTCTCAAGAGCAAATGAAAGCTGGTGTAAGGCCGGGGTGAACTGTGCTCTCTTCCCCCATGGGGAAAAGTAGAATCAAGGGGTTCAGCCGGAGCTGGTACTGTACCAGTTCCGAGCCTCCGGATCTGGATACCCCACCTCACTCTCCTGCCATCTGGGTACTGGTCCAAGTCTCTTCCCCTTGCCTGAGGTGCTCCTTCCAGAGTCTTCTACAGGCCCTAGGTGAGGAACTGAGCCAGAGGCCCTTGCTTAAGTTCTTCAACAGTAGATGAGATCTCTTGATTCTTTTTTTTGGGTCCGGTCTTGGGGCCTGAACTCTGGGCCTGGGCGCTGTCCCTCAGCTCTTCAGCTCAAGGCTAGCGCTCTACCCCTTGAGCCACAGCACCACTTCCGGCTTTTTTCTTTTTGCTTATGTGGTGCTGGAGAATTGAACCCAGGGCCTCAGGCATGCAAGGCAAGCACTCTACCGCTGAGCCACCTTCCCAGCCCCGATCTCTTGATTCTTTAGTGGCTTGGGACTGGCACCAAGTGCATCATTTTTCCCTGAGAGGCAGCTCAGGAATCAGCTGGAAGGAGACACAGGCGCTGAAGTTCTTCAGGACATTTGTTGGGGGTAAACAAGACAGAGACACGCTGGCCTGTAGCAGGCCAAGCCAAGTGTGACCTCTGAAGACCACCAGTCTTGGATTGAGAATGGGGCTCAGTGGTAGAGTATTTGCCTTGCATGCAGGAAGCCCTGGGTTTGACTCCTCAGTACCACAAACACAGAAAAGCCAGAGTTGGTGCTATGGCTCAAGTGGTAGCATGCTAGCCTTGAGCAAAAAGAAGCTCAAGGACAGTGCCCAGGCCCTGAGTTCAAGTCCCAGGACTGGCAAGAGAGAGGGAGGGACGGGGTGAGGAAGGGAGAGAGAAATGAAAGCCAGCAGTCTTGTGCACCTGTATGAAATGGGAAAGAACCTTGGCAAAGGCTTTGTAGTTTAGGCTCCCAAATGGGTTTCGGGACTGAGAGGCTTCAAGTCACCTGGAGGAGGCAGACACCAACACGGAGGCTATTGAAGGCCAGGCCCTGGGAGCCCTTCCAAGTTCAATCGCGACCTGTCACCCTTACGAGAACACCAGCAGCCTGCGTTCCGTCCTCAGCGCCCACCGTGTGAGCTGCGATCAGAGAGGACAGGGGGAAATGAGGGCTATTTTGAGCAGAGCTGCTGAGACTTATTTTGGGAGCCGTTATTGATCCTGCTGCGGGGAAACTGCCCGTGTCCCTGCGAGGTGTTGGATGTTGACTCTCCCAAGCCGCCAGCCCAAAGGGAGAATTCACACTCTGTACCAAAATTAGCCAGCCTTTCTAAAAGGAGCCTTGTTACAGCTGCCTGGGAGCCGAAACTTAGAAGTGGTTGTGTGTGTGTGTATGTGTATGTGTGTGTGTGTGTGTGTGTGCGCGCGTGCACGTGCATGCACACACACTGTGAAAACCTTCTTAGTCTATGAATCAAGTATTTGTAACCTGGCTTTAATGTAATTCTCTGTCCCTGTAATGAGCTGCTGTGACCTAGAGTGCCTGATTAGAACCCCATTTGAACCTTTTTGTCTTCTGTCTCGGTGTCACTTTGGTGACAATCTCCTAGACCTTCTGGCTCACCTTTAATGGTTCCCAAATGAGTCCAGGGGTCACCATTGTGTCCAGCGTGGGTCGTGGGACTTTGGCTTGTGATGTGAAATTGTTCTCAGCTCCCTGCCCAGCTTGCTGGCACTCCAAACCCTAGTACATACGTGTTTCTTGCCTCATGGGCTCCTTCCTGTAGTTCCTGTAAACCCTCCCCCCCCCATCTCCACGCCCCAAGACCTCCACCTCCCCCACACACACAGTCCCAGGCATCTTTCTGGCCCTATTCTCCCTGCCCGTGTCATGATGGCTTTTTTGTTGTTGTTGTCAGTCATGGGACTTGAACTCAGGGCCTGTGCGCTGTTTCTGAGCCCTTTGGCTCAAGGTGAGCACTCTACCACTTAAAGCCCACTGCAGCAGCTTTCTAGTAGTTAAAGGGAGATAAGAGTCTCACACATTTTCCTGCCCGGGAGCTGGCTTCAAACCATGATCCTCAGATCTCAGCCTCCTGAGTAGCTAGGATTACAGGCATGAGCCTGGCCCTGTTTGGGTTTTTTTGAGTTTTCCAACTCAAAACTCTTTGAGCAGAGAGAACAAAATGGCTACTTGTCCTCACTGGAGATCATCCAGGACATTGAAGCTTCTTGTTCAGAGTGTAGAGGGCACCATGGCCCTCACCCTGGGTAGCACAGCCCACCAGGTGACAGGCACAAAACAGCAGAAAGAAATCTCCTCAAGGCTCTGAAGGCCAGAGGCTGAACTAAGGTGTCCGCGGAATGCTTCCTCTCAACTCCCCCTGAAGGCCTTCCTTGTTGCTTCCAGCTTCCGGTGGCCCAGGAGTTCCTTGCGCAGTGCATGAGTCATTCCCGTCTCTGCCTCTGCGCGTGCAGCTTTGCTCTCCAGTGCCAACAGTCCTGCGTCTTACCGTTCCTGTTTTCTTTTTGCGCCAGTACTGGGGCTTGAATTCAGGACCTTGTGTTCTCAGTTGGCTCTTTACCTCAAGACTGCTGCTCTACCATGTGAGCTACACTTCTACTTCCATGTCCTGTGTCTTTAGTGAATCTGTTACCATCTCTTCTTTTTATAAGACACCAAATCCAGGATTTCATTCCAGGATCCTTCACTGCAAAGACCCCGTCTCCAAATGAAGTCAACATTGAGGCTCTTGGCAGCCCTGAGTTGGGAGACAGATACTATTTAATCTACTCTGGGAGTCTAGAGATCCGAATTTAAGGAAGAATCACAAACCAGAGATCCCATTTCTGAGTGTGGACCCTGGGGAAATGAAAACTTGGTATTCACCCATGCTTTAGCAGCTCTGATCAGAGGCGAGGATAAACAAACAGTTGTGTTGACCACATAATGGAATAGCACTTAGTCCTGAAAAGGAATGACCTTGGAAATGTGCAAGACAAAACATGGGGATGGAGAACAGATCTGTGGTTAGCAAGGCTGGGAGGGAAGGAGGCGCTATAAATCTTTCTTGGGATGATGGAAGAGTTCTACAGGTGAACTGTAATGGTGGTTCTTAGAACCTCTTGTGTGTTCAATTAATGTATCTGTACATTCTACTCCCTAAATATTGATTAACAGCAAAAAAAAATTAGGGTAGGGATAGGAGGTTTCAAATAAAAGGCAAGGGATTGCCACTTATATTTGTGAATAACTAGGTAGCACTAGATTTTAGTACCAAGTTGAGTTTTCATATTTGATCCTGCCCAAAGTTAAGATATGTCTAATCTTCTGGGCGGTTGCTACCTTTTTCCTTGCACTTGACTATATTTCTCAAGTTAAAAAACATCTAGTTCCAGAGAAACTTTTTCTAAGAACGGGGCAAAAAAGAAAAATGAAAACAACTCTGGAGGGTGTGACTTCCTTGTGGTTGCACCCAGGAAGGGGCCAGACTAAACAGTTCTACTGCTTCTTTCTGAGTGCTCAAACTGAGAATGAGCGGAGCGTGGTGACGCACGCCCATCATCCCAGTACTCCCAGTTCATCAAATGAATTTATTCCAGTTTCCTCACCCATTCCCTCACTGTGGAATACTTTAACTTTTTTCTTTAAACCTCTATTATCTTTTCTTCCTTTTGTCATTCCAATAATAATGCAATGACAGTCTTCATGCATAAAGTTTTTCTTCCAATGGGAATTATCTGTAATCCTAGTAGGAGGCAGAGATCTGAGGCTCACAGTTCAAAGTCAGCTCAGGCAGGAAAGCCTGTGAGACTCCAGTTAACTACCAAAAAAGCCAGAAGTGGCACTGTGGCTCAAATGGTAGAGTGCTATCCTTGAGCAGAAAAATCCTAGGGATAGTGCCCAGGCCCTGAGTTCAAGCCCCATGACTAGCACAGAAAAGAAAAAAAATTCTCCAAGTGTAAACTTTGTAGGTAAAAAATATATGAAAATTAGCCAGGTACCGGTAGCTCACACCTGTAATGCTAGCTACTCAGGAGGCTGAGATCTGAGGATCATAGTTCAAAGCCAGTCCGGGCAGGAAAGCCTGTGAGACTCTTATCTCCAATAAACCCCCAGAAAAGGGGCCTTTTCTTGCACTTCTTCTTCCCTGGTGGGTGACTGGCAGAGTGGCTCAGCGGTAAAGCTCCTGCCTAACAAGCATGAGGTCTCTTGTAGACCCCAGTACTGCAAACAAGAAAAAAAAAATTAAAAATCCTCACTCATTCCCTAGTGGGGAGCAGGGCGGAGGTCAGGGGAGTGAACCAGATGGGCACCAGAAGCCAGCACAGATGCTCCGTGGGAAGACAGGAGAGGGGCGAGAGTAAACACGTGTGCTGTGCGCAGCTGCTCCGGTGTGAGCATGGCTCCCCTCAGCCATTCGTACGTTAGAAGCCTGTGTCTGGGGGGAACCTTTAGAAGGTGGCATCTAAAGATAAAGTCTGGGGCTGGGAAGGTGGCTCAGTGGTAGAGCGCTTGCCTTGCATGCCTGAGGCCCTGGGTTCGATTCCTCAGCACCACATAAGCAGAAAAAGCCAGAAGTGGCACTGTGGGTCAAGTGGTAGAGCGCTCGCCTTGAGCTGAAGAGCTGAGGGACAGCGCCCAGGCCCAGAGTTCAGGCCCCACGACCGACCAAAAAGATAAATAAGTAAATAAAGGGGAAGTGTGTACCTTACTTGGGGCCTTGTTGCAGAAGCCATTGTGTCTCCCAGGCTCTCCTTCCTCCCTCCCTCCCTCTCTCCCTCTCTTTTTCTTTCTCTCTCCGTTTCCCTCTCCTCCTCTGTCTCTCCCTCTCTCGTCTCTTCTTCCTCCCACCCTCTGTGTCTGTCTGTCTGTCTGTCTGTCTCTCTTCTCTGTGGCCAAGTTCCCACTCCCTCTCACACTCATCCTGCCCTCCCTCCTGAGGGTCTGTGACAGAGCCAGGCATCCGTGCCCGCGCCAGGCCCTCACGTAGGCACCGTGAGCTCTGCAACCCTCCTTTTTGTTTCCTTAGCCTGCCTCGGGCATTTGGTGACAGCCACGAAAGCAGGCTGCTGGTGTCCGTGACAACGCCAAGATGAGCAGGGAATTCCAGGGGATGGAAGGGAAGTACCTACCTCAGCTCACTTCCACAGCCACGGCCCCTCTCCCGAGGGACAGGAGGGCTGGTCCAGAGGGCCCCACTGGCGAAGGGGTGCGTGTGGCCCGCGGGCTGCAGAGGAGTTCGTGAGGTGGCCTGAGCCAGCGCTGGTTCGGTCGCTGGGCGGCAGAAAACCTGCTGGGGCACAGGCAAGGTGAGCAGGGTAGACAGGTGGGCACGCTGCCCGTGCCGCGCGAGGCCCGGAGGGCATGGTGCCTGCTTCGGGAAGGCCACAGTGAAGTGGTTCCTGGGCCCTGGGCCAGGGCTGCTGGACGGTCAGCAACGCTGTCCTCTAGGCATGCAACAGAGGAAAAGCTGCACGGGTTGTCCTCAAGATCCAGCCCTGGGAGACTTCCCCAGCTTCCTGCAGCGTCCCTGCAGCGCCCTCTACTGGCCAGGCTTGCAGTCCCTACGCTCAGCCGAGTTAGCGCTGCTACAAGGAGTGATCCAAAAACAATTAAGTCCAATTAGACAAAGCCACGTAATCTGTCTACAGCTCCTTGAACATGATTTGTTTCCTTTTGTTTGAATCTCATAGATTTCACCAATAAGTTTCCAAGTGTGTGTGTGGGGGGGTACTGGGAATTGAACTCAGGGCCTGAATGCTGTCCTTGATCTTTCTTGCTTGAGGCTAGGGCTCTACCACTTGAGCCACAGCTCCACTTTCTGGCTTTTTGGTGGTGAATTGGAGATAAGAGTTTCACAGAGGGAGGGAAAGTGGGAGAAAACGAGGGAGGGGGTAACAATGTTCAACAAGAACTATACTCGTTGCCTTACGGATGTTAGCGAATGTTACGGTAAACCCTCTGTACGTCACCTTGACAATAAAATTAAATCTAAAAAGAGGTAGAAGGTGAGGGGGAAGAGAGTCTCATAGAGATTGCTGGCTTTGAATTGTGATCCTCAGATCGCAGCCCTACTGAGTAGCTGGGATTACAGGTGTAAGCCACTGGCACCTGCTCCAATTCTTTTTTTTTTTTTTTTAACTTCTTCTGTAATTTGCTCTCTAGAAGTTGGTTCCCTCAGGTATTCTGTTTTGCCTTCTTACTGGGGGCGCATGCCTTTCTTTTTTTGGCTTATCCTGGTGAGACACAGAGGGAGAGAGAAAGAGAGAGTCTCTGACTTGTATAATCCGAGACCCAGTATTTCATTTCACAACTGATTTCTCTACTTGACTTGAGCTTGTCTGCCTATTGTCTATTTCATATCAGGGCAAACCCCCATCCCTTCCAAACATTACAGTGGTGTCCCAAGGCACTTGAGTTTAGTGGCAGTGAAAGGAACAGGAGCTGAGCTAAGAACGGTTCTTTCTCTACCCTGGAGGGATTGTGGAGGGCAGTTCAGGTCGGGCTGGGTTGTGAATTGAGCCTCCAAACATGTTAGAAAAAAATTGGCAGCACAACCAACAGCAGACATGGCCAAGTATCTGCACAAAGATTTTTTCAGAAAGCAATTGGAAATCTCACCTTGCGTGCAAACGGAGAAGAGGGTAGCAGATACAGAGCCCTCCGGGTGCTGTCTTGTGGGAGTGTAGGTTATTAATAGGCCTCAAATTTGAGTCAAGACAACGTTCTTAGGTATCAGACAGCCTGTTCTTCCAACTATTCTGTTATCTTCTGAAGAGTTGGATGTAATTAGTGTTCTCTAATGATGCCCTGTAGGAACTGGCTTAGCAGAAAGGTGGAGCAAAGCTAAGACTTCCTCCAGAGATGGTGTCTACACTAAACTTAGTCTACTTAGGGTCCTTCCAAACTGTCTTCTTCTCTTTAGACCAGAAAATGACAAAAGGGGAAAACTAAAGGAACTTAATCATTCTGCCAAAATCATATATCTATACATTGTGACTATCTTGCTTTTTCTTTTTTTCTTTCCTTTTGCAATTAATGAACATTTTGGACTGGACGCAGGGAAATTGACACACAGCCATCTCAGAATCTTACTGAGCTCTACCTTTGTTAGCTCTTATGTGGACCAAGGAAATGGCAATATTTAATCATCAAGAAAAATGCCAGACGCCGGTGATTTCACGCCTGTCATCCTAGCTACTCAGGAGTCTGAGATCTGAGGATCATGGTTCAAAGCCAGCCCAGACAGGAAAGTCCATGAGACTCTTGTCTCTAATAAATCACCAGAAAACTGGAAGTAGTGCTGTGGCTCAAGTGGTAGAGCTCTAGCCTTGAGCTGAAGAGCTGAGGGACACAGTGCCCAGGCCCAGAGTTCAAGCCCCACGACTGACCAAAAAAAAAAAAAAAAAAGATGCACCTGTTCCTCAGAGGGTAATGGGATTTGTAGCTTTTTCCCTCCTTTTTACTCATTCATATTTTTCTGCCTCAGGCATTCTTTGTGAGATTAGATAGATGTAAACATTTTAAAGAGAATACGTGCACACACTCCTCAAATCTAACCAGACCCTTGGTAAACTCTTCACTTTCCCTGTTCAGATTAACTGGAAAAGCAAAACAAGAACAAAACACACACACAAAAAAAAAAAACCGAGAAGACTTTAGTTTGGAAGAGATTTATCTCCTCACTCCCAAGCGTCTAAAAACAGCCCGCTTTGTCTTCTCCTACTCACCAAGCGGTGCTGGCTGCTACACCTGTCTCAAAAGTGACAAAAATCCAGGCGAGGGATGCAAACCTTTTCCAAGATGCTTGCACATTTCTGTGGCAGGTGAAAGCGTTAGCCAGGAGCACCCCAGGGAGACATGCTGTGGGTGTTAGTGTACCTCGCACAAAGTAGCACCGATGTCCAGGCACCTTGGCATGTGGTCTAACCTTTGCTATGTTGCTCTGTCCTTCCAGATTTTTGACAATGAAGCCAAAGACCTAGAGAGAGAAGTTTGTTTTATTGACATTGCCTGCGATGAAATTCCAGAACGCTACTACAAAGAATCGGAGGTAAGCAATAGACAGGTGGGGTGTGGAGGAAATTCGTGCATCTGATCATGTGTTCATAGGACTAGTCATTCACTCATTCCCTCAACAGATTCCAAGGGCCTCCTAATCCAGGAGCCTTTCATTCAGTTCTGTGTAGATTGAGGTTTGGGTCACACCTTGTTTGAGTTTTTTAATGGAGATCTCAAAATTAAGAATGCTGTACTTCCTCGGGCCCATCACTGGACCTGGCTGCCACTCCAATTCTGTTTAGCTTTTCTCTTTACCCAACACAATCTGGACAACAGTGGTATCTTCCTTCCTTCCTTCCTTCCTTCCTTCCTTCCTTCCTTCCTTCCTCTCTCTTTCTCTCTCTTTCTCTTTCCTTTCTCTCTCTTTCTCTCCCTTTTTTCTTCTTTCCTTCCTTCCTTCATTTCTTTTTCTTTCTCTTTCCCTCTTTCCCTTTTTTCTTCCTTCCTACCTTTCTCTTTCTCTCTTTTTCTTTCCTTTCTTCCTTCCTCCATCTCTCTTTTTCTCTTTTTCTTTCTCTTTCTCTCCCTTCCTTCCTCTCTCTTTCTTTCTTTTTCTTTTCTTTCTTTCTCTTTCGCTCTTTCTCTTTCTTTCCTTTCTCTTTCCCTCCCTTCCTCCTCCCTCCCTCCCTCCCTCCCTTTCTCTCTTCCTCCCTTCCTCCTCCTCCCTTCCTTCTCCTGGGCTTGAACTCAGAGCCTGGATGCTGTCCCTGAGTTTTTTGCTCAAGGCTACTGCTCTACCACTTGAGTCACAGCTCCACTTCTGGGTTTGGGGTAGTTAATTGGAAATAAGAATCTCACAAACTTTCCTGCCCCGACTGGCTTTGAACCCTGATCCTCTCAGATCTCAGCCTCTTGAGTAGCTAGGATTACAGAATATGTGTGTATGTATACATGCATACGTGATGTGTATATATACATCCATGTGTCTATACATGCATGTATACATACTTTGACTTTGGTATTAGTGCTTTGATCCAGAGTCTGTGGAGCCCAGGCTGGCCTCAAATTCCTGCAGGTGTGCACCACTTCACTGCGCCCAGATAGGGAACTGTATTTCCTGTGTTTCTCTGGAGTTTCGCACAAAGAAAATCCTCAATCCGTCCTTAAAACTTTGACAGGTCATGTTGGCCCAGAACCATTCTCTTAAAATAGCATGTACGTCCGTGAGAGCGTCTTTGTTCTTGGCTGAGGATAGACTTAAAGCAACATCTTTCTCCCTGGTTTCTGCCCTACCACGATCTGCCCTTTGCCTTTCCAGCCCCTTTTTATTTTACTATTACTGCAAGTCACTGTGGAGATCCTGTTAGTCTTTTATTAATGGCTGCTGACGGAACTTGAGTGACCTGCTTGTGAATGCAATGACAATAGATGTAGGGCTATTTTTGTTGTTTAACAACACGCGGCCAGTCACAGTATGTTTGGAAACCAGAGCCCCAGACTTGTCCTTGAGCCCAACATATGGACCTTGGAACCCTTCTCTCCAATTCACTCAGGCTGTTCGAAGATGTAAAAATGAGCTTAGAAAAAGTGAATCCCATGGACTGGGAAGGTGGCTTCATGGTAGAGTGCTTACCTCGCATGTATGAGGCTCTGGGTTCGATTCCTCAGTATCACATAAACAAAAAGATAATAAAAATTATATTAAAAGGGCTGGGAAGGTGGCTCAGTGGTAGAGTGCTTGCCTTGCATGCATGAGGCCCTGGGTTCGATTCCTCAGCACCACATAAGCAGAAAAAGCTGGAAGTGGTAGAGCGCTAGTCTACAGCTGAAGACCTGAAGGACAGCGCCCAGGCCCAGAGTTCATGCCTCATGACCGACCAAAAAGATAGATAGATAGATAGATTAGATAGATAGATAGATAGATAGATAGATAGATAGATAGATAGATAGATAGATAGATAGATAGATAGATAGATAGATAGATAGATAGATAGATAGATAGATAGATAGATAGATAGATAGATAGATAGATGATAGATGATAGATAGATAGAAAGTGAATTCCAGACAGGTACCAGTGGCTCATGCCTATAATCCTAGCTACTCAAGAGACTGAGATATGAGGCTCACAATTCAAAGACAGCCCAGGCAGGAAAGTTCATGAAACTGGTATTTCCAATTAACTGGCACAAAAGCCAAAAGTAGAGTCTGGTGTATATTTGTTTTTGTTTTTGTTGGTTGTGGGGCCTGAACTCTGGGCCTGGGCGCTGTCCCTCAGCTCTTCAGCTCAAGGCTAGCGCTCTACCACTTGAACCACAGCGCCACTTCCAGCTTTTTCTGCTTTTGTCCTGCATGAGGCCCTTGAACCCAGGGCCTCATGCATGCAAGGCAAGCACTCTACCACTGAGCCACCTTCCCAGCCCATGGTATATGTTTGTCAAAGATGATTCTAGATAAAAAATGCATTGGGGCAGGGCCAAGTAGAAGTTAGGAGGTCACCGAAGTCATCAGATTTATTTCCATAGTTGGATGTTTAGGTTATCTGAGGTGGCTTGAACTGGGACGCTTATTTTGAAGATAGAATTGACAGAGACTGTTCGTGGACTGCACGTGAGCGAGAAGGAGTCCGGCTGATGCTAAGGATTCTGGTATGGGCAACAGTTAGATGACATTTGCTAAAATAATGGGGAGAAGAAGAGATTTGGGAGGAAGGTGGGTAGATTTAGTGATGGCAGAGAACATCTTGAACGAAAGAAAATGAGTGGAACTTAGGTGTGAGAGGACTTGGAGATGAACATGGCAATTAGAAGACATTTAGAGTCCAATGACTGGATGAACGGGAGAACATAGATAATGCAATAGGAAAGGGGTTCAGGAAGAGGAAGAGCTGGTACCAAGAGTCTACAGAGGATTAGGGGGAAGATGCAGAGGGTCTGCCAAGGAAGGCAAGTTTCGAGAGAAAGAAGAAGGTGATCGCTTGTGTCAAATGCTGCAAGAGAGTCCAGTAAGATGGGTGGACCACTGAGTGGGAAGTGAGTGAACCCAATGGAAAACTCTTATGGAAACAGCTCCTTCCAGGACAACTTTGCCCCCACAAAATGCTTGTCTCCTGCCAGCTTTGTTTGTCACTAACTGCTACTGCATTTAGTGGGTACAGGCTGGGGGTACTACTAAACATCCTTCAACCGCAGATCACCCCTTTGCAATAATCATCATCTAGTACTGCCAAGGCTGGAAGATTTACCCTAGAGGCAGAGGATACTGGAGTTGGATGGACCCCTGGGTCCAGCCTTACACTGGAGCCTGCTCTGCCTGTCTTGGAGTCTTAGGGTATGTCTAGTGGATGTGGCAGGAAAAAAAAAAAGCACCCTAGAGCTCATCTCTGCTCCCTGAGATCTGCAGGGCCAGGAAGAATTTCCCCTCTGCCACAGCTCTGTTAATTCCACCACAAGGGGCTAGATGCATACTCCATCTGCAATGGTAAGAATGTCCGTGGGGGACTCCAACTCGCCATCATTGGACACCTCTTCCCGCCCGCCCCGCTCCCCCCCTTCTCCTCCCCGGACCTCAGACTGGAGTTGAAATTCCCCAGCAGTGAGAGAGGTGAGTTTTCTAGGTTGTTTTGGTTGTGTGACTATCGTGGATTGCCAGGACCAAGAATAGAATCCGGACCCGGCAGACCATTTCCAAGTCCATAGCTACTTCAGCACTGCAGTAAATAATTAACACGCTTCTCCCTGCCACAGCTTTCCTTCCACCCGGAGCTCTGACCTTGTCGCTCCCTGCTTAAAAACCCCACCTGGTTCTGCTCCCACACTGCTTCCCGCTAGCGAAGCCTTCCTGAGCACGTGCTCCCCGACCAGTCTGCGGTCCGTGCTTCTAGATCATACTAGCTCATGTGCGATCACCCTAGCACATGTTAGATCTCGCTAGCACATGATCGTGGTAGCTTAGGGTAAATCATGTTAGATCATACTGTCTCACATTAGATCCTCCTGGCTCATGATCTAATACTTGATCCTGTTAGATTATGGTAGCTCATGTTAGACCATACTCAATCATATTAGATACTTGGTCATGCTAGATCATGCAGGCTCATGCTAGATCATGCTAGCTTGTGTTAGATCACACTAGATTGTGTTAGGTCATGCTGGCTCTTGATAGTTCATGTTAGATCATGTTGGGTCATGCTGGCTCATGTAGATATGTCAGATCATGCTACTTGTGTTCAGTCACGTTAGATCATGTTAGTTCACATTGGCTCAGGCTAGCTCATGTGAGATCACTGATCGTAGCCATAGCCTCACCAAGCCCCGCTCTGCGTCTTCTTTTATTCTCCCCCATCCACGGTTCTGGAGCGCCAGCACTCAGCAGATGCTCACTCACAGTCACGGAATGAATGAGTGAAGGCCACGGCTTCGTGTTTTTCTCCCAGCAGTGACAATTTCATAGCGAGTTCTATGAAAGAAGATGGATTTGTTACCATTAAGCTAGCAGTTGTGAATCAGGGTTCTTTTTTTTTTTTTTTTTCCATCTGAGGCGTACTGCCTTATGGGCTTGTTCTTCCCATCCATCCTTCTAAATTGCCTGTGTCAGCATCATAAACAGGAGCGCATTTCCTGCTCGGGTGGGCAGACTCTGTTCCAAGATGCTTGATGCTAATGGATCTAGACCAGGGTGTGTGGGGGCCACCCCTCTCACCCCGCTACCACAGCACACCTGCTACCCAGGCCAGCCCAGGAGATTTTCCATCTCTCCCTGGAAACCTCTGAGCCACATACCCCAGATTGCCATTCTCAGTTAAGTGACCAGAGCTGGGAATTTTCCACAGGCTACCCTCTGCCTGACAGTGATTGTGCCACCCCCTCCCCACCCCCACCCCTGTGCCTGCCCCAGGGGTTCAGAGATCAGATCCACCTAGCATGCACCTTATTCTCCTATTTTGCAGCGCTGCTGTTTTCCATCTAAAACTGGGGCTTTGAGTTTCAGCTCCTGCGAGTCCCTGAGCCTCCACTTTCATTCCTCTATCTAGCGGAGGATCTTGCAGGGTAAGATCATTAAAAAACAAATAAAATCAGCACAATTTCTGTAACAGAAAAAGCCAAGCGCTGGAGAGGGTAAAGCTGACCTCTGAGTAGCTTGTTAGAAGGTTGATATGCAGCCTCTGGCTTCTGCCAACTTTCCATCGTGACTCTCTGATCATCTGCCAAGATTTCAAGGTGAAGACTCCAGCAGAGGAACGAGGAACTCGGGACAGTCCATCGATGCATCAAAGCATGCCCGCAGAGGGACACAGGCAAACAGCCTATTCCCCCAAAATAGAATTGGCCGTTTTGGGGGTGCAAAACCAAATGTCCACACCCAGCTTGAGGACTTAGCTCAGAGAGCTCCCTCTCGCAGACCACGGGTGCTGGCTAGGAGTCAAGTCGGCTTGTCTTGTTCCCTGGTTCACTGTGGGAATTCATGAGCAGTGGCTTCTGTGATACAGGGGGGACCGTGGCATCTGTAATGGCCGTCTCAGGCCACCCTGCCACTCTGTGAAAGAACACACGGCTGCTCCATTTTCAGATATTCCTCCAGTATGCAGGGGAAAAGGGAAAAAGATACGCAGTTCCCTTGTGCAGAAGGTGTGTAAGTTCCGGGTTTGTGAGCAGGCGTGCTTTGGGTTGGGTTTGGTTGTTGGTTGCTTTTGGGTTTTGGACACAGCGGCTCACTGTGTTGGCCTCGAACTCCTCACCCTCCTGCCTCAGCCCTCCCTCTCGCCCTCCCTCCCCCCCTCTTTCTCCTTCCTTATTTCTCTTTCTCTTCCTTCCATCTCTTTTTTTCCTTCCTTCTTCCTTTCTTTTTTTCTTTTCCCTCTCTATTTCTCTCTTCTCTTTGTCTTTGTCTTCCTCTTCTCTTTCTCTCTTTTTTCCTTTCTTCTCTATTTTTCTGTTCCTCCCTCCCTTTCTCCCTTCCTTCCTGTCTTTTTTCTTCCTTTACTTCCTATTACTTTCTTTCAGTAAGGCACTGATTTATAACCCAGGCTGCCTTTGAACTCAAAATCTTGACTACCTCCTAACTGCAGAGGTTACAGCATGTCATTATACATCTCTTGTAAGTGCTCTGTCACTAAACACTGAGTTGTATTGCCAGCAATGTGTGTGCATATGTTTGTGTATGAGTATAATCTTTATTGAGTAATGTAAATATAAAGCAAAGGTGTCTCTAGACCAGTGATTCTCCAATAGGGACAATTTCACCCTTGGGAACATCTGGCAATTTCTGGTGACAGTTTTAGTTGTCCCAACTGGGTCTAGCATCAAGTGACTAGAGATGCGTTGCGCCACTGGGCTTCCTCCCATGCCCAGGACAAACCCAAACCCAAGTCCCAGCCCGCCTGTCTGCCAGCGGTGCCGATATGAGGATTCCCTGAGGTAGAGCAATCTAAGGAAAGGAAACTCGGTGAAAGCCATCCACAGCGAGGCTCTAAGGAATGTCTCCAGCCAGCATTTGTTCTCAAGTATGTACTGTGTAGCAGACTCTGCTAGGCACCAAAGATCCCAGACCAGATCAGGTCAGCCCTCCGATGGCTTCCCTTCTACTGCCTTTTGGACCTGACCTTCTGTTTCCGATAAAGGAAATTTCTCTCCCAGTCATCTTGACGGATGTAAAGAGGTCTTCACCTGCCTAGTGCTAGCGAGGGGCGTTGTTTGCTTTGTTTGGCGGTGCTGGGTCAGGCTTCACACTGGCTAGGCAATGCCCTCCTGCCGAGCCACCCCCCCTCTTTTTTTATTTTACACATCAGATAAGAATTCCACAGTTTTTTGTTTTGTTTTTGTCCAGGTTAGCCTCCACAGCCATCATTTTCCTTAAAATAACCACCATGTTGTGATGACAGGTGTGCTGTACAACACTTAGCATTTTTATTGTGGCTGAGTCTCCCCCTGGTGGCCCATGCCTGTCATCCTAACTACTCAAGCGGCTGAGAGCTAAGGATTGTGGTTCAAAGCCAGCCCAGGCAGGAAAGTCCCAAGAGATTCTTAGCTCCAATTAACCACCAGAAAACCGGACATGGTGCTGTGACTTAAAATGGTAGAGCTCAGAGACAGTCCCCAAGCCCCAAGGTCAAGTCCCCCCCACCCACACACACACACAAAAAGGATCTCCCTAACTTTTTGCCCAGGCTGGCCTTGAACTACCATCTTCCTATCTCCACTACCTAAATAGCTGGGATTCCAGGCATGCGCCACAGGTAGGCATGAGATGCTGGGATTCCAGGTATAAGCCACAATGCCGATCCCTAGAACATAGTAAACTTTTCTGGTGCCAGTACTGGGACTTGAACTCAAGACCTCTCACTCTCACTTGGTTCTTTTGCTCAAACCTGGCACTCTGCCACTTGAACCATACCTCCACTTCCAGCTACTTTTTTGCTCATTAATTGAAGAGTTTCACCAACTTTTCTGCTTGGGTTGGCTTTGAACCTCAGAACTCAGCCTCCTGAATAACTACAGTTATAGGCGTGAGCTGCCAGCACTCAGAAGACTAGAGTCATGTTAACTGGGGAAACGTAGACAATTTTGAACTTCAAGAGCAATGAAGAAAACGGAATGATTTGCAGCCCTCCTAGTGATTCCATGGAACCCAAGCCAGATTGTTGGTTTTTTTTGTTGTTTTGTTTTGTTTTTTGGTCAGTTGTGGGGCTTGAACTCTGGGCCTGGGTGCTGTCCCTCAGCTCTTCAGCTCACTTGAGCCACAGCGCCACTTCTGGCTTTTTTCTTTTTGCTTATGTGGTACTGGGGAATCGAACCCAGGGCCTTAGGCATGCAAGGCAAGCGCTCTACCACTGAGCCACCTTCCCAGCCCTGAAGTGCTGCTTGCTACACTCAGCAGTCCCCTGAAAGAGAACAGAGAGGGCTGGGAATGTGGCTTAGTGGTAGAGTGCTTGCCTAGCATGCATGAAGCCCTGGGTTCGATTCCTCAGTACCACATACATGAAAGAGACCAGAAGTGGTGCTATGGCTCAAGTGGTAGAGTACTACTAGCCTTGAGCAAAAGAAGCTCAGGGACAGCGCCCAGGCCCTGAGTTCAAGCTCCAGGACTGGTGGGGGGGAAGTGGGGGAGGGAGAGAGAGAGAGAGAGCAAGCAGAGAGACCAAATAGATAGTGCTGTCCTGAGCTCTACTCTTTAGCCCCAAAGTGCCTCCCCCAAACCACCCAACCCCCTCATATTAAAAAATATATATATTTTCATTCGGGGCTGCATCTTGGCGTAGGAGGCATGAAAGATTTTTCAGTGGTGCCAAATAACCAGCTGCTACCCAGCTGCCTCCTGCCAGGGCGTGCGGTTAAGTTCTATTTGTTGTTGTGTTGGTGTCATTTCCCTCCCTCTTCTCCTCCCCCCATCTGTTTCTTTCTGAGAGGAGCGCGGCTGTTCTGTGATGGGTTCCAAAGTCCTGGGGTCTGGGTGCCTCTTCTCCCCTCTAATGTGGGAAGAAGAGAAATCGCTGGCTGAAGTGACCCTCGGCGAGAGTCTTAACAACTGGGGACAGGAAGTCTGGCAACTAGGGTGTTTTCTCAGCCTAGACTGAAGGCTGGAGAACTCTGCTGTCTCCAGATTTCCAGAAAGCTGACCCTTTGGATGTAACTTTTACATTTACATGAGGTGCGATGGAAAATCCTTTCAAGAATCTGCTTGTGGAGCTGGGAAGGTGGCTCAGTGGTAGAGCGCTTGCCTTGCATGCCTGAGGCCCTGGGTTCGATTCCTCAGCACCACATAAGCAAAAAGAAAAAAAAAGCCAGAAGTGGCACTATGGCCCAAGTGGTAGAGAGCTAGCCTTGAGCTGAAGAGCTGAGGGACAGCGCCCAGGCCCAGAGTTCAGGCCTCACAACCAGACCCCAAAATCTGCTTGTGCCAGGCACTCATGGCTCACACCCATAATCCTAGCTTATTCAGAAGGCTGAGATTTAAAGATCCCTGTTCAAAGCTAACGCAGGCAGGAAAGTCTGTGAGACTCCTATCTCCAATGAAACACCAGGAATCCAGAAATGGCTCCTTGGTTCAAGTAGTAGAGAAAAAAAAAGCTTAGGAACAGTACACAGGCCTTGAATTCAAGCCTCAGTTCCATCACTTATTATTATTATTATTATTATTATTATTATTATTATTATTATTATTATTATTATTATTATTATTTGGTTGGGCCAGGCATGGTGACTCAAGCCTATAATCTTAGCTACTTGGGAGTTAGAGATAGGGGAACTGCAGTTCTAGGAAAAAGAAGTCTGAGAGACTCCACCTCAACCAGTGGATGAGCACGGTGGCATTCGCCTGTTAGCCTAGCTACGGGGAGAGCACACGCAGGAAAGGCACAGCCATGCCAGCCCAGACATAAAACGAAAGCTATCATGCTTCTATGAGCAAAGCTGCTTTTGACTGGAAGGACTAAGCACCCAGTTCCATCTTAGAAAACAAGTTTTTGGGTTTATCCCCCACCCTTAAAGGAGAAATAAACTACTACATCATTTGCATGAATTAGCCTTCGTCCCCCCCTCCTCGCCCCTTTCCCATGCACACACACAGAACAGCCCCATTGCAAATCTCACCAGTGGGATTTGGTAGTAAAATACCAGACCAACTACGTCAAAATCAAGGCAAATGAATTCCTAAATGCCAAATCAAAGGCAGGCCTCTAGGTCTCTGTCAGGAGTGGAATCCAATTGTGACCTGGGTCATCATTATCATTAGAAAAAGCCCTGTGTCGGGGAGTGTGGGCTCAGGCTCTAGTTTGATCACTAGTATCCCCCACACCTCACCACCACCACCGAAAAAAGGAGCTGACAGCCAGGTGCCAGTGGCTCACACCTATAATCCCAGCTACTCAGGAGGCTGAGGATCACAGTTCAAAAAGCCAGCCCTGGCAGAAAAGTCCATGAGACTCTCATCTCCAATAAACTACTCAGAAAAGGCCAGATGTGGCGCTGTGGCTCAAGTGGTAGAGCGCGAGCCTTGAGCACGAAGAGGCTCAAGGTCAGCACCAGGCTCTGAATTCAAGCTTCAGGAAGAAAGAGAGAGAGGAAGGAAGGAAGGAAGGAGAAAAAGAAAGGAAAAGGTGCTGAAGAAGAGCCGTTGGACAAGTAGCCTTATATCCCCAGGCAAACAGACCAGAAAGAGAAGCATTCATCCAAACCAAGCAGAGAAACAACTGGGCTTATTTGTGAGGGACCAATGAATCAGGGTCCTCATCTTCAGCTCTTGGGTCACCTCACCATCACATGATGAACCTGGTCCTCGCTGGTCTCGTGGGTGACCACAACCATTTACATTCCATCATGATCAGTTGAGTCTTCCCTTCAGAGTGCTTGCTCAGCAAATGTGACAGCCCGAGTTCAATCCCTCCAGGTGCAAAAAGGGTGGATGGATGGAGAACTGAGAGGAGAGGGCACCAGAGGGAAGCTAGGCCTGTAAACTGACTAGTCCAGTGTCTGGCACATAGTGAGCATTTAGTCAAGACTCCCTTCTTTCCCCTGTGACTCTGCCACTGAGCTGGGTCACCTGGCCGCAGCTCTGTGACGCTCACCTGCCTTTGGAAGGTGCTTCCCCTGGGTGCTCTGGGAGTCTGTGTGCACATTCATTTGTCAGCATGAGTAGGGAATAGAAGCAGGGGTGTCATTTGGACAGCTCCAGTTCTTGTAATCTCGAAATCCATCCTCTGGTCCACTCCAGGCAGTTCAAGCTCCTTCAGAAACTTCAACCAAAAGAAAGAAAAAAAAAAGAATAAAAAGAATGAACTGGGCACTGGTGGCTCACTCTTGTAATCCTAGCTACGCAGGAGGCTGAGATCTGAGGACCATGGTTCAAAACCAGCCTGTAGAAGGAAGTCTGTGAGACTGAATCTCCAATTAGCCACCAAAAAGCCAGAAGTAGAGCTGTGGTCGAGTGGTAGAGTGCTAGCCTTGAGCAGAAAAGTCCAGGGACAGCATCTATGCCCTGAGTTTATACCCCCATAATTAATACTAAAAAAAAGAAAAAGGAGGAGGAAGAGGTTGAGGAGGAGGTGGAGGTGGAAGAGGTTTTCCGTCCTAAATTCCAAATGATGTGTGTCTGATCTTTCACCTCTAAGAACCCTTGGAAGTTACATTGACTGTTGTGCCAAGTTTAGGCAGTCTGTGCCATGGAGTCCCTGGATGATATCTGTCCTAATCCATCTTCCACTGCTATTAACCGAGTACCAGACTGGAGGCCAGGAGGCCCAGCAGCATGGAACAAGCATCCAGTGAGGGCGATGCACTGAATCACAGCTTGGTGAAGGGCAAGATAGCGCAAGTGAGATGCAAAGAGACAGGCGAGAGAAGGCTGAACTGATGTCAGCCCTCACTCACCTACTCCTGGGATGGTGGTCATAGCTGAATGGCCTCATCTCCCGATACTGATACAGTGACAATTAAATGCTTCTGTGAGTATCAGAGGCACATTTGAGCCTGCACGGTACCTGGGGCCATTCTGTCATTCTGACAGTCACTGTTTGCCATGAAACCTTCTTACCAAGTGTATTTTCAGGGGAAGGAAAAAAACCATAACATTTAAGACTTAAAAAAAAAAAAAAAAAAAAGCAGCAGCCAGGTACCAGTGACTAATACCTGTAATCCTAGCTACTCGGGAGGCTGAGATCTGAGGATCATAGTTTGGAGCCAATCTGGGTAGGAAAGTCTTTAAGACTCTCATCTCCAATAAATCAAAAAGCCAGAAGTGGGGCTGTGGCTTAAGTAGTATGGTACTACCCATGAGGGGGAAAAAAAAAAATGAAGCAGGTTTAAGCTGAACACTGGTGGCTCGTGGCTATAATCCTAGCTACTCAGAACTGAGATCTGAGGACTACAGTTGTAAGCCAGCCCAGGTAGGAAAGTCTATGAGACTCATCTCCAATTAAAGAGCAAAAAATTCAGAAGTGGAGTATGGCTTCAGTAGCTAGAGTGCTAGCCTTGAGCAAAAGGTTAATAAGGAGGAGCGTAAGGATTCAAGTTCAAGTTCAAGCCCCAATACTGACACACAAAAAAGGATCCAATGGGCCTGGGGCTGTCGGCCAGGAGCAAGCACACTTCTTCAGCTCCACCTGGTCAGGGGCACGGAGGGAGAGCGTCTCTCTGTCCCTGTCCTTTGAAGAACACAGGCAATGAATCCACACGTTGCTCAGGACTTGGACCAGCTGCATCAGCCTTTGCTATTTTTAGTCTTATTAAATGAAAATACCAGAACTTCTTGGCCCTTAGAGCAGAGTTTGTAGATCAGGTCAGGATCACCTAGAAAGCTTTTATGAGAAGAGAAGAAAGGAAGGAAATACCTGAGCTGCACCTTAGCCCAAGCACTCTGGATTCCTACCAGAGTGGGACCCCCAAAATCTGTACAAGCATCCAGTCTGGGAAAGCATCCCAACTTTTTTCATGCCATAACATATTTTTTTAAAAATGGTCAGAGGTGGACACCAGTGGTTCACGCCTGTAATCCTAGCTACTCAGAAGGCTCAGAATTGAGGATCATGGTTCAAAGCCAGCCTGGGCAGGAAAGGTCCGTGAGATTCTTATCTCTAGTTAAGCACCAAAAAAGCCGGAAGTGAAGTTGTGGCTTAAGTGCTAGAGTGCCAGCTTTGGGGGGTGGGGGGGGAAAGTGAATGAAAGCTCAGAGACACCACATAGGCCCTGAGTTCAAGTCCCAGGACCAGCACACACACATAAAAGGTCAGTTATGACTGACACATTGGGAAGCAGCTCATGGTCATAGAAGTTGTGTCTGGTCATATCTTTTATTCATTCCATGGGAGGAAGCTTTGCCTAAGAGCTCCACTTTGTGTTCAAGTTTTTCAGCCATCTTATTGATTAATTTGGCAGGAGGGAATAATAGAATAGGTCTGAATGACTGCCTGTACCTCTACTGAGAAAAGGGTGGCGTGCTGAGGGTTAGTGCTTTTTATTTTTGTTGTTGTTGTTTTGGTTTGGGTTTGGGTCTTTGTGGCGGTATGGGGGCTTGAACTCAGGGCCTTGAACTCTCTCAACTTGGCTTTTTCACTCAAGGCTGAATGCTCTACCATTTCAGCCACACCTCCACTTACAGGTTTTTTTGGCTGGTTAATTGGAGATAAGAGGCACATGAACTTTTCTATTGGAGCTGGCTTTGAACCGTGATCCTCAGATCTCAGCCTCCTGGGTAGCTAGGATGACAGATGTGAGTCTGGGATCCTTGCTTCTGAATTCCATTGCATCTGTTGGGAAGGGAATTCGATGTGATCATAGAGTCAGAACCAAGGTCCTCCTTGGGAACCATGACTCTCACCATGCGGCTGAGGTCGCTTCCAAGATGGGGTAGCTTCAGATTGGCCCTCATCTAAGCATAGTTCTTCTAGTGCATAAGACACCATGATGTTAGAAGTGCTACTTTGCCCCTTGACTAATAAGACCTGCGCCAGTAATGGTTGTCTCCTGCACCTCTACTTATTCAAACTCCAAGTACAACTGTTCAGCTCCAGCTCCAAAAATATCCAGGGAAGAATAGATGCTGATAAGGTACTTCTCTTCGTCTTTTATCATGCAGGGGCCCAAAGAAAGGCATACAATTACTAGCTTGTTAACCGGGATCTTAGAGTTCACAATGAATTTCCCACAGAGGGTTAGAAATTAAAATTTGAGAAAAATAAGTGCCAATATCAAGTGGTTTGATTCTCTTGTATCATTTAATTCCTCATAATCAAGGGGGGTGGAATTAAAGATTGGCCTCTTTTTTTTTCCAGCCTTGGGGCTTGAACTCAGGGCATTGTCTTTGAAATTTTTTTTTTCTCAAAGCTTCATTTTATATATAAGGAAAGAGAGGCTCAAAAGAGAGTCTGTGGAGCCGGGTACTGGTGGCTCACGCCTGTAATCCTAGCTACTCAGGAGGCTGAGATCTGAGGTTCCCGGTTCAAAGCCAGCCCTGGCAGGAGAGACCGTGAGACTCCTATCTCCAATAAACCACCAGAAAACCGGAAGTGGCGCTGTAGCTCAAGCGGTAGAGCACTCGCCTTGAGCTGAAGAGCTGAGGGGACAGCACCCAGGCCCAGAGTTCAAGCCCCATGGCCGACCAGAAAAAAAAAAGAGAGTCTGTGGCCAGGCGATGGTAGCTCATGTCTATAATCCTAGCTACTCAGGAGGCTGAGATCTGAGGATTGTGGTTCAAAGCCAGCCCGGGCAGGAACATCCATGAGGCTCTTATCTCCAATAAACCACCAGAAAATCAGAAGTGGTACCGTGGCTCAAGTGATAGGGCGCTAGCCTTGAGTTGAAGAGCTTGGGGATGGCGCCCAAGCCCAGAATTCAAGACCCATGACTGACCCCCCCCCCCAAAAAAAAAAGTTTTGTGTGCCTTCCTGGAATTTTCAGGAAGCTTGGATTGAAACCTCAAATGGAAGACCCCAAGAATTTTGCTTCCCCCATACCCACCTGACTCCTCTAGTTAAAGCTAGCAGTATAAACAACTGCAAACTCTAAAAATCATACTAAGAGATTGTTTCCTCCTTGGCTGGGTCTCACTGACCTCGGGTCTTAGAAATGGAGTGTCTTGGAGCCAGGTGTGTGACCCAAGGGTACGGGCCTTGCTCATCCCTGAAAATAACTCCCCAATGATAGGTCATCCTATAATTGAGTAATACAGGAACCAACTAAAAAGAATAAAAAATTAGGCCAGGATTACAAGTATGAACATGGCTAGGTATTTTTGCTAAACGTTGACACTTTTACCACTTGAGCCACATCCCCACTTTTGGCTTTTTGCTGATTAATCGCAGTCTCTTGGATTTATCTGCCTGGGCTGGCTTTGAATCAGGATGCTGAGATCTTAGCCTCCTGAGTAGCCAGATTATAGGCATGCCAGCGTTTAGCAAAAATTACAGCACTGGGGTAACCCACCAGGGGGTGGGGGGTGTGGAAGTTCCATGAATTCCCTCTACACGCAGAACCCCAGCCTAGACCTCTTTCGTTTGGCTAGTGCTGCTTTATATCCTTTAGAATAAAGCAGTGAGTGTATTTCCTTGACTTCCAGGAGCCTTTCCAGCAAATGCCTGAACTTGAGGAGTAAGTCTGTGATAAACCAGAAGTGAGGGCTGGCCCTAGGGGGCTGAGCTCATCCCTTCAGGGATCTGATTCTCCTAAGTATAGAAATGGTTAAAAACGGAATTGTTGAACACTCAGCTGGTATCAAGGAACTTGGCTGGGTGCTGATGGCTCATGTCTGTCATCTTAACTACTCAGGAAGCTGAAATATGAGGATCAAGGTTCCAAGTCAGGCAGGGCAGGAAAGTCCATCAGACTCTCATCTCCAATTAATCAATAAAAAGCTGGAAGTGGAATGAGGGGAGGGGAGAGGGGAGAGGGGAGAAGGGAGAAGGGAAAGGCTCTCCTTCTAGGGCCTGGAAGGCACTGGCCTCCGTGACTAGCAGCTCCCTGAAGTGGGAAAGGTCAGCACTCCTGTTTTCCCCAGCTCTGGGTCTGGTTCTCAATTCTAGTATACCACCAGGCATCCCCGAACATCCTGTTGCCTAATGCTAACCGGATCCTTTTGGCACTAAGAGATGGCCAGGATCACTTCTAATTGAAGTCAACAGGGCTATTCAAGGCCACGCTGGACGAACCCGCCTCCCAACATGTGACACCAGGAGCCACTCCTGTTCAGGAAGCCTGGCGGGCGGGCGGCCTCTCAGCTGGACTGCCCTTGAGTCTGTTCTCACCCATTCTCATATTAGCACTGTCCTTTGGGCAAAATATGTAAGGAGGCATCGGTAGCTTTAATCTACATTGGGAACACTGTATGCAGTCTGGGGCCGGGCACTGGTGGCTCACGCCTATAATCCGAGTGACTCAGGACACTAAGATTTGAGGAATTGCCGTTCAAAGTCATTGCGGGCAGGAAAGCCCGTGAGACTCTTGCTCCAATTAACCACCAAAAAGCTGGAAGTAGAGTTGTGGCTCATGTGGTAGAGTACTATCTTTGAGCACAAAAACGCAGAAATAGCACCCAGGTCCAGAGTTCAAGCCCCAGAACTGGGCCCCCTACTTCCCTGTCCCTCCCCGCCTCCAAAAAAAAGGCAGTCTGATCCATAGTTGGTTTACATTTATGAGATCAAAAGGTGCTAACAGATTCATAAATATTCTTGATGACCTGGCAACATGGCTGACCATGACCCGCCCTGGATTAACAGTCTAAATCTAGCTTGGAACGGATTATTTTGGGAAACTTGGACCTCCAACCTGTTGCACAGAAATGGAGCTGGAGATGTTTAACAAGCCAATGCCTCTGTAATTTGAAGATGAGACGGGATGTCCATTTTTACAACTGGATAGGTTATAAACTTATTTTAGCTTGTGCACTCATTTTGGTTCTTCTAAATCTCAGGCTAGAATGCAGAACTAGTGATGAGTGGCTTCCTTGGGCTGTTTGGCATGACTGATCTTGTTCCTCCTCATGTTTGGGACCCCTCCCCCCCCCCCAGCTGAAGGCTTGGTACTTTGAGGAAGTGGTCGAGTAGAAGAATTGAGGCCTAGTGGGAGGGAAGAAAGTCACTGAGGGTGTACACGTGAAGGGGACGTTGGGCCTTAACTCTTTGCTGTCTCTTGTGCCTTCCCAGCTGCCATGAAGTGACTAGATCCTCCCCACACACACCTGTCATTCACACCTGCCATGATGTATTAGGCCATCCTGGGCCTAAAGCAACAGGGCCAAGTGCTATGGACTGAAACCTCTGAAGCCATGAGCCAAAATAAACCTTTTCCTCCTTAGGAGTGGTTTATGGCAGGCATTTTGTCACAGTAATAGGAAGCTGAGACTTTCCTCTCCAGAAAGAAGCTCATCACGCAGAAGTTTTTGTAGCTGGGTGCCTCACGCCTGTAATCCTAGCTACTCTGGAGGCTGAGATCTGCAGCTTGAGGTTCAAAGCAAAGTCTGGACAGAACAGTCCCATGAGACTCTTTATCTCCAGAAGTGGTGCTGTGGCTCAGAGTGGCAGAGCACTATCCTTGAGTATAAAGAGCTTAGGGACAATGCCTAGGTCCTGAGTTCAAGCCTCTTAACCAACAACAACAACAAGTTTTTGTAGAGCTCTGTCCTCCAGCGCTCCTCTGGTCAGTAGGGGACACTGAAAATTCCTGGTTGCTCTGATGACCAGCCCAGTGCTCAGCCTCTCCAGCGGTTCCACCCCAAGTCACCTCACTAGCAGAAACTCAGGTATGATGGAAGATCTGGCTCTGTCCAGGGACCCAAAAACAAAAACCCAAACATTTTTCTTTTCTTTTCTTTTCATGCTGGTCCTGGGGCCTGAACTCAGGGCCTGGGCACTGTTTCTGGGCATCTTTGTGCTCAAAGCTAGCACTCTACCACTTGAGCTACAGCACCACTTCCAGCCTTTTCTGAGTAGTTTCTAATTGGAGATGAGAGTTTAATCGACTTTCCTGCCTGGGCTGGCTTCAAACCACAATCCTCAGATCTCAGACTCCTGAGTAGCTAGGATCACAGGCGTGAGGTATCAGCACCTGGCTCTTTTTGTTTTTATACATGTCAGTCTCACCTTAGGAGCTAAACTCCTGTAATAGAATCTCTTTGCAAGGGAACAGCACAAATCTCTTGAGTCTGGGGTATATTCTTGTGCCAAGAGCAAAGATTTGGAAAATAGCACTTTAGGAATTAGCTGCTAGAAAGCAAGACCTGGTATGTCTAGCCATGATTTGTACCCAGGTGTTTGTGTTTTCACCTTTTTTTTTTTTTTTAGCTTTTACAATTTTTTTTTAATTGTGAAAATACCATAAAGAGGGGTTATAATTACATGGGCAAAGTAATGAGTACATTTCTTATCAAGCGTTGTTGCCTCCTCCTTTGTTTCCCCTTCCCATCCCTTCCCATCTCCCCCCTCCTTGTTCCCCCCCGGCCCCCTCTCCCCATGCCAAATTCATTTTCGACATAACATCTTGTACATCTCATTGTTGCCATGGGTTCACCTGTATCCCTATTTAAACACTTTGTTTTTTCCCTTCCCCTCCACAAATTATACCGACATCAAATACAGTGAAAACAGGGGTTATACTGTGGGGGAGGGACATACAAAGCAACAAAGAAATCATCTTATAAATATGTTAGAAACAATAGCAAGAAAGAAAAAACATTTGAGGCCTTATCTTGGGGTTCATTTCGCCTAACATCAACTTATCTGACCTTTTCTGCTTGTCTCAGACATATACTAGTTATTGCAAATAAGGGAAACCATGGAACCTATGTTTCTTTGGGCCTGGCTTCACTTAATATAATTTTTCCAAGTCTTTCCATTTCCTAACAAATGGGGCAATGTCATTCTTTCTGATGGAGGCATAGAATTCCATTGTGTATATACCACATTTTCTTGATCCATTCATCTACTGAGGGGCATCTGGGTTGGTTCCCTATCTTAGCTATGGTAAATAATGCTGCAGTAAACATAGTCGTGCTGGTTTTAGTATGGTCTTGTTTGTGATCATTTGGGTAAATGCCCAAAAGTGGGATTGCTGGGTCATAGGGGAGCTCTATGTGGAGTCTTTTGAGGAACCTCCATACTACTTTCCAAAGTGGTTGAACAAGTTTACACTCCCACCAACAATGCAGTAAGGTTCCCTTCTGTCCACATCCCCTCCAGCATCTGTTATTAGAGTTGTTTTCATCTTTGTTGTTGGTCATGGGGCTTGAACTCTGGACCTGGGCGCTGTCCCTCAGCTCTTCAGCTCAAGGCGAGGCTCTACCACTTGAGCCACAGCACCACTTCTGGTTTTCTGGTGATTACTTGGAGATAAAAGTCTCACACTTTTCTGCCCAGGCTGGCTTTGAAACGTGACCCTCAGACCTCAGCCTCCTGAGTAGCTAGGATTACAGGTATGGGCCATTAGCACCCGGCTGTGTTTTCATCTTTTATGTGAAGCCTTGAATTATTTGGGGGGGGGGGCGGGGAGAGCAGGCCCCTGTGGCACAAAAATGCCTGTCATCCTAGCTACTTAAGAGGCTGAGATCTGGAGGATGATAGTTCAAAGCTAGCCCAGGCAGAAATTCTGCAAGACTCCATCTCCAAAAGAGTCTTCAGAAAGTTCTAGAATGTAGGGAAAACCATGTGATACCTGCCCTGTTCATTCTCCTTACTTGGAAAGGGCATTGCAGTTACCTAGTACAGCAACTTCTCCTTCGCCTTTTTTTCATTTAACATTTATTAAAAAAAAAACACTGCTCTTTTCAATTAGCAGAGCAAGCCCCTGATGGTTATTGTCCTTTGTGGTTCAAACTGCAAGTGTAATTAATCCTGGAGACTGTATATCTTTGCAAGAGTCAGCTAATATCACTGCCTTCCAGCTGCAAGCTCTGCTCCAGGGGGACATCGCGAGCTCCCGTGGTCTTCTCCTCCCGCCCTCCAGGTGTGTGCTGGCATGCCACCCACGCAGCGAGTTTCACGTGGGGCTGCCCTAATGGAAACGCCCTTGGCATCACCTTCGTCTGCCTGGTCCCAGCTTAAGGTGGTAAAGCCTGCCAAGATAGTTGGCCCTCAGAACAGAAAGCCTTAGAAAGATGGCCCAGGTCAGGTGTCGGTGGCTCATGCTTGTCATCCTAGCTACTCAAAAGGCTGAGATCTGAGTTTCAGAGTTCATAGTCAGCCTGGGAAGAAAAAATAATCACATGAGACCCTTATCTCCAATGAACCAGCAAAAAGCCAGAAGTGGAACTGTGACTCCATTGGTAGAATACTCACCTTGAGCAAAAAAGCTAAGGGACACCACCCAGGCCCCAAGGTGTAGCCTCAGAACACAGACCACACACCACACACACACACACACACACACACACACACACACACACACACGACAGAGTGTCCCACAGGAAGGAAGTGGCCAGCGCGCGCGCGCGCGCACACACACACACACACACACACACACACACACATACACACACACGACAGTGTGTCCCACAGGAAGGAAGTGGCCAGCCCAGCCCACCTAGCCCCTCGGGCACAACCTTGGCACTTGGGATTCTACCCCATCTCCAGCGGATAGCGTTCCCAGCAGGGCCGTACCAGCCACTTGCCCTGCCCAGAGCATACCAGTAGCCTGCAGAGCCAGAGACATTGAGGACCGACTAAGCCGCTGCACCCCACAGCTCCCCAGCCAATCCACTGCTGGGCTAGCAGCACAGGGCCCGCCCCTGCCAGCAAGAACTTTGCTTTCAGTGGGTCCACCGAAAAGCACTGGTGTTCCAGAGTGAGAGAGCACGTGAATAATGGAAGAGTAATCAGGACTCAGAAAGACTTGTAAGGGGCTGGGAAGGTGGCTCAGTGGTAGAATGCTCGCCTAGCATGCATGAGGCCCTGGATTTGATTCCTCAGCACCACATAAACAGCAAAAGCCAGAAGTGGAGCTGTGGCCCAAGTGGTAGAGAGCTAGCCTTGAGCAAAAGAAGCTCAGGGACAGTGCCAAGCCCTGAGTTCAAGCCTCAGGACTGGCAAAAAAAAAAAAAAAAAAAAGACTTGTAACCAGATGCTGGTAGCTCATTTCTGTAATCCTAGGAGGCCAGGATCTGAAAATCATGGTTCAAAGCCAAGCATGGGCAGAGAAGTCCATGAGACACATTTTTTTCCTGTCCATCATGGAGCTTGAGCTCCAGGCCTGGGTGCTGACCCTGAGCTATTTTGCTCAAGGCTAGTGTTCTACCACTTGAACTACAGCTCCACTCCTGCTTTTTTGATGGTTAATTAGAGCTAAGAGTCGCGTGAACTTTGTCTATGTGGCCCAGACCTGCCAGCCTCCTGCCCCAGCCTCCCAACTACTAAGATTACAGAATTGCCTGTTTGAATCCTGGATTGGGCGGCGGCTGCTCAGTGGGCTCACTGCCCAGGGAAGAGCCATGCTTGGGTGGCTCCTGAGGCCCTTGGGGAAGTGCCTTAGTGATCAGCCCACAGAAAGGACAGTCTGCCTTCCTCTCTACTTATGTCTAGTCTGGAACAGAGTGTTCCTACCTCAGAACAAGAGAGACAAGGAAGTAAAGTGGTTCTGGTGACCCACAGCCACACATCCCACTGACCACACGGTGCCCAGCACCCCGCCACGTGTCCCACTAATGAGACATCTTTGCTTAGAATTCCTTTATCTGTAACCCCTATGTTTACAGACAGTAACTGATGACAATGTCCAGAAGGTGATGGAAATGCCCACAGAGATTTCAGTCGCACACACACCAAGAAAACTGCCTGAGAGTGAGCGGTCATGTGTTTGTGTTTGAGCTTATTATCCATGTTTTCTCTGTAACATTCTACCCCCAGGATTAACAAAACAGAAGCAGGGTGCTGGTGGCTCACACCAGCTAATCGGGAGGCTCAGATAGGAGGATCACCGATCAACGGCAACCTGGGCTTATCTCCCCTTAACTAGCAAAAAGCTAGAAATGGAGGTGTGGCTTAAGTAATAGAGTGCCAGCCTTGAGTGAAGAAGCTAAGTAAGAGTGTGAGACCCTGAGTTCAAGTCCCAGTGCTGGCAGGAAGGAAGGAAAGAATGAAGGAAGGAAGGAAGGAAGGAAGGAAGGAAGGAAGGAAGGAAGGAAGGAAGGAAGGAAGGAAGGAAGTGCCAGGCACTGGTGGCTCACACCTGTAATCCTAGCTACTCAGAAGGCTGAGATCTGAGGATCGCAGTTCAAAGCCAGCCCCAGCAGGAAAGACAGTGAGACTCCTATCTCCAATAAACCACCACTCCTATCACTAGTAAACCTCATGCTTAACATGCATGAGGCCCTGGGTTTAAATAAGTAGTAAGTATTGAAAATGAACGTTTACAGTATAAAACAACTTATGGCTTTTACAAACAATAGTATGGGTAATATAATGGAGTTTGAGTCAGGACCAAAATGCTCTGCAAGCTGTGAAAATACAACTCAGAAATAAAATCTTGAGGGCTGGGAAGGTGGTTCAGTGGTAGAGCGTTCCTTGCATGCCTGAGGCCCAGGGTTCCATTCCCCACCACCACATAAGCAGGGAAAAAAAGCCGGAAGTGGAGCTGTGGCTCAAGTGGTAGAGCGCTAGCCTTGAACTGAAGAGCTGAGGGACAGTGCCCAGGCCCAGTGTTCAGGCCCCACGACCGGACCAAAAACAAAACAAAAACAAAAAAGATTTCTTCTTCTTCTTTTTTTTTTTTGGTCCGGTAGTGGGCCTGAACTCTGGGCCTGGGCACTGTCCCTCAGCTCTTCAGTTCAAGGCTAGCGCTCTACCACTTGAGCCACAGTGCCACTTCCGGCTTTTTTTTTTTTTTTTTTTTTTGTCGGTCGTGGGGCTTGAACTCTGGGCCTGAGTGCTGTCCCTCAGCTCTTCAGCTCAAGGCGAGCGCTCTACCACTTGAGCTACAGCGCCACTTCCGGTTTTCTGGAGGTTTATTGGAGATAGGAGTCTCACGGTCTTTCCTGCCCGGGCTGGCTTTGAACCGCGATCCTCAGATCTCAGCCTCCTGAGTAGCTAGGATTACAGGCGTGAGCCACCAGCGCCCGGCCCGGCTTTTTTTTCCTGCTTATGTGGTGCTGGGGAATGGAACCCAGGGCCTCAGGCATGCAAGGCAAGTGCTCTACCACTGAGCCACCTTCCCAGCCCAGAAATAAAATCTTTCAAAAAAAGAAAGAAAAACTTCAAGAAACATCAAATAAGTCGGGTGCCCAGTGGCTCACCTGTGTAATCCTAGCTACTCAGGAGGCTGAGATCTGAGGATTGTTGCTTGAAGCCAGCTGGGGCAGCAAAGTCCCCATGAGATTCTTATCTCCGAGTAAGCACCAGAAAACTGGAAGTGGAGCTGTGGCTCAAAGTGGTGGAGCACCTAGCCTTGAGTAAAAAAGTTCAGAGGCAGCACCCAGGCCCTGAGTTCAAGCCCCATAAACTACCAGAAAAAGAAAAGAAAAAGAAAGAAAGAAAGGTCAAGCCATGTGTGAATAGAGCAGTTTAGATACTTAGGCTCAGAGACCCATGTGAGAAAACAGAGTGGAAGGAAATGATTACAAGAAGAAAGAAAAGCCGGGCGCTGGTGGCTCATGCCTGTAATCCTAGCTACTCAGGAGGCTGAGATCTGAGGATCCCGGTTCAAAGCCAGCCCGGGCAGGAGAGACCGTGAGACTCGTATCTCCAATAAACCACCAGAAAACCAGAAGTGGCGCTGTAGCTCAAGTGGTAGAGCGCTCGCCTTGAGCTGAAGAGCTGAGGGACAGCGCCCAGGCCCAGAGTTCAAGCCCCACGGCTAACCAAAAAAAAAGAAGAAAGGGAATTGGGAAGTGGAGGGAGTGAAATTTAGGAGGAGGTGAGAACCTGGGAAGAGAGAAGTTCTCACTGGTCAGATCGGATCTGAAAACACCTGCTTGCTTGGTGTCCACTCCCCTTCGACCACCACTACCCCTTTTTTGTTTATTTTGGTCTCGTCTCCATTTAAATGTGTTCAGCTGAATGAATGCTCATTTCTGATCTGGAGTCTGAGGAAAGACTTCCCTCGGTTAAACCCTACCTCACCCCAGTGAAAGTGAATGTCTAATTATAGGCCAAGTTTGAGATTTACTAGATGCAATCAACAGATGTAGAGAAGACACTAGTCTTGCAAGAAAGAAAGAAATTGACACACTGTTACCATAAAAAGCCCAATTGTTAATTGCTTTTTTGGCATCCAGCTATATAAAGCAAACACCCTTTTGCTGTTTAATATTAAAGTAAATGTTGTGGAAAGAACATTGGGCTAGAACCAGGAGAGGCTGCTTGTCACCAAATACCTGTGATCTGGAGGAGAAATGTTCCATGTCTCTCAGGCTTCAGTTTTTTATCTACAAAATTGAAGGCATGAAACCAAATTATCACTTTCAGCTTAAAAATGCTATTCTGAATCTTGAAATCACAATGTACGCCTCATCACTGTCTGGCTCTTTCCCACAACTTCATGTCACGATAGCGTAATACAATTTTTTTTTTTTTTTTTTTTTTTGTCGGTCGTGGGGCTTGAACTCTGGGCCTGGGCACTGTCCCTCAGCTCTTCAGCTCAAGGCTAGTGCTCTACCACTTGAGCTACAGCGCCACTTCCGGTTTTCTGGTGGTTTATTGGAGATAGGAGTCTCACAGTCTCTCCTGCCCGGGCTGGCTTTGAACCGCGATCCTCAGATCTCAGCCTCCTGAGTAGCTAAGATTACAGGCGTGAGCCACCAGCGCCCGGCGCGTAATACAATTTTATGATTTTGTGGTATGATCAAGAGCCACACCATGGAGCCCAGGTACTCATGGCTTACACAGATAATCCTAACTACTCCAAGAGACAGAAATCCTGAGGATTACTATTCAAGGCCTCCCAGGAAAGTCAAGTTGGAAGTATGGCTCAAATGGTAGAGCATCAGCCAGGCAAGTGAGTTCCAGCTATGCAGCAGCACAGAAAAAAAAAAGTGGAGTTAAGCATCTCCAGTTTTTTTTTTTATTTTCTGTAAACGCAATACTTTTCTGGTTGTAATCATGAATTAAAGTTCGTCTTGAGGCCCTGCAGGTCTTTTTTGGGGGGTGGAGGGAATAAGAGGGGGTACTAGGGCTTGAACTCAGGGCCTTAGCTCTTTTGTCTCAAGGCTGGAGGTCTACCACTGTGAGCCACAGCTCCACTTCTGGCTTTTTGCTGGTTAATTTGCAATAGGAGTCTCACAGACTCTCCTGCCCCGGCTGGCTTTGAACCTTGATTCTCAGATCCCAGACTTCTGAGTAGCTAGGATTACAGGTGTGAGCCACCGACACCTGGCTTGTTTGCGTCTTGAAGTGTGGACCTAGATTGTTTCTGAAGAAGGTGGGCCGGGTGACATTGTACACTCAGAGCTTGCAGGTGTCTCCTGTACTCTGACAGCCACAAATCTCCTCCTTCCCTCTTCTGGACATTTCACATAGAGGGTGAAAGTTTCAGTGCATTGATTTTTTTTAATGTTTTTTTTTCTAGGATCCTAAACACTTCAAATCAGAGAAGACAGGACGAGGCCAGCTAAGGGAAGGCTGGCGAGATAGTCACCAGCCCATCATGTGTTCTTACAAGCTGGTGACCGTGAAATTCGAGGTGTGGGGGCTTCAGACCCGAGTGGAACAATTTGTGCACAAGGTAAAGTGGATCCCAGAGACGCTCCTGGGCTGTGGACAAGGTCGCTGCCTTGGTTGTCAAGTTCAAGTACTGCGCTATACAACCAATGCCCAAGTGCTGAGCCCCGGCCAGGTAATTAGCTAGGAAACACCTTAGGTGAGAGAGAGTATTTGTTTACACCTGGAGTTCCATCTTCTCCCGAGAAACTAGCTATAGACATGGTACACTTTAGCTCTCATTCTGTGACCTCCTCCACGCTGACCAGGTCAGTGTAATTTGGGAAGGGATGCTTTCAAAATGTACTTTGGCCTCAGAAAGAGGCCGGATAGCTTCTTTCCTGGGGGGGCGGGGGGAGGGGGGAGGGCGGGGATTCTCACTCAGATCTTGCCAACAAAAGCTAGAACAAAAACTGCTAGTCGTCCTTCGAGACACGTAGTTCCGCATTTCTGCTCACTTAATAACTCTGTTACTGAAGAATTATTAAGAGCCCCAAAACACAGATCTCAATTGCATACTCACTTTTGTCAGAATAGATTCATTTTGTAGCAGAAACCTACGTGGGGATGATTTTAAGTTTTCTGAGGGTTTCTAAGGTGACTCTTCTCCTTGTGACTTAAAAACTATAGGAAATGTGATATACAGTATGACCTTTTATAGCTTGTCACTTTCATAAAAATAAATAGCCCCACGCTGGGAATGTGGCTCAGTGGTAGAGTGCTTGCCTAGCATGCATGAAGCCCTGGGTTTGATTCCTGAGTACCACATAAACAGAAAAAGCCAGACATGGTGCTGTGGCTCAAGTAGTAGAGTGCTAGCCTTTGAGCAAAAAGAACTCGGGGACAGTGCCTAGGCCCTGAGTTCAAGCCCCAGGACTTGCAAAATAAATAAAACAAAATAAATAGCCCTGTGCTGAACACTGGTGGCTCATGCTTTTAATCCTAATTACTCAACAGGCTGAGATCTGAGGATCATGGTTCAGAAGCAGCCTGGGCAGGCTCAACTCTGTGAAACTCAACTCTAATTATCAAGCCAGGCACTGGTGGCTCACGCCTGTAATCCTAGCTACTCAGGAGGCTGAGATCTGAGGATCGAAGTTCAAAGCCACCCCAGGCAGGAAAGTCAGTGGAACTCTTATCTCCAATAAACCACCAGGAAACCGGAAGTGATGCTGTGGCTCAAATGGTAGAATGCTAGCCTTGAGCTGAAGAGCTCAGGGACAGCACCCAGGCCCAGAGTTCAAGCCCCGAGACCCACAAAAAAAATTATTATTATTATCGTGTCTGGAAATGGCACTGTGGCTCAAAGTGGCAGAGCACTAGCCTTGAGTTCAAGTCTTAGGACTAGCAAGCATAGATTTGATTGATAGATAGATAGATAGATAGATAGATAGATAGATAGATAGATAGATAGACAGACAGACAGATTCCCTTTCATAGATCTCAGCCTTCTGAATAGCTAGGATTACAGGCAGGAGCCACCAACTCCTGGTTTGATTGTGTAGTTTTGAGAGTTGTTTTTTTTAAAACTACCAGTGAGAATGATGCTGTATCACGGTATTCCTTTGCCCATTTTCAAATGAAATGAGGTGCTACTGTCACCCCCAAACACACCTGCTCTGGCACATGAGTTGCTAATAGGGATCTGAGGATAGCATTTGCATGAGTTTGAGTGCCAAGAATGCCTTTCTCTGAACACCTTTGTTTTTTTGGTTGTTGTTTTGTTTTGTAAAGAATCTATTCACAGTGAAGGGGGAGAAAATGTTGGAAAGCGAGCCATTAACACATTATTGGAGTCTTGTTTCCAGCGACAGCTGTGTTGTGTTTAATGTAATAGAGTAGATTTACCACCACTGGGCTTTGCAGTTCTCCTTTAGATTTCCATGAGTCTGACTTGCTCAGCTCTCAAATATGCATGGTGCCTGCTCCTGTTTCTATTCACCCGGGCTTCCTACCTCCAAATCTTAAAAGCCTGCGTACATATCCAGAGGCCTAGAGGAATAAACACTTCATTAGATATGCAAACTTGCTGAATTAAAATCCTCCATTTACCAGCCAGGTGCCAGTAGTTCACGCCTATAATCCTATCCATTTGGGAGGCTGAAATCTGAGGATTTCTAGGTTCAAAGCCAACCTAGGCAGGAAAGTATCTGAGACTCTTATCTCCAATTTAACCACCAGAAAATTGGAAGTGGAGCTGTGGCTCAAGTGGTAGAGGGATAGCCTTGAGCAAAAAAAGAAACCCAGGGACAGTGCCCAGGCCCTGAGTTCAAGCCCAGGACTGGCAAAAAATAAAAAATATATGCTGGGCACCGGTGGCTCATACCTGTAAATCCTAGCTACTCAGGAGGATGAAATCTGAGGATCGCAGTTCAGTGCCAGCCTGGGCAGGCAAGTCCATAAGACTGTAATCTCCAATAAACCACCAGAAAACCAAAAGTGGCACTGTAGCTCTAGAGTTGAACTGAAGAACTCAGGGACAGTGCCCAGGCCCAGAGTTCAAGCCCTACAACTAACATATATATACTCATATGTATGAGTAAATTGTTTCTTATTAATGTATTGTTTGTTTACTTTTGTCATCATGGTGCCTGAACTCAAGGCCTGGGTGCTACCCCTGACCTTTTGTGCTCAAGGCAAGCCCTCTACCACTTGGAGCCACAGCTCCACTTCCAATTTTCTGGTGGTTAAATTGGAGATAAGAGTCTCCTAGACTTTCCTGCCTGAGCTGGGTTTGAACAATGCTCATATCTCAGCCTCTTGAGTAGCTAGGAGTACAAGTGCAAGACACTAGTACCCAGCTGTATAAATATGTCTTTATATATTTGTACATATGTATGAGTAAATTGCTTTTTTTCCTTCTATTACATGAAAGTCATACATAGAAGGATATTTATCTTGTATACCACACCTTGATTGACTTTTAAAAACCTGAATCCATATTTAAGATATTTCATCTGAGAAGAAAGAATGTTAGAAGTAGCTTGTTACCCAGAGAAGCGTTTCTGATTTCCAGTATTTATGACCTCCTGGCACCAATATGAGACACATCCTCCCACAAATGAAAATTAGGCACTGTTCTAACTAAAGACCTAAAAGAGAAAAATCTCAAGGTAGCAGGGGCCAGTGACTCAGGGGCCTAGCTGCTCAGGAGATGGAGATCTGGAAGATTTAAGTCAAAGCCAGCCTGAACACAAAAGGGAGAAAACTGGGTATGATAGTCCTGTCTACATAGGAAGCTGATATTGGGAGGACTGTAGTTCTAGGCCAGTGCAACACACACACACACACACACACACACATTTTGACAAGACCTCAATTCATAAAAAAAAAAAAAAGCTAAGCATTGTGGTGCAAGCTTATTATCCCTGCTACAAGAAACAAATAGGAGGACTTCAGTAGCCCATTTTTGGGCAAATAACAAGACCCTATCTAAAAAATAGCCAGACCTAAAAGGGCTAGAAATATGGTTCAATTACTAAGCAAGTACAAAGCCCTGAATTTAAGCCTCAACACCACCGCAAAAAGGAAAAAAAAAACAAAACCTTAAGATGATTTTACCCAGACATAGTTGCCATTAGTGCATGAAAGGCTTCCCCAAGACAATTACTCGACACATGGTTACAAAGGAAAAGGAGTTTAATGTCAGTAACCTGACAGGCTACCGCACAGGCTGATGGTAGCAGCTGGGCGGCACTACACGCACAGTTGTATAGGGCTGGATTCATGTGGGATGTGAGAGTGAGGAATCCCACTGTGGCGTTGCTAAGATTTATGGTTGTAGCTGCACAGACAACAACTGCTTTAATGAGGAGGGGGAGGTTCTGTCATCAGAGGAAAGGCTGTGCATCTAATTTCTGGGAAGGGTCACCTGATCTTAGGGAAGGGCTGTGCGAGGCCTAAAATGGTGGATTGGCTCCTAAGATGGAGGAGGTTAGGCTAACAGTCCCCAACCCCAGTCCAACTCAAATGAGACAAAGCCATTGACATCTGTCATTATATGGGTGTTGTGGAAAGGGCCTGGGGTGAACAAGCATAATATAATACATTTCAGCCGACAGCTTCACCACACATCGATTGAGAAACCCATAGTTGCCAAGTTCCCAGAAGTGAGGGCCATCTTTTTTTCCCAGAGTTTTCATGAAACATGGGTTTGTTTTGGTTTGTTTTGTACCTGTCCTAGGGCTTGGACTCAGGGCCTGTGCTCTGTCCCTGAGCTTTTATTTTTTTTCCCCTCAAGGCTAGCACTCTACCACCTTCCACTTCCGGCTTTTTAGGTGATTCATTGGAGATAAGAGTCTCATGGACTTTCCTGCCCATGCTGGCTTTGAACCATGATCCTCAGATCTCAGCCTCCAGAGCAGCTAGAATTACAGGCATGAGCCACCAGTGCTGGGCTTGGAACATGGTATTATTTCAACCTCCTCTTTCTCCTTTTTTAGGTTGTCCGAGACATTCTGCTGATTGGACACAGGCAGGCTTTCGCGTGGGTTGATGAGTGGTATGGTAAGTCACCTTGCCTGAAGTCACTTGGAGAACCATTTCCTAATGTGTTGGCTTGGGATTTCATTTCATCTAGAAGGCCAAGCACAAAGGCAGGCTACTGCTTCCTGTCTTAGAAATGGCCCTGTCCACTGAACATAATAGAGATACAATTATAGAAGCTGGGTCTAAAATAGCCTCAGAGCTACTGACAAAGTAGGCCTCAGTATGTTTGATGCTTGTATATAGTTGATATGCAAGGTCCTCTCTTTCTCTGTTGGATGCATTTCAAACCCATCCTAATTTATCCCCAAACTCCAATTCAGGATCAAAGCTGTCTCATGTCAAGAAAAACAGTCCTTTGAGACAGAGAACACTTGAAACAATCCCTCACCAATTGCTACCGGTTCGGTAAAAATTCAAGGGCACATGGAGGAGCAGGTGCCCCAGTAAGCCTATTGGAAGCCATTGTTCTGACTTGTTGGTTATGAAACGGGAAGAGTTAAGGAAGTTCTGCGCTTTGTCACTCTGTGAAAATGAGGTTTGCTTATCCTGTGACGGATGGCCCGCCCTCCCCAGATGCTCAGCCCTGTGGATGTGTGCACGAGTCCTTTGTATTCCCAGAACCCATCACCAGATGACCTGTGTCCTTGGCTATAAATAGACATGAACACACCCAACGGGTGACTTAGCTTCCATCTGATTTTCAGATCATTTATCTAATGAAATACCCTTCTCCTTGACCCTCCCCCAAGCTCCATCCCATTTGTTCTGAGTGTAACCTAAATCATATTTTGGACCTTTTCTATCATCATTTCACCCATCCCTCCCATTTCTTAGCCGAAGGTAGCACATTTAAAGTAACAGGATACGTGGGGCAGAATGGACCAAGACAGCGATGGTTACAAATGTTGCTGCTTCTGCGCCACATTTGGATAAGTGTGGTTCTGTAAGCTATGGGCTTGTTTTGTGTTGAGTTTTCCAAGACCTGTACCTTCTGAGGAGTACATGCATCTTCCTGGGTTGGTCCAAATACACCCTCTGTTGAGTAGCAAGTTGCCGTATATAGCAAATTGTGGTGAAAATATCCAATGACCCATCTATTTGTCTTGTCTTTAGTGAGGCAGGTGGACAAGCAGCTTCCTGCAATTACTTCCCCTCATCCCAAAGCAAATCTTTGTGGGTGGTAACCCCACCTAGGGAGCCCCTCTCAAATTCTCAAAAGGAGCATAGCTACCCCCACCCCACCCTGCCACCCCCAAAAAAAGGTGAAACGCTTCTGACCGCTCCTAACCTGGTCATCTCAGAGCTCAAGGTCCACACGCTGTTGCCAACTTCAAGGCATAGCGAAAGGGGATTTGAAGAGTATTCATAATGGAACTGATCAGAAGTTTGGCAAGGGGACAATCATCTGGAGGGCCAGAAGTCTGTGACTGTAAAGACCAAGAGAGAGCTGGGAAGGTGGCTTAGTGGTAGAGCGCTTGCCTAGCACACATGGAGCCCTGAGTTCCATATACACAGAAAAGCCGGAAGTGGTGCTGTGGCTCAAGTAATAGAGTGTTAGCTTTGACTACAGAGAGGCTCAGAGACAGCTCAGGCCCTGAGTTCAGGAAAACAAGAAGAGGAGGAGGGAGGAAGGAAGGAAGGAAGGAAGGAGGAGAGAGGGAGAAGGAAGAAGATGACAACAACCAAGAGAGACTTGGATACGTTTCATTGTGGACTTTCCAGGAAAAACGTAGCTGTAGAGAACAAAATATTGATGGAGGAATGGGGAGGGAAAAAAAATGTAGGTGAGTCTCCAGAGTGTGAATGACCTGTACGGAAAATAGGAGGGAAGCGGCTGGGAAGGTGGCTCAGTGGTAGAGCGCTTGCCTTGCATGCATGAGGCCCTGGGTTCGATTCCTCAGCACCACATAAGCAAAAAGAAAAAAAAGCCGGAAGTGGCACTGTGGCTCAAGTGGTAGAGCGCTCGCCTTGACTTGAAGAGCTGAGGGACAGCACCCAGGCCCAGAGTTCAGGCCCCAAGACCGGACCCAAAAAAAAAATAGTAGGGGAGGGGGTTCTTTGCAAACCAAGGGCAAGGAAGAGACTTAAGGACATTTAATTCAGCGAGAGGGGAGCAACTGGGGAGAGGGAAATGGAATGCTAGGTAGGCATAAGGCCCAAATTCTCAAATTAGTACAGGAACCCAAAGCTAGAATAATAACTGAAAGGATATTCAAGCTCTCCCGTCTGGAAATCTTTAAGAAAAACACCTAACTATTTACCTAGGGTAGATGAGGGAAAGGCAGTTAACAGCCCAAGAAGTTTGTTGATCAAGAAATCCTTTGTATGTCTGAGTGGAAGACAGAGGGGAAGAATGTGGGCTTTCATGGATGCAGATGATCTGAGCCCTGTTCCCCCTCCCCCCCACCCCAGTGGGTTCCCACTTTCTAGATCCACAGCCAAAGCCCCAGGCAAAACAAGCAACCTTTTAACTCACTGGTGGGCCGATCTGAGAAGCACACACCCAGTTTCTTGTGAACTGCTGTGGGCCACCCAGCTGAGGTGTTAGTGGAGACCACAATGGCTCCTTCATTGCCTGCCACAGACACTCAGAAAATGCACTGAATGGAAACAGCCCCAGCCACTGTGACTCCCAAGCCTCGTATTCAAGATCGAGCTGGGGATGGTGGGTCTTCCAGGAAAATGAGTGACTGTTACCAAGGCCAAGAGCACACCCAGAGACCCCTTCAGTTCAGGCACCTGGTTGGTGTTGCTTCTTTTTCTTTGGTTTGTATAGGCTCAGTGAGGCTCACATTAAGGTGTAAAGAAGTCTTGAAGCCGGGCACCAGTAGCTTACGCCTGTAATCCTAGCTACTCAGGAGGCTGAGATCTGAGGATGACAGTTCAAAGCCAGTTTAGGCAAGAAAGTCCCTGAGCCTCTTATCTCCAATGAACCACCAGAAGACCAGAAGTGGCGCTGTGGCTCAAGTGGTAGAGCACTCACCTTGATCTGAAGAGCTGAGCAACAGTGCCCAGGCCCAGATTTCAGACCCACAACTGACCAAAAAAGAAAAAGAAAAAGAAGCCTTTGTTGGGGTTGGAGGTGTGGCTCAGCTGGTAGAGTGCCAGCCAATGAATAAAAGCATCGGATATCAAGTTTGAGTCCCAGTCTTGGGCCTAAAAAAAAAAAAATGAAGAAGCCTTTGGCAGCCTGGCACTGGTGACTCATACATATAGTCCCAGATTATAGATCTGAAGATGGTAGTTCAGAGCCAGCTCTAGGAAGAAAAGTCCGTAAGACTCGTAACTGCAGTTCACCAGCAAAAAGCTAGAAATGGAAATGTGACTCAAGTGGTAGAGCCTTAGCTTTGAATGAAAAGCCAAATAAGAGCACAAAGCCCTGAGTTCAAGTCCCAATAATGGCCCTTGGGTACCACTTAGTGCAGAGATTCTGCTGAGTGCCCCCTCCCCCAAAACCTATAGCATTAGCATCTTGTGGGGATTTATTAGAAATGTATATTCTCAAGCTGCTACCCCAAACCTAATGACTCAGAAATTTTGGAGGATTTAGGCCCAGCCATCTGGTCTACCAGGGAAATCTGATACCCTAGAGGTGATTCAGAATCACAGATTCTTATGGGATAGGTTATAAACCACAATGGAATTTAAGGATAATTTAAATCATTCTGTCCCAAAGGGTTAGACCAGGAGATCATAGTTTTCTTCAGGGGCAGCTGCTAAACTTGGATCCTTTACAAGAAAACACTCCCCTTTAAATAGATGAATTAGAACATGAGTCCCCTACTGGGCAGTGTATTTGGAGCTGAATTTTAGCCCCATTCATGTCAGCTCTGTGTTCAGTGCACTCCCAGGGCACCGGTCCGCACCATGCATGACAGCCCTGGCTTCTCTTTAATTAGACTCACCACCTTCAGAGTGTCATTATGAGTCAAGAAAAGAGATGCTGGACAGGACAGGATCCTTTCCTATCCAAGGGTTCATTTTTGCATCTCTCCTGAGCATTTGCCTACCACCAAAGTCGTTCCCTAAGCAGATTTGATTCTGTTCGTGTTCATTGTAAAGTGGAGCCATTTCCGTGTAGAGGAGTTGAGTTGGTCTTTCAAAGCCCTGATTGGTCTTTATCTGTGAGCCTTGGGTCTTTGTGCATGACTAGAACACTCATCGGAGAAGCTATAACACATTTCAGGAGATGGGGAGAGAGGAGTGGTGGATAAAAATAGCCAGCCCGGCTTTACAAAAGCATGATTTTGCTTCTCAAATCTGACAGTATTTTCAGAGAGGCAAGCTGAGGGAGCCAGAGGGACCTGTGACCCGGGGGACCTCACCAATGTCTTTGAAAATCTGAAGCTTCCCCTAAAAAAGTCTGAGAGACTTCTAGCTGGCATAGATGACACTGCACCATGAAAGTGACTTGGAAATCAGCTGGAGTCCCTGGAGCCGGCCTGCCAACCAATGAAGCCCACTCAGGTGGAGAAATAGGTCTGCAAGGCTAGTGTTAGCTGGTAGAGATTGCCTCGCCAGCGTTGCCCAACAACCTGGGTCTCTGAAATGAACTTGAGTGCCTGGCTCTTGTGCAGAGAGAGAGAGAGAGAGAGAGAGAGAGAGAGAGAGGAGAGGAGAGTGTGTGTGTGTGTGTGTGTGTGGGGGTGTGTGTGTGTGTGTGTGTGTGTGTGTGTGTGTGTGTGTGTGTGTGTGTGTGTGTGTGTGTGTGTGTGTGTGTGTGTGTGTGTGTGTGTGTGTGTGTGTGTGTGTGTGTGTGTGTGTGTGTGTGTGTGTGTGTGTGTGTGTGTGTTCCCAGGAAGGAAGAGAGGGAGGAACAAAAGAAGGAAGGAAGTGGGGCCTAACTTTTTGTATTGAATTATAATCACTTTGATGAGCTCATGAGTGACACTTGCCAAAGGAAGAGAGACACCATTTTGCTGTAGCTAGAGTATCCAAGCTAACTAACAATTGCTGGCTCGGCCCTGAGTCAAAGCCTTGCTCTAGACTTTCATTTTGACTTCAAATCAGAAGAAATGACCTCTGTTTTGGCTTTGAAGACTAGAAATGGGAAGGTGGCATTTGCAGGAGAAAGTAGCATCGCCAGATAACTAGTGCTGAGCAAGACCAGCATGTTGAGTCCTCTTCACTCACATTGCCGGTGCAGGAGCAAGAGATGCTCACCTTAGTTCCCTGACTTTATCCTGCTTTACTATAATAAATCCTTGCTAAACTTAAAAGGAGCATGAAAAGGGGGAAGAGGAGGAGGAAGTAAGGTACAGGGGCTCAGTGAACAGGGCACTGAATTTTGCATATGAAATTTCCCTTTTCTAAATCTTCGCTTCCACAGCTGCCTAGTACAATTCAGGGAACAATTCATGCTTGCTGATGGCTTGTTTCACAGCATTTATAGTAGCTCAGTAACTGCAAATGACTTGTATCCAAAAGGCCTTCCAAATATTGACCTTACCTCCCCTTCCTATGAAATCAGTTTTCCATCCTTAAAAGCAAAATAACTGGCAGCCAGGCACGGATGGCTCATGTATATAATCGTAGCCACTTGAAAGGCCTATATTCAATGGATCATACTTTGAGGCCAGCCAAGGCAGAAAAGTCTGTGAGACTCCATTTTCAAAATAGCTAAAAGTGGGCTGGCCATGCGGCTTAATGGTAGAGTGCTTGCCTAGCATGCATGAAGCCCTAGGTTCGATTCCTCAGTACCACAGAAAAACAGAAAAAGCCAGAAGTGGCGCTGTGGCTCAAGTGGTAGAGTGCTAGCCTTGAGCAAAAGAAGCTCAGGGACAGTGCCCAGGCCCTGAGTTCAGGCTCTACAACTGACAACAACAACAACAAAAAAAAATCACGTAAACTGAAAATTCAGTTCCAAAATACAAAAAAGGAAATAAAATGAATAGCAAATCATAGAACAAATGCAAATGACCCACAAACTCAGTACCACTAACAAGGAAAACAGTAGGAAGATATTACATTTGCCTATCTGATAGCAAGAATCTGAGGTTAATAATATCTACCATGGGGTATAGGATGATAAAGTACAAAGTATACTATAAAAATGCCAAGTCAGATAACCTGTCACCCAACCATTCCACTTCCGGAAATTTATTTTTATGGAATGACACAGCAGGGTGCCATTGGCTCATGCCTGTAATCCTCGCTACTCAAAAAGCTGAGATTGCAGTTTGAAGCCAGCCCAGGGAAGAAAAAAATCTATGCGATTTGTATCTCCAAATAAACATAAAAACACCAGAAGTGGAGCTGTGGCTCAAGTGGTAGAACACTAGTGTCCAGGCCCTGAGTTCAAGCCCAGGACCTGCACCAAAAAAAAAAAAAGACACATGCTTATGAATATATGCATGAAGCTATTACAAGACTATATTGGTGTTTATAAAAAAAATTAAAAATTAGTTTCAGTTTAAAATATTTATTTACAGGACTGTGATCAAAGGAATCAGGATGTGTGCATATTAAGAATCTCATGTACAACCATTAAAAAGAATAAGGGAGTTTTAGATGTGCTGATAAAGAATAGAAGTGTGTGTGTGTGTGTGTGTGTGTGTGTGTGTGTGTGTGTGTGTGTGTGTGTGTGTGTGTGTGTGTGTGTGTGTGTGTGTGTGTGTGTGTGTGTGTGTGTGTGTGTGTGTGTGTGTGTGTGTGTGTGTGTGTGTGTGTGTGTTTGCATTAGTAGGAAAAGTACCAGACACTGGTGCTTTACACTTGCAATCCTAACTACTCAGGAGGCTGAATTCAAAGCTAGCTTGGGCAAACAAATTCAAGAGAGTCTTTATCTCCAGTTAACCAGCAAAATGCCAAAAGTAGAGTCATGGCTCAAGTAGTAGAGGACCAGCCTTGAGAAAAAAAGCTAAAGGAGCTGGGAATGTAGCTTAGCAGTAGAGTACTTGCTTTACATGCACAAAACCCTGGGTTCCATTCCTCAGTACCACATAAACAGACAAAGCCAGATAGTGTTCATACCCTGAGATCAAACCCCAGGACTGGCAAAAAAAAAAAAAAAAAAAGCTAAACAAGACAATTAGGCTCTGAGTTTAAGTCCTAGTACTGGCACAGAAAGGGAAGAAGGAAGGGAGGGAGGGAGGGAATGAAGAAACAGGTCATCTACAAGAGAAAGAGAAAGAAAGAAAGGAAGAGAGAAAGAAAGATAGGAAGAAAGAAAGAAAGAAAGAAAGAAGGAAGGAAGGAGAGGGAGAGAGGAAGGGAGGGAAGAAAGAAGGGGAAGGGAAGAGGAAAAAGTAAACCAAAAGTACTTGCAAATATAGCATAGTAATGATAGTATGATTCCATATATGTCTGAGTAAAGAAGAAAGACTATATGTGTTAATATACATGTAAGTCCCATCAACATGTGTCTCGGTTTCATACCAGTGTTATCTTTAGGAGAGAAGCAATAGGATTAGTGGAGGAGTCAGTAATATTTGATTACTTTTTTTTTTTTTTTTTTTTTTTCGTGGGGCCTGAACTCTGGGCCTGGGCGCTGTCCCTCAGCTCTTCAGCTCAAAGCAAGAGCTCTACCACTGAGCCACCTTCCCGGCCCCCTTATTTGATTACTTTTATGGAATATAATTCATGAATTCTTTTGAGTGACTAAAATAGTAAATAATAGTTAGAGGGGCTGGGAAGGTGGCTCAGTGGTAGAGCGCTTGCATTGCATGCCTGAGGCCCTGGGTTCGATTCCTCAGCACCACATAAGCAAAAAGAAAAAAGCTGGAAGTGATGCTGTGGCTCAAGTGGTAGAGTGCTAGCCTTGAGCTGAAGAGCTGAGGGACAGCGCCCAGGCCCAGAATTCAGGCCCCATGACCGGACCCCCCCCCCAAAAAAAAATAATAGTTAGAAATCCTGTTTTTAGAAAGGAGAAGATGGTTGAAGCAGTGGAAGACTCACACAGTTGAAGTATGTTTTGCTCTTCAGTTAGTAGCATGGGAAATTGTAAGTTTCAATTCATTGATCCCCTAGGACCAAGGTGTCTTTGCTAACTAAGGCTGGACTGGTGGCAAAGGCAGGGGTTCTAATCCCAGCCCAGTCACCTGGCAGAGAAGAGGGTTCCACGCAGAGCCCTTGCAGTGATCTTTGTGTCCTAGGGTACAAAATTAGGATCTGCTCACCCTCACCTGAAGGAGGACAAGAAAGAGAAGTAAACAAATGTTCTCTTGAGAACAAGGAGTCAGGCACTGGTGGCTCACGCCTGTAATCCTAACCACTCAGAGACTGAAATCTGAGGATCACTGTTCAATGCCAGCCAGGACAGGAAGTCTGTGAGGCTCTTATCTCCAATTAACTTCTCTCCTTTCCCCCCCCCCAAAAAAAATCCAGGAGTGAAGCTGTGGCCCAAGTGGTAGAGCACTAGCCTTGAGCAAAAACACTAAGACAGCACTCAGAACCTTAGGGCACACCCCAGGACTGGCACTACCAAAAAAAAAAGTTTGACACATATAAACATCTGTTTGCTACAAGCAAACAAGACTGAACCTGAATTGCTGGATGTTACTGTGACCATTGAAAATCAATCAGTAATGAAGATGAATCATCTTTTGAAAGTAGTTTCTATTATTGGATACGCGTGATGGGGTTTTCCTAAACATTGATTCATCCTTGATTTCCAAGGTTATATACATTGTAAAAGCAAGATGTGCCAAGCCCTGGTGGCTCCCACCTATAATCCTAGCTACTTAGTAGGCTGAGATCTGAGGATTGTGGTTCAAAGGCAGCCCGGGCAGGAAAATCCGTGAGACTCTTATCTCCAATAAACCACCAGAAAAACAGAAGTGGTGCAATGCTCGCCTTGAGCTGAAGAGCTCAAGGACAGTGCCCAGGCCCAGAGTTCAAGCCCCACAACTGACAAAAAAACAAAAGCAAAATGCCCATCATTTGGCTTGGTGAGCTGAACAGGGTCCATTTCACTTGAGGAGTTCCATACACTCCCGAGGAATATAGAAATGATTCACATCATTTCTATATCCATCGATGGTGTGTGGGGAGAATTCAGGATTTACACAATCCTATTTTCCTATCCACCCAGACCAAAGAAATTATGATCAACTGTTTGAGAAATGGCTGGGCCAAAAACATGCATTCTTACGCAGTCTAATTGGGTTTGTGTTTTCCTTTTAGAAGAAGAGATTTTGTAAACATTTTGTTTCTTGTTTGTATTTGTTTGTTTGGAAGAGGAGCTGGAGATTGAACAAGGCCTTCATACATTCTAGGCAAGTGCTCTACTGCTGAGCTACAAACCCAGGCCTGAAACTTTGTTTAACCCTTCGGAGAGAAAAATAATAACAGCAAGTTTCCATGGTTCACACTTAGATGATCTCAGCTATTTGGAAGGTGGATATTGGGAGAATCAAAGCTTGAGACCAACCTGAGAAAAAATTATGAAGACTCCATCTCAATTAAAAAAAAAAAAAAAGCTAGGCATGGTGGTGCTTACCTGTTATCTCATCCCAACTACATAGGAAACATAAGTACCAAGATTATAGCAATAGCCCCACCAATCATGAATAACACAAAACAAAACCCTACAAGTCTTGCTTTTGAAAAATAAAATAGAAAGACCTGGAAGAATGGTTCAAGTAGTAGAATGCTTCCTTAGGGGCTAGGAAGGTGGCTCAGTGGTAGAGCGCTTGCCTTGCATGCATGAGGCCCTGGGTTCCATTCCTCAGCACCACATAAGCAAAAAGAAAAAAGCTGGAAGTGGCGCTGTGGCTCAAGGGGTAGAGCACTAGCCTTGAGCTGAAGAGCTGAGGGACAGCGCCCAGGCCCAGAGTTCAGGCCCCACGACCGGACCCCCCCCAAAAAAAAAATGCTTCCTTAGAAGGTACAAGACCCTGAGTTCAAACTCCACTACTGCTGAAAAACAATCAAATATAACAATTATGTTTCTAGAGTGGCCAAAAATTCTAGAAAAGTGTATCTTCTTTTTGCCAATTCCAAATGGATGGTATTCATCTTGTGACCCATAAGAATAGATTTGCAAATAATGTTCTTTTTTTTATTTTATATAGAAAATGTAGGAAATACCAATATACAAACCAGAAAGGGAATGAACATTTTCTATAAGTCCATCTCTACCAAAAAAAAAAAAAAATCACTGAGCATTTTGAAATATTTACTTGCATTGTTTTTAAATGTAGATGACATGATACTGTGTAATATGTCTGATTTTTTTGTCTTAAGATTTTTATCAACAGTATTCAAAATTCTCTTTCTATAGTAGTAGTAAATATTCCTCAATTTCATTGTTGACAGTTGTGTAATACTATCAGTCTCTCAAGTAGCTTTCCATTTTTCACTATTATGAAAAAGGCAAGAGTTGGAGGCTCAGCGGGTAGTGTCCCAGCCAATGAATGAAAGTGTCAGCTACCAGTCTCAGACAAAATAAATAAATAAGGCAGCAATATTCATCCTTGTTTTTTTGACAACATAAAATTGATACATCATGATAGATTGTGATAGAATCTTTGAAAGCCTAGAGGTCATGCTAAATTATCTCTGTTAAGCTTGATCTAATTAACACCCAAGAATGATTACTGTTGGGGTTCATTAGAGCAGAGAAAAAAGTTCCCTTTTAGTTTTGATTTTCTAAATGAAGTGTCTAAAGGTATGTATTTCAACTTGTACAAATGTTAAACTTTTAGTTAAAAGTGACCTTCACCTTCATGCTCTGTGTATCTGTGCTTAAGAAGTTTGATTAACCAACCGTTGAAATTAAGGGGATTACATTGCATAATGTGTTGTTGTTGTTTACTACAATGTGTTGGTGGTAAGCATAAAGTAGCATTTCTTTATTTCTTTTCCTTCACCTCTGTTCTCTAAAAATGAAAGCATGCTCTTTGCTTGGCCAGATTGCTGCTTAGCATTCTTTGTTCTCACACTGCATTGGGACAGCATGTTTGATGGATGGTGCCCAGGCGAGAGGGGATCATCAGCTCAATAGAATCACCTAGGTCTGGGTGTAGACCTGTATTCCATCTAAACCCCAGACCATATTGAATTAAATCATAAGCTCTGACATGTCTGCCCTTTGGAAAATGAAGCCAATCTCATATGACACATGGATTCATATAAAAAGACATCAAACCACAGGATACAGAAAAGACCTAAGGGAAAAATCCTAAGAGCCAGGATTGGTAGCTCCTGCCTGTAATCCTAGCTATGCAGGAGGCTGCAAACTGGAAGATTGAGGTTCAAAGCCAGCCTGAGCAGCAAAGTCTGTGAGATTCTTATTTCCAGTTAACCAGTAAATAGCCGAAAGTAGAGCTGGAATTCTTAAAGTAAAAATAAATGGTAGAATGCCATCCTTGAGCAAAAAAAAAGCTAAGGGAGAATTCAAGCCCCAGTATAGGCAAAGATCAGAGTGGTAGTTTGCAAGTGCCCAGAATACTTTTCTTTGTAAAGCGACAGGACATTAAATCCTCCCATGACAGCAATAGAAGAACGCTCTCTGTGGAAATTGCTGACAAAACAGTACAAGGAGTGAGCTCCATGTCAGTGGCTCACGCCTATAATCCTGCTTCACAGGAGGCTGAGATTTGAGGATCACAGTTCAAAGCCATCCCCAGCATTAAAGTCCGTGAGACTCTTATCTCTAGTTAATCCCCCCCCCCAAAAAAAAAGCCAGAAGTGGAGCTGTCGCTCAAGGGATAGAGCACTAGCCTTGAATACAAAAGCTCAGGGACACTGCTCAGACCCTGAGTTCAGTCTCAGACTGGTGTGCACACACACAGAGACAAACACACACACACATATATATATATATATATATATATATATATATTTGGAGTGGATTCAAGGGATGGGGAGTAAAATGAAGGAACCATATAAAGTGAAACTAATTGTTGTTTTATACATTCTCATACTAAAGACAAGCTGGGTTCCTTGTTTGAGGTGAGGGTAGGTTGGGGGCTTTGTTTGTGAGACCAAGATTTAGGTAGCTCAGGCTGGACTTGAACTTTCAATCCTCTTACCTCAGCCTCCTAAATGGTGGGATTGAAGGCATGTACCCCCACACCCAGCTTCCTTGTTTATATTTTTCTGATCAGTTTGAATAAGATGAGGTTTTTCAACCTGATCATTGCTGACATTTTGATCGATAATTCTGTCAATCAAACAATTCCTTGCTGGCGGGTGGGGGTGTCACTGAATAGATGCAGGGTAGCAGTTTGACCTGCTGGGGAAGTCACAACACGATCTCTTCTTGAGAACCGCCAGATTAAGGGATCATTATCCTGCAGTACTGAAAAAAAAAAAACCCTGCAGACGGGGGCCAAAATGCATGTCATGTGACATTTTATTTATAGATGAGCATGGGTGGAAATAGTGTCAGCCATCACCAAGCTGTTAGGCTAGACTTGAAGCTTTCCGTGTAGACTTTCCCTCCCTTGACACCCAGTGTTGTAGGGGGAAGAACAAAACAAAAACACGTGTCTGTGTGAGAATTGCCTCGTTTCACTTATCCCTCCCTTGCATCCAGTCTCCTGTGGTAGTAATGCACGTTTCCTTCCTATCGTTGAATGCATTAAAGACTCCACAGCCCTTTGAGAAAGGTATTTTGAAGGTAAGTATTGGCTCAAACAAACCCGATCCTCTGTCCCCAAAGGGATCTTCTAAGAAAGCTTTAGTAGATCTCAGCCTATGCTCTGCCCACACGCTAATACTTCTACCACTGAGCTCATGTTCAACCAGAAATCACAGCTAAATAATCTGTCCTCAGTTCTAAGTCTCCTTTTGACTTAACTTCCTTGCCCTCACTCCCTCCTTGGCTGATTCAACTAACTTTATGATGTATTCTTCATAAAGTTAGTCCGTTCCCTGCTTTTTCTTTTTCTCTGCCCACCCCCTAACCTCTTTGGCCACTGCTAAGCAACCATGCTCCCCTTAAATCTCTCCCCCCTCCCCCCCATTGAAAGTGTGTCTTGAATAACGGAAGTTGCCAACGTCTTGACCTCTTTCAGATATGACAATGGATGATGTTCGGGAATACGAGAAAAACATGCATGAACAAACCAACATAAAAGTTTGCAATCCGCATTCCTCCACTGTGGATGACATAGAGAATCATGCCCAAACAAGTGTATGTAGAATTATTCAAACATGTCGCCCACCCCCTGCAAAACAAACACAGCGCAGTGATCTCTGAAATACCACAAACGCTCCCTCCCAGCCTGCCACGAAATCATGGCAGTGCCCACCACAGGCCATTGATAAAGGTGCTGAGCTGAGTCTAGACAAATCCTATGTCCTGTCTCTTCCAGACAGATCGATTCTTAAAAGATACTTGAATTGGATGTGCTCTCTCTCTCTCTCTCTCTCTCTCTCTCTCTCTCTCTCATTATAAAGCTCAGAACAGAGATGGAGACATTTTGTGGTACTAGCACAGAAAGAAAAAAAATGGCTCTCACCAACCATAAAAGAGCAAAGCTGGATATCATATGTAAACTAGAACAACATGTCAGGAACTTTTCAAAACATACTTAACACTCACTTTATTCATTCAAGGGCGGGCTTCTGGCTGATCTGCTATTTTAGGTTTCTTTCCACTTGCGTTAAAATGCTTTCTCTCCCATAGCCGTGTTAGCCAATCAGTTCCTTTTTACTCCGGGTAAGCTGGTAGGGTAATCTGCAGTCTGCAGGCTCACAGACTGAGCGGGGAAGGGGTGATGAGCTAGGAAGTGGTCTCTCCGGAGTCAGTCACACGGTGGATGCAGAGAGCTGACTGTACTATGTAGTCCACCATTGAAAGTAGAGTCACCTCTCAATCACTTATGCAAATGGAGAGGAGATACCATGAGCAGAGGAAGACATAATCAACAAATCATTTCTATGGATCCTCAGCCCCAGCTGGAGTTCTTGTATCTAGGAGCCCAGGGCTTGGAATAATCACTAGGTTTTTTTTTTTCTGTGTATTTTGTTTTTGTTTTTAAGCACCAGTGGCTCATGCCTGTAATCCTAGCTACTCAGGAGGCTGAGATCTGAAGGATTGCAATTCAAAGCCAGCCCGGGCAGAAAAGTCCATGAGACTCTGGTCGTCAGAAAACTGAAAGTGGCGCTGTGGCTCAAGTGGTAGAGCATTGGCCTTGAGCTGAAGAGCTGAGGGACAGCGCCCAGGCCCAGAGTTCAAGCCCCACAACCGACAAAAAAAAAAAAAAGTTGTGAAACCATGAGCTGATACTTTGTGTGATTTTAGAGAAAATTCAAAAAGAATGTAGTGACACAAAATCAAGTGATGTTTTTTGGATGCTAAGGGTTGGGAAGACCTGGTAGCACTTTGGAAATTTTCAGCTAAGTGTTGAGCGCATGTCTTTGGAATGTATCCTGCAAGTACGTGGCGCTGCCGTGGGATGCATGCACCTTGAATGTCTCTGAGGCCGCATGGGGTCGGGAGCTCTTCCTTTCCCTGCCTGCTTGCATGCAGTAGCTGCATGTGAGGCCAGCCTGATCCCTGAGACATGCCTCTCCTCCCTCCCTGCTCAAAAGATAAAAACAAAATGTTTGTAGGAGGGTGTGCCTGCTGGTGCCTCATGCCTGTCATCCTAGCTACTTAGGAGGCTGAGATCTGAAGATCAAGGTTCAAAACCAGCCCAGGCAGAAAAGTCCCTGAGAAATAGCAGAAGGCCATTTGCATGATTTTCTTTCAGTTTGACTATCACACACACACACACACACACACACACACACACACACACACACTCACACACACACACACATACCATGCATTCTCTGGCGACACGTCATGATTGTTCCATGACTTTAATAGATGCCACCGGTGCCCACCACCCCCCCCACACTACCACAAAGTTCCACAAATGGTTCTTTGGAATGCTTTTGACATTTTCCTTATTCTTTGGAGTTCTGTGAAATTGGGGATCATTTCTTTTTCCACAGTCTTTCTTCTCTGTCATAATGGGAAGCAATTAAAACCAAGAAGCTGCTGTGCATCCCAAATTAAAGCCACATGGTTGCACAGTGAAATTTCACTCATCAACCTGAACTGGGATGAATCAGATTGGACGTGTGCAAAATTAACATTCGTGAACACAGCAATAAGGAAATTACAGCCTTCTTTTCAGTCGAGGGGTTGCAAAACCCCTCGATTGAAAAGAAGACTTAAAGAGACACTGGGAGTGGAAAAGCAAAATGTTGTGCTTTGAATTATTTCTGCCCCCTGCTGGATGCTTTGGGTATAACCATGTATGCAGACTGCAGAAAGTAATTTTTCAAAGAGGCTATCCATTTCTTACAGCAAAAAACACATCTAGAGCTTAATTCAGTGAAGGTTTTCTTAGAGTCTTAACTTTGCCTTTTTCCCAAAAACTTAAGTTTTACTAGTCTTAGTCTTTTTTTGAAAGTGGTAAGTTCACAGGTACATTTTTTTTTCTTAACATATTCTGAAATTTGGATCAACATAGAAAAAATTCCTTTGTGAAATCCTTACCTTTTGGGGGAATTTTAAAAATTGTCAAAAGGAATTCTTTCACATGTTAAATATTATAAAACCTAATGATGGAGGCTGGGCCAGTGGATAATGCCTGTAATCCTTTCTACTCAGGAGGCTGAGATCTGAGGCTTATGATTTGAAGTCAGCCTAGGCAGGAGAATCTGTGAGACTCATATCTCCAATTAACTGCCAAAAGGCCAGCAGTGAAACAATGATTCAAGCCAGGTGCCGATGGCTCACGCCTGTAATGCTAGCTACTCAGGAGTCTGAGATCTGAGGATCGTGGTTCAAAGCCAGCCTGGGCAGGAAAGTCCATGAAACTCTTATCTCCAATAAACCACCAGAAAACCGGAAGTGGCGCCATAGCTCAAGTGGTAGAGCGCTCGCCTTGAGCTGAAGAGCTGAAGGACAGCGCTCAAGCCCAGAGTTCAAGCCCCACGATTGACAAAATAAAGAAACAATGATTCAAATGGTAGAGCACCAGTCTTGAATGAAAAAGCCAAGGGAGAGCACAAGACCCCATGTTCACGTCCCAATACTGACGCATACACACACACACACCCCTAAGGAAGTTTCAACACCTAAAAACATGAAGGGGGGGTGTGAAAAATGGACCACTTGAAAGGCAAGATACATGGGGAAATCCTTGGGTGACAAACATCAGACTTTACTCAGAACTTTACTCAGTGCTTATTTTAATAATTTAGTTACCTGCTTCCTTGTTCCCAGTAAATAAAAATGTAAAGGCTATCGGGAGCAGTTAAACTGGCAGTCACTAATAGTAAAAACAGTGAGATGCTGTTATTGAGAGAAGAGCTGGTTAGCTAAAAAAAAGCAAATAGTGGTCAGATGCTAGTGGGTCATCCTGTAATCCTAGCTACACTCCAGGAGGCTGAGATCTAAGGATCATAGTCTGAAGCCAGCCCAGGCAGGAAAGTCTCTGAACCTTTTATTTCTAATTAGCCAGCGGTAGGGGGTGGTGATTGGAGCCAGAAATGGCACTATTGAGTGGGTGATAGAATGCTAGCCTTGAGCAAAAGAGCTCAGGGAAGCACCTCCCAGGCCCTGAGTTCAAGCCCTAGGACACACACACATACACACACACACACACACACACACACACACACACACACACACACCACAAATAGACTTTGAGAAGGAAATGATCACTGGATGGTTGCATGGTGGTGTTTAAATATCACTTTTACTTTCCCGCCTAAGAAAAACATTGCAAATTAGACACCACTGGCTTACACTTAGAATCCTAGCTACTCAAAGAGACTGAGATCTGAGGATCCAGTTCATTGCCAGTCCAGGCAGTAAAGCCCATGAGACTCTTCTCTCCAAATAGCCAGCAAAAAGCCGGAAATGAAGCCATGGCTCACATGAGAAGAGCACCAGCCTTGAGCAGAAAAGCTACACAAGATCATAAGGCCGAGTTCAAGTTCTAGTCCTGGCACAAAAATAACCGTGGGGGATGGGGGAAGGAGGGAATAGCCCTAGTGTGTCATCTTGTAGTAATTTCCAGGCTAGGGTGTCCCTAGTCCCTTTAAAAGTTAAGTTCAGAGATGAATCCATCCACCTCTGGCCAGTAACTGCTGCTTTTTTCTCCCCCCACCCCTCTGTCTCTCCTGAAGACATGACAATGGACCAAGTGCGAGAATTCGAACGAGCTACTCAGGAAGCCACCAACAAGAAAATCGGCGTGTTCCCGCCTGCCATCTCCATCTCCAGCATCTCCCTGCTGCCTTCCTCGGTGCGCAGTGCCCCGTCCAGCGCGCCCTCCACCCCTCTCTCCACCGATGCCCCAGAATTCCTGTCCGTCCCCAAAGATCGGCCGCGGAAAAAGTCGGCTCCAGAAACTCTCACCCTGCCAGACCCTGAGAAGCCAGCCACCCTGAATTTACCTGGCCTGCGCTCTTCTGAGAAGCCATGTCGGCCCAAATCAGAGTAACTTCATGTGGAATGGCCCCTGGGTTTTTCTAGTTTCTTTTTTTTCTTTCTTTTTTGGTGGGAGTGGCGGGGAGGGGGGGTTCCCGTTTCTTTGTTAACAATCGTCTTCTGATAGAGGAAAAGACTGCTTTGTCCTCAAACCTGTCCCTCTGAGGGTGCATGTGGCTGAGTAATTTCACAAATCAGATACGTCCCTCCGCCTGTCACCCAATAGCAGTTGCTGAAAGATGTTCAAGGTTTGGGGAGGTTTGCGTGGACTCTTGAGGGTCAAGAGAGGAAAATGTGCACCCTTACACAGCTTTGTTGCTAGGTGTGGGAAAACAGTGAAGTCCGTTTCTTTCCGTCAAACCTGATCGTGTCAAACTAAACAAAACACAAAACACGAAACGGCTCAGGCATCATTTACCTAATTGTTCAGTTTTGAACTACTGACCACCAATACTTGAATATCAAGAGTTAACTGAGATTCCTATTTTGGGTTGTCTGACTCAGGATTTGGGGCCTAATTAACTCTTTAAAAGAATTTTTGAAAACTTTTAATTATCAACCTAGAAAGGCTCCAAGTGCAATTAATGATGACTTGTTTATACCTTTCTCAGAATTTCATAAAGAGATCCCTTGTTCCTATCTTTTAATAACACCCCACACCCCTTGAGCCCCTGTGGCCTTTGAAATCCTGAAGAATGGCATGGCTGATATTTAGAGATTTCGTTGAAGAATGAGAAGCCCAAGAGAGATTAAACATCTTTCTTCTCTGCAGGTACCCAAAAACCTTGAATTGTCAGTTTTCGATCAGATTCTCAGAATTTGAGCTGGGCCAATTGTGGCTCATGCCTGTAATCCTAGCTATTTAGAAGACTGACTGAGCTCTGAGGATCATGGTTCAAAGCCAGCCTCAAGCAGACCACTCCTGAGAGACTCTGATCGCCAATTAATCTAGCAAAAAAGCTGAAATTGGAGGCATGGCTCATGTGGTAGAGCACCAGCCTTGAGCTAAAGGATAGCACTCTGGCCCTAAATTTCAGCCCCATTACTGGCACCAAAAAAAGGGGAGGGAGATTTTTTAGAGTTTGCCAAACCATTGAGTAAAATTCATTGTCTGTGCATCCATTTCAGTAAGTTCACCTGGAAATAAGCTAATTGGGCTTGACAGCTATGGGAATGAACTATGGTGGATGAACTGTGAAAAAGAGAATCCTCTCCCATTTCTCTCCTGGTTTTCCTCTTAGTAACTACTTCCGGTAGACTTCACCCAAATGGATGGCCCAACTGTAGGTCTTAGGAAAACTGTCATTCTCTTGTTTCTCTTTTGAAATCATAATATTGGAAGCAAGAGGTAGAGTTCAATGGTAGAGCATTTGCTTAACATGTATGAGGCCCTGGGTTCAATCCCCAGTACTTTAGGGAAAAAAAAAAAAGGGAACTAAATCCAAATGTTGAGAATCTCAGAGAAATCGAGTCAGTACTGCCAGGAGAAAACAGTGAATGAGCAGAATTGGTGATTTCTCTTTGTGAAAGAGAAGAGTGGTCGAATTGGTCCTTTTGTCTTTCATTTCTGTAGTTAGGAATACAAGATTCAAACCAAGGTTGACAGGAGACAGGCTTACTCATCCAAGTTGCAAAAAGAGAGAATTCTTAGGGCTGGGAATGTGGCTTAGTGGTAGAGTGCTTGCCTAGCATGCATGAAGCCCTAGGTTCGATTCCTCAGTACCACATAAACAGAAAAAAACTGGAAGAGGTGCTGGGGCTCAAGTGGTAGAGTGCCAGCCTTGAGCAAAAGAAGCTCAGAGTCCCCAGGACAAGAGAGAGAGAGAGAGAGAGAGAGAGAGAGAGAGAGAGAGAGAAATTCTCAGTTGGGCACTAGTGGCTCATGCCTATAATCCTAGCAATTCAGGACGCTGAGGTCTGAGGATCTCAGTTTGAAGCCAGCCTTGACAGGAAAGTCTGTGAGACTTATATCTCCAATTAATCACCAAAAAGATGAAAGGAGAGGTATGGCTCAAGTGGTAATATACCAGCTTTGAGTGGTAAGCCAAGTGAAAGCATAAGGCCCTGAGTTCAAGTCCCAGTACTGGCAATAGAGAAAGAGAGAGAGAGAAAGAGAAATTGAAATTCTGCTCCAGTCTAAAGAGGGAAATCTGTCATCTTTGCACCTCACTGCCTTTAAACACAAAAGAGAGGGACAAGCAATCTCAGCTTTGACTTTGTGTTTGCAGAAGGAAAGAACACGGTAATTGGGAAGTTTCCACGCCCATGCACTAGCTAGCCTTCCTGACCATAACCTCCGACCTCAGCAAAGGGATCAACCCAAAACTCAGAAACAAAATAGGGCAAGGTGTGCCCCACCCACCCCTTCCCCCAGGTCTCAGCCAGTGGACCACACCTCCTGCCTCTCCCCCACAATTCCTGCGCTGTGTAGTCTCTTGCAGTCTGTCCACTTTCCTAAGGTGCAGGCACTGGCCCCTGGAGCCCCCAAAACCAAAGGGGTCAGCATGTCTAGATCACTTCTTTATCCAGAAATGGACATTTCACTGAAAAATAGAAATAGACCCAGGACTCCAAGGAAAGCCGTTGCAAATAGCTTAAATCAACAGAGCATCTTTCCCTTTCAGAATGGTCTTATTCTTGTTTGCATGGAATGGAAGCATGAAACTTGCTTGTGGGAAAACTTAACCTTTTTTATCCAACCCCTTGGACGATGGCTTCATGCTGAGTGAGAATGTTTGGCTTTTAGAAAGCAAAACTGTACTTTCAGAAGACATGGAAATTGTGGTGTGTGTGTGTGTGTGTGTTGTGTGTGTGTGTGTGTGTGTGTGTGTGTGTGTGTGTGTGGCTTCATGCTGAGTGAGAATGTTTGGCTTTTAGAAAGCAAAACTGTACTTTCAGAAGACATGGAAATTGTGTGGTGTGTGTGTGTGTGTGTGTGTGTGTGTGTGTGTGTGTGTGTGTGTGTGTGTGTGTGTGTGTGTGTGTGTGTGTGTGTGTGTGTGTGTGTGTGTGTGTGTGTGTGTGTGTGTGTGTGTGTGTGTGTGTGTGTGTACCTACCATTTGCAAGCTGGAATCGTGAGGTTGGTTCCTGATTTTCCCCACCCAACTTTATTTTGTGCCAGCTGTTAACACATCTGGCTTTTCCATTAAGACCACTGATACGCTCCCTTTTATGAAGTAGCTTTCTGCTATCAAGGCAAACCATTTGATAATGCTTTAAGAAAGCCAATTCTCTGATTTCCTATGTGAAGTTTCTTTTATAGCAAGTACAATGCCATAGACATCAACTGCAAAGCCGCCCCTGACAGTGTGATTCTTAATCAACAAATGTGTGTGTTCTCTTGAAGTAATGTTCCAATTTCCAGTCTTCACGTGTTTTATGTGCACTGCAAACGGGGAAGGGGTGTGCAGCTATTCCTTTAACTGTTTGAATATTTAATCCAGCCAAGTGACTTCAGTATCTTACCAGTCTTGGTTTTCCAAGTATCATCTTCTTTTCTCCATCCATGAATTTGTTCTTGTTGGATACAAGCCTGTGAGGAATGTGTATAGAACATGAAGAATTTTCTAGAGATGAAAATCCAATGGCTGCATGATGGAAATATAGAAGAAAAACAACAACAACAAAGCCGAAATTTGAATTTGCTCAACATGTATGAGGAAAAAAAAAATCGAATTTAACTCAGTGCCTCCATTTGCCATGTGGAAACCTTGAACTTGGTTCACCAAATTGTATTATATCTGTATATATATATATATATATATACATATACCATATATATATAAATGTAGTCAAATGCATCATATACCATCAGTCTCCAGTAGCCAAATTAAAGTACATAATCCTTAGGTTATTTACAGGTTCACGCCTGGAATCCTAGCTACTCAGGAGGCTGGGATCTGAGGATCAGAGTTCAAAGCCAGCTGGGTCAGGAAGATCCGTGAGACTTTTATCTCCCATGAGCCACCAAAAAGCTGGAAGTGGAGCTGTAGCTCAAGGGGTAGAGCACTAGCCTTGAACACAAAAGCTAACGTACAACACCCAGGCTCTATGTTCAAGCCCCAGTACTAACGCACAGACATACAGACAATTACTTATTGTGTGTGGGTTTCAAATCTGACCATGCTGCTTTCACATAGAATATCAACATTGGGGCTTTGGCTCTGCTTTTCTAGGATGAGGGCTCAGAGTTTTTAGGGCATAAACTATTAGAAGTCATCCCCAAATATCATTTTATTTTGAGTCCGAGGAGGATAAAAGCAAAGGGCAAAGATAAGCAGGAAAGAGGATACTTCCATTAGAACTGAAACATAAGTTCATTAGTAAACTAATTTACAAGCCCTTCTATCAGTCTTGTAGCTCCAAGTGGGGTAGATGGTTTTAATCTGTTTACTGGTATTTATTAGCCACGTGTTGGACTGTGGGGATTAGTTATGAAGATATAACAAAAACATAACCCCCCCAAAAAAATCCCAACAATATCCACCAATTACTTTTGAGTAACTATGGCTTTCTTTTGAAGGCTCTATAATAAGTACTGAAGTAACCAAATAAGGCATTTTTCTGTGACCTTCAGGGCTAAGGTATTCATGTGTATGTATATATATATATATATATATATATATATATATATATATATATATATATATTTTTTTTTTTTTTTTTTTTTTTTTTTTTGGTGGGGGGTTCGGTCGTGGGGCCTGAACTCTGGGCCTGGGCACTGTCCCTCAGCTCTTCAGCTCAAGGCTAGCGTTCTACCACTTGAGCCACAGTGCCACTTCCAGCTTTTTTCTTTTTGCTTATGTGGTGCTGAGGAATCAAACCCAGGGCCTCAGGCATGCAAGGCAAGTGCTCTACCACTGAGCCACCTTCCCATCCCCTCATGTATATTTTTAAATTCTCCTTTCTGTAGTATCTCTTTAGTTCCCCGAGACAAGATCCTTGACTGCTTTTGTGGGCTGGAAAGGTGGCTTAGTGGTAGAGTGCTTGCTTGGCATGCATGAAGCCCTGGGTTCAATTCCTCAGTACCACATACACAGAAAAAGCTGGAAGTGGCGCTGTGGCTCAAGTGGTAGATTGCTAGTTTTGAGCAAAAGAAGCTCAGGGACAATGCCCTGGCCCTGAGTTCAAGCCCCAAGACTGACAAAAAAGTTGCCGGGCACCGGTGGCTCACGCCTGTAATCCTAGCTCAGATCTCAGGAGACTGAGATCTGAGAATTGCAGTTCAAGGCCAGCCTGGGCAGGAAAGTCCATAAGACTCTTACCTCCAATAAACCACTAGAAAACCAGAAGTGGCACTGTGGCTCAAGCGGTAGAGCACTTGCCTTGAGCTGAAGAGCCCAAGGACAGTGCCCAAGCCCCAAAGTTCAAGCCCCACGACCAACAACAACAACAAAAAGTCATTTTGTTTTTGAGAAGGGCCAGAGTGCATCTGATGCTACATAAAGCATGTAACAGACAACCGAGAGAGAGGGACAGGCTAAATGATTTTAGCATTTTTCTGTTGGTGAGATGAGTAGGCAAGGTGACAATCTGCCATCTGAGCCGTAGTTCTTCAAGAATTGAAAATCCAGCCAGTGACCTATAACTTCATCATAAATCATCTACACATTCGTTCTTGCAAAAACTAAAGCATTACACACATTGGCACCATGTTGGCATGCTGAGACAAAACCTATTGGGTTCGTCTGTGTTCTGCCTTCCAAAAGAAATCTGTTTGCCTTGAAAATAGACAGGTGAGTGAGCTTCCTAGGAGTTAGTGCAAAAAGGGAATGCGTCTAGGTGGAGAACTTTTCAGATGCCATTGTTCGCTGTAATGTCATTGTGAAATTAACCTGGACTTTAAAGGAAAGTCTCAAGATGTTTGTCTTTTTTGTTGTTGTTTATGCTTTCAACTTGAAATTCTGACTGTTGAACTGAGAGTCATCTTGAGCTGCTTTGTCATCAGCAAGAAGAGAAAAGGCGCTTTGAGCCTTGCTGTTACTTTTGAGCCACTCCCACGTAGCTTCATGTGTCAGTTCGGTGTTTCACGTTTTGAGCTGAGCTCAAAACCACTGCCACTGAGGAAGGACCAAGCATTAGAGGGCCCCTACCCTGACCGACCACAGGCAAGGCAGACCCACGCAGATCCTAGCACCTTGCCATTCTCCGTGTCATCCTGTGGCTGTGCTGTGCTGTCATGTTCCCTCGCCCCTCCCCCCAGTTATTTATTATTGTTAATAACTTACTTTTTCTTACATTCTGTTGTAAATAAAATACAACGCAATCTTTCCAAGCGTAGCTTCCTCTCTCTTTCTCAGTTAATCACAAAGGGGAATGGTGACCATTGTTGACTTGGGTGTTGATGGAAAGTAAGAAGGAAGGAGCAAGCAACCAAATGCTGCTACTTACACCCAGTTCTAGGACCCTGGGCCAGGAAGCCTCACCTTCCAAGAGGTATGTTGTGCCCTGGGGTTCAAAACCAAGGTAGGAAAAGTCTAGGTGTTTAGTCTAACAATCTAGCCAAAAAATTATCCAAGAACCAGGTGCTGGTGGTTCATGCCTGTAACCCTAGATACTCAGGAGACTGAGATCTGAGGATTGTGGTTTGAAGCCAGCCTGGGCAGGAAAGCCCCTGAGACTCTTCACCTCCAATTAGCCACCAAAAAGCCAGAAGTGGAGCTGTGGCTCAAGTGATAGAGTGTTAGCCTGGAGCACAAAAGCTCAGGGACAGTGCCCAGGCCCTGAGTTCAAGCCCCCCAAAAGAGAGAGGTAAAAATCCCAGAGAATTTGTACATGGGCTCATCCATCCATCTTGTAGGTAGTTGATTCCCCATCCTGGATTTCAAGACCACACTTCCCCACAAGAGAATCTGCAAGGACCACCCTCCCAATGCAATATCAGATTCTCTTCAAGGCAGATTGGCACGATGAGTTGAAGTCATTGTGATGTGGTTTCCTTTTCTCAAGTGGGGTGTGTGGTTTACAATAGGACCCTCTGGCATACCTGGCTTGGTTTGGCACTGGTATCAGAGCTTGAACTGGGTACCACCTGCCTTTGATTTTTCACTCAAGACTGGCACCCTGCCACAGCTCTACTTCCAGCTTTTTTTTTTTTTTCTGGTCCATTAGAGATAAGAGTCTTACACCAGGCACCCGTAGCTGAGGCCTGAAATCCTAGCTACTCAGGAGGCTGAGATCTGAGGATCATGGTTCAAAGCCAACCCAGGCAGGAAAGTCCATGAGACTCTTAACTCCAATGAACAACCACAAAACTGGAAGTGGCGCTGTGGCTCAAGTGGTAGAGCACTTGCCTTGAGCTGAAGAGCTGAGGAACAGCACTCAGGCCCAGAGTTCAAGCCCCACGACCTACAAAAAACAGCGCCTCACAAATGTATTTACCTGGGTTGGCTTTGAACCATGATCCTCAGATCTCAACATCCTGACTAGCTAGGATTACAGTTGTGAGCCATATCCAGAAAGGCCAAAAGATGTGTTCATTGCCCCTCACTCATGAATTTCCCAGGAGTCTCTGTGGAACTGAAGCACTGACAACCCCTCTCTCCTTGTTCTTCTAGTTTGTCCTCAGTGGGCCTAGCCACCAGGGTCCAACATCAGCGTCCTTCAGTCGGTTTCTACACAGAAAATTTCCCAAATGTGTGTAATAGCAATCCAGTTAACTAAAATATGCTGGCTTTTGTAGGTCCAATTTCTCCCATTATCACCCCCTCCCTGCCTTTTAATGCTCCATTTAAAACACACCAACTGGGGCTAGGAAGGTGGCTCAGTGGTAGAGCCCATGCCTTGCATGCCTGAGGCCCTGGGCTAGATTCCTCAGCACCACATAAGCAAAAAAAAAAGAAGACGGAAGTGGTGCTGTGGCTCAAGTGGTAGAGCGCTAGCCTTGAACTGAAGAGCTGAGGAACAGTGCCCAGGCCCAGAGTTCAGGCCCCACGACCGGACCCCCCCCCCAAAAAAAAAAATAAAACACACACACACACACACACACACACACACACACACACACTTGCTGGCGGGCATTCAGTTTGCTCTCTTGGGTACAGCCTGGTGAGGTGTTTATTCCTGGGGCTGTACTAGAGGAGGTGGTTAAATATTTGGATACCTAATAGTAATTATACAGATACTTATAAACCCTAATTCCTTAGTACAGTTTTGGTTTTTTGTTTTTTGTTGGTCATGGTGCTTGACCTCTGGGCCTGGGCGCTGTCCCTCAGCTCTTCAGCTCAAGGCGAGCGCTCTACCACTCGAGCCACAGTGCCACTTCCAGTTTTCTGGTAATTAATTGGAGATAAGAGTCTCATGGACTTTCCTGCCTGGGCTTTGAACTATGATCCTCAGATCTCAACATCCTGAGTAGCTAGGATTACAGGCCTGAGCCGCTAGTGCCGGGAGGTGGGGATGCTTCTTGTCCTGGTCTGAAAATGTGTCCACTGGGTCTTTGTTAGTATGTTCCTTCTTGTCATCCTCGGGCCAAACCGCCTCGTTCAGGAAGCAGCATTGGCCACTGGACTCCTTTTAACTTCACACACGGCATTTGGGACACAGTCAATGAAGGGGGGTTGAGGACAGCCAAATCGAGGCTGCTGTGATTATTTAAATCTTAGTTCAGAATAACTTTCCTGTGTCCAGGGTTCCTCCTGCTGAGAAGCTGGCAGCTGGATTGCTACGCATGCGGCCTGCCCGCAAGGCCCTGCGCCGAGCCTGCCGCAGTGCGCCTGCGCGGCCCGGCTACCCTCGCTAAAGGGGTGTTTCGTCTCTTCTTGGACCACTACCTGGAAACTTAGAACAGTCCCTGCACGTTCCAATTTCCTCCCTGCCATCTTGGAGTTACTCTATTTCTTCACATTTTGCCAAAAATGAAAAACCAAAACTGAGCTTTAAACCCAAGAATGTGCCTCTCCACATTCATGGGTAAATACTTTAGCGTTTTGTTTTTTGTTTTTTTTTGTTGGGTGTTTTTTTGACCCTAGAGGTAAAGCTCACAGGTGGAACAATTGCCTGACATGTTCAAGGCCTGGATTCGATCCGCTCTGGGGAGCCAGGTGTGGGTAGCTGGCCCACACCCATAATCCTAGCTACTCAGGAGGCTGAGATCCAAGGTCCATGGTTTAAAGCCAGCCAGGACGGGAAAGTCTATGAGACTCTTATCTCCAATGAACCACCAGAAAACTGGAAGTAGTACTATAGCTCAAGTGGTAGAGTGCTAGCCTTGATCTGAAGAGCTGGAGGATAACGCCCCTCCCCCCCTTCTTTGCCTCCCTCTCTCTCTATATATATCTATATGTACACTATATATTATATATAATAGTACATACTATATAGATATAGCTATAGGTATATATCTTGGATACTTCCTTTCAAAATGCTTTGAGGATTTTGAGTTTTTTTAATAAACACCTTAACATTTATACATAGCATGGATATAATTTTTCAGAGCTGTACAGTATGCCATAGGATTAAATATCCATATTATATATTACTTTATAATTAAACACAGAAGTTATTCTGTGGATTTTGTCATTATGTAAAATGCTGAAAAGAAATTCTTTTCTCCCCCTTGCCTCTTTTTGTTGTTGTTGTTGGTCATGGTGCCTGAACTCTGGGCCTGGGCACTGTCCCTGAGCTCTACCACTTGAGCCACAGCACCACTTCCAGCTTTTTCTGTTTATGTGGTGCTGAGGAATCGAACCCAGGGCCTCATGCATACAAGGCAAGCACTCTACCACTGAGCCACCTTCCCAGCCCTGCCTTTCTCTCTTTTATATCAAGGCCTCAAGTTCTCACCTGGCTTCACTCCTGGCTGGCACTCTACCACTATAGCCATGCCTCCAGTTCAGCATTTTTCTGCTTAATTGAAGATAGAGTCTTATGGACTTTTCTATCCAGGCTTTGGACAGCAATCCTCAGATTTCAATGCTCAGTGCCTAATTGGAAACACGTATGTGTACGTGTGATGTATGTGTTTATGCATACACGTGCCTGTCTTAGCTTAGGGCCTTGGCACTGTCCCTCACCTTTTAAGTTCAAGGCTAGCTTTCTAGTATATCTCCCCTTCCAACTTTTTTAGTAGTTTATTGGAAACATGAGTCTCACAGACCTTCCTGTCTGAGGTCAGCTTCAAACCATGATCCTGAATAGTGTGAGCCATCTATGTCTGGCTGGAAACTTGTTTTTATTTTTGAAACTTTTGTTTTGGGGGGGGAGGTCCGGTTGTGGGGCCTGAACTCGGCCTGGGCGCTGTCCCTCAGCTCTTCAGCTCGGCTAGCACTCTACCACTTGAGCCACAGCGCCACTTCTGGCTTTTTTTCTTTTTGCTTATGTGGTGCTGAGGAATCAAACCCAGGGCCTCATGCATGCAAGGCAAGCACTCTACCACTGAGCCACCTTCCCAGCCCCGGAACTTTTTTTAAAAATACAGTTTATGTCTTAATTTCTCTCCCCTGTGTGATACAACCTACTCTAGTTCCCTGAGCTTCAGAAACTGACAAGCTACTACAGAAACAAAAGCCTAATTTGAGCATAAGGAACTGCATTAAATTGAATAAGTAAACATCAATACTGAGTCATTTTGCTTCACACACAGTATCACCAAACATTGGGTGTATCTTTCCTTGTGGATTCCCAGAAAACCATCGTATTACAGTACAATCAAAATGAGCTCAGCCTGGTGCTGGTGGCTCACACCTGTGATCTGAGCTATTTGGAAGACTGAGATCTGAGGATTGCTGTTCGAAGCCAGCCTGGGCAGAAAAGTTCCCATGAGACTCTTATCACCAATGAACTACCAGAAAACCAGTAATGGCACCGTGGCTCAAAGTGGTAGAGTACTAGCCTTAAGTGAAAAAGTGTAGGGACAGCACCTGGGCCCTGAGTTCAAGCCCCATTGCAGACAAAAACAAAGAAACAAAAACTGGAGCTCAGTATGATTTGAGCCTTTGGATCTTTTTGTTTTGTGGTGCGGGGATCAAACCTAGGCCTGGTACGTGGAACAGTGTTCCCCAACTGAGCTCTGCCCTGGTCAGGGTTCATTCTGAGCCTTCCACTCAACAGTGGAAGGAAGAGGATGTTAGACTCCATAAGTGTGACAAACCAGCAGTCACCCCTCCCTGGGGTCTTATTTCTGCTGCCCTGTGAGTGCCATACCTGAGAAATAGAGGTCACACAGAGGTCACCCCAAGGACAGCACTGGAGTCTTTTCTCACATACATCAAGGACAGGCAGAAAATTGGTTTGTTTAGACGGTTAGCAAATTTAACAACTCCCCCCAACCTCCTCTATCCATCATCCATCATCTATCATCTATTCATCCATCATCTACCATCTATCCATCTTCTATCATCTAGCTACCCACATGTCCTGTCTATCCATCATCTATTCACCCATCGTCTATCATTTCCCCATTCATCCATCTATTGTCTATATATCTATCCCTTTTCTATCATCTAGCGACCTGTATATTATCTGACTATCCATCTGTCCATCATCTATTCACCCATCATCTATCTATCCATCATCTATCCGTTTATATATTATGTCCATCCATCATCTTTCAATTGATCTATCCATCCATCCTCAATCCATCCATTATGTATGTATGTATGTATGTATGTATGTATGTACGTACATATGTATGTGTCTGTCTTTATCCATTATGTATGTATGTATGTATGTATGTATGTACGTACATATGTATGTGTCTGTCTTTATCTATTTTTTCAAGATAAGGCCTCATTCCATAGCCCAGGCAGGCTTGAAACTAGGTATCTCCCTGCTTCAATCTCCTAAGTACTAGATTTACAGACATAGACCACACAAAATAGAAAGTCTGAATGCTGGAGATATAGCTCAGTTGTAGAGAACCTCTTTAACATGTTGGGAGGTCCTGGGTTCAAACCCCAGCAACAAAAAGCAAAACAAAAACAACCAAACAAAAAATCCCCAAAGCTCATGCCTGTAATCCTAGCTACTCAGGAGGCTGAGATCTGAGGATTGAGGTTCAAAGCCAGCCTGGGTAGGAAATGCTATGAAACTCTTATCTCCAATAAACCACTCAGAAAACAGGAAGTGGCTCAAGTGGTAGAGCACTAGCCTTGAGCTGAAGAATGCAGGGACAGTGCCCAGGCCGAGCTCAAGCCCCACAACCAACAAAATAAAAAAATCCCCAAAAGGTCTACTACACACCAGGTAGTGCTCAAGACAGAGAAAATGGTGGTTCCTGGACCTCTACCAATCCATGAAACCCATTTAGAGTTTGTTCTGAGTCTATTTTCCTTTCAACCACAGGAGGTAACTAAATACAGTTTGTATAGCTTGGTGCTGGTGTCCTACACCTGTAATCCTTGCTCCTTGGGAGCCTGAGCTCTGAGGATCAAGGTTTAAAGCCAGCCCAGGCAGAAGAGTCTGTAAGCAGCTGTTTCCAACAAAAAGCTGGAAGTAGAGCTGTGGCTCAACTAATAGAGTGCCAAGCTTGAGCAACAAAGCCAAGCAAGAACAAAAGGCCCTGAGTTCAAGCCCCAGTTCTGTCATACACACACACACACACACACAGACACACACACACACACACACACACACATATGAGAAAAAAATTAAAAACTTCTGTTGTTGTTGTTATTGTTGTTGTTGTTTGGCCAGTCCTGGGGCTTGAACTCCTCTGGGCCTGGGCACTCTGTCCCTGAGCCTTTCTATGCTCAAAGCTAGCGCTCTACACTTGAGCCACAGCACCACTTCTGACCTTTTCTGTATATGTGGTATCGAGGAATTGAACCCAGGGCTTTGTGCATGCTAGGCAAGCACTCTACCATTAAGCCACCTTCCCAGCCCAAAAGTTCTTGTTAGTCAACATTACTGTGATGAAATATGTGAGATTATCGATTTATGAGGAGGAAAAAGGAGGGAGGTTGCTCACAGCAGCTCTTGTCTGGGACCTGTGGCAGCCTCATACATAATAGTGGGAGCATATGACACAAGAGACCTCTTTACTTCATGGTGGCCAGAAAGGGAAGAAGCAAAACATTTCTCAAATCCCAATATCTTTTTTTCTTTGGGGGGGGGGCCGGTTGTGGGGACTGAATTCTGGGCCTGGGCGCTGTCCCTCAGCTCTTCAGCTCAAGGCTAGCGCTCTACCACTTGAGCCACAGCACCACTTCCGGCTTTTTTTCTTTTTGCTTATGTGGTGCTGAGGAATCGAACCCAGGGCCTTATGCATTCAAGGCAAGTGCTCTACCACTGAGCCACCTTCCCAGCCCCAATCAAATCCCAATATCTTATTTGAGGTTGTATCCCCAATGACCTAACTTCTACTGACAAGGCCATACTTTTTCTCTTTTGAGACAGTCTCACTATATGGCCTCCATCTCAATTCTGCTTCAGCCTCCCAAGTGTGTATTACCACAGGGCTGGGTCCCACCTCTCCAAAGTTATACCAGGAGCTGGGAATGTGGCTTGGTGAGCCCTGGGTTCAGTTCCTCAGTACCATATAAACAGAAAATGCTGGAAGTGGCGCTGTGGCTCAAGTGGTAGAGTGCTAGCCTTGAGCACAGAGAGGCTCAGGGACAGAACCTAGGCCCTGAGTTTAAGCCCTAGGTTCAGAAAAAAATAAGAAAGAAAAAAAGAAAAGAAAAAAAGGAAGGAAGGAAGGAAGGAAAAAAAGAAAGGAAGGAAGGAAGGAAGGAAGGAAGGAAGGAAGGAAGGAAAGAAGGAAGTTATATCATCCCCCAATAACACCATGACAGAAGACCAAGGTTTCAGACCACGAGCTTCCAGGGGAACATGCAAGATTCCAAGTACAGCAGTTTGGAATTACATTAAAATGTCCTTTCTAGGGCTGGGAAGGTGGCTCAGTGGTAGAGCGCTTGCCTTGCATGCATGAGGCCCTGGGTTCGATTCCTCAGCACCACATAAGCAGAAAAGGCTGGAAGTGGTGCTGTGGCTTTAGTGCGACAGCTTTGAGCTGAAGGATTGAGGGACAGCGCTCAGGCCCAGAGTTCAAGCCCCATGACTGAGAAAAAAAAAAAACCCAAAAAAAGTCCTTTTTAGAGCTGAGCTCTGGTGGCTCACACCTGCAATTCTCAGGAAGCTGAGATCTAAAAAGATTGGTTCAAAGACAGTCGGGACCTTTTTTTAACAAAAAAAAAAGCCAGAAGAGGAGGCATGGATCAAGTAGTAATGTGCCAGCCTAGAGCAGAAAAAAGCCAAGCAAGAATTTAAAGCCTTGGGTTCAAGCCCCAGTACCTGCACCAAAACAATCAAACAAACAAGAATCCTTTCTAGAAACTAGTTTGGTGATGGCTGGGAAGGTGGCTCAGTGGTAGAGTGCTTGCCTTGTATGCATGAGGCCCTGGGTTCCATTCCTTAGTATCACATAAGTAGAAAAAGCCAGAAGTGGCCTGTGGCTCCAGTGGTAGAATGCTAGCCTTGAGCTGAAGAGCGGAGGGTCAGGCCCCACGACAAAAAAAAGGAACTAGTTTGCTGAGAAAATATATCAAAAATGATTTTTTTTTTTTGGTTGGTTGTGGGGCTTTGAATTTTGGGCCTGGGCACTGTCCCTCAGCTAGCACTCTACCACTTGAGCCACAGCGCCACTTCTGGTTTTCTGGTGGTTTATTGGAGATAAGGAGTCTCACAGTCATTCCTGCCTGGGCTGGCTTTGAACTGCACTTCTCAGATCTCAGCCTCCGAAGTAGCAAGGATGACAGACATGAGCTACTAGCACCTGGCTTCAAAAATGATTTTTTTAGGGGCTGGGAAGGTGGCTCAGAGGTAGAGTGCTTGCCTCACATGCATGAAGCCCTGGGTTCAATTCCTCACTACCACATAAGCAGAAAAAAAGCCGGAAGTGCCTGCCACTGTGGCTCAAGTGGTAGGGTGCTAGCCTTGAGCTGAAGAGCTCAGGGTAAGCGCCCAGGCCCAGAGTTCAAGATCCATGACTGAAAAAAAATTTTTTTAAGTTTCTTTTAGTGTTAAAAACATAATACCAGGGGCTGGGAAGTTGGCTCAGTGGTAGAGCGCTTGCCTTGCATGCCTGAGGCCCTGAGTTCGATTCCTCAGCACCACATAAACAAAAAGAAAAAAGCCGGAAGTGGCGCTGTGGCTCAAGTGGTAGAGTGCTAGCCTTGAACTGAAGAGCTGAGGGACAGCGCCCAGGCCCAGAGTTCAGGCCCCACCACTGGACCCCAAAACAAACAAACAAACAAAAAAACCATAATACCAGCCAGGCCCCAGTGGCTCACACCTGTAATCCTAGCTACTCAGGAGGCTGAGATTTGTGGATAGAAGTTCAAAGCCAGCCCAGGCAGGAAAGTCTGTGAGACTCTTATCTCCAATAAAAAAAACCACTAGAAAACCGGAAGTGGCGCTGTGGTTCAAGTGGTAGAGCGCTTGCCTTGAGCTGAAGAGCGCAGGAACAGCGCCCAGGCCCAGAGTTCAAGCCCTACCACCAACAAAAACAAAAACAAGGGGCTGGGAATGTGGCTCAGTGGTAGAGCGCTTGCCTTGCATGCCTGAGGCCCTGGGTTCGATTCCCCAGCACCACATAAGCAAAAAGAAAAAAGCCGGAAGTGGCGCTGTGGCTCAAGTGGTAGAGCGCTAGCCTTGAGCTGAAGAGCTGAGGGACAGCGCCCAGGTCCAAAGTTCAGGCCCCACAACCAAAAAAAAAAAAAAAAAAAAAAAAAGTGGCTAAGCCAGAAATGGAGCTGTGGCTCAGGTGATAGAGCATCAGCCTTGAACAACAACAAAAAAAAACCCTAAGGGACAAAGCCTAGACCCGGAATTCCAACCAGTACTATCACCTAAATAAATAAATAAATAAGGCTAGTTTCTATCACCTTGTAGATCATAGATCAAGATAGCATGTTTTATTCAAGTCCTTTTTTTTTTTTTTTTGCCAATCCTAGGACTTGAACTTAGGACCTGGGTGCTGTCCCTCAGCTTCTCTTGCTCAAGGCTAGCACTCTACCACTAGAGCCACAGCGCAACTTCTAGCCTTTCTATGTATGTGGTGCCGAGGAATTGAATCCAAGGCCTCATGCATGCTACACAAGCACTCTAGCAGCTGAGCTGCACTCGCTGCCTTTATTCAAATTGATTTTTTTTGGTCAGTCTCGGGGCTTGAACTCTGGGCTTGGGCTCTGTCCCTGGGCTCTTCAGCTCAAGGTGGGCATTCTACTACTTGAGCTACAGTGCCACTTCCAGTTTTCTAGTGGTTTATTGGAGATAAGAGTCTCAAGCCTGGGCTGGCATTGAACCGTGATCCTCAGATCTCAGCCTCCTGAGTGGCTAGGATTACAGGTGTAAGCCACCAGCGCCTGGCTTTATTCAAATTCTTTTTTTTTTTGGGGGGGGGGGTCCGGTCGTGGAGCCTGAACTCTGGGCTTGGACACTGTCCCTCAGCTCTTCAGCTCAAGGCTAGCGCTCTACCACTTGAGCCACAGCGCCACTTCCGGCTTTTTTTCTTTTTGCTTATGTGGTGCTGAGGAATTGAACCCAGGGCCTCATGCTTGCAAGGCAAGCGCTCTACCACTGAGCCACCTTCCCAGCCCCTTTATTCAAATTCTTTAAGGAACTTGACCTACTATTGTCAGACCATAAAAATGTCCAAAGCCTCTTTTTCTGTGCCATAGGCTGTCTAATTTACATCTAAATGAAAAAGCTTTGAAACAAGATAAGTCACCCCACTCCCCCAACTTGAAGGTTGGCTTTGAGGCTGATCTGATTAATAAATTTAGCTAGAAAGGCTATCATTTTGTTAATTGGATTTGAGAAGACACAGCCTCAGCTGAGTCCTCACATAAATTAAGCCAAAGGTATCCCTAGAGGCATGCCTACCTTTAAAAGGAGCCAATCTTCAGATTACAATCTGAATCCAAACACAAATCAATTATTTTAAGTGTTTATGGGGAGATTGCTACTCTTCTCTCAGCCCCTACACCCTCTTTAACCTTCAGATAAAAGCAAAGATGCTTTTAAAAGTAGAATTCCAGCCAGACACTGGTGGCTCACACCTGTAATCCTAGCTACTCAAGAGAGATCTTTTGATCATCTGTAGGAGGCCAGGCAAGCAGGAATATCTGAGACTCTTACTTGCGCCACCGAAAAGCCAGAAATGGTAGAGCACCAGCCTTAAGTGGAAAAGGCTAATAAAGCTGAGGAATGGTACCCAGGACCTGAGTTTAATCCCCAGTACCGAGGGGGTGTGGCGTGGGGTGGGGCTCTTCCAATCTGAATGTGAATCCCTGTGAGAACCAATTGCTTTGAGTGTTTTGGGTGAGAGTCTGACTTTTCCTCACATCTTTCTTTCTTGGGGATGAGTGTGGAACTAGGAACCCCAGCCTTAAGCAAAAAAACAGAGCCTAGACCCTTAGTTCTAGACTCAGTACGTACTATCACCAAAATAAATAAATAAATAACACCAGAGAACTACATGTCGAAGAACAGTAAAAATAGCTGGGCACAGGTGGCTCACACCTGTGATCCTAGCTACTCAGGAGGTTGAGATCTGAGGATCACGGTTCCAAGCCAGCCTGGGCAGGAAAGAGATTCTCCACTCTCCCCCACTTCCTTCCCCCTCTTCTTCCCTGCACTTCTCTCCCTTCTATAACGTTTGAGAACTCATGGTTTAGTGTGCTTTCTTTTTTCTCTCTCTTTCTCCTCTTTTTCTCTCTCTTCTCTTTCATGCCAGTCCTGGGGTCTGAATTCAGGGTCTGAGCACTCTCTCTGAACTTCTCTCTTAAAGTTAGCACTCTACCTCTTGAGCCACAGCTCCACTTCAGGCTTTTTGGTGGTTTACTTGGAGATAAGAGTCTCACAGACTTTCCTGTCTGGGCTGGCTTCGAACCCTGATCATCAGATCTCAGCCTCATAAGTAGCGAAGATGACGCCCTTTCCTTTCTTCCTCCCCTCTCCTCTTCCTCCTCCTCTCACCCACGCCTGGCTCCATCTACTGCACGTGGGGCACAACCTAAACCCATCCGATGGTTAGTCCCACCAGAAGCAGGACTTCACAGATTGAAAAAGTCACAGGCACATCCGGGACTCGGAGGGGGCGTGCCCTCGGGAGGCGGAGTCTAGATTCAAAGGCCCCGCCCCGCCCACCCTGCCGCGTAGCTCTGAGTATCCCCGCGGCCCGCCAGGGGTCGCCGGCGGCGCGAGCGTATTCCTCTCTGATGAAGCCCCGCCCATTTTAAGTTATCGCGAGAGAAAGCGCGAGGCCTGCCGGGAGATCCTCACGGCCGTGCGTAGGCCGTCCAAGATGGCAGCCTTGGAGGAAGAGTTCACGTTGTCCACCGTGGTCCTCAGTGCTGGCCCTGACGGACTCCTGGGCGTGGAGCCCAGCAACAAAACAGACCAGTTTCTGGTGACGGACAGCGGCAGGACGGTCGTTCTCTATAAGGTGAGGTGATGGCAGCGTCCCGGCTGCCTGTCTCCCCCGCACCCTCCGGTCGGGGCCCGGATGCGGAGGCTGGCGTTGCTCACAGATTCCGCAAGCGTCGAGTAACGGCCCGTCTGCCCCGGCCCGGGACGCCGGACGAGGGCTGGGGCCCGCCGGTGCCACGGTGCACGTGGGGCGGACCGGGAAAGCTCGGGGAGCCTCCGCGGTCGCTCGCGTCTCGCAGACGGCGCCCCCTAGGGCCCCCCTCGGGGTCTTGGGCACCCGGCGGCTCGGAGAAGGGGCCACCGAGGGTGACACTGACAGTGGGGAGCCTGAGCGGGTCGTTTCTGTAACCTTCCCCCCCCCCGATCCCCCTCATCCCACCCCACCCCCTCATCCCACCCTCGCCCCCCTGCTCCCCCTCATCCCACCCCCGCCCCCCTGCTCCCCCTCATCCCACCCCCCACTCCCCCCGCTTCTTGGGGAATTTGCCTTTTTTTTCTGCGGGTGGAGAGGCGGAGGGTTCTTGCTACCCTGGTAAGGATCTCGATGCCGAATGGCCTGGATGTGGGCACCTCTGGTTTACGTTGGGATTTGAATCGCAGGAAATCCCACGTTCCACCCCCGTTTACAGTATGCTTACCCTTGGCTTTTTGTCGGGCGCGTAGAAATCTTGTCTTCTTTTTTTTTTAAAGGAAAACTTGGGCTGCTGAGCATAGTCCCCAGTGTCTTTAAAGTATAGCTGTCAGGTTTGAAATTTTGAGGACAGATTACCAACAGTTCTTTATAATGTTTCGGCTTTTCTGCTGACTAGGGATCTTTACCCAGGCTGTCCTGCAGATCCTCCCTTGGGAATACAGGCAGGACAATCTCTGGAGGCCAGCCTCATCTACATAGCAAGACCCTGCCTCAAAAAACAACAACAACCAACAAAAAGTAATTCGATTCCTTAGTCCTTGTCAACTACCATTTTTCTGTCTCTCCAGTTTTTTTTTTTTTTTTTGGGGGGGGGTCCGGTTGTGGGGCCTGAACTCTGGGCCTGAGCGCTGTCCCTCAGCTCTTCAGCTCAAGGCCAGCACTCTACCACTTGAGCCACATCACCACTTCCGGCTTTTTTCTTTTTGCTTGTGTGGTGCTGAGGAATCGAACCCAGGGCCTCAGGCATGCAAGGCAAGTGCTCTACCACTGAGCCACCTTCCCAGCCCTGTCTCTCCAGTTTTGACTACTGTAGGTATATACCCACTTCTTGTGAGAGGAATCTACAGTATTTGTCCATACTCCTTATTTATTTTAAGAAATGTGTTAAATTTTATCATTTGAAGGTGTCTTTTTCTCAGGACTGGGGCTTGAACTCAGGGCCTGGGCACTGTCCTTTAGTTGTTTTTGCTCAAGGCTGGCACTCTACCACACATGAGGCTCTCATGAACTTTTCTGCCTGGGCTGGCTTTGAACCATGATCCTCAGATCTCAGCCTGCTGAATAGCTAGGATTACAGGTGCAGATGAGCCAGCACCTGGTCTGACATGGTTTCTTTTGATTATAAGTCTAATTGCTATTATGTCTACAACTGACTACTTAATATTGTATTCATCTTATTTTCATTAGGTTTCTGATCAGAAACCCTTGGGAAGCTGGTCAGTGAAACAAGGTCAAACTATAACATGCCCAGCTGTATGCAACTTTCAAACTGGAGAGTATATTGTTGTACATGATAATAAGGTGAGCTCAGATCTTTATATAATAATGTATGTAATACAGCCAGATAGTAACATGTTAACCATGTCAGTTACAAATACATAGAATATGGAATGCTTTTTAATTTGTGTGCTTTGATTGAAGGTTTTGAGAATATGGAATAATGAAGATGTGAACCTGGAAAAAGTATTTAAAGCTACAGTAAGTCTTTCAATTTTTCCCCCCCAATATATTTATTTAGCTTATTGGATAAATGGAGTCATTCATAATATAGTATACATATATTTATCTTAATGTCTCTAGGAAAGTGAGCCTAAGATTGCAGTCAGCTTTTCTTTATAGTTATCTTAGAGTACGCTTTGACAGCATCTCAATTCATGTAATAATAGGTTAGAAAACATATACTTTATAATTTTTTTCTTTTGGTCTGGTCGTGGGGCCTGAACTCTGGGCCTGGGCATGCAAGGCAAATGCTCTACCACTGAGCCACCGTCCCAGCCCCTAGAAAACATATACTTATAATAAAGTGAGATTATTTACGCAAATCATGAATGACTAATTTATACTTATTTCCATGAGTTTGGAGGTTTGGAGTATGTCTTTTATGAGAACAAACGAACTTATTTAGAATATGTAGAGTAGTCCCTACAATTTTCTCATGTACATAGGGTTTTTTTTTTCCTTCGGTCGTGGGCCTGAACTCGGCCTGGGCGCTGTCCCTCAGCTCTTCAGCTCAAGGCTAGTGCTCTACCACCTGAGCCACAGCGCCACTTCCGGCTTTTTTCTTTTTTGCTTATGTGGTGCTGAGGAATCAAACCCAGGGCCTCATGCATGCAAAGCAAGCACTCTACCACTGAGCCACCTTCCCAGCCCTACATAGGGTTTTTTGTTTTATTTTGTTTTGTTTTTAAGTTGTGACAGCTGGGTGCTGGTGGCTCATACCTATAATCCTGGCTACTTAGTGGTCTGAGATCTGAGGATTGCGGTTCAAAGCCAGTCCCGGCAGAAAAGCCCAAGAAGAGTGTTAGCCTTGAGCACAAAGAGGCTCAGGGACAGCTCCCAAGCCCTGAGTTCAAGCCAACTGACCAGAACAAAACAAAAACTTGTGACTAGGTATGCCTTTTCTACTAATGACCTAAAGAACATAAGTTAAGCCGGAAGCCAGTGTCTCATGCCTGTAATCCTAGCTACTCAGGAGGTTGAGATCTGAGGATTGCAGTTCAAAGCTAGCCTGAGCAGGAAAGATGATGAGACTCTCATCTCCCATAAATTGCCAGAAAACCAAAAGTGGCACCATTGCTCAAGTAGTAGAGCTGAGGGACAGCGCCCAGGCCTAGAGTTCAAGCCCCATGACTGACAAAAAAAAAAAGAAGAACATGAGTTAACTTATTAATAAAATGAGGATAAGTTCAAATCTTCTGGTCCTAAATGGATAACTCTGAAACAAATCACTTCACTAGGTTGGGCCAAGGATAGTGATGCAAATTTGTAATCCCAAGCTGAAGCAAGATTGCAAGTTTGAGGCCAACTGGGGCAATATAGCCTCATTTCATTTTATTTTGTTATAGTTATTTGTTGGTCATGGGGCACTGTCCCTAAGCTCTTCTTTTTTTTTTTTTTTGGGTCCGGTCGTGGGGCCTGAACTCTGGGCCTGGGCGCTGTCCCTCAGCTCTTCAGCTCAAAGCTAGCACTCTACCACTTGAGTCAGAGCGCCACTTCCAGCTTTTTTGTTATGTGGTGCTGAGGAATTGAACCCAGGGCCTCATGTATGCAAGGAAAGCACTCTACCTCTGAGCCACCTTCCCAGCCCCTAAGCTCTTCTTGCTCAAGGTTAGAGCTCTACTACTTTGACCCACAGCTCCACTTCCAGCTTTCTGGTCATTAATTGGAGTTAAGAGTCTCACAGGACTTGGCCAGGCTGGTTTTGAACCACAATCCTCAAATCTCAGCCTCTTGAGTAGCTAGGATTATAGGCATGAGCCACCAGCACCTGTCTCCAGAAGTCTTGTAAATGTCTTTGTCCTACTGTGTAAATTGTTTTAGAATGAAAATTAAAATATTTCTAATACTTCTTTCAGTTGTCGGCTGAGGTCTACAGGATACACTCAATAACAGGGACAGAGCCATGGGTCCTGTTCAAGGAAGGGGCTGTCCGTGGATTAGAGGCCTTGCTGGCAGAGCCACAGCAGAAAATTGAAACTGTCATTTCTGATGGAGAAGTGATTAAGTAAGTTACAGTACTTGAAAGTGAAGTTTTTACTAAGATAGGCATTATCTGTATAATCTCAGTACTCTCTGTCAAAGGCAGGAGGATCTCAAGTTTGTGGTCTGCCTGGGCTTTAGGCTGTAAGTTTCGGGACAGGCTACATAGAAGACCCTTTCTCAAACAAAATGTGCTATATTTTCCCTCTACATTCTTTGCCTTGTCCAGAAGTAGTTTTGATTATAAACATAATGAAAATAACCTGGAACTAGTCATCCAAAGCCCTTGGTTCAGTCTCCACACACGCCCCTCCCCCCCCTCGCCCCACCCAACCTAATATGTTAGCAACATTTACTGAGTGCTGGCAGCTCCTGTCTATAATCCTGATTACTTATGAGACTGAGATCTTAGGATCCAGATTTTTTTTGGTTGTGGGGCTTGAACTCTGGGCCTGGGCGCTGTCCCTCAGCTCTTTTTTTTTTTTTTGGGTCCGGTCGTGGGGCCTGAACTCTGGGCCTGGGCACTGTCCCTCAGCTCTTCAGCTCAAGGCTAGCGCTCTACCACTTGAGCCACAGCACCACTTCCAGCTTTTTTCTTTTTGCTTATGTGGTGCTGAGGAATCGAACCCAGGGCCTCATGCATGCAAGGCAAGTGCTCTACCACTGAGCCACCTTCCCAGCCCTGTCCCTCAGCTCTTTAGCTCAAGGCTAGTGCTCTACCACTTGAGCCACAGTGCCACTTCCGGCTTTTTCTGCTTATGTGGTGCTGAGGAATCAAACCCAGGGCCTTGTGCATGCAAGGCAAGCATTCTACCACTGAGCCACCTTCCCAGTGCAAGATCTAAATTTGAAGTCAGCAAGGGAAGACAAATTCCAGAGACTCTTATCTCCAATTAACTAGCAAAAAGTGGAGGTATGACTTGTGGTAGAAAGCCAGCCCTGAGCAGAAAAAAAAAAAAAACAACTAATAGTGTATTGTCCTGAGTTTAGTCCTAGTAACAGCCGAAATAAATACTGACCAAAATAACATTTGGGGTAATAGATGATTTAGGAAACCCTAGTCCTGAGAGTCTTGTTGGAATGATAGAGAACTAGTGGTTATTTGAAGATAAAATAGATAGCTCCAATGACCACTCTCTTTAGTTCTATTGTACTGCCTGACTTCCAAGTCACAATCTTGTCCCTTGGAGAAAGTATAGCTGATTGTAATGAAATCATTTAAGGTATCAGCTTTCTCAGATTCTGGAATAGACTGAAAAATTACCCATTCATGTGATAGAGGCTACTTCATGATTTCACATTTTGGCGCTTATTTCATCACATTTCCTATTGAGTTGACTTGGTGCCTCTTTGGGTCTGCCTGGTAAAGTCAAAGCAAAGACTTGTACTTTGTAAGTGAACAGTGTGGTGAACAGTGGACAGCTGTGTCAAACGCTGACACTATACATTTTTTTTTTCTGCCAGTCTTGGGGCTTGAACTCAGGGCCTGGGTGCTGTCCCTGAGCTTTTGCTCAAGGCTAGCATTCTACCACTTGAACCACAGCACCACTTGTAACTTTTTTTTTTTTTTTTTTTTTTTGTCGGTCGTGGGGCTTGAACTCTGGGCCTGGGTGCTGTCCCTCAGCTCTTCAGCTCAAGGCGAGTGCTCTACCACTTGAGCTACAGCACCACTTCCGGTTTTCTGGTGGTTTATTGGAGATAGGAGTCTCACGGTCTTTCCTGCCCAGGCTGGCTTTGAACCGCGATCCTCAGATCTCAGCCTCCTGAGTAGCTAGGATTACAGGCATGAGCCATCAGCGCCCGGCACTTGCGACTTTTTCTGTGTATGTGGTACTGAGGAATTGAATCCAGGGCTTCAGGCATGCTAGGCCAGCACTCTACCACTAAGGCACATTCCCAGCCTGACCATGCATTTCTTAGTGTGAGCAGTTGTCTGGGGAAAACTTTTGGGCTCTGACTACTGCTTTGCCACAATCCAAGGCTATGCCATCTTAGTTATGAGTCTTTCAGCTTCCCTCTGTTGCATGAAGTAGATAAATAAGATCCAAATGTATTCCTCTGAATGCTAGGCCCCAAAATAATTCTGAAGGAAAGGAGGTGAGGGTCAGTTGCAGTTAATAGAACATTCATATTGTCTCTCTTTTAGAACTTCACATTGTGGTCTTGGAAACTCAACATCCTATAACTAATGCAGAGATACCTTTGAGAAAAAAGCCTACTGAGTGCCTGTGAAGTGTATTCTGAAACACTGAATTAGCTGTTCTTTGTGCTTCAGACATATATTTTTCTGAAGTTTTGATTGATAGAATATTTCAATTGATATTGGCATTTTGTTATTTTTCTCTGTTCTTTTTTTTTCAAGGTGGACAAAATTTTTCATGGCATATAGACATCCTGTTGTAATATTTGTTACTGAAAAAGTAAGTGATATCTTCAATTTCTCACCTATTTTGTTTTAAATTTTAAAGTCATCCATATTATTTTCAAAATGAAAAATGGGATTTATATAGTTTTTCTCTGATAGTTAAATTTCTTTATCTTTTGTTCTTATTTTTAATTTATTACATTTAAGCAGTTATACAAGAGTTTTGGAGTCCTGGAGCTTGAACTCAGGGCCTGGGCACGATCTCTGAAGTTTTTTGCTCAAGGTTATGCTTTACCATTTGAGCCACAATTCTACTTGGCTTTTTGCTGGTCAAGAATCTCAGGGACTTTACTATCCAGGCTGGCTTGGAACTATGTTTTTTTGTTTTGTTGTTGTTGTTGTTTTGTCGGTCGCAGGACTTGAACTCTGGGCTTGGGCGCTGTCCCTGCACTCTTCAACTCAAGGTGAGCACTCTACTTCTTGAGCCACAGTGCCACTTCCAGTTTTCTAGTGGTTTATTGGAGATAAGAGTCTCACAGACTTTCCTGCCTGGGCTGGCTTGGAACCACAATCCTCAGATCTCAGCCTCCTGAGTAGCTACGATTATAGATGTGAGCCACCAGCGCCCAGCTGGCTTGGAACTATGATCCTCAGATCTCAGCCTTCTGACTAGTTAGGATTACAGGTGTGAGCCAATGCCATCTGGCAACAAATCATTTTATAAGTACAGTGCATCTTTTTTTTGGGGGGGGCGGGGTGGTCCGCTGGTGGGGCCTGAACTCTGGGCCTGGGCACTGTCCTTCAGCTCTTGAGCCACAGTACCACTTCCAGCTTTTTTTCTTTTTGCTTATGTGGTGCTGAGGAATCGAACCCAGGGCCTCATGCATGCAAGGCAAGCGCTCTACTACTGAGCCACCTTCCCAGCCCCAGTACAGTGCATCTTGATCCATGTCCTTCCTTGCATCATTCTCCCTTTTTATCTTTTTTTTTTGCCAATCTTGGGGCTTGACACTGTCCTTGAGATTCTTTTACTCAAGGCTAGTGCTCTACCACTTGAGCCATAGCACCACTTCTGGCTTTTTCTGAGTAGGTTATTATTATTATTTTTTTTGTTTTGTTTTGTTTTTTGGGTCCGGTAATGGGGCCTGAACTCTGGGCCTGGGTGCTGTCCCTCAGCTCTTCAGCTCAAGGCTAGCACTCTACCACTTGAGCCGCAGCGCCACTTCTGGCTTTTTTCTTTTTGCTTATGTGGTGCTGAGGAATCGAACCCAGGGCCTCAGGCATGCAAGGCAAGCGCTCTACCACTGAGCCACCTTCCCAGCCCCATGAGTAGGTTATTGGAAATAAGAATCTCACAGACTTTCCAGCCCTGCCTGGCTTCAAACTGGAATCCTCAGATCTCAGCCTCCTGAGTAACTAGGATTACAAGTGAGAGCCACCAGCGCCTGGCTCCTTTTTATCTTTTTTAAACATGAAAATGTCTATCTGTTATTATTTCAGTTTCTAAATTAAATGCTATATAAACATTTTAAATATTATCTTAGACAAGAGGTTTTTAAATACTTGCTGAAGTACCTAACATTTAAATATAGTTGGTTAATTCTCCTTTGTTGCAGCATGGCAGTTATTTTGCTTATGTACAAATGTGCAAATCACATAACTTGACAAAATACACACTTGTATTTGGACCAGAAGAAAAACCCATTAAACCAAATTTTACTGCACATGTAGATCGGAAATTCATCTGTTTGATGTCATTAAGTAAGTTTTCTTTAAATTTCTAGTGCTTGTAAGTAGAGGGGTATAATAGAATAATATATAGTTCTGAATCTTTTTTTTGTGTGTGTGATTTTGTGACTTTTGTGATTTTCTCTCATAGGCCTTCCCTTTTCATTCTTCCTTATAAAGCATTTTTATCTTTAGGTTTTGCATTTGGCTCTGCTGATGCACATTCATTAGATCAGTGAAGTATTTTAGGCAGAGTATAGTTTTCAAACATTGTTTCTGTAACTTCTTTTTTTTTTATTGTGAACATACTGTACAGAGGGGTTACAATTACATGGGCAAGATAATGAGTACATTTCTTATCAAGCATTGCAGCCTCCTCCTTTGTTTACCCTTCACATCCCTTCCCAGCCTCCCCATCGCCCCCCCGTTTCTGTAACTTTTATGTCTTAAATTTACCCTAACCAATAAATACTATGATATCCATACAAAAGATTCTTAGGATAGATGTCCAGGCTTGTTGATAGTCTCTACAGGAGTTGGCTATGGTGACACATGGCTGTGACCCAACTCTTGGAAGTTGAGACAATAAGTGTCAAACAAGACAATCTCAAGTTCAAGACTAGTCTGAGCTACATATCTAAACCCTGTCTCAAAAAAACAAGACTTGGGATGTTGTTTAGCGATAAAGCTCTAGCCTAGATAGAATGTAGAAGGCACTGTGTTCTATCCCCGCTGGATGATGGGAGCCTGCTGGGAGTGGTGTGCTTGGCATTGACTGGTCCTTGTATTACTTTTCTCCAGCCATTAGTTTCAATGTTACCTTTCTTTGAACAAGAAGAGAAGTAAGCAGCTTTGGCTTAAGCCATCCACTTTTTATAGAGTTTTGTTTTGTTTTGCAGATATTTTTGTTTGTTCTCATTTGTTTTCGTATGGTACTAAGAGTGAACCTAGTACCACGTGCCTGTTAAGTAGGCACTCTACCACTGAGCTATATCCATTACCTTCTTTTTGTTGTTGTGGGGCTTGAACTCTGGACCTGGGCATTGTCCCTCAGCTCTTCTGCTCAAGGCTAGCACTCTACCTACCACTTGAACCAAAGTGCTACTTCTGGTTTTCTGAGTAGTTTATTGGAGATAAGAGTTTCACAGACGTTCCAGCCTGGGCTGGCTTTGAATCTCAGATCTCAACTTCCTGAGTAGCTAGAATTACAGGTGTAGCCGGGCGCTGGTGGCTCACACCTGTAATCCTAGCTACTCAGGAGGCTGAGATCTGAGGATCGCGGTTCAAAGCCAGCCCGGGCAGTAGAGACCGTGAGACTCCTATCTCCAATAAACCACCAGAAAACCGGAAGTGGCGCTGTAGCTCAAGTGGTAGAGCTCTCGCCTTGAGCTGAAGAGCTGAGGGACAGTGCCCAGGCCCAGAGTTCAAGCCCCACGGCCGACCAAAAAAAAAAAAAAAAAAAGAATTACAGGTGTAAGCCACCAGTACCCAGCCATCCATAACCTTTTAAGTTTTGTTTTTTTGTTTTTTGTTTTTGCTGGTCCTGGACCCTTGGACTCTGGGTTTGGGCACTGTCCCTGAGCTCCTTTTTGCTCAAGGATGGTATTCTACTTACTACTTGAGCCACAGTGCCATTTTGGGCTTTTTCTGTGATTAATTAGACATAAGCGTCTCATGGGCCTTCCAGACATGGCTGCCTTCAAACAAGCCTCAGATCTCAGTCTCCTGAATAGCTCAAAGGTGTGAGCCACTGGTGCCTGGCAGAATTGTTTTTTCTTGGTCCTAGGGCTTGAACACAGGACCTAGGTACTGTACTGAACTTTTGTGTTCATGGCTAGTGCTCTGCTTTTCAGCTTTTCAGTAGCTAATTGGAGATAAGAGTCTCATGGACTTTCCTGCCCATATTGGCTTCGAACTTAGGCTCCTTAGGTTTTAACCTCCTAAGTACCTAGGATTACAGGCATGAGTCACCAGTGCCTGACTGTTAGTATTTTTGAGGCAGAGTCTCATTGTTAATGTAAGCTTTTCTCAAACTTGATGTCCTCCTATCTTTGCTTCTTGAGTGCTGGTACTGTAGTCTTGCACCACCTGACATTCCCTATTTTATTATTGTTATTAATCATAAGCCAGTGTGGGCTTGAACTCCACACCTATGCTTTTGTTCCACCACTTTTTTTGCTGGTGTTCTACCACTTGAGCTATTCCTCCATTTCCATATTCCTTATTTTCATTCTTTTTTTTTTTTTTTTCCTTCCAGCCATTGGGCTTGAACTCAGGGCCTGGTTGCTGTCCATGAGCTTTTCTGCTTAAGGCTAGCACTCTACCACTTTTAGCTACAGCTCTACTTTCGGTTTTCTGGTGGCTAGTTTCATGGACTTTTCTGCCCCAACTGGCTTTGAACTATAATCCTCAAATCTTAGCCTCCTGAGTAGCTAGGATTACAAGCATGAGCCACCATCACCCAGCTGATCCCTTCCCCCCCCCCCCCCTTGTAGGGCTTGAACTCAGGGCCTGGGCACTGTCCCTGAGCCTCTTTGTGCTTATGGCTAGGACTCTACCACTTGAGCCACAGCACCATTTCTGGTTTTTGAGTGATTAATTGGAGATAAGAGTCTCACACAGACTTTTCTGCCTGGGTTGGCTTCAAATCCTGATCCTCAGATCTCAGCCTCCTGAGTAGCTAGGATTACAGGCATGAGCTACCAGCATCTGACATTCAGAACTATACTAGTATATATATTAACTAATTGTACAAAAAAATAGATTTTATTGTTTTTCAAACATGAGTGTAATGGACTTTGATCATATTTACTATACAGAGGTGCGCATGTGCATACACACATTTCTGTATTATTATTTAATAGAAGGCATTACAGTGATATATTGTTTTTTTGATTGAATTAGTGAAATCTTACAAAAAACTGAATACATTTAAATAATAGATAATGACATGTCCTTATCCACTTGTAAACAGTACTTTTTTCCAACAGGCTGTGATGGGTGCATATATGAAACCTTGGTACCAATATATTCAGGCGACACGGAAAAAGAACAGCGAGTCGTTAGTTCATTGTTGCTCAAGACTGTTGTAACAGGGGGTGCTCGAAATGGTGTTGGACTCACCGCCCTGGATTCAGATCATGTGGCAGTCCTCGGGCCTCCTCTGCCAGTTTCTAAGGGTAAATGAATGCATAGCAAAGTCCTTTACCCCTTGGCTTTCCCTTTATTTTTTCATTTCTTTTTTTCTTTTTCTTTGATTTGAGACAGTCTCACTATGTAGCCAGGCTAGCTTCTGACTGCTGATCCTGCTTCAGCCTTCCAAGCGCAGGGATTGCAGATGTGTACTGCCATGTCTGGCTTTCTTTCTTTATTACCATTCCTATTCATTCTCTTGGTCATTTTTGTAACTTAATTTTTCTTTTTCCTTTGTTTTTTGCGACCATGTCTTGTTACATAGCCCAGGCTATTCTGGTACTTGTTCTATTAGCACAGACTGGACTCAAATTCAGGATCCTCCTGTCGGGGCTGAGAAGGTGGCTCAGTGGTAGAGCGCTTGCCTTTCATGCATGAATCTCTGAGTTCGATTCCTCAACACCACATAAGCAAAAAAAGAAAAAAGCCGGAAGTGGCACTGTGGCTCAAGTGGTACAGCACTAGCCTTGAGCTGAAGAGCTGAGGGACAGTGCCCAGGCCCAGAGTTCAGGCCCCACGACCGGACCCAAAAAAAAACCCAACCTCCTGCCTTAGTTTTCCAAATCCTATATTAGCGGCCTGTAACACCACACGTAGGGCCTCACATATATTAGACAGTCCTTCTCCCATTGAGCTACACACACTCTGCATTCCCTCTTTTGCTTGTTTTTTGTTTTTTTTTTTGTCGGTCATGGGGCTTGAACTCTGGGCTTGGGTGCTGCCCCTGTGTTCTTCAGTTCAAGGAGAGCACTCTATCGCCACAGCAATACTTTCGGTTTTCGAGTGGTTTATTGGAGATACGAGTCTCACGGACTTTCCTGCCCCGGCTGGCTTTGAACCCTGATCCTCAGATCTCAGCCTGAGTAGCTAGGATTATAGGTGTGAGCCACCGGCACCCGGCTTTGCTTGTTTTTTGTTTTTTATTGGGTTATTTGTCTTTTTAACCATTCAACAAATTATTTTGAAAGGGTGGTTCTGGGATTTTGAACTCAAACCTAGGTGTTGTCCCTAAGCTTTTGTGCTTAAGACTAGCACTCTGCCACTTGAGCCATAGCTCTATTTCCGGCTTTTTATTTTATTTTATTTTTTGGGTCCGGTCGTGGGGCCTGAACTCTGAGCCTGGGCGCTGTCCCTCAGTTCTTCAGCTCAAGGCTAGCGCTCTACCACTTGAGCCACAGCACCACTTTCGGCTTTTTCCTTTTTGCTTATGTGGTGCTGAAGAATCGAACCCAGGGCTTCAGTCATGCAAGGCAAGCGCTCTACCACTGAGCCACCTTCCCAGCCCTGGCTTTTTGATATTTTATTTTATTTTATTTTATTTTTATTTATTTATTTTTTGGGGTCCGGTCGTGGGGCCTGAACTCTGGGCCTGGGTGCTGTCCCTCAGCTCTTCAGCTCAAGGCTCGCACTCTACCACTTGAGCCACAGTGCCACTTCCAACTTTTTTCTTTTTGCTTTTGTGGTGCTGAGGAATCGAACCCAGGGCCTCAGGCTTGCAAGACAAGTGCTCTACCACTGAGCCACCTTCCCAGCCCCTTTTTTGATATTTTATTAGAGATAAGAGTCTCACGTACTTTCCTGCCTAGGTTAGCTTTGAACCATGATTCTCAAACCTTAGCTTGCTGAGTAGCTATAATTACAGGTCTAAGCCCCCCATGCCTAGCTGGTTGTTTGGTTGTTTGTCTTTGCTGTTGATTTTTAGGGTCCCTTATGAGATACAATTCCCATTAGTTTTTTCCCCAATTCTTTCTTCTCTTGCTGCTCCTGTTTGTTTTTATTTTGTTGTTGTTGTTTTGTGTCTGTGTGTGTGTATGCGCACACACTCACGTGTACATGTGTGTGCCAGTCCTGGGACTTGAACTTAGGGCTTGAATGCTGTCTGAGCTTTTTTTCTCAAGGCTAATGTTCTATTTGAGCCACAGCTCCACTTCCAGAATTTTGGTGCTTAGAGGTAGGAGTCTCACAGATTGTCTTGCATGGCCTGGTTTCAAACCAAGATCCTCAGATCTCAGCCTCCTGAGTAGCTAGTGTTACAGGCGTCAGCTACTGGCCACCAGCTTTTAGTTTGTTTTTGTTTTTAATAGTATCTTAGGACCAGCCTGGACTAAGATCCTCCTATTTGTACTTCCCCTCATAGCTGGTAAGACAGACATGAATTTTTTTTTTTTTTTTTTGGTCGGCCATGGGGCTTGAACTCTGTGACTGGGCGCTGTCCCTCAGCTCTTCAGCTCAAGGCGAGCGCTCTACCACTTGAGCTACAGCGCCACTTCCGGTTTTCTGGTGGTTTTTATTGGAGATAGGAGTCTCACGGTCTCTACTGCCCAGGCTGGCTTTGAACCGCGATCCTCAGATCTCAGCCTCCTGAGTAGCTAGGATTACAGGTGTGAGCCACCAGCGCCCGGCATCCAGACATGAATTATTATGCTCAGCATATTTTTCTTTGTGTTTTCTTCATATTTCAGATAGCAGGTCAACCTAGACTCATAGTTCAGAGCCTTTCTCACAAAAGACCTGTAATAGTGATTGTTCCCCAGTAATTGTATGTACTGGGAGGCCTAGCTAGAAGGATTGCAGATTCAAGGCCAGTGGATATGGTAATGCAAGACTCTGTTTCAGAAATTAAAAAAAAAGATGTTGGAGCTACAGCTCAAGTGATAGATTGCTTACCTAGTATTTGTGACACTGTGAATCAGAGAATGTCAAGTCTTCTAACTTTCCCTCTACCCCAACACAGAAAAAAAATGTCCAAAGCTGGCCTTGAACTCTGAGTCCTACCAAGTTGTGGGTTTACAGTCACACAGCACCATAACAAACTTAGTTTTATTCCTTTTCAGGATTGCTTTAGTTATTTGAGCTCTTGGAAGTTTTTTGTTTTTTGTTTTTGTTTTTGTTTTTTTTTGGTCAGTCATGGGACTTGAACTCAGGGTCTGTCCCTGAGCTCTTCAGCTCAGGGCGAGCACTTTACCACTTGAGCCACAGCTCCACTTCCAGTTTTCTATGGTTTATTGGAGGTAAGAGTCTCACAGACTTTCCTGCCCATGTTGACTTTGAACCGTGATCCTCAGATCTCAGCCTCCTGAGTAGCTAGGATTGATTACAGGCCTGAGCTACTGGCACCCTGCAAAAGGAGTATTTTTAAATTTTTACTTAGATTGTACATAGTAAGGGTTTCATCCTGACATTTCCATACATTGATCCTGTTCATCCCCTCTAGTCCTGCTTATCTCCCTTGGCCTTTGGAATTTTGATATGGATTCAGTGAATCTATAGATTGCTTTGTGCAGCATTGCTGTCTTTTTTCAACTTACAGATTCATGTGTAATTGATAAGATCTCCTACCTTTCCTCCATTCTCACCTGTCAGGGGTACTTCTTGCCATGTCCTCTCCCATTGTCCAACTTCCAGGCTAGTTGTAGTATTTATTGCTCATTTTATATACTTAATTAAATCAAACTTCAGTCTTTACTCTGACGCTTTCCCCTTCCCCAAGATGTGACGTATGTATTCTTCAAACTATTTCTGAGTTTGTCTTATTTTTTAGAATGCCTTTCCATATGGAACATAAAATTTCAAACTTTACAGACTTCAAAAGAGTTACCACAAGGGACCAGTGGACAAGTAAGTTTTTTTCTCTTGAGGATTTTTTTCAAATTTGCTTTTAATTTATTTTTTTGAGACAGGGTATCAGTATGAAACCCAAGCTGGCCTTGAACTTTCAAACTTCCTGTTTTAAGCCCCAGAGTCCTGGGATTATTATTGTGTGCCACTGCACCAAGCCAAATTGTGTTATTTTGCTATCCATAAATATTGTGAAGGAAAAGATCTCCCTACAGACCTAACTTTGATTAAATTAAAAAAATTTTTCAGGGCTGGGAAGGTGGCTCAGTGGTAGAGTGCTTGCCTTGCATGCATGAGGCCCTGGGTTCGATTCCTCAGCACCACATAAGCAAAAAAAAAAAATCGGAAGTGGCACTGTGGCTCAAGTGGTAGAGTGCTAGCCTTGAGCTGAAGAGCTGAGGGACAGTGCCCAGGCCCAGAGTTCAGGACCCACGACCGGACCAAAAAAAAAAAAAATTTTCAGGGCTGGGAAGGTGGCTCAGTGGTAGAGTGCTTGCCTTGCATGCCTGACATGCCTGAGGCCCTGGGTTCAATTCCTCAGTACCACATAAGCAAAAAGAAAAAAAAAAGCCGGAAGTGGCACTGTGGCTCAAGTGGTAGAGCGCTAGCCTTGAGCTGAAGAGCTGAGGGACAGCGCCCAGGCCCCAGAGGGCACAAGTGGCTCACACCTATAGTCCTAGCTACTTGGAAGACTGAGATTGGGAGGCTTGTGGCCAAGACCAGCTTGGGCAGAAAAGTTTGTAAGATCCCCTTCTTGACCAACTAGGGTATAGTAATATGTGTATGTCAGCCTATGGCATGAGAGACTGATATCAGGAAGATCAAGGTTCTAGCCTAACTTCGGCAAAAAAAAAAAGTCTGCAAGATGCCCACCTCATTGTAAGAAGCTGGGTGTGATGGTGAGCATCTGTCATCCCAACGATGGCAGGAAAGAAGATCGCTGTGTAGGCATGTACCTGGACAGGAAGTGAAAACCTATCTAAACAAAATAACCAGTGTGGAAAAGGAATAGGGCTGTGGATAAGCAGTGGACACCTGCCCACAAGCTTGAGCCCCTGAGTCAACCCCCAGGATTCCCCAAAGTATTTTTTTTTTTTTCCGGTTGTGGGGCTTGAACTCTGGGCCTCAGCACTGTCCCTCAGCTCTTCAGCTCAAGGTGAATGCTCTACCGCTTGAAGTACAGCACCACTTCTGGTTTTTTCTGGTGGTTTATTGGAGATAAGAGTTTCACGGCCCATCCTGGCGGCGCATACCAGTAATAAAGGAGGAGGATGAGGTAGGAGGATGACGAGTTCGAGACCAGCCTGGGCTACACCTTTTAGCCAGGCACCAGTGGTTCATGCCTGTAATCCTAGCTACTCAGGAGGCTGAGATCTGAGGATCACGGTTCAAAGCCAGCCCGGGCAGGAAAGTCCGTGAGACTCTTATTGCCAATAAGCCACTAGAAAACTGGAAGTGGTGCTGTGGCTCAAGCGGTAGAGTGCTCACCTTGAGCTGAAGAGCTGAGGGCCAGCACCCATTCCCAGAGTTCAAGCCCACGACGGACCAAAAGAAAAACTGTTTCACTGCCTGGGCTGGCTTTGAACCAAGATCCTCAAATCTCAGCCCCCTGAGCAGCTAGGATTACCATTGTGAGCCACCGGTGCCCGGCTTCCCAAAATATTTTTTACCTGAAAGATTATATTTAATTTGGCTATTGTTTTAATAATTTCTGTATATTTATTACCTTGAAAAAACTAAATTATACCTAGTTTAGATCAAAGAACAATTAGTTAATAAAACACCATTTTGTTTTAAGCAATACTAGGGTGTGAGCTCAATGCCTTATGCTTGCTGGGCATATACTCTACCATTCTAGCTAAACTGCTGGCCCTTTAAGTATTTTTCAGGAATAGTCTCATGATTAGCCTAGGTGCAGCCTCAAACAGATAGTCTCCTGCATAGCAAGAACCATGGATGCACAGCACACTCCCAGCTTCCTGATTGAGATGGGATCTCAATAACATTTTGCCTGAGCTGGCTGTGATCTTCCTGCCTTTGGCTTTATGAGTTACTGGGATTATAGGCATGAAACACTGCTTCTGGCTTAATTACCTTTTTAAGCTGCTTTTTTAATTGAATCTTTTTATTTTTTAGCTATATCTTAAAGTGATAGGTTTCCTAATAAATTAGGAATATGTAAATGTTATGAAATTAAAGAATCAAAATTTAAACAGAACAAACTTCATAAAGCTAGGGTTCTTGGCTGTTTTGTGAACTCTTTTATACTTACAGTGCCTAGCAGTGAGGCAGAATGTTTACTTCATTTACTGTCTGGGAAATACTGGTATGTAAATAAAACACCAATTTGGGCATTAGAATATTGTTTTTTGTTTTTTTTTTTGTTTGGGTCGGTCGTGGGGCTTGAACTCTGGGCCTGGTCCCTCAGCTCTTCAGCTCAAAGCTAGTGCCACTTCAAGCCTTTTCTGTTTATGTGGTGCTGAGGAATGGAAACCAGGGCCTCATACAAGCACTCTACCACTGAGCCACCTTCCCAATCCCAAATATTGATTTAATGAGAGAAACTCTGGTTTTCTCAACTTAAAATTAAGTTATAATTTATATTTAACAGCTGATTTAACACAATAAACAATTCACAGTTGTATTCTAACAAACTTGTTTTCTATTTCTTTATTCCTTTAAGCTTGTGTTTAAAAACCTATTTTATCTTTAAATCTGATCTTTGGGATCATAACATAGAAGCACTGAGAGCCAGGCTGGGAAAGGTGGCTCAGTGGTAGAGCACTTGCCTTGCATGCATGAGGCCCTGGGTTCCATTCCTCAGCACCACATAAGCAAAAAGAAAAAAGCCGGAAGTGGCGCTGTGGCTCAAGTGGTAGAGCGCTAGCCTTGAGCTGAAGAGCTGAGGGACCGCACCCAGGCCCAGAGTTCAGGCCCTACAACCGGACCCAAAAAAAGAAACACTGAGAGCCAATCACATTAACATAGTCCTAGAATCCCAGTACTCCTAAAGAAGGATGATTACAAGTTTAAGTCCAAGCTGGGCTATATAACCCAAGTTTCAGGCCAACGTGGGCTATAGTGAGGCCCTGTCTCAGAAACAACAATAACAAAAAAAAGTAGGCTGTGTGGCTCAAGACTATGAACTAGCTGTGAGGTACAGATCAGGAGATCAAGGTTCTACGCCAGCCCTGGCAAAAAAGAAGTTGAAGAGATTCTATCTCAGGTGTGGGGAAACCTGGGTACAGTAGCATTTGCCTGTTATCTCCAGCAGCACAGAAATACAAGTAGGAGGTTGACAGCCTAGGCCTGCCCAGGCATAAAGCAAGACTTTACCATGAAATAAGCCAAGGCAAAAGGGGGCTGGAGGCATGGTTCAAGTGGTAGAGCACCCTGACCTTCCATTCTGCCCAGCAATCACCAGTACTACCAAAACTGAAAATACCCTTTAAATTATGATTTATTGAAACTTGACCCTAGCTAGTAAGTTATACATATTATTTTGAAAAGTTGACTGAATTTGCATTGATTGTATTGTACTTAGCTTATCCAGTAATTTATTGTTATAAGACTTTATTGAGTCAGGTTTTAGAAGAGGAAAATGTTACATTGTTTTGTTTTCTAGCTCTGGTATTATGGAGAAGTTTTGTTTATGTTACATGGGAAGTTTCTAACTGTGATTCCATACAAGTGTGAAGTTTCATCATTGGCAGGTGCCCTGGGGAAACTCAAGCATGGTCAAAATCAAGGTAGGAATTTGTTCATACACTTTTTTGTTTTCTGATGCCAGTCCTGGGGCTTGAACTCAGGACCTGAGCACTGTCTTAGCTTTTTTGTGCAAGACTAGTGTTCTACCACTTGAGCCACACAGGTCTACTTCCAGCATTTTGGTGGTTAATTGGAGATAAAAGGGTCACAGACATTCCTGCCTATGCTAGCATAGAACTGAGATCCTCAGATTTCAGTCTACCAAGTAGCTAGGATTGCAGGTGAGAGCCACTGGCACCCAACTATATACTGTTTAATTAGTGCAAACATTTTACCTTACCTCCTGGTTTCAAATACAGGTTTGCATAGCCACCTCTGCACAGGCCTCTTCCTAATGTAGACATTTGCTTCTGTTCACTGCCTGAGGATCCTTAGGAATGGTGCCCATGGAGTGGCCATAGCAAGATTGCAAGGCAAACCAGCCATGCCTCTTTCCACCCCTCATTTACTATAGCTCTTGATGTTGATTCAGCCTTGCTGTTCTGATTTGTAATCCTCAGCTGTGTTAGAATTTACCTGTGAAGTTATTGGTGGAGTTACATGGACTTCACTTGTACAGGATAGTTATTTTTTGTTTTTTGTTTTTGTTTTGTTTTGTTGGTCGTGGGGCCTGAACTCTGGGCCCAGGCGCTGTCCGTCAGCTCTTCAGCTCAAGGTTAGTGCTCTACCACTTGAGCCACAGCGCCACTTCCAGTTTTTTTCTTTTTGCTTATGTGGTGCTGAGGAATCGAACCCAGGGCCTCAGGCATGCAGGGCAAGCACTGTACCACTGAACTACCTTCCCAGCTCCAGGAGAGGTGTTTTGGTTCTTGATTGAACCTTGATTGGTCAGAGTATTCTAGTTGTATATCTTATATTTTCTTTTTAGACATTCAGACCGTTCCCCATTTTGCAAACTGGGAAACCTCTCAGGAATTTGGATTTGAATCTTACAACTCAGAGCAGTCAAGGAAAATGGTAAGTTTGGTTTTCTCTTATTATTTCTTATTATTATACTTGTATTTAAGTATTTGTACGAGGGAGTTACCATCAACAAATGAATGCAATGCATCTTGATAGATGTCACTCCTTTCGCCTTTCTGACACAAATTTAGTACTTGAAGGAGAGATGGCAGAGCCGGGTGTCAGTAGCTCACACCTGTAATTCTAGCTACGCAGGAGGCTGAGATCTGAGGATCATAGTTCGAAGCAAGCCTGGGCAGGAACATCTGGGAGACTCATATCTCCAATAAACCACTCAGAAAACTGGAAGTGGCACTCTGACTCAAGTGGTAGAGTGCTAGCCCTGAGCTGAAGAGCTAAGGGACAGAGTCCAGGCCCGGAGTTCAAGCCCCACAACTGAGGGGGAAAAAAGAGATACACAAAGAGAGAGATGGCAGGAAGATGTTGATAAACAGTAGCTGAATTCTTTTCATGATTTATATCTGTACAACTTCACAGCTTGGCAATTTGAGTCTTGGAACCTGGGAACCTCTTGCCTTTTTATCCAAAATTGACTCATGTAGTCAGCTCTGTGTGTGTGTGTGTGTGTGTGTGTGTGTGTGTGTGTGTGTGTGTGTGTGTGTGTGTGTGTGTGTGTGTGTGTGTGTGTGTGTGTGTGTGTGTGTGTGTGTGTGTGTGTGTGTGTGTGTGTGTGTGTGTGTGTGCATGTACCAATCCTGGGGCTTAAACTTGTGTGTGTGTGTGTGTGTAAATGAATTAATGCATGTGTGCATGTACCAATCCTGGGGCTTAAACTTGTGTGTGTGTGTGTGTGTGTGTGTGTAAATGAATTAATGCATGTGTGCATGTACCAATCCTGGGGCTTAAACTTAAGGCCTGGGCACTGACACTAAGCTATTGTGCTCAAGGTTAGCACTCTACTACTTTGGGCCACAGCTCCACTTTTTTTTTTTTTTTTTTGGTCCAGTTGTGGGGCCTGAACTCTGGGCCTGGGCGCTGTCCCTCACCTCTTCAGCTCAAGGCTAGCACTCTACTCCTTGAGCCACAGCATCATGTCCGGCTTTTTTCTTTTTTCTTTATGTGGTGCTGAGGAATCGAACCCAGGGCCTCAGGCATGCAAGGCAAGCGCTCTACCACTGAGCCACCTTCCTAGCCTCCACTTTTGTTTTTTTTGTAGTTGAAGGAAGATCAGAGTCTCATGAACTTTTTGGTGGGGCAGGCTTCAAACTGAGGCCTTCAGTACCTAGGATTACAGGCAGAGCCATCGGTTTTGGCAAATCTTTTTTTGTTTGGTGGTGGTGGTTGTTGTTTTTGGTCATGGGGCTTGAACTCTGAGCCTGGGTACTGTCCCTGAGCTCTTCAGCTCAAGGCCAGCAATCTTCTACTTGAGCCACAGGGCCACTTCTGGTTTTCTGGTTGTTAATTGAAGATAAGAGTCTCACAGACTTTCCTGTTCAGGCTGTCTTTGAACCTTGATCCTCAGATCTCAGCCTCCTAAATAGCAAGAATTACAGGCGTGAGCCACCAGTACCTAGCTTGGCTAGTTAATTTTTATGTGTACAATTAGGCTCAGGTTAGATAATAGTAATACTTTCTTGAGTATATTTTATTTTGTGTTTAAAAGCCACAAACACCTCAGCTAGGTATGGCTTCACATGCCTACAGTCCTAGCACTTGGGAAGCAAAGGCAAGAAGATTCCAAGTATGAAGCCAGTTTAGGTTACATAGGAAGACTCTGTCTCAAAAATAAACTCAAGCTGGGCCCTGGTGGCTCACACTTGTAATCCTATCTACTCAAGAGGCTGAGATCTGAGGATCACTGTTCAAAGCCAGCCTGGGCAGGAAAGTCTGTGAGACTCTCATCTCCAATAAACCACTAGAAAACTGGAATCGCACTGTGGCTCAAGTGGTAGAGCAGTCGCCTTGAGCTGAAGAGTGCAGGGACAGCGCCCAAGCCCAGAGTTCAGGCCCCACGACCCAGCAAAAAAAAAAAAATTTAATAAACCCCTCACTCAAGATACTTAGTTCCATAGTTAAAACCACTTTTCCCTGTAATAAATTTGATTTTTTTTTAAAGTTGTGTAGCAATGAGTATGCTAGTGTCTTTTGAGTGTTTTGTGTTAAATGTTAACAAGTATTTTATTTTGTTTTGAGGTCCTAATCAGTTTATTTTATTCCAGTTAAGGAGAAAAAAAATGGAAACCCATTTACAGCCAGAAGGTCCAGCATCTGAACAACTTCTATCAACCATAAAGGTAAACCAAAACTTGAGTGGCTAAAAGCAATTCCAGCTGCTTTTCACTACCTTGTCAGCGAGCACTTTTGTGGGGATATGACGCGTGTTCATGCTGAGCCTGTGCTTGTCAGAGCTGGCCCATAGCTGCTGTGTTTGACTGCCACCTTGTGAGGTGGCTGTTCTTCCCCCGGCCTCCTGACTGTCTCATTCAGCTGCACGCTGTGTTTGTAGCCTTCAAAGGATATCAGTTTCTGAACCCGTAGGTTTCTTTTCTTGCAGTTTTCATGTGTGTGTGTGTCCATTCATAGTTTCAGCTCATCTCACAGGACCACAGGAATACTGTCCGGGATGTTAAAAAGTACAGCATTAAATTTTACTAAGGTGGCCAATGGAATTCCTTAATTCTGCCCTTGCAGAAAGGTCCTGAGAAACATATTGAAGTGGAACTGCGTAAATTTCTGGCTAAATGGACACCTGACTTTCATAGTACCATCGGAGACTTAGTAAAAGGACTTCTCGGAAGATGTAAAGCAGAACCGTCCTTTTATCCCCGGAACTGTCTCATGCAGCTCATCCAAACCCGTGTGCTTTCCTACAGGTGGGTGCCTTTTCTTTTTTCTTTTCTTTTCCTTTATTTATTTAATATTTTTTGGCGATTGTGGGGCTTGAACTCAGGGCCTGAGTGCTGGCCCTGAACCTCTTTATGCTCAAGACTAGAGCTGTACCACTTGAGCCACAGTGCTATCTCTGGTTTTTGAGTGGTTAATTGGAGATAAGAGTCTCAAGGGGATTTTTTGTACCCTTTTCTAGCTTAAAACTGCAATCCTCAGATCTCAGCCTCCTGAGTAGCATGAGCCACTGGCATCCAGCTGCCTAACTCTTTTTTTTTTGGGTCCGGTTGTGGGGCCTGAACTCTGGGCCTGGGCGCTGTCCCTCAGCTCTTCAGCTCAAGGCTAGCGCTCTACCACTTGAGCCACAGTGCCACTTCAGGCTTTTTTTCTTTTTGCTTATGTAGTGCTGGGGAATCGAACCCATGGCTTCAGGCATGCAAGGCAAGCGCTCTACCACTGAGCCACCTTCCCAGCCCCAGCTGCCTAACTCTTTTTGACCTTGTTGTTTTGGTTGTTTTGCCTAGACTGAGGTTTGAACCCTGGATTTGCACTTTCATTTTGTTCATTTGGCTTGCACATTACCATTTGATTCACATCTTGAGCCCAACCTTTTGTGGTTGTTTTGAAGATGGAGTCCTGTGGACTTCTCTGCCTAGTCTAGCTCTGAACTATGAGCCTCCAGATCTCAGTGTCCTGAGTAACTAAGGTTACAGGTATAAGCCATCCCCACCCAGCTTGACCTTACTTATATAGCTGAAGTTATTCTTAACATAGAAAATGATTCCCAGGATGAGTGAGGTAGTACTTAGCCATAATCCCAGTATTCAAGATGCTGAAGCGGGAAATTCATGTAGCCAGCCTGGGCTACATAGCAATTTACTATCTCAAAAAGTGAAGATGATGATTTTTTTTCTTAGCTTATGCCCCGGATTAATGGAGATTGCCTTAGAACAAACAGATGTGCAGATGTTACAGCTCTGTCTACAGCAGTTCCCTGACATTCCTGAGTCAGTCACCTGTGCTTGCTTAAAAGTTTTCTTGAGGTAAGTTGGAACCCAATGGCTTTTCCCTTCACTACATTTAAAATCTCTTGACGGGCTGGGAAGGTAGCTCAGTGGTAGAGTGCTTGCCTTGCATGCATGAGGCCCTGGGTTCATTTCCTCAGCACCATACAAGCAGAAAAAGCCAGAAGTGGCACCGTGGCTCAAGTGGTAGAGTGCTGGCCTTGAGCTGAAGAGCTGAGGGACAGCACTCTGGCCCAGAGTTCAGGCCTCATGATTGGCAAAAAAAAACCTCTTGACATTAGAATGCTTAGAAAATAAATTTTCATTTAACAGTTCAAATAATGATAAGAATTAACTTCTTGCTTTTAACATCATAGCATTGGTGATGACAGTCTTCAAGAAATTAATATCAATATGGAGTCAGTTTTTGATTGTAGTGATACTGTACAAGATGAGAAAATGGAAGAGCAAACTAAAATCCTTCAAAATGGCTTCAAACGGGAAGACAGCAGCTGCAGTAACTGTAATCAGGAGTTAAATAAAAAGCCCCAAGGAGCAGCAAATGCAACCACCTCATGCCCTGTGACCCCAAAGAGAGCAGCTCTGCTGTATCCTTTGGAGCTTGGTATATCTGGACCACTTCATGGGGGTGTAGTAGGGCCAGCCAATGACTGAGGAGCCATTAGATCACTTACAAGTTGTGTGACTCGCCCCCCCACACACTCCAGAGTTTTCTACCTGAGCTGGCTTTGAACTTGTGATCCTTAGATCACAGCCTCCTGAGTAGCTAGGAGTACAGGTGTGAGTCATCAGCACCTGGATTAAACTTCTTTTTTTTTAACCTGTTTTCTTAGTAAAAATTTCTTAATGAGCTGGGTGCCTGTGGCTCACACCTGTACTCCTAGCTGCTCAGGAGGCTGAGAACTGAGGATCCTGATTCAAAGCCTGCCTTGGCAGAAAAGTCTGCGAGACTCTTATCTCCAATTAACCACCAGAAAACTGGAAGTAGCACTGTGGCTCAAGTGGTAGAGTGCTTGCCCTGAGCTGAAGATCTCAGAGACAGTGTCCATGCCCAGAGTTCAAGCCTCAGCATCAACCAAAAAACAAAACAAAATTTCTTAATGAAAATATGCTAAAGTAAAGATAGTACTAGTTGGGTGCCAGGAGCTCACACCTGTAATCCTAGCTACTCAGGGGCTGAGATCTGAGGCTCATGGTTCAAAGCCAGCCTGGGGAGAAAGTCCATGAAACTCTTATCTCCAACTAACCACCAGAAAACCAGAAGTGGTGCTGTGGCTTAAGTGGCAAAGTGCTTGCCTTGAGCTGAAGAGCTGGAGGACAGCGCTCAGGCCCAGAGTTCAAGCCTCATCCAGTTGCAACCCAAAGATTAGGAGAGTGTTCAGCATTAGATAAGTAATACTTTTATATAATTTTAGGAAAGGAAGTATTCATGTTTTCAATAGAAAAACCTTTGTTGAATTAAGAGTTGTCTTTAAAAGCCGGTGCAAGTGGCTTTTATCTGTAATCCTAGCTACTCTGAAGGCTGAGATCTAAAGTCAGCCCAGGGAGGAAAGTCCATGAGACTTTGGTCTCCAATTAGTCATCAACTGGAAGTGGAACTGTGGCTCATATGGTAGAGCACTAGTCTTCAGCACAAAGTTCAGGGACAGCACTCAGCCCTGAGTTCAAGCCCGGGACTTCCACACAAACCCACACACACACACACGAGTTTTCCTTTATTCCCTAATAGAAATGCAATTCTTCACTCAGCATACAGCGAGACATTTCTTCTGCCACACTTGAAGGACATCCCTGCCAAACATATCACGGTAAGTGGTGAGCAAGCCTCGGAAATTTTAGTTCTTATTTAAGTTACACTGCCTGACTGGTTATAGCTTTGTCTGGTTCCTCTTATGTAAATTTAAAATTACCCTGGTCTCGTGGTGAGGATTTAAAAAAACCAAAGCTGGAGCTGGGAAGGTGGCTCAGTGGTAGAGTGCTTGCCTTGCATGCATGAGGCCCTGGGTTCGATTCCTCAGCACCACATAAGCAGGGGGAAAAAAGCCAGAAGTGGCGCTGTGGCTCAAGTGGTAGAGTGCTAACTACCCTTGAGCTGAAGAGCTGAGGGATAGCGCCTGGGCCCAGAGTTCAGGCCCCACAACTGGATCCCCCCCCCCCCCAAAAAAAAAAAAAAAAACCGTTGAGACCAGAGTGACTTTTCAGTTACAGACCTTGGCATGTTCCACATGCTAGACCAGAAGGCCAGGGAAGCCTTCTGAGTCATACACAAGCCACAAGCAGAATCTCCAGCCACCTGCAGACAGATGGAGCTGTCACCTAACTGAACCGTCCACCCCAGAGCACTCCGCCATGGCAGGGACTAACTTCACTGCTGGGCCCCACATAGCTGCAGTATTGCTTTGATGTTAAATGAACCACCAGCCTCTTCATAGTTCTTGCCAGTATCTGTTAAGTTTTTATGTAGAGAAAAGTTTTCTACTGAAGTGGTAAATGGTCCTTTTTTTCCCCTTCCCTCCCAGCTATTTCTCCAGTATCTGTATTTCCTGTATCTGAAGTGCAGTGGAAATGCTCCCATGACTCTTCCTGGAATACATCCTCCAACCCTGAGCCAGGTCAGGTCACTTTCTTCTGTGTCTGTTTACAACTGTGATTTCCTCTGTCTATCTTTCAGGGGGAGTAAGAGAGCCTGGGGATCACCTGCCTTGTCATGCACACACCACTGGATGTGGAAGGGGAGAGGGGCTCTGCCGTTAGTAGATTTCTACATGCATAATTCTGTATTGCAGAATTTAAATTACTGATTCTTTCGTTGTTGTTGTCGGTCTGGGGCTTGAACTCGGCCTGGGCGCTGTCCCTCAGCTCTTCAGCTCAAGGGTAGCGCTCTACCACTTGAGCCACAGCACCACTTCCGGTTTTCTGGTGGTTAATTGGAGATAAAAGAATCACGGACTTTCCTGCCTGGGCTGGCTTTGAACCACTGTCCTCAGATTTCAGTCTCCTGAGTAGCTAGGATTATATGTGTGAGCAACAGGCACCCAGCTAAATTCCTGATTATTCATTGTAATGCCCAAGAATGTCCTTAGCCTTGTTAGGAAAGGACATTGATAGATTGTCCTCAATGATCTCTTAAGAATTAGAGCATTGGAAGTGGTGCTGTTGCTCAAGTGGTAGAGCGCCAGCCTTGAGTTGAAGAGCTCAGGGACAAGGCCCAGGCCCAGAGTTCAAGCCCCACCACCGACAAAAACAAAACAAAAGAATTAGAGCATGAAGCTGCCTGCCTCTCAGCATTTGGCTGGGTAATGCAGGAAGATCCTAAGTTTGAGTCTAGCCTGGGCTACATAGTGAGGCCTTGTCTTAAAAAATAAACAAATGAGCCGGGTGAGTGTTAGTGGCTCACGCCTGTAATCCTAGCTATTTAGGAGGCTGAGATCTGAGGATCGTGGTTCAAAGCCAGCCCCAGCCGGAAAGTCTGGGAGACTCTTATCTCCAATAAGCCACCAAAAATCCTGAAGTAGCGCTGTGGCTCAAGTAATAGATCTCTAACTTCGAGCTAAAGAGTTGAGGGACACCCACACAAAAAAAAGAAGCTCAGAGACAGTGCCCAGGCCATGAGTTCAAGCCCCAGGACTAGCAAAAAAAAAAAAAAAAATGTTGTGATCCCTTATTGTGGAGTTACGTTCCAGAGATTCCCGCCATAGGTGAAAATCCACAAAGTAGCAATAAGTGAGGGACTACTATCTAATGCCACTACTTTGCAGAATTTTGCCTATGGGGGATGGAGAGGACATCTCCTGAAGGTAACCCTCACAATAGATGGGAGATGACTCTTTAGATTACATCTGGAGTCTCCCTGGCAGCTGTGAGCAATAGGACTGGGGTAGAGAGCAGCTAATGAGGTTGATCTCCCTAAAGTATACTGGGTACCTGTGTCAAATCTGAGGCTGAGATCTGAGGATCTCAATTCAGAGCCAGTCTGAGCAGGAAAGTCCATGAATCTCTTATCTCCCATTAACCACCAGAAAACCGGAAATGGTGCTATGGCTCAAGTGGTAGAGCACTTGCCTTGAACTGAAGAGCTGAGGGACAGTGCCCAGGCCCAGAGTTCCAGCCCCACTAACAAAAGAAAAGGATGGAGAGAAAAGTGAATATATGCTAACAAAATATCTTGCTGCGCCAGGTGGGTCACACTTGTCTGTAATCCTAGCTACTCAGGTGGCTGAGATATAGAGGCTAATGATTTGAAGCCAGTCCAGGCAGAAAAGTCCAAATGATTCCATCTCCAGTTAATGAGCAAAATGCCAGCGTAGATATGTGACTCAAATGGTTGAGCACTATCCACGAGCAAGCAAACCAAGTGAGAATTGAAGGTCCTGAGTTCAAGCCTCAGTACCACACCAAAACAAAATTGTAACAAGGCACTCACCGTACCCATATTCCTAGCTACTCAGGAGGCTGAGACCTGAGAGTGAGTCAGGGTAAGAAAGTCCTTGAGACTGTTATCTCCAGTTAGCCACCAGAAAACCACAAGTGGTGCTGTGTTTCAAAGTGATAGAGTGCCAGCCTTGAGCAAAGGAGTTCAGGGATTGCCCAAGTCCTGAGTTCAAGCCCCATAACCAACTTTAAAAAGTATCTTTGTTTTTTGTTTTTTTTGAGGGGGTCTGGTCGTGGGACTTGAACTCTGGGCCTGGGCGCTGTCCCTCAGCTCTTCAGCTCAAGGCTAGCGCTCTATCACTTGAGCCACAGCGCCACTTCCGGCTTTTTTCTTTAAAAAGTATCTTTGAAAAAAAGAAAAAAAAAGTATCTTTGAGGGACTGGAAATGTGGCTTAGTGGTAGAGTGCTTGCCTTGCATGCATGAAGCTCTCAGTTTATTTCCTCAGTACCACAAAATAGAAAAAGCCGTAAGTGGCGCTCTAGCTCAAGTGCTAGCCTTGAGCTAAAGAAGTTCAGGGACATTGCCCAGGCCCTGAGTTCAAGTCCCAGACTAGGGGGGAAAAAATGTATCTTTGAGGCAGAAGGTGACTCAGTGGTTTAGTGCTTGCTAGTCTGAGGAAACAGCTGCTGCTTCCTTTTTTTTTTTTTTTTTCAGTCCTATTACTTGAACTCAGAGCCTGGGCACTCTCTCTGACCTCCTTTTTGCTCAAGGCGAGCACTCTACCACTTTAGCTACAGCTTCGCTTCCAGCTTTTTGGGGTAGTTTATTGGGGATAAGAACCTCATAGACTTCTGTCCCAGCTGGCTCCAAACTGCAGTACTCAGATCTCTCAGCCTCCTGAGTAGCTAGGATTACAGGCATAAGTCACCTGCACCAGGCTTTGCTGCTTTAGCTTTTTTTTTTTTTTTTTTTCAGAAGTGAGGACCCAACTCAGGGCCTTTCACTTGCCAGGCAAATGTTCTGCCACTGAGATAAATCCCCAACCCTTGCTTCCTTTCATAATTTGCACGTTTTTTTTTGTTTTTGTTTAATTTTTTTTGGGGGGGGGGAATCCGGTCGTGGGGCCTGAACTTGGGACCTGGGCACTGTCCCTCAGCTCTTCAGCTAAAGGCTAGCGCTCTACCACTTGAGCCACAACGCCACTTCTGGCTTTTTTCTTTTTTCTTATGTGGTGCTGAGGAATCGATCCCAGGGCCTCATGCATTCAAGGCAAGCACTCTACCACTGAGCCACCTTCCCAGCCCTGCATGTTTGTTTTTATCCAATCTTTATCCTTTTTTTTGGGGGGGGGTTCTAGTCATGGGGCCTGAACTCTGGGCCTGGGCACTGTCCCTCAGTTCTTCAGCTCAAGGCTAGTGCTCTACCACTTGAGCCACAGCACCACTTCTGGCTTTCTCCACTCATGTGGTGCTGAGGAATCAAACCCAGGGCCTTAGGCATGCTAGGCAAGCACTCTACCATGGAGCCACCTTCCCAGCCCTATTGATCTAACTTTCTTTTTGCCTTAGAGTCCTTTGTATATTAAAGAAATAACCTTTTCTGCTGAATGCAATAGTAACCCTTTCTGTCTTGTTTTTTTTTTTGGTCAATCATGGGGCTTGAACTCTGGGCTAGGGCGCTGTCCCTCAGCTCTTCAGCTCAAGGCAAGCGCTCTACCGCTTGAGCCACAGCGCCACTTCTGGTTTTTGAGTGGTTTATTGGAGATAAGAGTTGTATAGACTTTACTGCCCAGGCTGGTTTTGAATTGCAATCCTCAGATCTCAGCCTCCTGAGTGAGTAGAATTACAGGCATGAGCCTCTGGTGCCCGGTGTTGTTTTATTTTCTTCTGTAGATTTTATATCTAGTGCAAATCCTGGGGCTTTAATTCAGGTCTCTGGGTGCTGTCCTTAGCTTTTTTGCTCAAGGCTGGTGCTGTACCACATCTACTTCAAGTTTCCTGGACTTTTCTGCTTGGATGTTCTTTGAACCATAATCTTCAGATCTCAGACTCTTGAGTAGCTCCAATTATAGGCATGAGCCACTGGCACCTGGCTTTGAGTATAATTTTGGCCTAGACAAGTTTTGTTTTGTTTTGTTTTAATTTTGTCGGTCATGGGGCTTGAACTCTAGGCCTGGGCACTGTCCCTGAGCTCTTCAGCTCAAGGCTAGTGCTCTACCACTTGAGCCACAGTGCCATTTCCGGCCTTTTCTGTTTATGTGGTGCTGAGGAATCGAACCCAGGGCCTCATTCATGCGTGGCAAGCACTCTACCACTGAGCCACCTTCCCAGCCCCAAGTTTTTGGTTTTATGCTGGTAAAATATATGAAGCTGGGGGAGGAAAGGGATAGTGGGAGAACAACAAAGGAGGGGTAACAATGTTCAACAAGAAATGTACTCACAACCGGCACCGTTAGCTCACGCCTGTAATCCTAGCCACTCAGGAGGCTGAGATCTGAGGATTGGGATTCAAAGCCAGCCTGGGCAGGAAAGTCCTTGAGACAATAAACCACTAGAAAACTGGAAATGGCGCTGTGGCTCGAGTGGTAGAGCATTTGCCTTGAGCTGAAGAGCACCGGGACAGCGCCCAAGCCCAGAGTTCAAGCTCCACGACCGACAAAAAAAAAAAAAAGTACTCATTACCTTACTCATGTAACTGTAACCCCTCTGTACAGCATCTTTACAATAAAATTAAATATATATACATATATGTATGTGAAGCTTCTTTTTTAAAGCCCTTCTGCTGTAGTATCAGTGGTTCATGGTTTCATATTGTGTCTTCCCTCACCAACACATTTAAAGTCTGTTTTGTTGCAGTTTCCTAGGGATCAGCTCTCCTTCCACAACTGGTTTCTCTGATGTTCTTTCATGTCAGTGATACCTGCTTGCTCATTGAAGCATGTCATACCATGTATTTTTATATATACATACATATGTGTATATAAATGTATAGTAATGTAAATCATTCATGACACAAAGCATTCTACCCTTGGAATATTATTTATCCTTCACAATAGATAAGTGAATTCTTTTTTGTAACTGCAGATAATGATCAAAACAAAAATATTAAAAGACCAGTACTAACTCTCCTTTGTATTAAATATCACTCTGGCTTTTCTTATTTCTGAGTAATCCTATAGAGGACATCCAATTCTCCTATTAAGTAAGTTTAAAAGCAGAAAAGAGCCCTTTTAAAAATTAAAAATTATTATTATTGAAGTGATATACAGAAGGGTTACTCTTTCATAAGTCAGGTAATGAGTACATTTATTTTGGGGCAGTGTCACCCAAGACCCCTTTTCTATTGCATAGAAATTCTCCCATCTCTAAACTGTTCAGACTTAAATATTTTCTTGGTATAAGTGTTTGAAGTTATTGTGGACTTGTTACATGGATTAACCTAAAGTTATTTAGAGTCTTTTTCTATTTGTCTTCAGATTATGGATTGGATATGCCTTCTTCTAGATGCTAATTTTACTGTCGTCCTAATGATACCAGAAGCAAAAAGGCTACTGATAAACCTTTACAAGTTTGTGAAATCCCAGGTTCGTGATTACTGTTGAATCCCTATTTTGTTTGTACCCACTTACAACTTGCTATTCCCGGGGTGGGGGTATGCTCAGTGCTAGCGGCCAAACCAACAACGTGTCCATGGAAAAAGCCTAAGCAGTATTGGTTTATATGTAGAAGTTATGGGGAAAGTTACCCTGAAACTTGTTTGTTTCTCTTTAGATAAGTGTTTATTCTGAGCTCAACAAGATAGAAGTAAGTTTTCGAGAGCTACAGAAATTAAATCAAGAGAAGACAAATAGAGACTTATATTCAATTGAAGTGCTGGAACTCTTCTGATAGCCTGTTTCCTTCAGTAATCTCTTCTGACACTTTTGTGTGAGTCTCTTGCTCCTATGGAAGAAAGGTCTGTTTGTGACCTCTAAGGTGTGAGTATGGGACCATCACGACTTGAGACTTTTGCTCTTTGGTAGACCCTGGCTGCACGGGAGACTCTTCTAGATGACGGACATTGTGGGGTTGGGAAGAGCCTGTGAATGTTTTTTTTAAATATGTGAGTTAGCTGCTTTTAAGTAAATTTATTTGTGTATTGATAAATGTTTAATTTCTTACTTGTTCTGAAGCTTTTTTTTTTTTGGTCCATTTTGGGGCCTGAACTTTGGGCCTGGACGCTGTCCCTCCGCTCTTCAGCTCAAGGTGAGCGCTCTACCACTTGAGTTGTAGCACCACTTCTGGCTTTTTCTGCTTATGTGGTGCTGAGGAATGGAACCCAGGGCCTCATGCATGCAGGGCAAGCACTCTACCACTGAGTCACTTTCCCAGCCCTCTGAAGCTTTTTGTTTGTTTGTTTGTTTTTGGGTCCAGTCGTGGGGCCCGAACTCTGGGTCTGGGCACTGTCTCTTAGCTCTTCAGCTCAAGGCTAGCACTCTACCACTTGAGTCACAGCGCCACTTCCAGCTTTTTTCTTTTTGCTTATGTGGTGCTGAAGAATCAAACCCAGGGCCTCATGCATGCAAGGCAAGAGTTCTACCACTGAGTCACCTTCCCAGCCCCCTCTGAAGCTTTTTTAAACCTCTGAAGCTTTTTTAAAAACAATTTTTTTTTTTAATTGTTAGCCAGGTACTGGTGGCTCACACCTGCAATCCTAGATCAGGGGCTAAGATCTGAGGATCGTGGTTCAAAGCCAGCCCAGGCAGTAAAGTCTGTGATACTCTTATCCCCAGTAAACCACCAGAAAACTGGAAGTGGTGCTGTGGTTCTAGTGGTAGAGTGCCAGGCTTCAGCTTAAGAGCCCAAGGACAGTGCCAGGCCCAGAGTTCAAGCACCACAACTGACAAAAAAAAAAACCAAAATTTTTGTTATTATAAAGGTCATGTATAGAGGAGTTACAGTTAACATAAGTCAGGTAATGAGTACAGTTCTTTTTGGACAACATCCCTTTTTTCCTCACAGTTTCCCAGTCCGTCCGTCCGTTTCCCCCCCACCCCAGCTTGCACCAACAAGTTATATAGTTCATTTTCAGCATAGTGTCTACTGAGTGAAGCTTTTTTTCTCTAATTAAATTTTTAAAATGACCAGAGATGTTATGAATGTAGGCAGAGTCAGAAGCTGTCCCAGTTCATCTGCTTGTGGCACAGACCTCAGTGGCAAAGGGATTTTAAAAGAAAAAAGTAGTTAAGCTGAGCACTGATAACTCATTTTTGTAATCCTTGCTACTCAGGAGGCTGAGATCTGAGGATTGCAGTTCAAAGCCAGCCCAGGCAGGAAAGTCTCCAATTAACTACCAGACAAAAGCTGGAAGTGGAGCTGTGGCTTGCAGTAGAACACTAACCTTGAGCAAAAAAGTCCAGGGACAGTGCCCAGACCCTGAGTTCAAATCCAGTAGAGAGAGAAAAGTGGGATATGGTGCTTCCTCATTCCCTCAAAATGTGCATTGTGTTCCTGCTAAGAGAATTATAAAAACTAGGAGGAGACTTCCTGCCTTTTTTTTTTTTTTTTTTTGGTGGGGGGATGTTATGGGGCTTGAACTCTGGGCCTGGGCACTGCCCCTTAGCTCTTCAGCTCAAGGCTAGTGCTCTACCACTTAAGCCACATCGCCATTTCCAGCCTTTTCTGCTTATATGGTGCTGAGGAATTGAACCCGGGGCCTAATGTATGCAAGGCGAGCACTCTGCCACTGAGCCACCCTTCCTGCCCCATGCTCTACCTTTGTTTTCTGTTGGTTAGTTGGTTGGAGATAACATAGACTTTCCTACTGGGACTGACTTTGAACCGAGATCCTCAGATCTCAGCCTCCTGAGTAGTTAGGATTTCAGGTGTGAGACACCGCTCAGCATCTTCCTGCCTTTTATGTACTTACTCTAGAAGAGACCTCAAATCAAATTGATGTTGGAGTATAGGGTTATTTTGTGTTCTGGTGAGAGTTCCTAACAGGTAGTAGTACATCCTATTGGAGCTCTGCAGAAGGGGACGTTGTCTACAGTGACTTCCAACCTTGATTTTATGAATCAGTAAACTCCAACAAAAGTTATTGGGGCTGAGCGTCAGTGGCTCACACGTGTAATCCTAGCTACTCAGAAGGCTGAGATCTGAGGATCATGGGGTAGGAAAGTCCAGGAGACTCTTAACGTCCAAGTAACCACCAGAAAACCGGAAGTGGAGCTGTGACTTAAATTAGTAGAGCATTAAACAGCAAAACTCAGGGACAGTGCCCAGGCCCTGAGTTCAAGCCCCATGAAAGATACTGGGGTCCAATGTGATATTGACAAGATTTCATTTCGTTAATTAACCATTAAGAACTCTTGGGACTGGGGATGTAGCTCAGTGCTAGCACCCTTGAGGCCCTGAACCAGCCCAGCACTACAATAAACAACTCATTATTCTTTCTTAATTCCACAGGGCAACAGTTATTCAACTTCACTTAGAGCCACAGATTTGAAAGAATTAGAGATATGCTTTGACTGGGTAAGATTTGTAGGAACAATTCAGTATTAAAAACATTCAAGGGGCTGTGAAGTTGGCTCAGTGGTAGAGCGCTTGCCTTGCATGCCTGAGACCCTGGGTTCGATTCCTCAGCACTACATAAGCAAAAAGAAAAAAAGCCAGAAGTGGTGCTGTGGCTCAAGTGGTAGAGCACTAGCCTTGAGCTGAAGAGCTGAGGGACAGCACCCAGGCCCAGAGTTCAGGCCCCACAACCGGACACCCCCTCCAACAAAAAAAAAAAAACATTCAAAACAAAGCTGAGCACCAGTGGATCATGCTTGTAATCTGAACTCCTCTGAGATCCAGAAGATCATGTTTTTATGCCTCCCCAAGCAGAAAAGTCTGAGACTTTTTTTTGTTTGTTTTCATTTATGGAGTGTTCTATACCTTGAGGTAGAATTGCTGTGAATGGGTTTCTGAGTTTCTGTCTCATCATAAAGATGGTATCAATCAGTTCTATCTTTTTTTTTTTTGGCAAATTCTTTATTGTGATTAAATGATTACATATTTTCACAAATTTTACAGTATTGTGGGATAGTGATGCTTAGTTAAATTCACAAACACATTCTAACTTTCATGGGCAAATTGTCTATCGTGGTCTATAAAGTTTATGAGTCCTATGAGCTTTGACAATACAGTTATTTCTTCCACATTGGGTGATATTTACATTCCTTTAGTTCTGTCTTTCTGTCATGGGGTTTGAACTCTGGGCCTGGGCGCTGTCTCTCAGGACATTCCTGCCGGGCTGGCTTGAAGCGAGATCCTCAGATCTCAGCCTCCTGAGTAGCTAGGATTACAGGCATGAGCCATCAACAACCCAGCAAGTCTGAGACTCTTAACACCAAAATAATGAGCAAAAAGCTGGACTGGATGTATGGGTCAAGTGGGAGAGCTCCAAAACAGTGAGAGAGAGAGAGAGAGAGAGAGAGAGAGAGAGAGAGAGAGTGTGTGTGTGTGTGTGTGTGTGTGTGTGTGTGTGTGTGTGTGTGTGTGTGTGTGTGTGTGTGTGTGTGTGTGTGTGTGTGTTCCTCATCCTTAGGAGTGAGGAGCTCTGGCCTTTATCCATGTCTCCTCAGAGACATCACTACATCACTTTGAGCCTTGAGTCTGTCCTAACTCCTGTCTTTGTTTACCTGGAGCTTTGAGAAACACCAGGGGCTGATGGTGGTTTGTGGTGGGAGCTTTGGCTCCACCTCTGGAGAGGCTGAAGACAAAAGGTTATGTGGGAATCATGTCTCCATGAGTGAGTCAAGGAAAAGCACATCAAAGCCCCACTGAGCTCTTTCTGCTGGCACGGCCTCAGGCACATCATCATACAGCATTACCAGAAAGTGAGTGCTGTCTGTAGTCTACTAGGAGAGGGTACCTGGGAGCTGGAAGTGTGCCCTGAGCACGGTTGTCCGGTCTTGCACAGTGAGCGGCTTGCCCCATGAGGATGACAGCTTCCAGTGAGTTCTGTACATCTGATGCTGTGGGAAAGCTTGGTGAGTCCTGAATTACAATTGGTGCCATAGAGAGAGGTGGGAAGAAGCTGGGGTGTCTAGGCCTCCAGCACCCAAATGACATACTCTTAGTTATGAAGATGACTTACACTTGATCTCTGCCTTCAAGTGTCTCACATGCCGATGGGGAAGTTTCCGTACTTACCCAGAAAGCAGAAGTAAATAGCATGGAGGGCAGGCTGGGGGTGTAGCTCAGGAAAGCTCTTTCTCAGTATGCATGAGGCCTTGGCATTCTCTGCCCATCCCAGCACAAAAATAGAAAGGGGGCATGCATCTGTGGTCCCATCACTCAGCAGACAGGTTGCTGGAGACCAGAGTGTTTCAGGTCAGTCTGGAACATAGACTCTAGAAGGAAGAGGGGTGGGGTGGGAGGAGGGGGAGGAGAAAGAAAGGGAAATGGGGAGGGAGGAGGCTGTGGACCTTTGGGGAGGGTGGCACCAGGGATTTGCCCTATGAGTTGGGGAGAACTTGAATTGTGGGTGTGGGCAAGAAGGGCACTTTTTGGTGGTGGTGGTCATGGGGCTTGAATTCTGGGCCTGGGTGCTGGCCCTCACTTCTTCTCCTCAAGGCTAGTCCTCTGCCACTTGAGCCACAGCGCCACTTCTGGTTTTCCTGCCCGGGTTGACTTTGAACCATGATCCTCAGATCTCAGCCTCCTGAGTAGCTAGGATTACAGGTGTGAGCCACCAGCACCAGGCTTGGAAGGGCACTTTCAAAGGAGGGGATAGCACTAACAGGACTTAAGAAACAGAGAACTCCCACTCATCTGGTCGAACCACTACTAAATATCCCCATGCTGCTGATCACATGTATGGTGTATATGTGTACACCATTATATGTTATAGACTGTGATAGACAGTTTGCTCCAGGAAAGTTAGAATGAACTTGTGACTTTAAATGAGCATCATTATTCCACAATACTGAAATTCTGGAAATTATGTAATCACTTAATCACAATTAAAAAAAAAAGAACCTCGCGGAAGGTAGGGAGGGAAGGGATGGTAGGGGGAAAACAATGGAGGGGGTAACAATGTTCAAGAGGAAGTGTACTCATTACCTTACTCATGTAACTGTAACCCTCTGTATAGTATCTTTACAATAAAAAATTAAAAAAAAAAAAAAGGAGGGGATAGCATGAGTAGTCACAGAGCTGGTATTAGGGCATTTCCTAGGGGAACAAGAGGTGATGGGGAGGACCAGTCCCTACTCCTGAGAAATTCCTCCCTGTAGATTCAAGGACAGTCCAGGTGACATGGATGCCTGCCGCTCTAATCCTAGCCACTCAGGAGGCTGAGACCTGAGGATTGTGGTTTGAAACTCGCCTGGGGAATAGCTCAGGGGTAGATTGCTTGTCATGAGTTCTAACCCTGCTTCCTAAGAAAGTGGAAAAAGTTATTTCTCTTAAGACAAACAGCCAAGTGCTGGTGCCCACACCTGTAATCCTAGCTACTCAGAAGGCTGAGATTCATGGCTTGAAGCTAGCCAAGGGTGGAAACACTTGAGACTCTTAACCACCAAAAAAAAAAAAAAAAAAAAAAGCCAGAAATGGAGCTGTGGCTCAAATGGTAGAGCACTAACCTTGAGCAAAAGAAGGTCAGGGACAGCATCCAGGCAGTAACTTCAAGGACCTGCACCAAAAAAAAAAAAAAATGACCAAGTGCCAGGCACTTTGTCACCTGACAGGCATCCTTAGTCACCCCTGTTGAGGGGAATGCACACAGAGCTTGGCCATGACCAGGTTCCACAAGGCAGTGGTGCATTGATGGTTTTGCACAGTGATAGTCTGGAAGATGACAAGAATCCAATTCCTATTGCACAAATCAACCGGGCAGCAAAAAGCATCCTGGGGAGTCTACCATCTCCAGCCACGGCCCCCAGCACAGGGCAGAGGGATAGATACCAACATCTATGCTGGTGTAGAATAGAGTGCTTCACACAAGTTAGGATCTCAGCAGATAAAAATCAGTAGTTATGTGCAGGAAATTAAAACCAGGAAAGAAAGACCCTTGGGCTTCAAGCAACAGGCCCAAGTCAGAAAATGAGATAGAGACAGCAGATGGCTCTCTGCCCAAGTCTCGGCCAACGTAGACTCTTCATGACCAGACTGCCCAAGCTGTGAGCAATCAGGTATGCCTTGCATTTTTTGGTATAAATAGAAATGGGTACAGCCCCATCAGAAGATAATTTACTAATATCTATGGAAATGAAAATCCAGGCGCTTTTTGGCCCATCTGTTACTATGAGTATTCGGATGTTGGCCAAGACACCCACAGAAGTAGACGTGTAGATTCATTTTTCCCCTCTTTGTAATAAGGTAGAAGTAATTTGATGTCCAAGGGAATTCTGATTAAATAAAAATAGTCCATGAGTGCAATGTTTAATACAGTGAAGGGACAGCTCTGTGTGTATTCATGGGAAACCATTCTATAATCTCTGAAGATAATATCTGGAATATAATGTCTCAGTGGGTTGTGGTGACTCAGTCTCTGAGAGGCTTGTTTGCACTGATTGACGGGGACTACTTTATTGTGTGTGTGTATGTGTGTGTGTGTGTACGTGCACATGTGCACACATGCCTGTACTGGGTCTTGTGCTCTTACATAGCTTTTTTACTCAAGGCTAATCCTTTATCACTTGAGCCACAGCTCTGTTTCTGGCTTTTTGGTGGTTAATAAGTCTCACACTAGCCGGGCACTGGTGGCTCACGCCTGTAATCCTAGCTACTCAGGAGGCTGAGATCTGAGGATCGCGGTTCAAAGCCAGCCCGGGCAGGAGAGACCGTGAGACTCCTATCTCCAATAAACCACCAGAAAACCGGAAGTGGCGCTGTAGCTCAAGTGGTAGAGTGCTCGCTTTGAGCTGAAGAGCTGAGGGACAGCGCTCAGGCCCAGAGTTCAAGCCCCATGACCGACAAAAAAAAAAAATAAGTCTCACACTTTCCTACCCAGGCTGACTTTGAACTGGGATCCTCAGATCTTGGTCTCCTGAGTAGCTAGGATTACAGGCATGAAACGCTGGTGCCTGACTTCAGGTTTTCTTATTGAAAGACAAAAATGCTATTGCAGGGCTGGGAAGGTGGCTCAGTGGTAGAGCGCTTGCCTCGCATGCATGAGGCCCTGGGTTCGATTCCTCAGCACCATATAAGCAGACAAAGCCAGAAGTGGCGCTGTGGCTCAAGTGGTAGGGCGCTCGCCTTGAGCTGAAGAGCTGACCAGAGTTCAGGCCCCACAACTGACCAAAAAAAAAAAAGGCTATTGCATCGCCCAGTTGTTGAGTCACTATTACTGGCTATAGATACACAAAGGTTTAAAAACTTAAGGCGGGAGCCAAATGCAGTTCTCTGAGAATGCTAGCTGCAATTGTGGTAAAGATCAAGTACTTACTCAAATGCAGTATATTTTCTGCTGGCGGTGGGGAGAAGTACAGTACTGGATTTACTGACGGGCTATTCCCTATCACCATTGAGGGGGGGGGACCTTGCTTTGTTACAATGCATCTAATTCAGTACATATTTTCCTGGATATAGACTTTGAAATGCTTTTTTTGTTTGTTGGTTGTTTTCCTTTTAATACCAGTCCTGGTGCTTGAACTCAGGACCTGAGTACCCTCCCTGAGCTTTTTGTTGTTGTTGGTCTTGGGGCTGGAACTCTGGGCTTGGGTGCTGTTCCTGCACTCTTCAGCTCAAGCTGAGCACTCTACTGCTTGAGCTACAGTGCCACTTCCGGGTTTTCTAGTGGGTTATTGGAGATAAGAGTCATACAGAATTTTGTTCTCGGGCTGGCTCTGAATTGAGATCTCAGATCTCAACCTTCTGAGTAGTTAGGATTACAGGCGTGAGCCACAGGTGTCCCTGAGCTTCTTTTGCTCCAGGCTAGTGCTCTACTGCTTGAGCCACCAGAGACTTCTGGCTTTTTCTGAGTGGTTTATTGGAGATAAGAATCTCTGGCTAGCTTCAAGCCAAAACTTTAATCTCAGCCTCCTAAGGAGCTAGGTGTGAGCTCCGGCCCTTGGCTGTTTGTCTTAAGAGAAATAACTTTTTCACTTTTTTAGGGAGCAGTGTTAGAACTCAAGACCTTATACATGCAAGGCAAGCATTCTACCCCTGAGCTATGCCCCAGGCCCTCAAAGAGTTTTAATCTGCCTGATGACCCTTACATTTGAATTTATATCTCTGACTTCCCAAATTCAAATTTGCTCTGCCTAATTAAAATTTCTAATTTGATATCTCAAGCTTAATATACCCAAACTAAGATTCTTGGCTCATGCCTGTAATCCTAGCTACTCAGGAGGCTGAGATCTGAGGATCCAAGTTCAAAGCCAGCCAAGGCAGGAAAAGTCTGTGAGACTCTTATCTCCAATAAACTACTCAGAAAATGGGAAGTGGTTCTGTGGCTCAAGTGTTAGAGAGCTAGCCTGGAGCTGAAGAGCTGAGGGACAGCCACCACGCCCAGAGTTAAAGCCCCAGGACTAATCAAAAAACAAAACAAAGATACCAAATCCTCCTTCCCTCCCTCCTTCATCCCTCTCCCCCTCCCTCAGCCTCTACTTTCTTCCCTGTAATAGTGTTTTAGTTCATCAAGGGACCATCTGTGTAAAACCTTTTGTTAAATTTTTCTCCAGGTAGGATATTGCCGTCATTCCCATTTTGCAGAAGAGAAAACTAAGGCTCAGAGAGGAGAAATGCCTCTGAAGTCACAGACTGACTTAGCTACAGTACTAAGGCCATTTAGGTTCAGGCTCTACTTAGCTTTGAGAAAATTGCCTGGCTTCCTGGAAGCTCCCATTGCTTCCTTCCAATTCTGTTCCAACCTAGGTGTAGGATTGCAGTGAAGATTACCTGAAAGACTGCATAGGAAGGACCCAGTCCTGGAGTTCATCTCCATCTGCTATTGTGCTGTGCCATTTGTACCCCGTGGTGATTCGGGACAGGCGGGAGTGGAGGGCCCTTTCTCTCTGCTCAATATCTAGGTTGGAGAACTCAGGGTTGAGACCTTGGTGTCTGGAAAGCCACACGCCTGTGTTCTTCCAGCTTCTCTCTTGCTCCTCGCATTGCACACATGCTTTCATGCACAGATGTTTGTTCGGTGGAATTTCCAGCTTGGACAGGAGAAAGGAATGTATATTGAAGCCCACAATAGCCAGAAAAATAATCCAGCCTGGCACCATTCCCAGGGCCCCGCGTCCCTGGGGTTGTCTTGACCCAGGTCCACACCCAGTGGCCCTCTCACTGTCCAGTGCTCTGCTGATCTCCCAGAACCACCCTCTCCTAGGACAGGATGCACATCACCAAGACTCTAAGGCAAGCGAAGAGACAATAGAAGTGCAGACAGACAGTCAAGACTGCTCTCTGGGCACTGGTGGCTCAACCTGTAATCCTACTCAAGAGTCAGATCTGAGGATCACAGTTCAAACCCAGCCCAGGCAGGAAAGTCTATGAGACTCCTTTAATTTTATTTTGTTGGTGGTGGTGGTGGTTGATTGTAGGGGCTGAACTCTGGGCCTGGACGCTGTTCTTCAGCTCTTCAGCTCAAGGCTAGCTAGCGCCCTACCACCTCAGCCACAGCACCACTTTCGGTTTTTTTCTGCTTATATGGTGCAGGAATCGAACTCAGGGCCGCATGCACGTGAGGTAAGTGCTCTACCACTGAGCCAACTTCCCAGCCCTATGAGACTCTGATCTCCAATTAACTACCATAAAGCCAGAAGTGGAGCTGTAGCCCAAGTGGTAGAGCACTAGCCTTGAGCAAAAAAAGCTCTGGGACAGTGTCCAGGCCCTGAGTTCAAGCCCCAGGACCACCAGACACATACACACACATGCTCACAAGGCTTTCAGATGGAAAAGACTGGAATGCATGCAATGCAATGATGTTATATTGTGGAAAAGAACTTGTATTTTGTCTATGTGCTGTGAATTTGCATGAAGCTGAATTTAAAGGTGAAGCACTAATTTTTTTTTTATTTTATTTGAGAACATACTGTACAGAGGGGCTACAATTACATGGGCAGGATAATGCATACATTTCTTACCAAGCATTGCAGCCTCCTCCTTTGTTTACCCTTCACCTCCCTTCCCAGCCTCCCCCCTCCCCATGAAGCACTAATTTTGTGGAAGATACCTCATAACCCCATTATTTAAACATTGGCATGGTTCTTGCTGGCTGCTTTTTGCCAGATTTTGAGTCTTGGAAGAAAAAAAAAAAAAAAGATTTGAAAAAAAACACACAACTTGGCCAGAAAAGGAATAGCTTTAATGTCAGACTCAGGGCCCGCTCACTGGCCAGTGCTCTGCTGATCTCCCAGAACTACCCGCTCCCAGGACAGGATGTACATCCACAGGACTCTAAAGCACAAAAGCTCAGTGAGAATGCTCAGTGCCTGAGTTCAAACCCCGAGACACACACACACACAGACACACACACACACACACACACACACGAAAAGAATCCAAACACTTCAGCAGAACAATAAAAGATGCTTTGAGACTGTCTCAAGAATCAGTGAAACTCCATCCATCTACTGCATGTAGTTCATTTAAGACTTTCCCCTGAAAAGACAGAACCACCTCCTGGCACAGCGTTACCTATGATGCTGCTTCCCCAGGATCTGTTCACACGCAGCCAGCCAGGCCCTCAGAGACCAAAGTAACCACCACGGTCCAAGGGAGCTCAGACAGTGTTCAGACTGGCAGTGAACCTTGGCATCATCCACACCATGCTTTTTTTTTTTTTCTTGTCAGTTGTGGGGCTTGAACTCAGGGCCTGGGTACTGTCCCTGAGCTCTTTTGCTCAAGGCTGAAGCTCAGGAAAGCCTCATGGACTTCCTGCCTAGCCTCCTGAGTAGTTAGGATTACAGGCGTGTGCCACCCCACCCATCTTACAGGTTGCTTTTGAGGTTTTTGTTGTTTGTTTGTTTTTGGTTGGTCGTGGGGCTTGGACTCTGAGCCTGGGCGCTGTCCTTCAGCTCTTCAGCTCAAGGCTAGAGCTTAGAGCTCTACCACTTGAGCCATACTACCACTTCCAGCTTTTTCTGCTTATGTGGTGTTGAGGAATCGAACCCAGGGCCTCATGCATGCAAGGCAAGCACTCTTACCACTGAGCCCTTCCAGTCCACATGTTGCTTTTCTAAGCATGCAAAATTCAAGAGTTTCAGGGTCACCGGGCACCTGGCTCATGCCTGTAATCCTTGCTACTCAGGAGGCTGAGATCTGAGGATCATGGTTCAAAGCCAGCCCAAGTAGGAAAGTCCGTGAGAGTCTTACCTCCAATTAACCACCACAGAGCCAGAACTGGCGCTGTGGCTCAAGTGGTGGAGCACTTGCCTTGAGCTGAAGAGCTGAGGGGCAGGGCCCAGGCCAAGTTCAAGCCCCTTGAACAACAGGGTCGTAGAGGCTTCCGTTGAATTGCAGAGTATAGCCTTCGATGTCAGGCAGTGCATGACAGGATTGGAACCTGGGAGGAAGCCTATGACAGAGCCATGCCGAAGTGAAGCGTAAGCTAGAATGTTGGAGGGGCCAGGAATGTGGAATGAGTACAACCAGCTCAACATGAGGCCATGCTGGCTGTCTGCCAGGCTGTGGGGGTGTGGCTGCCCACACCTGTAGAAGCCCACAGAATAACACAGTGTGCCTTGCATGCCAGACATGGAAGGATATGATTCACATTTGCCCTTCTGGGTTTGGTCTTGCTTGGTCTAATATCTTCCCTTTGAGGATGGGAATGTTAATTCGGTGTCACTGTGTCTTAGAAATATGTTACTTTTTGTTATTAGTTGTGAGGTTTGAAATCTGGACCTAGGCACTGTCCCTGAGCTCTTTTGCTCATAGCTAGTGCTCTAGTACTTTGAGCCACAGCACCACTTCCAGTTTTTTGGTGGTTAGTTGGATATAAGAGTCCCCCAGAGGGGCTGGGAGGTGGCTCAGTGGTAGAGTGCTTGCCTTGCATGCATGAGGCCCTGGGTTCAATTCCTCAGCACCACATAAACAGAAAAAGCCTGAAGTGGTGCTGTTGTTCAAGTGGTAGAGCGCTCGCCTTGAGCTGAAGAGCTGAGGGACAGCGCCCAGGCCCAGAGTTCAGGTCCATGACCGGCAAAAAAAAAAAAAAAAAAAAAAAGTCTTACAGAGCCAGGTGCCAGAAAGTCACTGAGACTCTTTATCTCCAATTAACCACCAGAAAACCAGAAGTGGCCCTGTGGCTCAAAGTGATAAGAGTACTAGCTCTGAACAGAAAAGCTCAGGGACATCACCTAATCCCTGAGTCCAAGCCCACAACTGACAAAAACAAAACACAGACTTTCCTGCCTGGGCTGGCTTTGAACAGATCTCAGCTGCCTGAGTAGCTAGGATTACAGGCATGAGCCACCAGCACCTGGCTTCATGCAGATTTTTCTTTTTTTTTGTTCTTTCCATTGTTCTTATTTTTGGCCAGTATTGGGGCTTGAACTCAGGGCCTGGGCGCTGTCCTTGAGCTTCTTTTGCTCAAGGATAGCACTCAAACACTTGATTCACAGTGTCACTTCTGGCTTTTTCTGTTTATGTGGTACTAAGGAGTCAAACCCAGGGCTTCATGCATGCTAGGCAAGCATTCTACCACTAAGCTACATTCCCAATGCATACATTTTTTTTTTTTTTTTGTCGGTCATGGGGCTTGAACTCTGGGCCTGGGCGCTGTCCCTCAGCTCTTCAGCTCAAGGCAAGTGCTCTACCACTTGAGCTACAGCGCCACTTCCGGTTTTCTGGTGATTATTGGAGATAGGAGTCTCACAGTCTTTCCTGCCCGGGCTGGCTTTGAACTGTGATCCTCAGATCTCAGCCTCCTGAGTAGCTAGGATTATAGGCATGAGCCACCAGCGCCCGGCTGCATACATATTTTTAACCAATGCTAAGTATAGGATTTTTCTAGCTCACTCTGTGAAAATACTGCACCATGCCCATAGCAGATGATTTGGTGCTATTGAAATCCTGATTAAAGGTCAAGCCTTCTGAGGTACTTATTTTACATTTTTAAGATTATTACTGGGTCATTTCTGAATATTTCATTTTTATGAAGGCATAAAACTTCATTCTAAATAGTGCATTAATTGTGTCTTTTTCCTCTTCATTAACCCTTCGAGGAGTGTGAGTTTTAAGCGAGCCAGTCCTAGTAATCCTAGTCCTAGCTGCTCAGGAGGCTGTGATCTGAGGAGCATGGTTCGAGGCCAGCCTGAGCAGGAAAGTCCGTGAGACTCTTTTTTTTTTTTTTTTTTTTTGTCGGTTGTGGGGCTTGAACTCTGGTCCGTGAGACTCTTTTTTTTTTTGGTCGGTCGTGGGGCTTGAACTCTGGTCCGTGAGACTCTTATCGCCAATTAACCACCAGAAAACCAGAAGTGGTGCTGTGGCTCAAGTGGTAGAGCGCTAACCTTGAGCTGAAGAGCGCAGGGACAATGCCCAGGCCCAGAGTTCAAGCCCCACAACCAACCCAAAAAAAAGTTTTCAGCTGTGCTGGGAATGTGGCTTAGTGGTAAAGTGCTCCTAGCATGCATGAAGCCCTTGGTTTGATTCCTCAGTACCACAGAAACAAAAAGTGGCTCTGTGGCTCAAGTGGTAGAATTCTAGCCTTGAACAAGAAGCTCAGGGGCAGCGCCCATGCCCTGAGTTGAAGCACCAGGACTGGCAAAAAAAAAAAGAAACAAAGTGTCAGGGCATTACATGTCAGCCACAACTTCCTATAAGCTTTTATTTTTTCTCTCCTCAGGTTTTGGTCCCCATATATTTTATTTTATTGTTTTTTTTGGGGTCCAGTCATGGGGTCTGAACTCTGGGCCTGGGCGCTGTCCCTCAGCTCTTCAGCTCAAGGCTAGCACTCTACCACTTGAGCCATAGCGCCACTTCCGGCTTTTTTCTTTTTGCTTATGTGGTGCTGAGGAATGGAACCCAGGGCCTCATGCATGCAAGGCAAGTGCTCTACCACTGAGCCACCTTCCCAGCCCCGGTCCCCATATATTTTATTACTGTTTTTTTTTTGTTGTTTGTTTTTTGCCAATTCTGGGGCTTGAATTCGGCCTGAGTGCTGTCCCTGAGTTTCTTTTGCTCAAGGCTAACATTCTATCACTTGAGCCACAGCCCCACTTCTGGCTTTTTCTATGTATGTGGTACTGAGGAATAGAATGTAGGGCTTCATGCATGCTGAGCAAGCACTCTACCACTAAGTCACATTCCTAGTATATATTTTAAACCATTTCCAGATTCTTTCTAATACCTAATTACAATATAAATACACTGGTCTAGGGCTATGGAGTTGGCTTGCCCTGGTTTTGGCCCTCAAAGCTGAAACCAAAAAAATGTAGTTCTGTTTGTTGTTTAAGGCTTAATGACACTGGAAAGTCTACAAGTTCAGTCCAGATGTAATTTGCTTCCCCAAATACTTTCCACTGTGGTTGGTTCAGTCCAGGAATGCCGAACCTGTGGATAAGGAGAACCAACTGCATCCACAAAACCAGCCCTGTTCCACCATTTGACCACGTGTTCATCAGCAGAAGGGCCAGTAGCGCCTCCTGCTGCCGCTATCTGTACACTGTATCATGCCCAGTTACATCAATAATGGTGGCGCCTCTGAGTTGTGGTTCCTCCAACCCCTGACCCTTTCATCTGCACAGCCTGGCTGATCAAGTTCTTAAACCCATTGCACCTGAATCCATCTGACAGCAGAGCACACTGTCACTGGAACTTCAGGACAGCTTGGGGTCCCTGCTTCACAACTCCCATTCCTACTGGTGATGCATAAAGCTAAAAAGTACTAGTGAGCCTGAATTTGATCTGGGAGTTGCAGCTTCTGTACTGTCTTCCCTGCAAACCGAGGGACTGGCTCATTCTGCCCTTAGATGTTCCTGATGTGTCTTCTAGTTGAATTTTGGACTTCTAATGCCTTATTTACTAAAGCATAGATATTTCCCCTGCTACGTTCACTGTGTGACCATATACATCTCTCAGCATGGCCCTCTCCCACGAGCTCTGTAGCTGTAAGTATCTTCTTTTTGGAGGGGGGGGTCCAGTTGTGGGGCCTGAACTCTAGGCCTGGGTGCTGTCCCTCAGCTCTTCAGCTCAAGGCTAGCACTCTACCACTTGAGCCACAGCACTACTTCTGGCTTTTTCTGTTTTTGTGGTGCTGAGGAATCGAGCCCAGGGTTCCATGCACGCTAGGCAAGCACTCTGCCACTAAGCCACCTTCCCAGCCCTACTCTTACAATTTTGTTCAGGTGACATCTTCATTTAACAGTCCTGGCTTCTACCCACAAAATGTCAATTGTGTTCCCTAGTTATTGAACCTATACAAAAAACAAACAAGCCCTCCCCCTCACACTTCCATTGCCCCCAAGGAAAACATCACCATCCTTGCTTAAGGATGGCCAGAGCAAAGAAAAACGTAAACATAAGGTGGTACTAAAAATGTTCTAACAGTACTGAAAAGTGTTGGGGGTAAAGCTCTGTGGTGGAGTGCTTACTTAGCACGCGTGAAGCTCTGGGTTCAATTCAAGCACCACAAAAACAAAAATAGCTTCCTTCAAAGGGAGAAAAGTTCCACTTAGGTTCAGTATTCAAATGTCAAGGGTGTGGGCCAGATAGCATTTCTCTTCCAAATAATGTAGTCATTCTCCACCCTGCTTTCTGCCTTGAGGCTGACCTACAGGGATCCCGAGAGGCTTTGGAGCGAGCTTTCACTTATTTTTCCTGAGGGGGGGTAGGTTAGGATTGTGGGGATAGAGCATGTGTGCTAGGCAAGCATTCTACCACTGAGTTATGCCCAAGTTTCCATGTTCTGGTTTCTGGTTTAAGTCCAAGTAAGAGATCAAGGAAACAGATCAGAGCATTGGGCAAAGTTAACAGCCTAGCTTGTAATCCTAACTACTAAGGAGGCTGAGATCTTAGGATCAAAGCCAGCCCGTGCAGAAAAGTCTGTGAGACTCTTACCTCCAATTAGCCACCCAAAAGCCAGAAGTGGGGCTGTGGCTCAAAGAGGTAGAGCGCTAGCCTTGAGCAAAAAGCTCAGGCACAGGGGCCTGGGAAGGTGGTTCAGTGGTAGAGCGCTTGCCTTGCATGCCTGAGGCCCTGGGTTCGATTCCTCAGCACCACATAAGCAAAATAGAAAAAAGCCGGAAGTGGTGCTGTGGCTCAAGTGGTAGAGTGCTAGCCTTGAGCTGAAGAGCTGAGGGATAGCGCCTAGGCCCAGAGTTCAGGCCCCACAACCGGATCCAAAAAACAAAACAGAAAAAAATACTACATTGGCCTGGAGGTGGCGCCCTTGCTATCGATCTGGAAAAGCTAGACCAAGGTTAGACGAGTCTGGCAAATGAATGGAAGGGATTGTTAGAAGACTGGTTGGACCTTTCCACCAGCCCCCAAAAGAGAGCAGGGATACTGTCAAGTTAAACAGTCCAGCTACATTGTCCCACTGTTTAGGATTCATCATGAAATCTGTTTTGTTGGTTGTGGGGCCTGAACTCTGGGCTTTGGGCACTGTCCCTCAGCTCTTCAGCTCAAGGCTAGAGCTCTACCACTTGAGCCACAGCGCCACTTGCAGTTTTTTCTACTTATGTGGTGCTGAGGAATCAAACTCAGGGCTTCCTGCATGCCAGGCAAGCACTCTACTGGCAAGTACTGAGCCACCTTCCCAGCCCTTGAAATGTTTTTACTCCCATACCCTCAGATCCACAGTGACCTGGCTTTTACATAGCACACTGATTTCTTCTTAACCATTCTGGGCTGGGCCAGATGGAGCCTGTAATCCCAGCAGTCAGAAGGTGGAGGTGGCAGGGTCTTAAGACCAGTCTGGGCTACATAGTGAGCGAAAGAAGGAAGGGAGGGATGAAAGAAGAGGGAAAAGAGGGAGGGAGGGTGAGAGGAAGGGAAGAGAAGGGAAATGGGGAGAACATGCCAAATCCTTACCATAGGACCTTCACAAGTCCTGACTTGCAAGTCTGGATGCAGATGGCTACTCAGGAGGCTGAGATCAAGAATGACAGGCCAGAGCTGGGCATGTGGCTCATGGTAGAGTGCTTGCCTGCTATGCATGAAGTCCTGGTTCGGTTCCTAAGTACCGCATACACAGAAAAAGCTGAAAATGGCCCTGTGGCTCTAGCTTTGAGCAAAAGAAGCTCAGGGACAGAGCCCAGGCCCTGAGTTCAAGCCTCGGGACTGGTAAAAAAAAAAAAAAAATGGCCAAAGCCAGCTTAGCCAGGAAAGTCTGAGACTCTCCAATTAACCACCAAAAAGCCAGAGATGATGCTGTAGTTCAATAGAGCGCCAGCTATTTTTTTTTTTTTCTCTTTTGGTCGGTCGTGGGGTTTGAACGCTGGGCCTAGGCCCTGTTTCAGCTCTTCAGCTAAAGGTGAGCGCTCTACCATAGCTGAGCGCTCTACCATAGCTGAGCGCTCTACCACTTAAGCTACAGCACCACTTCTGGTTTTCTGGTGGTTTATTGGAGATAAGAATCTCAAAAGGATCCTGGCGCCTGTGGCTCATACCTATAATCCTAGCTACTCAGAAGTCTGGGATCTGAGGATTGCATTTCAAAGCCAGCCCGGGCAGGAAAAGTTCATGAGACTCTTATCTCCAATAAAACCACCAAAAAAAAAAACAGAAGTACAATACCACATAAGCAGAAAAAGCTGGAAGTGGTGCTGTTGCTCAAGTGATAGAGCGCTAGCCTTGAGCTGAAGAGCTGAGGAACAGTGCCCAGAGTTCAGGCCCCATGACCGACCCCCCCCCAAAAAAAAAGTCTCATGGCCTTTCCTGCCCAGGATGCTTTGAACTATGATCCTCAGATCTCAGCCTCCTGAGTAGCTAGAATTATAGGTGTGAGCCACCAGCGCCTGGCAAGTGCCAGCCCTTAGTTCAAGTCCCACTACAAGCACAAAAGAAAATAAAATGGAGAATCAGCCAAGCAGGGCACAGTCCTACATAACTGAATCACATTAGGTGTAGCCTGGCCATGCCTGGTCTGGAGGACAATATGGTTATGTATGTATGTCTGTATGCGTGTGTGTGTATGCATGTGTGTGTACATGACATGTGAGAAGGGCAGATCTATTCCAGTTTGGGTTCAAGGATACCTAAACCAGCCAAGGGGTGGACAGCTTCCCCCCTCCCCAGCCTCTTATTTATTTTAGAAATTAAGAAACTTCTCTGTGCCTTTGGCATTCGCTGACAAATGTGTAGCAGCTTTCATTCCTTACCTTGTCCTTCTGCTAAAGAATAAAAAGTCATTTATTTCATGATCAATCTATAACATACATTTGCTTTTGAGCAATGCAAATAAATGTTTCATAAAATTCTAAACCTCCAAAGATATTGACTTTATAGTTTCCTGGCTGAGAAAGTGGCATTCGGGAAAAAGGAGAAGATAATGAAACTGCTGAAATTATTTGAGGCAGCTTAAATTGATCAGAAAATAAAAATATTCTGTCCCTATCTTGCTTGGTGAAAATGACCTATTATGAAGACTAACCAGAGCTTTGAAAAGTCTGCACCTGTTTCATTTTCTATTAGATGACTGTTCACAAAGCAGGCAGGGCCAAAGACAGCAGCTCAGGCTGGGCATGATGGCACAGGCCCATAATCCAAGAACCAGGGAAGCGAAAGCAGGAAGATAGAAGGTTCAGGGATAATAAGGGCTGAACAGAGTATCTACCTCAAAAAAAAAAAAAAAAAAAAAAAGGGAAGGGGGGCTGGGAATGTGGCTCGGTGGTAGATTGCTTGCCTAGCATGCATGAAACCCTGGGTTCAATTCCTCAGTACCACATAAACAGAAAAAGCTGGAAGTAGTGCTGTGTCTCAAGTGGTAGAGAGCTAGCCTTGAGCACTGAGAGGCTCAGAGACAATGTTCAAGCCCTTGAGTTCAAGCCCCAGGACCAGCAAAACAAAACAAAAAACACTTTCTGGACACCAGGCACTACTGGAGTATGCCTATAATCCTAGCTCTTGAAGCTGAAATCTGAGGATCATGGTTTGAAGCTAACAAAGGCAGGAAAAGTCTTTGAAACTCTTTTTTCCAATTAACCACCCAAAACAAAACAAAAAGAAGAGTCAGTGGTAGAGCTGTGGCTCAAATGGTAAAGTGCTAACCTTGAGCAAAAAAAGCTCAAGGACAGTGCCCAGGCCTGAGTTAACTTTGAAGTGAAGTTTTTCATTTCTGACTTCTACTTTCCTCAGCCCTTTTTTATGTCTAAAATCAACCTCCTATGCTTGGCTCATTGAAATACTCTGTTATGGAATAAAATTGGCACAATTTTAGAGTTAAAAATCAATTCAAGGGGGGGCTGGGAAGGTGGATCAGTGGTAGAGCACTCGCCTTGCATGCCTGAGGCCCTGGGTTCGATTCCTCAGCACCACATAAGCAAAAAGAAAAAAGCCAGAAGTGGTGCTGTGGCTCAAGTGGTAGAGCACTAGCCTTGAGCTGAAGAGCTGAGGGACAGCACCCAGGCCCAGAGGTCAGGCCCCACAACTGACAAAAAAAATACATATATTTCCTCTAATGCTATACGTGTGTGTGTGTGTGTGTGTGTGTGTGTGTGTGTGTGTGTGTGTGTGTGTGTGTGTGTGTGCGTGTGTGCGTGTGTGCGTGTGTGTGTGTGTGTATGCCCCTCTATGGGAGTTTGAACTCAGGACCTTTTGCTCTTGCTTGGCTTTTTGACTTAAGGCTGTTGTTTTACCACTTGAATCATACCTCCCATTTCTTGCTAGTTCATTGGAGATAAGTCTTACAGATTTTTTTTTTTGCCCAGGGCTGACTTCAAACCAAGATCCTCAGATCTCAGCCTCCTGAGTTGCTAGGATTACAGGCGTGAGCCACCAGCGCTCAGCTTTCTAGTCCACCCAGCCTGAACCTCCACCCAGGTTCTTGTTTCTTGTTTGTTTTTTGCCAATGCTGGGGCTTGAACTCAGAGCCTGGGCACTGTCCCCCAGCTTCTTTTATTCAAGGCTAGCACTCTACCACTTGAGAGTGACAGCGCCACTTCTAGCTTTTTCTGTTTATGTGGTACTGAGGAATCGAACCCAGGGCTTCATGCATGCTAGGCAAGCACTCTACCACTAAGCCACATTTCCAGCCCCATGCCCAGATTTTTATTTTTTGTTGGTCACAGGACCTGAACTCTGGGCCTGGATGCTGTCCTTAAGCTCTTCAGCTTAAGGCGAGTTCTCTACCACTAGAGTCACAGCGCCACTTCTGGTTTTCTGGTGGTTCATTGGAGATAATAGGCTCATAGGCTTGCTTTGAACTGTAATCCTCAGATCTGAGCCTCCTGAGTAGCTAGGATTACAGGCGTGAGCTATGGGTGCCAGCCCCACCCAGGTTTTAAAGCATCCTTTCCACTTGGAGGTATAGCCTATAAACCTTCTATTGGAACTGAGGTACCAGGCTGGGCCTCCCTTGTGGCTAAACACTGGCCTAAGACACATACACTGAAACCTTATTGTTTTGTCCATCATGGGTCTAGAACTTGGAGCCTGGGCCATGTCCCTGAACTCTTTTTGCTCAAGGCTAACATTCTACCACTTTGAGACACAGTGCTACTTCTGGTTTTTCTGGTGGTTAATTGACGATAAGTGTCTCATGACTTTTCTGCATTGGCTGGCTTTAAACTGAGATCTTTAAATCTCAGCCTCCTGAGTAGCTAGGATTACAGGAAACACAGCACCTGGCTCACTGCAGCCTCTCCCTCTCCCCCACCCCCCACTGAGCTCAGGGCCTGGGCACTGTCCCTGAGCTTCATTTGTTCAAGGCTAGTGCTCTACCACTTGAGCCACAGCGCCACTTCTTGTTTTTGTGTTTATGAGATACTGAGGAATCAAACCTAGGGCTTCATACATGCTAGGCCAGCACTCTGCCACAAGCCATATTCCCAGCCCCACTGCAGCCTTTTAATCCATCCATCCATCCCATCCACCTCCCTAGCTATATCTATCTTGTGTTGAGGATTGAACCCAGGACCTCTTGTGCTAATTATGCACTCTATCACTCACTGTCCCTCTTAAGTTTCTATAACAAGAACAGAGAGCTGCTTTGTACATAGCGTGGGCGCTGCTATAAGGCCAAGCTGGCAGCTTGCTGTCTTCATTGGTGCATTTCTACAGCCTGACTTTGGACATTTCCTGGCTGCAAAGCCTAGTACCTAGCTCAGGTACTCTCAGAACTTAATGAAAGCTTAAAGTGGGCAGTATTATTATTTAACCAAGGATCCAACTGATAATTGGTTCCAGAATGGCTGTGGGCCACAGTTCAGAGTTAGAGGGGCATGGTCAGTAGGTGTTGTGACTATCTTGTTTGTTTTTGTGAACTCTGAGCCTGGGCGCTGTCCCTCAGCTCTTCAGTTCTTCAGTTCAAGGCTAGCGATCTACCACTTGAGCCACAGTGCCATTTCCGGCCTTTTCTGCTTATGTGATGCTGAGGAATCAAACCCAGCACCTCATGCATGGAAGGCAAGCACTCTACCACTGAGCCACCTTCCCAGCCCTTATCTTTTTTTTTTTTTTTTTTTGGTTGGTTGTGGAGCTTGAACTCGGCCCTGGGCACTGTCCCTCAGCTCTTCAGCTCAAGGCTAGCGCTCTACTACTTGGTCACAGCGCCACTTCAGGTTTTCTGGTAGTTTGTTGGAAATAAGAATCTCACAGACTTTCCTGCTTGGGCTGGCTCAGAACCACCATCCTCAGATCTCAGCCTCCTGAGTAGCTAGGATGTCTTGCCTTTTTTTTTTTTTTAGTATAGGTCTGCCTCCTTGAGTTTATCAGTAAGAATCTTTATTTCTTTCTCATGTTTGTCTTCTTTTTTTTTGGGGGGGGGGTCCGGTCGTGGGGCCTGAACTCTGGGCCTGAGCACTGTCCCTCAGCTCTTCAGCTCAAGGCTAGCGCTCTACCACTTGAGCCACAGTGCCACTTCCGGCTTTTTTCTTTTTGCTTATGTGGTGCTGAGGAATGGAACCCAGGGCCTCAGGCATGCAAGGCAAGCGCTCTACCACTGAGCCAACTTCCCAGCCCCTGTCTTGTCTTTTGAGGCCAATGATGGTAAAGACAGTGGACCTAGGTTAAGGTTTGAGTCAGACAAATGCACACTATGAATGTTCCATTTTTTCCCCAGGGGCATAACCAATTTTGTAGAATCAGCTGTGTCACTTGGAACTAAGGGCAAGTCTTTATAAGCATGGTAGAAACCAAGGGGCATCCTTGCATGAGTGTGTAGAAGCCCAGGACCCAGGACAGTGGGTGATGTGGGTTCTGTGAACAGGACAGGCAGCTTCTTGGACTTCTATAGCTCACATCTGGAGGTCTGCTGTAGCTTGCTGAGCCAGCATGCAGAGCAAAGCTTCTTCAGCAGACCCAAAGTGCACAGATTATTGGGCCCCAGGATTCTGTGTAATTCCCACCCATCCACCATGCTCCAAGCCCAGGCACATACCTGGATGTACAGAGGCCACAAACCTCCAAAGGATCATCACTAGGAAGGGGGCAGACAAAACCTTGTTCTCAGCTAAGAACTATTGTGCTTATTTGCGAATTGCTCTTACTTTGTCGCTGGGTTTTGAGAAACAGATAGCTGGGTGACCCAGACCTGGGCAGTTTATCAAGTAGCCATAAAGGCCTTCCCCAGAGAGGCAGGACCTAGACAAGGGTAGGGCTGACCAGCCCTGGAAAAGCGCAGGAGTGGTGTGATTTCAAGCAAGTCTCCTCCAGTCACACCTCCTCAGCTCTCAATCATGGCCTTACGTAGAACTTGGCACACCCAAGTTACTGGGAACACTGGGTTGACAGCCACATGGCATAGTGACAAGTGACGTCAACCATGGGAGGAAAAGTTATCTACCCTGAATTCACACCTGCTTTTCCCACCAACTATTCTCTTACCAGCATCACCCATGCAACATAGGTATCTCTCTCTCTGGTGCTAGTACTGGAACTTGAACTCAGGGCCTGATACTGTCCTTTAGTTTTTTCACTCAAGACAGGTGCCCTACCACTTGAACCACAGCTTACTTCTGCTTTTTTTTGCTGTTCATTGGAGAGAAGCGTCTCACAGACTTTCCTGCCTTGGCTGGCTTCAAACCTTGATCCTCAGCCTGAGAATGTGGTATAGCGGTGTACTACTTGCTATAGTACTTGCCTAGCATGCATGAAGCCCTGGATTCGACTCCTCAGTACCACATAAACAGAAAAAGCCAGAGGTGTGGCTTCAAGTGGTAGAGTGCTAGCCTTGAGCAAAAAGCAGCTCAGGGATAGTGCCCAGGCCCTGAGTTCAAGCCCCAGGACATATATAATATATATATATAAATATGTATTATATATATGTATATGTATGTATGTATGTATACACACACACACACACTCACACACACACAAACCAAACCACCAAACACCTCAATCCTCAGATCTTAAGTTGACCTATCCACTCAGACATGAGCCAATGGCTAAGTGTAAACACTGTGGTATCTGCCTATGAACTAAGTTTACAATGAAAGGACTGTGCTGTTAGATCCACTAACCTCACTATGCACCCAACAAACGGAACAGTGGAACAGCCTACGGAACGCTGGGCTTCCGAGGCAGATGGAAGGCAAACAGCCTGAGCACTCGGATTCCATTTACATTCAAAACAGTTCTAGAAACGTCCACATCCTTCTGAAGAACTCCTCTTCTGTTGCTTGCATCTAAAATCTCTACAGCATTTCCCCTCATGTGCCATCTACTATATTTTTATTGTTTTTGTCAGTCGTGGGGCTTGAACTCAGGGCCTGGGTGCTGTCCCTGAGCCTCTTTGTGCTCAAGGCTAGTGCTCTACCACTTGAGCCACAGCACCACATCCAGTTTTTGAGAGGCTTATTGGAGATAAGTCTCCTGGGGACTCTTCTGCCCAGGCTGGTTTTGAACCATGGTCCTCAGATCTCAGCCTCCTGAGTAGCTAGAATTACAGCTGTGAGCCACAGGCGCCTGGCCTATTGTATTTTTAAAAGGTTATTCCTTCCTATTTATTCATTTATTTTGGGGTGCTGATTCTGGGGTGTCTGGGTGCTGTCCCTGAGCTTTTTTGCTAAAGGCTAGTGCTCTATCACTTGAGACACAGCTTCACTTGCAGCTTTACAAAAAAATGCTTAATTGGAGATAAGAGTCTTGTAGAAGGGGTTGGGAAGGCAGCTCAGTGGTAGAGTGCTTGCCTTGCATGCCTGAGGCCCTGGGTTCAATTCCTCAGCACCCCATAAGCAAAAAGAAAAAAGCTGGAAGTGGCACTGTGGCTCAAGTGGTAGAGCGCTAGCCTTGAGCTGAAGAGCGGAAGGACGGTGCCCAGGCCCAGAGTTCAGGCCTCACGACCGGAATTCTCCCCCCCCCCCCAAAAAAAAAAAAAGAGTCTCGTAGAATTTCTAGCTGGGCTGGATAACCTCAGACTTGGGCAGTTTCTTATGGTCCTCAAATTTCAGCCTTCTGAGTAGCTTGAATTCTAGGCATAAGCCACCAGGGCCCAGCTCCCATACCCATTTCTAATCTCTAGTCCCTACAGTACGTAGAACACTGTACTTTTCATGGTGTAAGACAGATTGTAAACTCATGGACTCTGGCTTATATCTGTAGAGCATACATTTTAATCAATCTGAAGTGTGCATATGTGTGTGTGTGTATGTATTTAAATGATTTATACCAGGTATGGCAGTACCTGCACTTAGGAAGCTGAAGGAGGAGAATCACTTCAGCCCAGGAGTTTCATATCATACTGTAATATGTAGTGAGACCCTGTTTCCTGGAGAAAAAAAAAAAAAAGGATGTGGTGGCATACACAGTAATCCCAGTGGAGGTACAAGCTAAGACCTTATTTTGGAAAAAAATGAAAAGCAAAAGACCATAGTAGCCAATAATTAAAATTCAAAAGACTTGCCGGGCGCTGGTGGCTCACGCCTGTAATCCTAGCTACTCAGGAGGCTGAGATCTGAGGATCGCGGTTCAAAGCCAGCCCGGACAGGAGAGACCATGAGACTCCTATCTCCAATAAACCACCAGAAAACCGGAAGTGGCGCTGTAGCTCAAATGGTAGAGCACTCGCCTTGAGCTGAAGAGCTGAGGGACAGCGCCCAGGCCCAGAGTTCAAGCCCCACGACCGACAAAAAAAAAAAAAAAAAATTCAAAAGACTTCAATGAGATCCATACTTACTTCCATCTTTCCCTGAAGATTTGTCCTGCATTTAAACAGTGGTCCTTTTTTTAAAAAAAACAATAATTTATTTTGCTGGTCTCATCTTCCTGAGTAGCTAGGATTTTAAGCACGTGACATATATTTCAATAAATATGTGCTTATAAACTTCTCTTTTTTTTGTCTTTTTGGTGGTACTGGGGCTTGACTCTGGGTGTTCCCAACCTTTTATGTTAAAGACTAGCATTCTACCACTACTTAAGCCACAGCTCCACTTCTGGCTTCTGCTGGGGCTGGCTTCAAATGTGAATCCTGATCTCAGCCTTCTGAGTTGTTGGATTACAGGCATGTGCTCTTGGGCTCTCTCTCTGAGACAGGGTCTTAAGTCCAGGTTGACATAGAATTTAGAATCTTACTTCAGACTCCAGAGTATTGGAATTACTAAGAGAAAGGTTCTATAAAGCAGGGTGTGGTGGTGATACTGCGCTCTTCTGGGGCTGGTGGCACACCCGATTAATCCTAGCTACTCAGGAGGCTGAGATCTGAGGGTGGCAGTTCAAAGCCAGCCCAGGCAGGAAAGTCCATCATACTTTTTGTTGTTGTTTTTGTTTATGTGTTACTGAACCCAGGGCCTCATGCATGCTAGGCAAGCACTCTACCTTTAAGCCACCTTCCCTGCCCCTTCCCATCAGGCTTATTTCCAATTAACCACCAGAAAAATCGGAAGTGGCTGTGGTCCAAAGTGGTAGAGCAGAGCGCTAGCTCAGAGACAGCGCCCAAGCCCCAAGTTCAAGCCTCAAGAGGACAAAAAAAAAACAAACCCCAAATCCCTGGATTATATAATGAGTTCAAAGACAGCCATGGCTACAAGGAGACCCTGTCCCAAAGAAAACAAAACAGTGCTCCAAAAAAGCTGCGTGCCAGTGGTGCACACCTGTGACCCTATCTCCAGTGGTGCACACCGGTGACCCCATCTCCAGTGGTGCACACCTGTGACCCCATCTCCAGTGGTGCACACCTGTGACCCTATCTACTGGGGAGGCTGAGATCTGAGGAGCATTCCACGAAGCCAGGCCGCGAAGCAAGCCCAGTAGACTTTTATCTCCAATGAACCTCCAAAGCCGGAAGTGGATCTCTCTACAAACAAAAACAAACAAAACAAAAACCGCGTTCCCCTGGCCAGGGCTGATGCTGAGCGCCCCGCCGGTGTCCCCGACCTGGGCGCCTCCGATCCCGTCCGGGTTCACTCCGGGGCCAAGCCGAGACCCCGGGAAGTGGGGGAACTAGTCCGAAGAGAAGTTGGACCGGCTTCCCAGAGGGACAGGGTGGCCGTGGGCGCGGGTGCGGGCGGCGGGGCTGCGCAGGGAACGGCGCCCGCGGCCGGGGAAGGTCGCTGCGCGGCGGCGAGGGTGGGGACGCCGGGCGCCGCCTCCCCGAGCGACCCTCCCTCGCCCCGGAGGCCCGCGGTGCGGCCGGGACGCGGGGCTCCCGAGCCGCTGTCACCGGGTCCGTTTCAGGGCACTCCACCCCAGCCGTCGGGGTTGGGGGGGGTCTGACCTCGCGGGGAGGGTCTCCCCCACTTCCCGCGCGCCGCCCCCCCCAGGTCCCCTGCAAGGCCGGCCTGCCCGGGGCCCCCGGCCGCTGGAATCGCTCCCCCCGCATCCCTGCCCAGCGCTCCGGGCTCCACTCTCCCCGAGGGGGTACCCGGGGATGACATGTGGGGGCGCCCCTGGCCTCCGACCTCGGGGTTGGAGGTCGTGAGGAGTTCGGGGTCCCCTCCGGGCCCTCCTCCCCTCGCCCCGGCAGGGCCGTCGGAGTGAGGGCGCGGCCGGGAGTCGCGCAGCGCCGCGGCCACCCCCGCAGCGCGGCCCCCGGCGGCCGCGACCCCGCGCCCCAGGCGCCCCCGCCCCTCCAGCGCCGCCGCGGCGCTCCCGCGCTCCCCCTAGCGGCCGCCGCGCCGCCTCGCTCCGTCCCAGGCTCGTCGGCGGCGCAGCTCACGTGACGCGCTCCTGGGCCTGCGGCCGCTGTCGGTTCCCCCAGTCACCGAGCGAGAGGGAGGAAACAAGATGGCGGCTGAAGGCGATCCGGAGTGGGGCCCCAGCAATTCGGACTGAGCCTTCTCCCCTCCGCCCGCTCCCGCCGGCCGGGCCCCTCCCGCCCGGCCCCGCCGGCCTCCCCCCCCGGCCCCCGGCGCCCCCCCCTCACCACCCCGCGCCCCTCCCCCTCCGCTTTCCTTCACCCCCTCCCCCTCCTCCGCCTCCCCCGGCCGCCGCTCCGACATGAGGGGCCGGCGGGGCAGGCCGCCCAAGCAGCCCGCGGCGCCCGCGGCGGAGCGCTGCGCCCCGGCCCCGGCCCCGGCCCCGCCGCCGCCGCCGCCGCCGCCGCCGCCGCCGCCGCCGCCGCCCGCGTCCGGACCCATCGGGGGCCTGCGCTCGCGGCACCGAGGCAGCAGCCGGGGCAGGTGGGCCGCCGCCCAGGCTGAGGTGGCGCCCAAGACGCGGCTGAGCTCGCCCAGGGGGGGCGGCAGCGGCCGGAGGAAGCCGCCGCCGCCGCCGCCGCCGCCGGCCCCCCCCAGCACCGGCGCCCCGGGCCGGGGGGGGCGAGGAGGCGGGGGCGGCAGGACGGGGGGCGGCGGCGGCGGCGGCGGCCACCTGGCCCGGACCACCCCGGCCCGGCGCGCCGTCAACAAAGTGGTGTACGATGACCACGAGAGCGAGGAGGACGAGGAGGAGGACATGGTCTCGGAGGAGGACGAGGAGGAGGACGAGGAGGAAGGCGACGCCGACGAGACCCAGGACTCGGAGGAAGACGACGAGGAGGAGATGGAGGAGGACGAGGACGACTCCGATTATCCGGAGGAGATGGAAGATGACGACGACGACGCCAGCTACTGCACGGAGAGCAGCTTCAGGAGTCACAGCACCTACAGCAGCACTCCAGGTACGCGCCCCGCGGGGCCGCCGCGCGCCCCGGCCCCCCCCCCCCCCCGCCCGCCGGTGTGCCGAGCATCCTGCGCCCGGCTCCCCCCCCCCCCACCTCCCCAAACGCCGGGCACCGGCGACGCCGACCGCGAGCGGCAAAAAAACAACCCCAGCCCCACAGCCACCCCCCAAAACTCGATTTGCAAGAGAAAAAGAGGCGCATTGTTCAAAATGGAGATTGCATTGTTGCCTGGCAGGCCACACACGCTCGCTCGCTCGCTTTCTCTACCTTCCTCCATGCCATCCCACCCTCAGCCCCTCACCCCCCTCCCCGGCCCTCCTCCCTCCTCCTCCCCCCCCCTTCAAAATGTGTGCCACCGCAGTGCCCGGGCCGGGCAGGGTTGAAACTTTGGCACGCATCCATTGTGTTTACTTATTTATTTATTTTGTCTCTTTCCTCCTCTTGTTTTGGGGCGGTGTGTGTTGGGAATGAAGCAAGCCTCTCGTGTTGGCCAGACCTCTGGGCAGCGCTAACGTGGTTTCCTGACGGTTTTTATTTTATTTTATTTTATTTATTATTTTCATCATTATTCTGGTTCTGTTCCTTAAACGGGGATCGAGGATTTGGGTAGCTTGTGGCAGCCCCGGCACACGCACAACACGCTCCCCTCTCTCGTGGCAGTGCGGTCTGAAATGCGTGTTGTGGTCGGTTGGACGGAGGGGGGTGGGAGGGGAGCTCTTCTGGTCCCGCGCGTGCGGTGTGTGTGTGTGCGTGTGTGTGTTCAAGTGCCCATGGGCGCGTGCAACAGTTGCGGGCACATTGCAAGGCCCAAAGCAGAGGACCCCGCGCTCGACAGTCGAGGAGGTTCCAAATCATGTTAGTGCAATCCGGAAAGTCAGAAGTACAGAACCGCAGGGCCCCTAGGTCTCCGGAGCCCTGGGCTCTGCCGGGGAAACGCAGTTCGGTGGCACCTGTTGCGGAAGATGTGTAGTCGATCGTCCAGGCGGGAGTGCGGAAGAACTTTGCAGGTCACCCACTCACAACAAATGTACCACCCTACTTTCCTCCTGCCATATTTGAGGAAAAAGGCCTCCGTGGTCTCTTAAGGCATTTCTCCATGGTGACGGCTCTCCTGTTTTCTCACAGAAAGTTTCTCAAGGCTAATGCTGAGATACATTTTGTAAAAAAAAAAAAAAAAAGAAAGAAAAAAGAAAGTAACCCACGCACAATTGCTGCTTTGTATTAAATGCGGAGTTGTGGTTAACTAACTTGTCAAAAAATATAACTTGTAACAACAAGCTATCGGGTCTGTATATTTTGTGAACGTGGGTATAATAAATTACAATCCAATTCTAGAAGCATTTACAAAGTAAAGTTTGTGAGGAAATAGGAACTTAAAGTAACCAACTTGTAATTGGTCATTTTTAACAGAGATTGGGAGAATGAAAAGTGGTTAAAGGTTTCCGTTTTTTTAATAGATGCATAAGTGTTTATCAGGAGAAATACAGCTGTTAAGCCAGATCAAATCCATTTAGGTTTTCCTAACTTGAAGTGAAAAAGGTAATTTCTTTTGCGTGGTGGTAGTAAGCATTGTGGTCTGTCTTAGGGGAGTGAGGGGAGAGGCTGGCAGGTAAAAGGCATGAGCCTAGTGTGAAATATGTATGTCTTTTACTGATTGAGCATGTTTTAATTTCTTGGGTTTGTGTGTGTGTGTGGGGGTTGTTTGTTTGTTTTGTTGTGGGGCTTGAATTCTGGGCCAGGGCACTGCCACTGTGCTCTTCAGCTCAAGGCTAGTGCTCTACCACTTGAGCCACAGCACTACTTCCGGTTTTCTGGTGGCTCATTGGAGATAAGAGTCTCAGGGATGTTCCTGCCTGGGCTGGCTTTGAACTGCGATCCTCAGATCTCAACCTCCCTGAGTACCTAGGGTTACAGGCGTGAGCAACCAGTGCTCGGCTCTGTGTGTCTTTTTTATTTTTATTTTTTTTCTCTGAGGGGACTCTTAACTCAATAGCTGATGTTTTTGCTCACTGGCATTGTACCACCTGAGCCATGCCTCCAGCCCCATGCCCATCTTTCTCTCTCTCTTTTTTTTTTTTGGACAGTTGTGGGGCTTGAATTCTGGGCCTGGGCACTGTTCCTGAGCTCTTTCAGCTCAAGGCTCATGCACATTTCTTTTTTTTTTTTGGGTCCGGTCGTGGGGCCTGAACTCTGGGCCTGGGCGCTGTCCCTCAGCTCTTCAGCTCTTCAGCTCAAGGCTAGCGCTCTACCACTTGAGCCACAGCACCACTTCCGGCTTTTTTCTTTTTGCTCATGTGGTGCTGAGGAATTGAACCCAGGGCCTCAGGCATGCAAGGCAAGCGCTCTACCACTGAGCCACCTTCCCAGCCCCTCAGGCACATTTCTTATACATAATAGGTTTTATCTTAAGAAGTCTTCCCTTTGTACCAAGAATTGAAACCTGAAGACTAAAGTATGTTCATGACTGGAGAAGGTTTTTTCAAGTTAAAACTGAGGCATTTTGGCAGGATAGTTCAATGGTCCCGCTAACTTTAATTCCTGATTAAGACCTAGCAAATAATACTTAGCATTGATGGCAGTGCATATGTTAAGTTAGAATTGGTGGTTGTGTGTGTGTGTGTGTGTGTGCGTGTGCGCGCGCGTGTCTGTGTCTGTGTGTCTGTGTGTGTTGCTGTTGGGACTGAAACTTGGGACCTGTGCTCTGGGTGCTAACCCTTAGCTTTTCTGCTTAAGGCTGGCACTGTATCCCTTGAGCCACAACTCCACTTCTGGCTTTTTGGTGGTTAACTGTAGGTAAGAATCTCTGACTTTCTTTCCTGCCTGGATTGGCTTTGAACCACCATCCTCAAGTCTCAGCCTCCTGAGTAGGCAGGATTACAGGTGTGAGCCACCAGTCTTTTTTATTTTATTTTATTTTTTTTTGGGTCTGGTCGTGGGGCCTGAACTCTGGGCCTGGGTGCTGTCCCTCAGCTCTTCAGCTCAAGGCTAGTGCTCTACCACTTGAGCCACAGCGCCACTTCCGGCTTTTTTCTTTTTGCTTATGTGGTGCTGAGGAATCGAACCCAGGGCCTCTGGCATGCAAGGCATGCGCTCTACCACTGAGCCACCTTCCCAGCCCCCACCAATCTTTTTTAAAACAAGAAATTTGTTTATTTATGATACTTGGGGGGAACATTTTCTTCCTGACACTTTAGCATACTTGGGGTTATTTGTCCTGTATTAACTTGAACTTACTGACTCCTCATGGATCCTACTGACATAGCAGGAACTCAAGAAAGATGGGTTAGATAAATTATTGTAATGAGGATTTGTAATAGATGAAGTTTTGAGAATTGTTCAGCTTGTGTCATAACAAATATTTTGGATTTAAGACACAGAGTTGGTCTGATTCGGTTTTGATCAACAATTTTTTGTTTACTTTCTAATTTTTTTTTTGGGGGGGGGGGTTGGTCCTGGAGCTTGAACTCTGGGCCAGGGCACAGTCCCTGGCTCAAGACTAGTGCTCAACCACTTGAGCCACACAGCACCACTTCCGGTTTTCTGGGTAGTTAATTGGAGATAAGAGTCTCATGGGGCTGGGAATGTGCTTGCCTAGTATGCATGAAGCCCTGGGTTCAATTCCTCAGTACCACATACACAGAAAAAGCCGGAATCTCATGGACTTTCCTGCCTGGGCTGGTTTTGAACCACCATCCTTAGATCTCAGCCTCCTGAGTAGCTAGGATTACAGGCATGAGCCACCAGTGCCCAGCCTACTTTCTGAATTTCAAATGGTTGTACAGTACAAGGGGAGTCCAGTTTAACATGTTCAAATAGGTGTCCAGTGATTGACTACAGCCCTTCTTGCCAAACAGTTTGACCAATAGCTGTTTCTTTTTTTTTTTTCAATTAGTAAAAGTACTTTATTCTCCTCTTGTATTTGCTCTATACCTTGCTTTACAAAGTTATGAAAAATATGGAACGCTTCACGAATTTGCGTGTCATCCTTGCGCAGGGGCCATGCTAATCTTCTCTGTATCGTTCCAATTTTAGTATATGTGCTGCCGAAGCGAGCACACCAATAGCTGTTTCTAATAGCAACTAACTTGATTGCCAGGGAGCTTCCTTTGTGGAGTTAACTTGAATGTCTTACTTTTTTGGGGGGGGGGAGCTAGTATTGGGGTTTGAACTTTGTGTCTTGCAGAGGCTCTGCTACTTGAGCCACGCCCCTGCAGAGCCACGCCCCCCACATGAACTTTTGCCTTTTGAAACATACTCTACTAAAACTATGGTAGAATGTGTACTATACTTTGTGTTTTAACTTGTAGTATATGTCCCCTTATCTAGAAGTGTACCAGTGAAAAATCATGAATTGTTTGGAGTTACATGCTAGCTAGTTTTATTAGTTTTATAGTCTGTTCTTCCTGGAGGGAGGCTGTGTAGTAAATGTGTGTGTGTTTGGGTTAAGCTATCCCAAGGGTAATACAAAAACAAAATGGTTAAATAGGAATGTCAAGATCTAAGAGAAATATACTTTATTGGTGATTTAGACTAGTTAGTTTTTGTAGTTTAGAATATTTAAGCACTAAAATATTAAATTCCTAGTATAAGAAGTAACTCATTTGTATACTGTGCATGCAGACATGGGCTAACGTTCTTTATTAGAGATTGTTTACTTTTTATGGGAAAAAAACTGAATAAGTACCTAAGGTATTCACGTGACCATACTGTAGGGATGTCGTTTTACGAGTACAAAATTGAAATAACCTTCATTGATATGGGATTTATAGAAAATCTGCTCTCCCCCCCCCTTTTTTTTTTGCCCGTCCTGGGGCTTGAACTCAGGCCTGGGTGCTGTCTCTGAGCTTTTTGCTCAAGGCTAACACTGTACCACTTGTGCCACAATGCCTTTGCTGGCTTTTTCTTTTTTTTTCTTTTTATTTATTTTTTATTTTTTATTTTTTGGTCCAGTCGTTGGGCCTGAACTCTGGGCCTGGGCGCTATCCCTCAGCTCTTCAGCTCAAGGCTAGCACTCTACCACTTGAGCCACAGCGCCACTTCCGGTATTTTTCTTTTTGCTTATGTGGTGCTGAGGAATCGAACCCAGGGCCTCAGGCATGCAAGGCAAGCACTCTACCACTGAGCCCTTTGCTAGCTTTTTCTGTTTATGTGCTACTGAGGAATCAAACTCAAGGCTTCATGCATGCTAGGCAAGCACTTTACCACTAAGCCACATTCCCAGCCTTGCCCCCCTTTTTTTTGTGGTAGTTTTTTTTTTTTTTTTTCCTTTTTTTGTGTGTTTTGTGTTGGTCCTGGGGGTTGAACTCAGAGCCTGGGCACCTCCCCTGAGGGTTTTTTTTTTTTGTCGGTCCTGGGGCTTGAACTCTGGGCCTGGGCACTGTCCTTCAGCTCTTCAGCTCAAGGCTAGTGCTCTGTCACTTGAGCCACAGTGCCATTTCTGGCTTTTTCTGCTTATGTGGTGCTGAGGAATCAAAACCAGGGCCTCACGCATGCAAGGCAAGCGCTCTACCACTGAGCCACCTTCTCAGCCCCTGCCCTGAGCTTTTTTGCTCAAGGTTAGTACTCTTCCACTTGAGTCACAGCTCCACTTCTAGCTTTTTGGTGCTTTACTGGAGATAAGAGTCTTACTGACTTTTCTGACTGAGCTGATTTTGACTTGTGATCTTCAGATCTCAGCCTTCTGAGTAGCTAGGATTACAGGCGATCCAAACTGGATTTTGAACCCATGGATTTCATATACTAAACAGATGTTCTACCACTGAGTTACATTCCCCAACCCTTTAAAATATTTGATTTATTTTGGACAGTACTAGGGTTTGGACTCAGGGCTTCCTGCTTGCTAGGCAGGTTTCCTACTGTTTGAGCCACGCTTTGAGCCAGCTCTATTTAGTTTAGTTTAGTTTAGTTTGTGAGGGTCCTGAAGCTTGAACTCAAGGCCTGGGCACTGTCTCTGAGTTTTTGTTTTTTTTTTTTGCTCAAAGTTAGTGATCTTACCACTTGAGCTACAGCTCCACTTTTGACTTTTAGGGGGAAGTTTATTAGACATAAAAGTCTCACAGACTTTCCTGCCTGGGCTGGATTTGAACCAGGAAAGTCACATCTCAGCCACTGAGTAGCTAGGATTACAGGTGTCTAGCTCTTGTTTATGTTTTTCTTTAGACAAAGACTTGCTAAATTGAACTTCTGATCATCATGCCTCAGTTTACTGAGTAGTTTATGTTACCCTGCCCTGCAAAAAAACTTGCATAAACATTTGGAGTAGTTATTATTGCACTTTTAAGTATTTGCTAATTTAAAAAACAGGACTGGGAATGTGGTATAATGGTAGAGTGCTTGCCTAGCATGCATCTAGTCCTGGGTTCCATTTCTCAGTACTACATAAACAGAAAGAGCCAGAAATGGCATGATGGCCCAAGTGGCCTTGAGCAAAAGAAGCTCAGGGACAGTGCCCAGGCCCTGAGTTCAAACCCCAGGACTGGCAAAGAAAAAAAAAAAACATTTATGCTTGAAGCAGAATGTTTCCTAGAAGTGTGAGACTTCTGAGAATACTTACCTGGAATTTTGAAACGTGGAACTTCTGATGACATCAGAAGACTAAATGACTCAGGTGGTCTAAGGATGATGCAGGGGAGATGAGTGGCAGAATCAGAGCTGCGTGACTGCAGCAGCGTTTGTAACTGAGGTGGCCAGGTTCGTTCCCACCAGCATCAGCCCAGCACCTTTTCAGTGCATGGGCAATTCCTGATCGCTACAGGTGAGGTACAAAGTTCAGCAGAGATTTAAAGGAAGGCAAGATCCTGTGCCCCAGCTAGGGCTCCGTGTGGATGCGTGCTTCCTGGGTGGACTTGGGATTGTTAAGGACAGATGGAGAGAGGGAGGGAACAGGCAGCGCGCACGGGCACTGGTAGTAAAGTGTGGGCAGTCACACAGGAGTGTGCTCCTCGAGAGACTGGATATGGAAACGGGCTGTGTTCTGTGTTGGCCAGTTCCTTAGAGAGACGGCAGTGGCAGTTCTGTTTTCCTCCTCCTCTGTGGAATGGGGGTTGGGTCACACTAGTGACCTCAGGCATTTTCAGTCTTGGAACTCAGGAGGGATTGCAGTGTTCCCCTCAGTACCACACACCACATCACAGGTGCTGCCCCGACCTGTCAAGTCACTACCCGAGAGGTGGGCTCAAGACCCTTTGTCTGTCTGTCTGTATCTCAAATTAATTTCCTGTCTTTAACTTTGGGTATGATGGGAAGCGGCCGCAGTGGTGTTGTGGCTGGAGGATGGGTTTGAAGAGGATGCGCTTAGCTTTGGAGCCCGGGATGGAAGGTCAGTCAGGCCTTGGCCCAACAGAAGTGTAGACTGAGGTAGAAGCACGTTGCGCACATACCTCTAGATGAGAGTGCATTCCATAGAGGTTGAGAAGTCAAGATGATGAGGGAAATGAGTGAAACCAATTTTCCAGTCTCAGCACCTGGAGAGATGAAACATGAGAAGGAAAAAGAAAAGGGGGGTGGAAGACTTCTTAAAAGTGACGGCGAGCTGTGTAGCAGGGAGGATGTGCTAATCTGCCATAATAAACAGCCTTGCATGCGGCTCATGCTTGTCTGCTCTTCTGCTACTTACCCACAGGGATGGTTGGAAATGGAGCTGTCAATTGAAACGTGTGTGCAGCAGGCCGGGTGTTGTTAAGGTCAAGAGCTCTGGTCTCTTTCGTTAGGTCCTCTTTCCTCACTCTTTTAGACCCAATTTTCTTCCTATAGCTGCAGACCTTTGTATGTGGGACTGGCGCGCGTGTGCACGCATGTGTGTGTGTGTGTGTGTGTGCGCGCGTGCATGTATGTGTGTGTGTGTGCTGTGGGTGGTGATAGGGAACAGTAATCCATGTGTCACAGGCAGAAGCAAGTCCTAGTGTATACCTTCCTCCCTCCCTGCTTGGGAGCCAGGCTGAAATCCCTGCTGAATTATTACACATCCCTTCTGCTCATGTTTATCTTGGTCCCTTCTCTTTGAATGCTTGCTTAAAGTGTTACAACTTCTACTTTGTAAGTTAGCAGTAACTTACTTTGTAAGTTATTGTCATAGTAATGCCATAGGAAGCAGAACTTTTACCTTAGTCTCCCTAGTGCTGGGATTGAAGTCAGGCGCTACCACACCATACCCACTGAACTCTGGGCCTAGGCGCTGTCCCTCAGCTCTTCAGCTCAAGGCTAGAGCTCTGCCACTAGAGCCACAACACCACTTCTGGCTTTTTTTGCTTATGTGGTGCTGAGGAATTGAACCCAGGGCCTCATGCATACGAGGCAAGCACTCCACCACTGAGCCACCTTCCCAGCCCCTTAAGGTATTTTTTTAAACCCCTTTATAAAATATTTATTCTAAAAAACAATCACACTGTACAAACCTTAAGGTATTTTTTAAATACAGTCTCAATTTTTTTTTTTCAGGCTAGCCTTGTACTTTAATCCTCTCATCTCTGCTTCCAGAGTCACTGGGATTACAAGCATATGCCACTACACCTAGTCCTATGAAATATTTTTAGAGCCAGGGCCAGTGGCTCATCCCTGGAATCGTAGCTACTCAGGAGGCTGAGATCTGAGGATCATGGTTCAAAACCAGCCTGGACAGGAAAGTCCTCTGGCCCATGAGACTCAAATTAACCACCAGAAAATGAAGTGGCACTGTAGCTCAAGTGGTAAGAGTGCTCACTTTGAGCTGAAGAGCTCAGGGACAGCACCCAAACCCAGAGTTTAAGCCCCATGACCAACAACAAAAAACAAACAATTTTTAGAGGCTTTCTTTCTTTCTTTCTTCCTTTCTTCCTTTCTTCCTTTCTTTCTTTCCTGGTCCTGGGACTTGAACTCTAGGCCTGGGCGCTGTCCCTGAGCCTGTTTGTGCTCAAGGCTATCACTCTACCACTTGAGCCACAGCACCACTTCTGGCTTTTTCTGAGTAGTTTATTGGAGATAAGAGTCTCATGGACTTTCCTGCCCAAGCTGGCTTTGAACCTTGATCTTAGCTTCCTAAATAGCTAGGGTTACAGGCATGAGCCACCAGCGCCCCGTTAAATAGAGTATTTCAAGGTATTTGTGTTGCTTTGTAGGCTGGGCTTGAGTTCTTGTCTCAGTCTCCCAAGTGCCGAGATGATAGACATTGCCACTGTACCTAATTTAGAGATGTGTTTTGCACCCTGAAATATTGTCAGTCCAGGTAAATATTCTATAGGCACTTAAAAAAGCAGATGTTTCCTGCTGTTGTTGGGCAGAATATACCATAAATGTTAATTAGATGATAGTGTTAAGATCTAATCTTACAGATTTTTCTGTCTACTTGTCCTATTGACTATTAGTAGAGGACTTGGTTGTTTATAGGAGTTGTTTTTATTTTGCTTTTTTGTGTTGTTGTTTTGTCCTGGGGCCTGAACTCTGGGCCTGGCGCTGTCCCTCAGCTCTTCAACTCAAAGTGAGTGCTGTGCCACGTGAGACACAGCAGCGCTTCTGGTTTTCTGGTGGTTAATTGGAGATAGGGGTCTCATGAACTTTCCTGCCTTGCCCAGGCTGGCTTTGAACCGCAGTTCTTAGATCTCAGCCTCCTGAGTAGCTAGAATTACTGGCCCGAGCCACCGGTGCCTGGCTCTACCTTTTGGTTTTTTAAAGACTATGTAGCCAGGGTGTCCTCAAACTTGTATGCACCTTCATGCCTGGCTTCTCCTTGGGGTTCTGTCAGTTTTCATGTATTTTAAGTCTGTTATTAAGTTCATAAACCTTTACGAAGGATGTTTTATCAAACTCTTCATTATTTAAATGTTATCATGATATCTTTGTCAAGTCACTGGACCATGAAATGGACTATTAGCTACCTGGGACCTCTATTATACCTACTTTAGGCAGGGAGGATCTTATGAAATCTCCGTTTCTTTAGTGCCAAGCCCAATTTCTAGTATTTGGTATGCTGCTCAGGGTAATTCTTTTCACATTTTTGTTCTGTGCTGTTTAGTATGGTAGCCACCTATCCCATGCAGAAGTGTGTGTGTGTGTATGTGTGTGTGTGTGTGTGTGTGTGTGTGTGTCTCTCTCTCTATATATATATATTATTTATATATATATATATATATATATATATATATATATATATATATATATATATATATATATATATATATATATATATATATATATATATATATATATATATACTTTTTTTTTGTCCATTGTAGGGCTTGAACTCTGGGCCTGGGCACTGTCCCTCAGCCCTTCAGCTCAAGGCTAGCGCTCTACCATTTGAACCACAGCACCACCTCCAGTTTTCTGGTGGTTAATTGGAGATAGGTGTCTCACAGACTTTTCAGCCCAGGCTGGCTTTGAACCATGATCCTCAGATCTCAGACTCCTAAGTAGCTAGGATGGCAGGCATGAGCCATTGGCAGCCAGCTTCTGTGTTTGTACATTTTTTTTTGGGGGGGGGCGGGTCCAGTCATGGGGCCTGAATTCTGGGCCTGGGCACTGTCCCTCAGCTCTTCAGCTCAAGGCTAGCGCTCTACCACTTGAGCCACAGTGCCACTTCTGGCTTTTTTTTCTGCTTATGTGGTGCTGAGGAATCAAACCCAGGGCCTCATGCATGCGAGGCAAGCACTCTACCACTGAGCCACCTTCCCAGTCCATGTGTTTCTACATTTTTGAGCCTCAGTTCTTCAGTATTCAACAGCCATGTGTGATACTTCATTGTGTGTATTCTACCACAATGGAGAACATTTCATAAAATATTTCCTGTAATTGCAGAAAGTTGTTGTGTGGACAGACTGTGCTCTGGTAGCCACTCTGCCTCTTGTAGACGATGGGAATTTATCTGACATTTTTTTTTCTCTGACTGTTACTTTCTCTACAGTGCTGGCCATGGTTATTTTTGTTAAGATTATTGGCCCATTGATGGATTGTATTCCTTTCAGTAAGAAAGAAGATTATAGCCAAGCATTTAGTAGTTCATTCTTGTTGTAATCCTAGCTACTCAGGAGGCTGAGATCTGAGGATCATGGATCATGGTTCAAAGCCAGCCCAGGCAGGAATGTCCGTGAGACTCATCTCCAATTAAGCGCGCGCGCGCGCGCGCGCGCACGCACGCACGCACGCACGCACACACACACACACACACACACACACACACACACACACACACACACACACACACACAGCCACAGGTGGAGCTGTGGTTCAAGTGGTAGAATATTAACCTTGAGCAAAAGAAAAAAAAAAAGCTCAAGGAGAGCACTCAGGTCCTGAGCTCAAGCCCCAGGACACACACACACACACACACACACACACACACACGCACGCACGCACGCACGCACGCACGCACGCACGCACCGCACGCACACACGCACCACAGCACCACACACACCCCCAAAAAACAAAACACCACTTAGGGCCAGGCGCCGGTGGCTCACACCTGTAATCCTAGTTACTTAGTAGGCTAAGATCTGAGGATTACTAGCTGGGGAAGGAAAAGCTGTGAAACTCTTTATTTCCAATAAACCACCAGAAAACTGGAGATGGCACTGTGGTTCAAGTAGTAGAGCGCTGGCCTTGAGCTGAAGAGCTGAGGGACAGTGCTCAGGCCCAGAGTTCAGGTCCCATGACTGATGAAAAAAACGACAAAACAGCAAACACCTTAGGAGGCACTGCTAAATGACTTACCTCATTGTTTTCAAGGAAAAGATGCTCCTTTTTTTGAGTGGAATTATTTTTTGACTTAAATGGGTAAGTTGCCGCTGTGGAGCCTCCTGAGAAAGTTAATGTTTAGTGTCTTCTCTCATGGATACGTTCTGTGGTTCACACACTTGAGAGGCGGCCTAGCGGAGTGATTCATACCAAACACTATTCTGTAGGTGCAGTTTTTATTTTACTAGAAACATGGATTCATGTTCAGTTTCAACATCTTCATATCGCCTTCTTTGAGATCTGTTTCTATTCATGGAACTTAAAAGGTATTTTTGGAAATGAGCATATTAATCAGTGTGGAATTTCTCTTGTCCTTTTCCTTTTCTGATGGTTGCACAGCTACTTGAGAGACTTGTTTGAAGAGTCCAACATGAGACTAGCTAATGAGGACAGTAGGGATATGGCTCAAATAATTGCATGCCTGCCAGATATGCATGAGGTCAAGTTTAAACCCCAGTACTACCAGGAAGAAAAAAAATGTATTTTTGTTTAACTATTCTCTGCTTTCAAAGTATTAGGTGAATAATATAAAATATTAAAAAATGAGTTTATGTGGTACTGAGGAATCAAACCCAGGGCTTCATGCATGCTAGGCAAGCACCCTACCACTAAGCCATCTTCCCAGCCCCAATACTACAGATTTTAAGAGCATGGTGGTGTTGCACCTATAATCCCAGCACTGGGGATGTTGAATAAAGAGAGTTCATGATAAGCCTGGCTACTGAGTTAAGCTCCTATCTCAAAAGAAATCACAACCAAAAAGTGATTTATACTGTAATTTCAGACACATTTGAATTTTGAGTCTCAGTTTTCCTTGTGAAAGAAAGGCCTTATCTCAGATAATCTGCAAACTTGTGAGGTTGTCTTCTTCCTTCTGAGTGTCTTGTCCTTGATTGCCTGAGTAGCTTGAGCTGATTCTTCTCTGTCTCAGAAGAAGCCTATGGCTGGTTGCCAGTGGTACATGCCTGTAATCCTAGCTATTCAGGAGGCTGAGATCTGAGGATTGTGATTTGAAGCCAGTCTAGGCAGAAAAGTCCATGAGACTCATTCTTCAGTTAACTGCCAAAAAGTTGTAAGTGCAACTGTGGTTGAAGTAGTATAGCATCAGCCTTGTGCAAAAAAGCTAAGGGACCATGGACCATGCCCACCCTCTGAGTTCAAACCCCAGTACTGGTACACATGCTCTCAGGTGTACACATATTCGTACACACACATACAAAAGCCGAACAGTAGAAACTGGATATAACAGAAGTGTCTGCCTTTCTTTCTTCTTCCTCCCTCCCTCCCTCCCTCCCTCCCTCCCTCCCTCCCTCCCTTCCTTCCTTCCTTCCTTCCTTCCTTCCTTCCTTCCCTCCTTCCTTCCTTTTCCTCCCTCCCTCCCTCCCTCTCTCCCTCTCTCTCCCTTCTCTCTCTCTTTCTTCTTTCTCTCTTTCTTTCCCTCCCTTCCTCCCTCCCTCCCTCCCTCCCTCCCTCCCTTCCTCCCTCCCTCCCTTCCTCCCTCCCTCCCTCCCTCCCTTCCTCCCTTCCTTCCTTCCTTCCTTCCTTCCTTCCTTCCTTCCTTCCTTCCTTCCTTCCTTCCTTCTTTCTTTTCTTTTCTTTTCTTTTCTTTTCTTTTCTTTTCTTTTCTTTCTTGTCGATCATGGGACTTAAACTCCGGGACTGAACACTGTCTCTGAGCTTTTTCATTTAAGGCTGGTGCTCTACCACTTGGAGCCACAACACCACTTCCAGTTTTCTAGTGGTTAATTAGAGATAAGAGTCTCCCAGACTTTCCTGCCTGGGCTGGCTTTGAACTGGGATCCTCAGATCTAAGCCCCCTGAGTAGCTAGGATTATAGGCATGAGCCACCAGTACATGGCAAGAAGTGTCTTTTTTCTTTAGTAATATATGACATATTTGTTATTGCTAGTTATTTGCTGTGAAATCTAGTCTTGTTAAGATTTCAGTCCCTTTTTGATTTTGCACAGTCTGTCTAAATGTTCTGGGGATGTAAGTGCTTCCTGGTGCTTTGGGAGAGGACCTGCCGTTTCAAAGGTCAAACAGGTGATACTCCATTGGTTGTTTGCTTAAAACTTTTTCTGTAAGTAGCTGGAATAGAATTTATGAGGGCTTATAGTCCCTATTACAATTCTGTTGTTGTTTATAAAACAACCAGGCAATATGAATGACTGTTCAATAAAACTTTATGGACTCTGCAGTTTGAATCCTACCTGATTCTCACATCACTAAATTGGGTTATTATCCACCCATTTAGTTCTCATGGGCCAAACAAAAACAGTTTGTGGGTGCACCATAATTTGCTGAGACAGATTTTCCTCCTTTGATTTCTTTCGGACTTTTTATTAAAAAAAATAGTTTTAGGCTCTCTTTCCCTCCCTCCCTCCCTCCCTCCCTCCCTCCCTGCCTCCCTCCCTGCCTCCCTCCCTCACTCCCTCCCTCCCCTTCTTTCCCTCCTTCTCTCCTTTCCTCTCCTCCTCTCCCCTGCTCAAGCTAGCATTCTACCACTTGAGCCACAGCTCCACTTCTGGCTTCTTGTTCTTTTTCGTAGTTAATTGGGGATAAGAGTTTCAGGACGAGTGGCTTTGAACCTCTATCCTCAGATCTTATTAGTCTCCACAGCAGCTAGGATTACAGATGTGAGCCACCAGCACCAGGCTCTATCTATTTTTGGTGGTGGGATCAAATCTAAGACCTTGCACATGCTACACAAGGGCTCTACCACTGAAATATTCCAGTTTGTGTGTGGGGGGGGGGGGGGGGGGGGGAGGGTGTACATGTACCAGTCCTGGGGCTTGAACTCAGAGCTTGGGTACTGTCTCTGAGTTTTTCTGCTTGAAGTTAACACTATCACTTGAGCCACAGTTCTACTTCCAGCTTTTTTGATAGTTAATTGCGGAGAGGCATCCATGGATTTTCCTGTCTGGGCTGTCTCAAACCAAGATCCTCAGGTCTCAGCCTCCTAATTAGGTAGGATTACAGGCATGTGCCACTGCTGCCTGGCTGTTTTGTTTTGCCAGTCCTGGAGCACTTAGTGTTTTTGCTCAAGGCTGGTGTTCTACCATTTGAGCCACAGTTCCACTTTCAGCTTTGTTCTGGTTAATTCTAGATAAGAGTCTCATGGATTTTCCTACCCCACAATCCTCAAAATCTCAGCCTCCTGAGTAGCTAGGATTACAGGCATGAGCCACCTGCACCTAGCTCATTTAGTGTTTATTCATTTCTGACTGGTGAACTCCTCCTGTAGGTTCTTTCTAGTTTTTCCTTAGTGCACAAACCACATGTTCCATTGGTTCAAATGTGTATGTTTGTATGGGTTTTTAAGTTTGATGGTTATTTCAGGTTTGACAAACTCCTTTTCTGTTATCACTCCATTGAGAATGTGTTTGCTATTTTACCATTACCTTAACCTCATTTTGATAACAATGGGTTATTTGAAGTCATTATTGTGCAGTGGTCTGTAGATATATCTCTGGACCAGGGTTGTCCAATAAGCTTTCTGTGGTGATGGAAGTATTCTCTTTATTCAGTATGGTAGCACATAAGCAACCACATGTGGCTGTTAGGCACTTGAAATGATAGCTCTTATTGGAATTTTGGGCTCAGTCTCATTCTTTCTAATCCCATATCTGATTTCCTTTATCTGCTATTTCTCCATTCTGCACAAAAGGCATGTGCTACTTTTTAAATTTGTGTTCATTGAGAGGTCAGCTTGGGTTTTTTTAGTAAAGAAAGGCTGTCCTAAGGTGGAAGTTCAGAATATAGGTTGAAGATCCTTGTACTCTTATGTTGTAGTGACACATTAAGCCTCTGTATAAGCATCTTTGAAAGGTAGTAATTGATAGATCTGAGGATAAAATAGGACAATGCATTGAAAGGTGCTTGCACAATCCCTAGCACCCAGGAAAGCCCTGTCTGTGAAAGCTTGCTGTTGTTTGTGAGCATTGCTGGTACAGAGGATAGGAATAAGGGCAGATGGGATGTGCTTGGAGAACACAGCCTTACCAGCAATAACCTCATGCTGGATTGAGACACTATTCTAGATCCAGGAGTGAATCCTTGTTAATGTTGGCAAGTTTGTTTCCAATTTCTGTTTTTGCTCCCCCCTCACCCAGGGATTGAACTGGGTGAGCCTTGCATTTGCTAGACAGGTGCTTTGGACCACTTCAGCTACTCTCCAAGCCCTTTTGATTTAGTTATTTCTCCAAATAGGGTCTTGTGTTTATGCCCACGTTTATCTAGTAAGGAGTTGGGATGAAAGGCACACATCATTGTGCCTAGCTTTTTATTGGTTAAAATGTCTTGAGAACCTAGGGTGGTCTCAAACCATGATCCTTCCAATTTCTTCTGCCTCCTGAGAGGTTGAAATTAGAGATGTACACAACCTCAACTGGCCTATAATTTTTTTATTTGGTCAGTTATGGTACTTGAATTGAAGCCTGGGAGCTGTCTCTGAGCTCTTTTTGCTCAAAGCTAACTAGCACTCTACCACGTTGAGCCGCAGCGTCACTTCCCATGTTCCCATGTTCCCATTTTCCGGTAGTTAGAGATAAGAGTCTCACAGACTTTATTGTCTGGGCTGGCTTTGAACTGTGATGCTTAGATCTCAGCCTCTGAGTAGCTAGGATTACAGGCATGAGCCACCAGCACCCAGCTGGCCCATAATATTAAAACAATGACTGTAAAGTACATGATATATTTTTATTTTTATTTATTTATTTATTTTTGTTGTTGGTAGTGGGACTTGAACTCTGGGCCTGAGCACTGTCCTTGAGTTAGGCCACAGTGCCTCTTGTGGTTTTCTGGTGGTTAATTGGAGATAAGAGTTTCACAGCTTTTCCTGTCCAGGATGGTTTTGAACCATGATCCTCAGATCTCAGCCTCCTGAGTAGCTAGGATTACAGGCATGAGCCACCAGTGCCCAGCTTATATTTTTAATTTTGAAAGCGCCTGGCTTTGAAAGGATTTTTCTATTAACATACATTGGTTGTTGGTACAAAGGACTTGATTTGGACATTTCTATACATATATACAATATATCTGATGAACTTTACTCCCCCTCTATCATTCTCCCTTCTCCTACCCCTTCTTGAAATAATTTTAACTGGTTTCATTGTTCTGTTTTCATACATGCATATAATTGGGCCATATTCACTCTCCTAAATCCTCTCCTTTGGTCCTTCCTCTCCTGATCCCCATTCCCCTCTTCCTGTCCCCCGAAAAGCCTGTTTGACTCTCCATAGCAGGTTTTGTTGTTGTTGTTGTTGTTGTTTGTTTTTGGGGTCCGGTCATAGGTTTTGTTGTTGTTGTTGTTTTTGGGGTCCGGTCATAGGGCCTGAGTGCTGTCCTTCAGCTCTTCACCTAAAGGCTAGCACTCTACCACTTGAGCTACAACGCCACTTCTGGCTTTTTTCTTTTTGCTTATGTGGTGCTGAAGAATTGAACCCAGGGCGTCATGCATGCAAGGCAAGCGCTCTACCACTGAGCCACCTTCCCAGCCCTGTGGCAGGTTATTTTTGTTGTACCACTCATAGTGTATATATGTGTGCCTGGAGGTTAACGAATTCGATTTTACTAGATCCAAATCTCACTGGAGATGAATTTCCCTCTCTCCTAATACCAAGGTTGAATTATTTGTCTTTCTTGCAGATTCCAGTTAGAAATAGGGGACTGTGTTTCATTTTTCTGTTCTAGAAACATATCTTAAGATTGACATAGGAAATCTAGAAGTCTGAAAGCACTCTGAGTATTCCTTTTAGAATTAGTAAAATAAAATTCAGGTGTCAGCCCTGACAAATCAACAGTGTCTTTGAGGTTTTACTCTTGGCTGGCCTTTACTCCTGGGTTTCTACCCTCCCTGTGGCTGAACACTTTTTTTCCCCCCAGTGCTGGAGCTTGAACTCAGGGCATTGCCCCTGAGCTTCTTTTGCTCAAGGCTAGCACACTATCCCTTGAGCCACTGCGTCACTTCTGGCTTTTTCTGTTGATGTGGTACTGGTGCATCAAACCTTGGACTTCAGGCATGCTAGGCCAGTGCTCTACCACTAAGACACATTTCTAGCCCCTAAAACACTTTTGACTTTAGAGTATTTAAGTTAGGATTTGTGCTCTGAAGAGGTTAACAAATGAGCTGTGGTATACGGAAGTGCTTGTGCCATCTAGGAAGGCGGGACAAAGTGTGCTCAGTGCCAGAGGAGGCACAAGCCCACGAGACGGTGCGTGTCCTGGAGCAGGTCCTCACGAACGTCTCAGATATCTGTCTCAAAACTTCCTCAAAGTAAGGCAGCATCTGTCCAAAATATATAAGCTTTTTTTTTTTTTTTTCCCTTTGTCGGTTGTGGGGCTTGAACTCTGGGCTTGGGCACTGTCCCTGGGCTCTTCAGCTCAAGGCGAGTGCTCTACTGCTTGAGCCACAGCACCACTTCCAGTTTTCTAGTGGTTTATTGGAGATAAGAGTCTCACAGACTTTGCTGTCCGGGCTGGCTTTGAACCGTGATCCAAAGATCTGCTAAAATGTATAAGCCTTTTAAAGTTAATTTTTTTAAATTAAAAAAACCCTAGATGCTAAATAAATACAGAATGTGCCCTCAATGCATATTTTTAAACCTCAGCTGTGTAGAAACCCCTACAGCATTTTATCCAGAGTTTAGAGAAACACATCTTCACATGGTTAGGATTATTTCACCTCTTCCTTTTCTTTTTGTAGACTTGTTAATAGCTTTGATTAAGCTTCCATTTGCTTTAGATCAGTCTTCATCTTCCCTTCCTCCTTACTTCCCTTGCTTGACTTTGCCCAACTCATTCCCTGGGGAACTGTCCAGTTCTTTAAAGTAGTTTTCAAACTTGGCTGCACGTTAGAACTACCTGGAGAGAAGTATGAAAATAGGGGTTACTTGCTTCTCCTCTGGTTCTGTAATTTGGGTTGGGACTAAGAAAACATTATTACTATTATTATTATTATTATTATTAACGTATTTATTGAAAAAATTATTTTAAAGGTGATGTACAGAGGGGTTAAGTCAGGTATTAAGTGCATTTTTTTTTGAACAGTGTCACCCCCTTCCTCATTTTCTCAGAGAAAACTGAATAGGTGATTTGCAGCTCTCTGCAGTGAGCACCTGAATCTGTGCAGGTTTGCGAAGCTTCAGGTCCTCATTCTGTGTGCCTGGAGTGGGACCTGCTGTTCTGGATTTCTTTCTGTTTTTTTTTTTTTTTTTTTTTCTCTCTTTCTGTTGTTTGTTTGTTTGTTTGTTGGTTGGTTGGTTGTGGGGCTTGAACTCTGGGCCTGGGCTCTGTCCCTGTGCTCTTCAGCTCAAGGCGAGCTCTCTACCACTTGAGCCACAGCACCACTTCCGGTTTTCTAGTGGTTTATTGGAGATAAGAGTCTCACAGAGTTTCCTGCCTGGGCTGGCTTTGAACCGGGATCCTCAGATCTCAGCCTCCTGAGTAGCTAGGATTACAGGCGTGAGCCACCGGCGTCCGGCTCTGGATTTCTTTCAAACATGCTCATCACATTTCTAGTTCCAATGTTTGAAGGTATCTTCTGAAATTTTATCTAATGTATATTGTTTTACTCACCGGCCTCTTAGGGAGGGGATTTCAGAACAGCACTATTAGTGCATTCTGAGAATTATTAGAGATGCAAATCTCAGACCCTGTTCTCAAATCTTTTTTTTTGGGGGGGGGTCAGTCATGGGATTTGAACTCTGGGTCTGGGTGCTATCCCTGAGCTCTTCAGCTCAAGGCTAGCACTCTACCACTTGAATCACGGTGCCGCTTCCAGCTTTTTCTGCTTATGGGGTGCTGAGGAATTGAACCCAGGGCCTCATGCATGCAAGGCAAGCACTCCACCACTGAGCCACCTTCCCAGCCCTGAAGTCTATTTTAATCACACTCAGCCCTCTAGTGACCGTGATGGTGTGTGAAGTTCAGGACCACTGTTGTAGGATTTCTCCCATATGTGCCGAGTTTGCAGAGTGAAAAGGTAACAAGCATTTCTTGTCTGCTTCCTCCATCCTCTCTTGTTCTCTTCTCTTTCCAGAAGCAGGTCAGTGTGCAGCCCCGGCCCCGGCCCACCTCACACTCCCGCTGCGCCTGCTTCCACCCTCCAGAGTGTGGGATTGCAGGTGGTTTGTTTCCATTTTTAAGATTCCTTCATATTGACATACACAGCCCTCAATCACTCATAATTGCTCTAAAGAATTCTACCAAGTGAATGTTCCACAATTTCCTAATCATTTCCTTATTAGTGAACCTTTTGGTTGTTTTCAGTTTGTTTGTTCTTTGTTTTCATAAACAATGTTGAGTGTCCTGAACATGCATTAGGAGAATTTTTCTAAAAGAATTTGTCAAACTGTGGGCTTCAACTAGCATTTGTTGTTGTTTTTTTGTTTTTTGTTTTTTGGGTCAGTCGTGAGGCCTGAACTCTGGGTCTGGGCGTTTTCCGTCAGCTCTTCAGCTCAAAGCAAGCGCTTTACCACTTGAGCCACACACCACTTCCAGCTTTTTCTGCTTATGTGGTGCTGAGGAATCGAACCCAGAGCCTTATGCATGCAAGGCAAGCCCTCTACCACTGAGACACCTTTCCAGCCCTTAACTAGCATTTTTTTTTTTTTTTTTTTAATTTTTTTTATTGTAGAGATACTATACAGAGGGTTACAGTTACATGAGTGAGGTAATGAGTACACTTCCACTTCCTCTTGAACATTGTTACCCCCTCCATTGTTTTCCCCCTACCATCCCCTCCCTCCCTCCCTTCCCCAAGGTTCTTTTTTTTTTTTTTTTTTTTTTTTTGATCGTGATTAAGTGATTACTTAATTTCCGGAAATTCACAGTATTGTGGAATAATGATGCTCATTTAAAGTCACAAGTTCATTCTAACTTTCCTGGAGCAAATTGTCTATCACAGTCTATAATATATAATGGTGCTCATATGTTATATACCATATATGTGATCAGCAGCATGGGGATATTTAGTAGTGGTTCAACCAGATGAGTGGGAGTTCTTTGTTTCTTAAGTCCTGTTAGTTTTGTCATATCACCTAACATTTTGGATTCATCATCCACTTATCAGGGAGACCATGTACTGTTTGTCTCTTCGTTCTTGGCTTACCTCGCTCAACATGATTCCTTCTAGCTCCATCCATTTCCCTGCAAATGCCATTATTTTGTCATTTCTAATGGCTGCATAATATTCCATTGTGTATAGATACCACAATTTTTGGATCCATTCATCTGTGGTGGGGCATCTAGGTTGTTTCCATATCCTAGCTATTGCGAACAGTGCTGCAATAAACATGGAGGTGCATGTGTCCTTGTATATTGGTTCCTTTAACTAGCATTTTTAAAAAGTGAAACAGTAGAGACACAGAGGGAGAGGAGACGAGGGGACAGTAATGGTTTGTAGAACTTTGACTTTCAGGCATTTGTGTGCCAGATTAAGATGTGAAATATATTCCCTACTTTAGTCATGGGCAAACAAGTTTGGAGACTGTTCTTTCAGGGTGGATGCAACCTTCTATAACTAGAACTGTCCCCCAAGCTGTCCTTCTGGTTTATATAGTCTCACCACAGGAGGTTTTCTGGTGTTTCCATTGTTCTCAATTGTTTTGTTTACCTTAAAATTTTTGTCCCTTAGTGAGTGGTGGTTTTTCCTTTATCCGCTGAGTCTTGAGGTGGAGATGAAGGTTTTGTTTTATTTGTTTGTTTGTTTTTGTTTTTTTCTTTCAGAGATTGAACTCAGAGCTTTGTGCATGCTAGGTAAACCTTCTTCTAACCAGTTGAGCTATGCTCTGATTTCTTTTTTTTTTTAAAGTTTTTATTTATTTATTTTTTGCCAGTCCTGGGGCTTTTGAACTCAGGGCCTGGACACTGTCCCTGAGCTTTTTTTGCTCAAGGCTGGCACTCTATAACTTGAGCCACAGCACCATGTCTGGCCTTTTCTGTTTATGTGGTACTGAGGAATTGAACCCAGGGCTTCATGCCCACGAGGCAAGTGCTCTATCACTAAGCCTCCTTCCCAGCCGCCTTTTAATTTTTTAGTACAGAAAAATTAACATAGTTAAGTCAGTGTTGGGAACAGTAATAATATAATATGTGATAAATGCATTTCTGTGAATTGTTGAAATGATTTGCTCATAACTAGCAGTTTGACAGCTGAGGACCTTTCGTGGTTTCCTTTTATGAGTTTTCTCTTTACATACCACAATCTATGGTTAGTTCTGTAAACCTGCCTCTTTGCATTTGGTAAAGTGGCCATATATTTGTAGTCAAACAAGACCATCCGCAATTATAAGTAGGAGCATCATTTTTATTTGAATATCAGTATTATGTGTGTACATAGAAATTTACCCTTTTTTTTCTATTAACGTGATAAAAGTGCTTGAGGTTTTTATTGTTGTTTTTTTGTTGTTGTTGTTGGTCATGGGGCCTGAAGTCAACCTAGGTGCTGTCCCTTCCCTCAGCTCTTCAGTTCAAGGCTAGTGCTCTACCACTTGAGCCACAGTGCCACTTCCCTTTTTTTCTGCTTAAGTGGTGCTGAGGAATTGAACCCAGGGCCTCATGCATGCAAGGCAAGCACTCTACCACTGAGCCACCTTCCTAGCCCCTGCTTGAGGATGCGCACGCGCGCGTGTGTGTGTGTGCGCGCGCGCGCGTGTGTGCGCTAGTACTGGAGCTTGAACTCTGGGCCTAGGTAATATCCTTTTTTCTTAGCCTTTTCTGCTCAAGGCTGGCACTCTACCACTTGAGCCCCAGCTCTACTTTCAGCTTTTTTGTGTGTATATGTGATTAATTGGAGACAAGAGTCTCATGGATTTTCCTGGCCAGACTAGCTTCAAACTACAATCTTCAGATCTCAGCCGCCTGCATAGCTAGGATTACCGGTATGAGCCACCAGTGCCTGGCCTGAGATTTTCTTTTTTCTTTTCTTTTTTTTGGGGGGGTGGAGGGGTTGGTCGTGGGGCTTGAACTCTGGGCCTGGGCGCTGTCCCTCAGCTCTTCAGCTCAAGGCGAGCACTCTACTGCTTGAGCCACAGCACCACTTTTGGCTTTTTTCTTTTTGCTTATGTGGTGCTGAGGAATGGAACCCAGGGCCTCAGGCATGCAAGGCAAGCGCTCTGCCACTGAGCCACCTTCCCAGCCCTGTTGTGTTTTTTTTTTTTAATTGTACAAAAATGGGTTTTGCTTCAACTGTAAGCCTCTAAACCAAAGATGAGAGGGTTCTGTGATGGAAAGAGGATGAGGCATTCATTTACTGAGAGGTCCGTGTGTGTGAAAGGTAGGCTAGGGCCCCACGGAACACCAGCAAGGGGAGTATTGTATGGAGGACCTGGGTGCATGGGGAGGTAGCAGTTCCCCCCGGAGCCTAGGGTCACTGAGGGAGGGAGCTTGGTGAGGAGGCCTCCGGTCTGTAATGTGAAGTAGAGCCGTATCTGTCAGGCAGGTAGGGTGTAGAATAGTTGGGGGGCTGGTACCCAAAGCCTCTGCTCCCTTGGGTGGTTGTATATCCTGCTGCCCAGAGCAGGCCCCCGCGGGCCAAGCTGTGTAGTTTCCCTGGCCATAGTGGGCAAGCGCGGGCCCCAGCTCTTGGTTTTCCGCCGAGGCCAGTACTTGTAGTCCAGGTAGTTGCACAGGTGAATTAATTGTTTTTTATACTTTGTTAGATGTGTATATCTTTAGGATAATCCCTGGAGGCAGAAGTATATTCAGTAGGGCTTTGCCAACTTGCCTTTAAAAACAAAATTGACTCAGGCTTGTAGTCTCCCCCAAAAGTATCATATGAATATTTAAAGTTTACACTGTGAGACATGCTTACTTGGTTCAGTATATTGTGGCAACAATATGTAACTTACAGAAGTCTCTGGCCACCTTCCTTTACCTCTAAAACCAACCCAAGACTGACAGATGTCAGCTCTGGGGACTGTGGATCGCAGGGCTTTGCTGGGTGAGCAGCGCTGGGTTCAGTTATGAGCTACCTTGTTTTCAATGGCTGTCATCCAGGGAGAGTCTCTGGGCTCACTGTTTCTCTCATTCCTTTACTGTCCCTGGGTTATGCTTGTGCAGCAAAGTCTTACAGTGACCAGACTCCCACAGAAAGTATTGAGTATATTCTTACTTGAAACATCTGCTTGCTGGTGAGTGGTTGGGATTGCATTGTATAAATGTAAAAATCATGACATTTTCTTTTTCTCCTCTAGTATCTTGTATGACTAATTTGTAGATGGTGGAGTAAAGGTAGAGGTGAAGTTTTCCAGAGAATGGTAGCTTCACATCAGGGCTAATAAGACTGAATTGTACAAGAGGGAGTTCAATGTGAATCTCATTAACACTGTTCCTTTTTGAAAAGTAGAGATTTACCATTCTGTAGACATCGCCGGAAACTGTAACAATAATAATATTTCAGGCATTAACTTTAGGAGGAGCTTGTTTGGTTAACAGGTTCTCTCATTTTAACAGACAGATCATAGTACCCCATGTGCTTGTTCAGAGGGTCAAGTGAGATGTGTGCATGTGTTACAAAGTAAGCTGTCCCAAAGATGTCACACACATCTGAGAACTGACTTGATGACATCCATGGCCTTTTGTCCGTTTCCTAAACAAGATACTTTTTTCTCCCTGCGTTGGAGGTCCTCTCCTCTCCCCTCCCTGCTGGTAGCTACCTCCTCCCCTTTGCTTCCTGCTTCTGTCCTGAGCTCCTGCCTCCCTGTGGAGCTTTGAATCTTTGTTTTCTGTACAGCATAAGATGAGAACTCAAAGCGCTGCTTCTCGATAATGGGTTTCATAGTCCTGGGGATGATATCCAGGCCCTTGAGGCTTCCGGGCTGGCAGAGCTCTACCTCCGATCTATAGTCCCCAGTCCCTTTTGTGACTCTATTTTAACTTGAGAGTTACAGGGAAATCAGGAGAACCCCATGTTTATGGCAGCAATGTGGAGTATAAATTTGTATATCATTACAAATGCTATCATGCGTTTCTTTGTTTGCAGGTAGACGAAAACCAAGAGTACATCGACCTCGTTCTCCAATATTGGAGGAAAAGGACATCCCCCCCCTCGAATTTCCCAAGTCCTCTGAGGATTTAATGGTGCCTAATGAGCATATAATGAATGTTATTGCCATTTATGAGGTACTGCGGAACTTTGGCACTGTTTTAAGACTGTCTCCTTTTCGCTTTGAGGACTTCTGCGCAGCTCTGGTAAGCCAGGAGCAGTGCACGCTCATGGCGGAGATGCACGTGGTATTGTTGAAAGCTGTGCTGCGTGAGGAAGACACTTCCAATACTACCTTTGGGCCTGCGGATCTGAAAGACAGTGTCAACTCCACCCTGTATTTCATAGACGGAATGACCTGGCCGGAGGTGCTGCGGGTGTACTGCGAGAGCGACAGGGAGTACCACCACGTTCTGCCCTACCAGGAGGCGGAGGACTACCCCTATGGACCCGTGGAGAACAAAATCAAAGTTCTGCAGTTTTTAGTCGATCAGTTTCTTACGACAAACATTGCTCGTGAGGAGTTGATGTCGGAAGGGGTGATCCAGTATGACGACCACTGTAGGGTGTGTCACAAACTTGGGGACCTGCTTTGCTGTGAGACGTGTTCAGCTGTCTACCATTTGGAATGTGTGAAGCCCCCTCTTGAGGAGGTGCCAGAGGACGAGTGGCAGTGTGAAGTGTGCGTCGCACACAAGGTGCCTGGCGTGACTGACTGTGTGGCTGAAATCCAAAAGAACAAACCGTACATTCGACATGAGCCTATTGGATATGATCGAAGTCGGAGGAAATACTGGTTCTTAAACCGAAGACTCATAATGTAAGTAAATTTGGTCATCATTCTTGTATGTATTTACAGTCCAACCATGTTCCATGTGTGCTGCTGATGTGATATCAACTTCTGTAATTTCGTAACTTCAGACTTGAAGGAATATGTGTATTAATATAGCTTTGAAAATGATAAAGATTTAAAAGGAGTTTGAGAGATGCAAGATTCATGCCAGTGTTTTCAACCACCAGAGCCGGAATTAGAATGGCCTGGGCAGCGTCGTGCCATGAGCATCTCCTTGGTCCCTTCGTCTACAGCCACTCATACTTGCCTAACTGTGGTGGTAGGATTTTTTTTTTTTTTTTTTTTTTTGGTCAGTTGTGGGACTTGAACTCTGGGCTTGGGCCCTGTCCCTCAGCTCTTCAGCTCAAGAAGGCTAGCACTCTTACCACTTGAGCCACAGTGCCACTTCTGGTTTTCTGAGTCGTTTATTGGAGATAAGAGTTTCACAGTTTTTCCTGTCCAGGCTGGCTTTGAACCATGATCCTCAGATCTCAGCCTCTTGAATAGCTAGGATTACAGGTGTGAGCTACTGACACCGGCTTAGGATTGTTTTTTTAAAATGGAACAGCATGAGCAAATGTTGGTGTCAGAGGAAAGGATGGTTCTGTCAGTACTGTGCAGTCTTGGCGGGGGTGGGGGTTGGGGGGGGATAATCCCATCAGGTGCCAGGTCAGAATTTTCTCTCTGCCACACCAGGATTTCTTTTCTTTTTTAAATTTTAGTTATTGTGAAGATGGGGTACAGAGGGGTTACAGTTATATGAGTGAGGGAATAAGTACATATCTTGTTGAGCATGGTTACTCCTTCCCTTGCTGTTCTCCCATTATATCTCTTCCCTCCCTCCCCTCCCCCCCCATGTTGTAAAGTTGAATTCCAAGATAATGTCTTGTGGGTATCATTGTTGCGGTTGGTCATCCTGTGTTCTTGTTTCAGCGTTTTGTTATTTCCCTTCCCCTCCCCAAATTAGACAAATGTATATACAAGATGCAGGGTACCAAAATCAAGTACAGTGACAACAGGGGATATACCAGGCTGAAGACCACACAAAGGAAACAAGTGAAAAAGAAATCACACAGTACATTTAAAACAACAACAACAAGGAAAGGCCTCGTGTGTCCATATCTTGGGGTTCATTTCACTTAGCATCATCTTATATGTTCATATGTACATAGCTTTTAAACTTTGTCTGCTCATCTGATAAAATTGTCCTAGATATATACTAGTTGTTGCAAATGAGGGAAACCATGGGACCTATATTTCTTTGGGTCTGGCTTACTTCCCTTAATATGATTTTTTTCCCAAATCTTTCCATTTCCTAACAAATGGTGTCATTCTTTCTGATGGAAGCATAGAATTCCATTGTGTGTGTGTGTGTGTGTGTGTGTGTGTGTGTGTGTGTGTGTGTGTGTGTGTGTGTGTGTGTGTGTGTGTGTGTGTGTGTGTGTGTGTGTGTGTGTGTGTGTGTGTGTGTGTGTGTGTGTGTGTGTACCACATTTTCTTGATGCATTCATCTACTGAGGTACATCTGGTTTGGTTCCATATCTAGCGGCCACTCGAGGATTTCTTTCTTTTATTGGGGGGCGGGGGGGGTCGGTCATGGGGCCTGAACTCTGGCCTGGGTGCTGTCCCTCAGCTCTTCAGCTCAAGGCTAGCACTCTACCACTTGAGCCACAGTGTCACTTCCGGCTTTTTTCTTTTTGTTTATGTGGTGCTGAGGAATCGAACCCAGGGCCTCATGAACGCAAGGCAAGCGCTCTACCACTGAGCCACCTTCCCAGCCCCTCACTCGAGGATTTCAACACGCCCTTCCAAGCTCACGTGGCAAGGCCAGGCAGACACTTCAGTTGTAGTCAGGGCATCAGGCTACTCTTTTAAATTTTGTTTTTGAGGTAGTCTTGCCAGGTTTGCCCAGGCTAGCCTTATGATCCTCCTGCTTTTATCTCCTAAAGAGCTGGAATTACGGTAGGCATTATCATACCCAGCTTCTGGTTCTTTTTTTTTTTTTTTTTTTTTCTTTTGTCAGTTGTAGGACTTGAACTCTGGGCCTCAACACTATCCCTCAGCTCTTCAGCTCAAGGCTAGCCTCTACCACTTGAGACACAGTACCACTTCTGGCTTTTTCTGCTCACGTGGTGCTGAGGAATTGAACCCAGGGCCTCATGCACTCTACCACTGAGCCACCTTCCCAGCCCCCCAGCTTCTGATTCTTGATTGTGTATGAGGGACTTGGCTGGAAGCTTTGGGTAATTTGTAGGTGTAGAATGAGATGTGGGTCTAGTTTTATCCATTAGACACCATTTGGTAGTGAAATGTGTGCTTTGGTTCTGAGAACTCTCCTGACAACTTCCTCCTCTTCTTTCCCTGTTGTTATTATTTTATTGAATGTTGTGCTTCCTATTTTGGTCTTCTGATGTTCTTATCTTTCCTCTCCAGTGTTCATCTATGTTTATTTCCTCTTTGAGTTACTCAGTTTTTCTCAAAAAAACCTTGTTCTCCTAACCCTGCTACCTACTACTTTGACTAACATTTTTTTCCTAAGAATCTTAGAAAACAATAATCCTAGAATCTTTCTGGTTTTGTGTGTCAGTCCTGGGCCTTGAACTCGCCTGGGTGCTATCCCTGAGCTTTTGTGCTCAAGATTAACACTCTACTACATGAGTTGCAGCTCTTTCCAGCTTTTTGGTGGTTAATTGGAGATTAGTGTCTCACATACTTTCTTGCCCAGGCTGACTTAAAATTAGGATCCTTAGATCTCAGTCTCCTGAGTAGCTAGGATTATAGACTAGGCATGAGTCACTGGAGCCTAGCTAGAATTTTTCTTTTTAAAAGTAATAAAACCTAAAAAACAAAAAATTTCAGTACCAGTGATTCAGTCCTGGAATGCTAGTTACTCAAAAGCTTCAGATGCAGAGTGATTTGAGGCCAGCTTAGGTAAGAAAGGCTGAGACTCCATCTCCAAGATAACTGGCAAAAAGCTTGCTTGGCTCAAGTGCTAAAGAAACAGCTGAACAAGTACAAGGTTGAGTTCCAATCCCAGTGCTAAACCCCTTTCCCTGGAGAAATCCTGCTGAGAACTCTCAGTCCTCTTGCCTCAGTTTCCTGAATGTGAGATAACAGGCTTGCACTGACTATTAGCTTCGCTTCCGAGGATATTAATTATAGTTTTTTTTCCCTTTGTATAGTCTTCTTTCTTCTAAATTACTTCTTCCTTTTGTTTGTTTTGGTTTCTCTCTTCCATTTTCAGATGTCTATTAATCTATTTTCTGCTCCTAATGAACATGGTAGAACTATCTAGCTAATTGGAAGCTCTGGGCGAGTAGGTGGGCCTTAGCTTAACCATGGGTGATTTTCATTGTTTTAGCAGCCAGTCTCCTGTTAGTACCTTTAGCTCAGTCTTTGAGAGCTGGGTACGGGGCCCAGTGCCTAGCTTGGCGCTTGCAGGTGTGGCTGGTGGCATTCTCAGCTGGTGGCTGCGTGGCAGAAGTGGGTTGCATGTCATTTAAAGCTCTGGTTTTCTGATAGTAGGACTTTTCTTCACTCTTGAGCCTGGTGTCTACTGGCCCAGAGAACTTGAGTTTTGCATTCTCTAGAGACTGATGTTCAGCAGTTTGAATGTGAGAGATGTTCTGGGGACCTGCCCTTCAACAGCTTGCAGCCAGCTCTGTTGCAGAGACCCCCTTGCCTTCCGAGGGACTGGGAGCGTGCGTTGGCTGCCTCTCAGCTTCTCTTAGTTTCAGATGGGGCTTTTCTTGGCTCTCCACTTTGATGATAATCCGTTGTCTATCTGCTTTCCTGTTCTTCATTTTTCTCTGTTGTCTCTCCTCTTTCCTTTACCCTTGTTAGCTTATACCTCTGGAAATAGTTCTTTCTTTAAAAAAGAAATATAATTAAGGATTTTTTTGGTAAGTGTGTGGTTTGTTTGCTTGTTTGCTGATTGGCACACGTTCTCTCTGTGTAGCCCAGGTAGACCTGGAACTTGGACTTCCTGCTTCAGCCTCCCCATCTGTGGTTCCATGCCTGGTGCTCTTTAGTACGGTTTAAAGAGAAAGAAGCAGTGTTAGATCCGTCACCTTATTCCACAAACTGACATAAGAGACAATATATAAAAATTTTAAAGGAAGCCGGGTGCTGGTGGCTCACGCCTGTAATCCTAGCTACTCAGGAGGCTGAGATCTGAGGATCATGGTTCAAAGCCAGCCCGGGCAGATGAGACCGTGAGACTCCTATCTCCAATAAACCACCAGAAAACCGGAAGTGATGCTGTAGCTCAAGTGGTAGAGCGCTCGCCTTGAGCTGAAGAGCTGAGGGACAGCGCCCAGGCCCAGAGTTCAAGCCCCACGACCGACAAAAAAAAAAAAAAAAAATTTTTTTTTAAATTTTTTTATTGTAAAGATACTATACAGAGGGTTACAGTTACATGAGTGAGGTAATGAGTACACTTCCTCTTGAACATTGTTACCCCCTCCATTGTTTTCCCCCTACCATCCCCTCCCTCCCTCCCTTCCCCAAGGTTCTTTTTTTTTTTTTTTTTTGATTGTGATTAAGTGATTACTTAATTTCTGGTAATTCACAGTATTGTGGACTAATGATGCTCGTTTAAAGTCACAAGTTCATTCTAGCTTTCCTGGAGCAAATTGTCTATCACAGTCTGTAATATATAACGGTGCTCACATGTTATATACCATATATGTGATCAGCAGCATGGGGATATTTGGTAGTGGTTCAACCAGATGAGTGGGAGTTCTTTGTTTCTTAAGTCCTGTTACTTTTGTCATATCACCTAACATTTTGGATTTATCATCCACTTATCAGGGAGACCATGTACTGTTTGTCTCTTCGTTCTTGGCTTACCTCGCTCAACATGATTCCTTCTAGCTCCATCCATTTCCCTGCAAATGCCATTATTTTGTCATTTCTAATGGCTGCATAATATTCCATTGTGTATAGATACCACAATTTTTGGATCCATTCATCTGTGGTGGGGCATCTAGGATGTTTCCATATCCTAGCTATTGCGAACAGTGCTGCAATAATCATGGAGGTGCACGTGTCCTTGTATATTGGTTCCTGTTGTTCAGGGTAAATGCCTAGAAGTGGTATGACTGGGTCGTAAGGGAGGTCAATCTTTAGCTTTCTAAGGACCCTCCAGACTGCTTTCCAAAGTGGTTGTATGAGTGTACATTCCCACCAGCAGTGTAATAGCGTTCCTCGTTCTCCACATCCCCTCCAGCATTTGTCGTTGGCTGATTTGTGGATGTGGGACATTCTGACTGGGGTAAGGTGGTATCTCAGGGTTGTCTTTATTTGCATTTCCTTCACCCACCACGGATGATGAACATTTCCTCATGTGTTTCTTTGCCATTTTTATTTCTTCATTTGAGAAGTCCCTCTTTAGTTCCCTTGCCCATTTAGTAATTGGTTTGTTAGGTTTGGGAGGGATTAGTTTCTTGAGTTCCCTGTATATACAGGATGTTAACCCCTTGTCTGATATATTGCTGGTAAGTATTTTTTCCCAATTAGTTGGTTGTCTTTCTAGCTTGGTTGCGATAGCTTTATCTGTGCAGAAGCTTTTTATTTTAAGGTAGTCCCATTTGTCCAGTCTCTCTCCAATTTGTTGTGACCCTGGGACTCTGTTCAGGAGGCCAGACACTGGTGGCTCATGTCTGTAATTCGGGTTACTTAGAGGGCTGGGGCTGGGAAGGTGGCTCAGTGGTAGAGTGCTTGCCTTGCATGCATGAGGCCCTGGGTTCGATTTCTCAGCACCACATAAGCAGAAAAAGCCAGAAGTGGTGCTGTGGTTCAAGTGGTAGAGCCCTAGCCTTGAGCTGAAAAGCTGAGGGACAGTGCCCAAAAAAGAAAACAACAACAGTGACTTATGCATAAATATCACATAGTTTAGCCAGGCGCTGGTGGCTCACGCCTGTAATCCTAGCTACTCAGGAGGCTGAGATCTGAGGATCGAGGTTCAAAGCCAGCCCGGGCAGGAGAGACCGTGAGACTCCTATCTCCAATAAACCACCAGAAAACCGGAAGTGGCGCTGTAGCTCAAGTGGTAGAGCGCTCGCCTTGAGCTGAAGAGCTGAGGGACAGCGCCCAGGCCCAGAGTTCAAGCCCCACGACCGACAAAAAAAAAAAAAAAATAGAGGGCTGGGATCTTAGGATGGAGGTTCAAAGCCAGCCCTGGCAGAAAAGTCTGTTGGACTATTATCTCCAATAAACCACCAGAAAGCTGAAAGTAGAGCTGTGGCTCAAGTGATACAGAGCATTAGCTCTGAGTGAAAACGCTTAGGGGTAGCACCCAGGCCCTGAGTTTAAGCCCCAGACTCGGCACTAAAAATTAAAAAAAAAAATTTTTTTTTTGGATCCGGTCATGGGGCCTGAACTCTGGGCCTGGGCACTGTCCCTCAGCTCTTCAGCTCAAGGCTAGCGCTCTACCACTTGAGCCACAGCGCCACTTCCGGCTTTTTTCTTTTTGCTTATGTGGTGCTGAGCAATCGAACCCAGGGCCTCATGCATGCAAGGCAAGCGCTCTACCACTGAGCCACCTTCCCAGCCCAAAAAAAAAAAAATAAATAAAAATTTTAAACTATATTTTGTGTCTTTTCGGTTTGGATTTTTATGCCTTTTGGGGAGCAGAGTCTTGCTCTAGCCCAGGTTGGCCTTGAACCAGGATCCTCTTATTTCCACCTTCTGAGTAGCTGCACTTATGGGTAGGCTCATGTCATAGTAAAAGATTTTTGTTATATGTACACTGAGTATTTCTGAGGGCTTTTAAATTTTGAAATAAAAGCATTTTTTAGAAAACAAACTAAATTAAGTGTTCTAAGTATTATTTTATATACTGATACATCAGGAAGCAGATATATAATACTAAGGAAGCAAAGAAGAGTATACTTTTGAAATCTCATGATTCACTTTTTAAAAAGTACACATGGACAAGTCTCTTTTTTTTTTTTTTTTGGGTCCGGCCGTGAGGCCTGAACTCTGGGCCTGGGCGCTGTCCCTCAGCTCTTCAGCTCAAGGCTAGTGCTCTACCTCTTGAGCCACAGCATCACTTCCGGCTTTTTTCTTTTTGCTTATGTGGTGCTGAGGAATCGAACCCAGGGCCTCAGGCATGCAAGGCAAGCGCTCTACCACTGAGCCACCTTCCCAGCCCCAAGTTTCTCTTATTGTAAAGATGAATAAGGTAATGAGTACATTTCTCCCCCCCCCCCCCCCCCCCCGCCTTTGCCAATCTTGGGGCTTGAACTTGGAGCCTGGGCACTGTCCCTGAGCTTATTTTACTTAAGGCTAGCACTCTACCACTTGAATCACAGCACCACTTCTGGCTTTTTCTGTTTATGTGGTACTGAGGAATCAAACCCAGGGTTTCATGCATGCTAGGCACTTCAAGAACTCTAGTTGTAGCCGGGCGCTGGTGGCTCACGCCTGTAATCCTAGCTACTCAGGAGGCTGAGATCTGAGGATCGCGGTTCAAAGCCAGCCCGGGCAGGAAAGACCCTGAGACTCCCATCTCCAGTAAACCACCAGAAAACCGGAAGTGGCGCTGTAGCTCAAGTGGTAGAGCACTCACCTTGAGCTGAAGAGCTGAGGGACAGCGCCCAGGCCCAGAGTTCAAGCCCCACCACCGACAAAAAAAAAAAAAACAAAAAGAAAGAACTCTAGTTGTAGCTGGGCACTGGGGTTCACGCCCGTTAATTCTAGCTACTCAGGAGGCTGAGATCTAAGAATCACAGTTCAAAGCCAGCCTGGTGAAAGAAAAGTCTGAGAGACTGTTATCTCCAATAAAGAACTAGAAAACTGGAGGAGCTCTGTAGCTCAAGTGGTAGAGTGCTTGCCTTGAGCTGAAATGCTGAGGGACAGTGCCCATGCCTAGAGTTTAAGCCCCAGGATCAACAACAGCAACAAACACCCAAACAAAAACCCCTCAAACTGTAATCTCTTAAATCTCCATTATTAAGCGTAGTGAAGTGTGTAGAGTAAAAGCGCAGGCACTGGAGATACCTAAGGGTAGCTTCTTTTTGTGCTGTGATATTTTGAACATTTCTTGTTTAAAATAAAATAAGTACTTCAAGCATTGAGATATTAGTGCTCTGTGTCAATCATTTAAGTAGCTGAAAATAGGTTATATATTTTTTAATGAAAAGTAGATTAAGATAGTGCCCCCTGGTGGCAGACAATAGGAGGGCCCTGTGAAAGTTTCAGAACCTGAGGAAATTACTGGCCAGTTGAGGAAATTACTGGCCAGTTTAGTTCATGGTGTTTGGTCTGTGCTTCTCTGCAGCTCAGAAACTTAAATTGCTAATTCTTAGTGGCCCTGTAGTTCAGGGCAAAGGGAAATGTGTACAACAGCCTGCCCATGTACAACTGGTAAATAAGAAGTTAGCAGTGCCTAGTAATTTTTACATTACTGCTTTTATTTAGTAAGCATTAAAGATACATTATTTGTGTAGATCAACAATACATATAAAAGAAAAGAGCCGGAAGTGGCACTGAGGCTCAAGTGGTAGAGTGCTAGCTGAAGAGCTGAGGGACAGCGCCCAGGCCCAGAGTTCAGGCCCCACGACCGGACCCCCCCCAAAAAAAAACCAACAGAAAAACCCAATATATATAAGAAAAGTTCTTACACATGAATTTATAGTCTACTCTGGGGAATCAAGCTAGATATTCAGCAAACAGTTTAAAGATTGGTTTAGGGGCTGGGAAGGTGGCTCAGTGGTAGGGTGCTTGCCTTGCATGCATGAGCCCCTGGGTTCGATTCCTCAGCACCACATAAGCAGAAAAGGCTGGAAGTGGCGCTGTGGCTCAAGCGCTAGAGCGCTAGCCTTGAGCTGGAGAGCTGAGGGACAGTGTCCAGGCCCAGAGTTTAGGCCCCATGACTGACAAAAAAAGAAAAAAAAAAAAAAAAGAAAGATACTTTGAGGCAATTAACTATTCTTTGTAGTATATCTTCAAATAAATTGAACAGAGAATATAGAAATACAAATTTCCTGTGCACTCATAAAACTTCAAAAATAGTAGAATTAATGTATTTCATAAAATTTATAAGCAAAGTATAGCTATTTGTCACAATTATTTTAATATATGCTGTTCTAAGGTAAATTTTAAACTCAGAAAAGTAGGGTTTGGAGTTGGGAGAATTTAAAAAGTCCTTATTTCTTGACTAGAAGATTAGGAGTATCACTCTAGTCTGTGTCTGTTTGTATAGCCCTCCCTCCCTTCCTCCCTCCCTCCCTCCTTCCCTGCCTCTCTCTCCTTTCTTATTTTTTTGGTATTGTTTCTGGGGTCTGTTGAGGGGCAGCGCAGTGGGTTGAACTAGGGCCTTGTAGTTGCTAGACAGGTAGTCTATTACTTGAGGTGTGCCCCAGCTTTTTTTGCTTTAGTTACTTTTTTCTTCCCCCTCCCCCCTTTTTCTTTTTCTTCCTTTGCCAGTCCTGGGCTTGAACTCAAGGCCTGGGCTAGCACTCTGCTACTTGAGCCACAGCACTACTTCTGGCCCTTTCTGCTTATGTGGTACTGAGGAATCAAACCCAGGGTTTCATGCATGCTAGGCAGCCAAATTCCCCAGCCCCAGTTTTTTGTTTTCTTTCTTTCTTTCTTTCTTTCTTTCTTTCTTTCTTTCTTTCTTTCTTTCTTTCTTTCTTTCTTTCTTTCTTTCTTTCTTTCTTTCTTTCTTTCTTTCTGTCTGTCTGTCTGTCTGTCTGTCTGTCTGTCTGTCTGTCTTTCCTGTCGTGTCTTTTGGTTGTGGGTCTTGAATTCTGGATCCTGGGTGCTAAGGAATCGAACTCAGGGCCTCATGCATGCAAGGCGAGCACTCTACCACTGAGCCACCTTCCCAGCCCCCCCTCTTTTTTTGGTGGGGGGGGGTCCAGTTGTGGGCCTGAACTCTGGGCCTGGGCTCTGTCCCTCAGCTCTTCAGCTCAAGGCTAGCACTCTACCACTTGAGCCACAGCGCTACTTCCGGCTTTTTTCTGCTTATGTGGTGCTGAGGAATCGAACCCAGGGCCTCATGCATGCAAGGCAAGCGCTCTACCACTGAGCCACCTTCCTAGCCCTCCTCCCCACCCTTTTTATTAATAGTGTCTTACATTTTTTTCTGGGCTGGCTACTAATCCCAGTTTTATTGATTGAAATGGGATCTCCCTAACTTCCCTCATAGTCTGGCCTTGCCTTCCATCCTCCCATTTTCCACTGATAGTGTAGCTGGGATTATAGGTGTACCTAGCCTTTACTCTCTTATCTATGTGTCTGTCTCTATTCTCTTTTCTTTTTACATAGATATCAGTCTTTGGATCATCTGAGATGATTTCATCTCAGAAGCTAAAATTAACATCTATAAAAACCATATTTTCAAAATTAAATAGACTTGGCATTTAGGGGGACACTACTGACTTATCTCAGGATTTCTTACTCCTTATTTCTGCGATTGGTTTACAAAAGAAATTTGAATCTGATGTGGTGACATAGGCTTGTAATGGTAGCACTTAGGAGGCTGAGTCAGGAGGATCTAGAGTTCTCGGTCAGCCAACCTGGACTACAAAGATTCTTCTCCCCCTTTCCCCCCCAATACCTGAAAAAGAGAGAGAAAGATGGAGAAAGAGGTGAAACAAAATCTACAAAATCTACTATTAATCTTGCTATCTAGAGTGATTGGTTATACTTACAGTGCAGTCTAAAAGTTAAATTATGTGAAACTACATGAAATGCACATACATAGCTGGGCACTGGTGGCTCACACCTGTAATCCTTGCTTCTCAGGAGGCTTAGATCTGCGGATCACAGTTCAAAGCCAGCCTAGATAGGAAAATCTGTAAGAATTTTTTTTTTTTTTTTGGTCAGTCATGGGGCTTGAATTCTGGGCCTGGGCGCTGTCCCTCAGCTCACCACTTGAGCCACAGCGCCACTTTCAGTTTTCTGATGGTTCATTGGAGATAAGAGTCTCATAGACTTTCCTGGCCGGGCAGGCTTTGAACCACCATCCTCAGATCTCAGCCTCCTGAGTAGCTAGGATTACAGGTGTGAGCCACCAGCACCCGGCTAGTAAGACTCTTTATCTTCAGTAAACCACCAGAAAACCAGAAGTGGCACTGTGGCTCAAGTGGCCTTGAGGCTGAAGAGCTGAGGGACAGCGCCCAGGCCCATAGTTCAAGCCCCATGACTGACCAAAAAAAAAAGTACATACATGATATGTACATATATCCCTATACAATTTATACCTGGTGGTCTGTAGTTTCCCTTTGTGGCAAGTGTTCTGTGGAGCATCTGGGGAACAGCTGCAGGTGAGCCTCAGTGGGCAGCCAAGGAATGAATGCTGTGGGTAGTAGGTACAGAGCTCCCGAACCAAAGAGGCGGGCAAGCAGAAAGCTGCTGTGGTCTTTTGCACAATTACAACAGACAGTTTGGATTTTATAAACTTGGTAAATACATCCAAACACAACATAAGCATAAACAACAACTTTCTCTGAGAGCATTAGCGGTTCCTGTTTACTCTGTTTTGCCACTTTATACTTAATAGTGAGCGTATCCTTCTGCTGCTTTTAAGGGGAAAAAGTTAAGTCTGTGAATATTAATGTTGATGAACAGAATAAAAACCAGAGGCCTAGCGCCTCATTTTTTAGAGACATTAAAGAACTGTGGTCCTAAGTCACTTGTCAGGCGAGTTGCAGCTGGACAGCATGCCACAGGAAGAACGATGGAAGTATTTGAACATGTTTAGCCTGAAAGAAAACAGCAGAGTAAGTGATGGGCACTGTGAAGGATTTGAAGGATTTGTGTGGAGGAGGTGTTAGGTTTGTTTCACATACTGCTAGCAGGCAGAATCAAGACTAATTGTAGAAATAGGCAGGGCGTGAGTCATCTCATTACAAGAAAAACTTACTAAAAGCAGCTCCAGCACAAAATGGCCTGCCAGAGGAAGTAGTGAGTTTTCTGTTGTGAATGGGAGACTCACAGTGTTAATGTCCCCTGCTAGTATCCCTGTCAGTAGTCTGTGAATTACTTGTAAAATCAACAGAATGTCCATTTAGCTAATGTGTTTTCCTGTAGCATGTCATTTTCTTTTTCTTTTTCTTTTTTTCTTTTTTTTTTGCCAGTCCTGGGGCTTGAACTCAGGGCCTGGGCACTGTCCCTAAGTTTCTTTTGTTCAAGGCTGGCACTCTACCACTTGAGCCATAGCGTCACTTCCGGCCTTTTCTGTTTATGTGGTGCTGAAGACTTGAACCCAGGGCTTCATGCATGCTAGGCAAGTACTCTACCACTAAGCCACATTCCCAGCCAGCATGTCATTTTCTTAGTGAAATCTTACATATATATTTGATTGATTGATGGGACTTGAGCTCTGGCCCTGGGCACTGTCCCTGAGCTCCTTATGCTTAAAGGGCTAATCTAAAATTTATAGCTATTCTAAAATTTAAAGTTTTCATGTGGGTGTCTGTGTCTGCACATGCATGGTGTACACTGAAGCTTGAACTCAGAGCTTGGAGTTCTTGCGCGGCTTTTTGTTGTTGTTGTTGTTGGTTGTGGTGCCTGAACTCTTGGCCTGGGCACTGTCCCTCAGCTCTTCAGTTTAAGGTGAGCACTCTACTACAGCACCACTTCTGGCTTCTTCTGCTTAGATGGTGCTGAGGAATCGAACCCAGGGCCTCATGCATGCAAGGCAAGCACTGTACCAGTGAGCCACCTTCCCAACCCCTTGTGTGGCTTTTTAATTCATTGCTTCCTTTGATTATTAAGCCACACCTCTACCTCTGACACTTTGCTAGTTAGTTGGAGTCTTTTGGGTATGTCTGCCCAAGCTGGCTTCAAACTGTGAACTTCACATTTCTAAGTAGCTAGGATAGTAGGAGAATGGCACTGACAGTCAGAAGGTGTTTTTCTTGTTGCATTGAAGTTTGTAGATAGAGCTGTGTGTGGCTTACTGATGGGACATGTTCTGAGAAGAGGCACTATTAGGCATCCTGGCATTGATGAACTTAATAAACTAGTTGGCGATCAACATGTGCTTACTTGGGCCCACTATAGTCTGAGCCAGTCCATCATAGAATGAATCGCCAGTATGTGGTGCATAACTAATTCTCAACAAAGAAAATGCAATAATTGAAAAATAATGCAGCTGGGTGCTGGTGGCTCACACCTGTTGTAATCCTTGTTACTCAGGAGGCTAAGATGGTTCAGAGCCAGCCCGAGCAGCAAAGTTTGTGAGACTCTTATCTCCAATAAACTGCTTAGAAAAGCCTGAAAGGGGCCCTGTGACTCAAGTGGTAGAGTACTAACCTTGAGAAAAATAATCTCAGGGACAGGGCTCAGGCCCTGAATTCAAGTCCCAGGACTGTCATAACAAACAAACAACTCAGCATCTTTATGAAAAGAGAAATCTTTGGGCTGGGATGTAGCTCAGTGGCAAAGCGCTTGCCTAGCAAGTGCAACGTCCTGGGTTCGATCCCCGGTACCAAAAAAGAAAAGACAAAAAAAAAATACAGTTAAAAAAAAAACCCAAACCAAAAAAAAAAAAGAGAGAGAGAGAGAAATCTTTTTTTTTTTGTCGGTCGTGGGGCTTGAACTCTGGGCCTGAGCGCTGTCCCTCAGCTCTTCAGCTCAAGGCGAGCGCTCTACCACTTGAGCTACAGCGCCACTTCCGGTTTTCTGGTGGTTTATTGGAGATAGGAGTCTCACGGTCTCTCCTGCCCGGGCTGGCTTTGAACCGCGATCCTCAGATCTCAGCCTCCTGAGTAGCTAGGATTACAGGCGTGAGCCACCAGCGCCCTGCTTTTGAGAGAGAAATCTTTAAGACTGATTTTTTAGAAAATAATGGGCTGTCTAATAATTCTTAGGCTCAGAGCAAAGTACTGTTTAATTTCATGTTGCCACTTAGATTTTTGCTATGAGGTTATGTTTTAAAAGGCGCGCGCGCGCGCGTGTATGTGTGTGTGTGTGTGTGTGTGTGTGTGTGTGTGTGTACGTATATACGTATGTACCAGGACTTGAACTCAGGGCCTCAAGCTCTGGCTCAGTTTTCTTTGCTCATAGCTGGTGCTCAACTGTTTGAGAAATACCTTCAGTCCAGCTCTTTTGCTAGTTAGTTGGAGATGGAATCTTTCCTGTCTGGGCTGGCTTCAAGCTATGATCCTCATATTTCGACCTCCTAAGTAGCTAGCATAAACCACTGGCATCCAGCCATTTTCTTCGTTTTTAGTATTTTTAATATCCTATCATTGATCTAAGATTTTATATACCCTTTCCTGCATCAGAGCTCCTGAATGGCTTATTCATGGAATTCTAAATTTTTGTTAAGTTAATGGTAGTATTTAATATTTTCTGATCATCCACAGTTGCTGGGCACTGTAATAGATGCATTATCATAATACCTTCAAGGCTACGGTGATCCTGAGGCATTTTAGAAGTGGAGTGAACAAAATGGTTTAGAGACTCAGAGTTTTGTACTGTCCATGCCTTCATGTCTCAAATGTCCCAGTCCGTTCAAAACCAGATCTTTTCTATTTACAGTGGTGGATGGAACTCCAAGGCCTCCAACATGCTAGTAAGCACTCTTCACCGAGCCACATCCCTAATCCCAGGTCCTGTCTCAAAACCCAGTTCTCTCTGCTCCGTCAATCCACCAGTGAGAAAACAAAGTCATTGTATACAACACATTGCTTAATTCCTCTTGAGTTGGAGTGGAAATACCATGAGTGTTTTGTGAAATGTTGATGTAGGTGTTCATCTGCCTTGTTTGTTTTGTTTTGTTTAGCTAATGACTATCTCTGTTGAAGTCTCCACTTCTCTTAAAAGTAGATAGGGCCTGGCACTGGTGGCTCATGCCTGTAATCCTAGCTACTCAGGAAGCTGAGATCTCAGGATCTTGGTTTGAAACCAGCCTGAGCAGGAAAGTCCATGAGACTCTTATCTCCAGTTTACCACCAGAAAACCGAAACTGGTGCTGTGGCTCAAGTGGTAGAGTGCTAATCTTGAGCTGAAGAGCTGAGGGACAGCGCCCAGGCCCAGAGTTCAAGCCCCATGACTGACAAAAAAGAAAATAAAAGTGGATGGAAACTCAGGAGAGTTGTAGACAAGAAAGGAAGCTATTCCACTTCAATTTGAGCTGTATCTGCCCTTATGAAAAAAAGATGAAATGCTATTGCTCAATGAAGATGACTTCCTCAGCAGTTTATATCATTTGTGAAATGCTCACCTACATTTTAGTGTGAACCTGGTCTCTCCCCTTTCATGTACTGAGCTTACATATTTCTGATGGGCTCAGGTGTTAAAATTCTCACTGGACTGGTACAGGGGTTTTCAAGGAATTCAAGGGAATTCAAGGCCTTATGTGTGCTAGGCAGCACTTGCCACTTGAGCCCTGCTTCCATCTTTTTGTTTTAGTTAGCTAGGTTTACAGTCACCAGCCATCTATCATGTACAGTATACACTGCTGTTTTTTTGTTTTTGTTTTTGTTTTTGTTTTGTCGGTCGTGGGGCTTGGGAGCTATCCTTGTGCTCTTCAGCTCAAGGTGAGCGCTCTACCCCTTGAGCCACAGCACCACTTTCGATTTTCTAGCAGTTCATTGGAGATAAGAGTCTCACGGCCTTTCCTGCCCGGGCTGGCTTTGAATCTCGATCCTCAGATCTCAGCCTTTTTTTTTTTTTTTTAAGAAGTAACATTTTTTTTTTTTTTTTTTTTTTTTTTTTGTCGGTCGTGGGGCTTGAACTCTGAGCCTGGGCGCTGTCCCTCAGCTCTTCAGCTCAAGGCTAGCGCTCTACCACTTGAGCTACAGCGCCACTTCCGGTTTTCTGGTGGTTTATTGGAGATAGGAGTCTCACGGTCTCTCCTGCCCGGGCTGGCTTTGAACCGCGATCCTCAGATCTCAGCCTCCTGAGTAGATAGGATTACAGGCGTGAGCCACCAGCGCCCGGCTAAGAAGTAACATTTTTTTAATGTAGCCTATTCACATCTTGTTTGTCTCTGTTGTTTTACTCTTTTTTTTTTTTAAATTTTATTTTATTTTATTTGAGAACATACTGTACAGAGGGGCTACAATTACATGGGCAGGATAATGCATACATTTCTTACCAAGCATTGCAGCCTCCTCCTTTGTTTACCCTTCACCTCCCTTCCCAGCCTCCCCCCTCCCCCCAGATCTCAGCCTTCTGAGTAGCTAGGATTACAGGCATGAGCCACCGGCTCCTGGCTTTTTTTTTTTTTTTTAAATTGCCAGTCCTGGGGCTTGAACTCAAGGCCTGAGCACTGTCCCTGAGCTTCTTTTGCTCAAGGCTAGCCCTCTAACACTTGAGCCACAGCGCCACTTCTGGCTTTTTCTGTTTATGTGGAATCAAACCCAGGACTTCATGCATGCTAAGCAGTACTCTAACACTAAGCCCCCTTCCCAGCCCTGCTCTGCTGATTCTAAAGGTGATCGACATAGAACTCTATTCTCTATTAAATGCTTTGAATTTTGAGGTAGTCTATATGTCATGTTTAGGTATATCTCTTATCCAGCTCTCAGAAATCAAAACACTTAGAGGTTGCTTAAATGAAATAAGAATAAATGGAGTTTGACTAAGACTGGAAGACGACCTGAAGACATTTCTGTGTGCTCACATTGAGCTTTTATACACACACACTTGTGGAATTGTTACCTGAGTACCATTATGTCTAACGTGTCCCATCCCTCCCTCATTCTACCACAGAGAAGAAGATACGGAAAATGAAAACGAAAAGAAAATTTGGTACTACAGCACAAAGGTTCAACTTGCAGAATTAATAGACTGTCTAGACAAAGATTACTGGGAAGCAGAACTTTGCAAAACTCTAGAAGAAATGCGTGAGGAAATCCACCGGCACATGGACATAACGGAAGACCTGACCAATAAGGCTCGGGGCAGTAACAAGTCCTTTCTAGCAGCAGCTAATGGTGAGGGGAGAAGTTTTCTTGTTTTATTTATTTATTTTATTAAATTTGAGATAAATTCATGGTTTCAAATCACCATAAAACTTTAAAATAGACATGAATGTCCAAATTACATGTTTTACTTTAACCCTTTTGGGAATCAGTTCACCAGATACTATTCATTTTAGGGTTTTATTTCTTGTCTTGGTCTTTGTTAATATTCATATCATTTCTTTACTTTTTTTCTTTTGTTAGAGTTTTTGAAAACAGTGTCTTGTTACATAGCTTGGACTAGCCTCGAACTTGTGTTCGTCTTACATCAGTCTTCCATGTTCTGGGATTACAGACATGCACCACCACAGTCAGTCCGCTAGTTTCTTTTCTTTTCTTTTGGTCGGTTGTGGGGCTTGAACTCTGGGCCTGGATGCCCTCCCTCAGCTCTTCAGCTCAAAGGGAACACTCTACCACTTGGGCCACAGCATCACCTCATCATTTCTTTTCTGAGTGGTTTATTGGAGATAAGATTCTCATGGAGGGCTGAGAAGGTGGCTCAGTGGTTAAGTGCTTGCCTTGCATGCATGAGGCCCTGGGTTCGATTCCTCAGCACCACATAGCAGAAAAAGCTGGAAGTGGCGCTGTGGCTCAAGTGGTAGAGCACTAGCCTTGAGCTGAAGAGCTGAGGGACAGTGCCCAGGCCCAGAGTTCAGGCCCCACAACTGGCAAAAAACAACAACAACAACAAAAAGATTCTCATGGACTTTCCTGCTGGGGCTGGCTTTGAACTGACATCCTCAGATCTCAGCCTCCTGAAAAGCTATGATTACTGGCGTGAGCCACCAGTGCCTGGCTCCATTAGTTTCTTTAATTCAAACCTCCTCATACCCTTCTACTGCTATCCCGGGTAGACCCTCATGCTTGCTAGGCAATTTCTCTACTGCTAAGGAATGGCTCCAGCCCCAGGCTTTTTCCTCCCCCCCCCCCCTTTCCCTACTGGTACAGGGGCTTGAATTCATGGCCTTGTACTTTCACTTGGTCTTTTGCTCATAGTTAGTGCTCTAGCACTTGAGCCATGCCTCCAGTTGGCTTTTTGCTGGATAATTGGAGTCTCATAGTGTTACGTGGGCTGTCTTCAAACCATGATTCTCAGATCTCAGACTCCTAGGATTATACATGTGGAAACCAAAATCTTAGCTGTGATAGTCCAGGTAAATACCCAAAATATTATCTAAATTTTTGTTTTGTTTCGTTCTTCTGCCAGAACTCAGGGTTTGGGCACCATTTTCTATTCAAAGCTGTTGCTCTTCTATTTGAACCACACCTCCACTTGCACTGTTAGCTAATAGTCTAACAAACTCTGCTGCCTGGACTGGCTTTGAAGCCCAATCCTCAGATCTCAACCTCCTGAAGTTGCTAGAATTACAGATGTGAGCCACTGTTGCTCAGCTTAACTAATAGTTCCTTAATTTAGGATTCTATCTACCTATCTATCTATCTATCTATCTATCTATCTATCTATCTATCTATCTATCTGCTTGCTTATCTGAGACGGGGACTCCAACTTGGTATGACTCTTGCTCATTGGCTGGTCTACCACCTGGCTACCCCTCCAACCTCTAACTTGGGATTTTTATGAGATGAAAACCAAATTGCTTGATTTATGATAATTGCCAATAATAATCTGTAACACAGTAACAGAAATTTGTAACAATGTATATTAGAGACTTTGATTTAATAATTTTAATCTCTTTAATAGCATAATTCCTTTAAAATTCTTACTCTAGTTTTTATATAGGTGCTTATCGACTTTAAGAGAGTTTAACTATTTTTGGTAGTTGAATTTTCTTCTCCATGTGTGTGTGTAATATATGTACAATATAAATGTGTAATATATATGAAATGTAAATGTGTAATATATATTATATATGTTATGTAATGTGCCTGTTATATAGTGTGTGGCCTGGAACTCTCCATCCTCCTGCCTTATCCTCTCAAGGGTTGAGACTATAAGCAAGTATCAATTACCATATCCCACAGCTACTTTGGAAATATTCCTGTTCATTATAGAAATTTGGGTTTAGAATATAGTCCTGGAAGTTCCTTCTTCACCACCACCTCCAAAAATAAATACTTAAATAAAATAAAATGTTTGCTGGGCTCCGGTGGCTCACGCCTGCAATCCTAGCTACACAGGAGGCTGAGATCTGAGGATCCCGGTTCAAAGCCAGCCCAGGCAGGAAAGTCCATGAGACTCTTACCTCCCATAAACCACTAGAAAACCGAAAGTGGCGCTGTAGCTCAAGTGGTAGAGCACTAGCCTTGAGCTGAAGAGCTGAGGGACAGCGCTCAGGCCCAGAGTTCAAGCCCCACGACTGAAAAAAATAAATAAATTAAAAAATAAATGTTTATAGGTAGACACATATAGTATAGATGAGATATATAATCCTCCTCCTCCTTTCTCTCCTTTTTTTTTTTTTACAGGTTCAAGTCTTTATTTTTAAAATTGTATAGGTCTTTTACAATACAATATTTTGTTATTTAAGTGGGTAATGTACAGTGAATATCTTTTTCTGAAACTCAACCATGAATTGTGATTTTTACCAGTATGATTATTCTAAATAGAGTTATCAAGATGTGGAAAAGGTTTGAGTCTTGCATGTGAAAACATCAGTGGCACAGACTCTTCCCTGTAGAACCCAGGTGGCCAATTTGTTCAAAGTGCTTTTGAAGACTGCTGATCATTTATAGCTGATCTTAAACTCAGTCAGTCAAAAAATTACAGATGTTTTTTTCCCCCTCATAACATCAAAAGGACATTTAAAGAAATGAAAGAATTTGCTTTAGCAATCTATTGTCTCTCTCTGTTTTTGTCTCTCTGCTTTCCTTTTCATGCTTTTAAATTTTTTCCTCTTTTTTTTTTTTTGCTGTTTTTCTTTATGGGTATGGCTGTCGTATTTTTTAGCCTAAAATCAGTATACATAAATTAACAAATAAATTTAAGAGTTGATATTTGAAATTAAAACTTTCATAGAACATCAGAGAAGCTAGGATTATCCTATACTACCTTTGATTATCTGAGCTAAGTAGTCTAAATATAAATGACTAATAAATTTTTTTTTAAAGCTGGGCTCTAGTGACTCACACCTGTAATCCTAGCTACTCAGGAGGCTGAGATCTGAGGATAGAGGTTTGAAGCCAGACTGGGCAGAGAAGTTCCCATAAGACTCTCCAATAAACTGCTCAGAAATGCTGGGTGTGGCACTGTGGCTCAAGTAGTAGCTAGCCCTGGTCACAGAGGTTCTGGGGCAGCACCTAGTTCCTGGGTTCAGTCCCCAGGACCCGCAAAATAACATGCAAACAAAAAGACAACAACAACAAAAAAAAACACTTTTTTTTTTCTCCACCAAATGACACTTAGGAAAGTACAGTGGGTATATAATAGTTTGGCTGGGAAAAATTTTTATATTTGAAGGTCAAGATAGAGAAGCAGTGTGCATTTAAGGAAAATATGATTGGTAACTAGGTTTTCTTTCCTTTTGTGGGAGAGAAGTGCTCAGTTCTGAGGTTTGAACTAAGGGCCTTGTACTCATTCCGCTGCTTAAGTCATGTCCCAACCCCTTTTGCTTTGGCTGTTTTTGAGATACAGTCTTGCTTTTTGCCCAGGAAGCCTCAACCTCAGTCCTCCTATTTATACGTCCCATCATGCTCAGCTTTTCCAGTTGACATGAGTCTCTCTCTCTCTCTCTCTCTCTCTCTCTCTCTCTCTCTCTCTCTCTCTCTCTCTCTCTCTCTCTCTCTCCTCTCTCCTCTCTCTCTCTCTCTCTCTCTCTCTCTCTCTCTCTCTCTTCCCCCCCCCTCAGGCTGACCTCAAATCACAATCTTCTTTATCTCTGTCTCCCAAGTAACTAGGATTACAGTTATGAGCCACTGTTCTTTGGCTTAGATTTTCTTTTGCTAATAAAAATTTCTCTGAAAATTAGTGATGGAAGTCCTCTCTTGGGTAAGTCTAGTGTACTTATAAGTTTGGGAAAATCAGCCCTGCAAGGCACCCAGTATGGTTAAGTTAATTAAATGGTACAAAGCAATAATGTAAAATGAGATATTTGAATGACTTGGAGATGAAGAGGATTGGGATAGGCTTTGAGTTTCCTTCAGTTTGGAATGTTGTAACTCTCTTAGCTTTGAATTCTGATTCATTCCCATCTCCCTTCCCCCTCACTGCTTATATGAGGTTTGCACTCTGGGTCTCACTGTTCTATTACCTGAGTCACACCCCTATCCCAACTCTGAATTCTTACAACAGTCAGGATTAGTGAAGATGAGAGAGTGTGGGAGGAAATAGTTTTCGGAATAAAATTGTTTTCAAATAGTTCTGTATTTGTTCAGTTTATACTTGAGGATATAAAAGCCTGAAAGGGTTAGAAACCTTGCCTAGAGCGACAATGCTGATTCAAGATGGATCTGCATGGTTTTTTTTTTTTTTGTTTCTGTTTTTTGCCTGTATCTGAGTTTGAACTCAGGATCTTGTGCCTGCTGGGCTTTTTCAGATTGCTTGCTGGGCTGGCACTCTACAACTTGAGCCATGCCTTCAGCCTTCCTTTTTGTGGGTTATTTTAGAGCTGGAGTCTCTCTGGTTTTTCTGCCCAGGTTGGCTTTGAACATTGATCCTTTGGATCTCAGCCTCCTGGGTGTCTTGGAGAGTACTGGTTTACATATTTGTTTTTATTTTCAGTACTTGGGATTTGAACTCATTCTTTCACTGTCCTACTTGACCTATGCCCCTAGCCCTTTTGCTTTGTACTCATTGCTTTTGTGGTTATTTTTTAGGTAGGATTTCACTTTTGCTTGGGGCTGGCCTTGGACCGAGACCCATCTACTTAGGCATCCTGTGTAGCTGGGATTATAGATAATGCACCACCATGTCTGACTTGTTCTTTCAGATAGAATCTTGATAACTTTGCCCAAGCTGTCCTCTGAATTGCAATCCTCCTATCTGTCTATAACTTGCAAATAACTGGGGTGACAGTGTGACTGTCTCCAGGTCTTTAGGTTTTGATTCTTGCATTGTGATTATGCCTCTGACATTGAGTCTGTGTCAGCTTGCAGTCTTTCCTGTGGCAGAAGATGTAACAATAATCTATAGCAAGTCTCAATTTCAAATGACAGACTACTTTTACTTTTTTTTTTAAGATAGGTCTTGTAACATAGGCTGCCTTAAGCTCAGAATCCTCCTTGCTTAGTCTTTTGAGCACTGGGATACAGGTGTGCACTACCATGCCCAGCCACCCCAGCTCCTTTTAAAGAAAGTAAATCTATAATTAGCATGTATTTTATAAAAGTGAAGGAACCCCATATTGAGTTTTGTAAACACAATTGTGTTGTAATATTATTTCATAGTTATAATGGTTTTAAAATGTTTTAACTTTTCTCTTTAATAACATACACAATAACTTCTAAGTGGCATTTGGTGATACTTTTGTTGTATATGCAAATAAGACTATGAATTTGTTTTTTTTTTTAATCGTAGAAGAAATTTTGGACTCAATAAGAGCCAAAAAAGGAGACACTGATAATGATAAAAGCCCAGAAGAAGTAGAAAAAGACAAGAATGAAACTGAGAATAACAACTGTAAAGAGGCCGAGCCAAGCAGAGAGGAGTTTGAAGATGAGTCCTGTGAAAAAGAGACCGATGGCAGAGCATCAGATGACAGTCGGGAACCAGGCAAATCTGAGGGTAAAAGAATTGCTTGCTTCGTAAGAATTGCCTCATTAGTTTTGTTGGTGAAGCATCCAGTTTTTACTTGCAAAATGACAATGAAAAAAATTATTGCAAACAACTACTTTTTATTTCAAATGCAATTAAGATAGTCTGTCCCTTGTAATGAATTTGATAGATTGATAGATTCGCAATAATAACACTATTCCTGGATCTCTACTTAAATATTTCCCAAGGAATTGCCATTCGCTGTGTGATTGTTGAAAAGTCACTATTTTTATCTTACTAAAATACACACTTTTATATGTGATTAAATTATGTTCAGTGTTACGTTAATTCCTTAAGCATTCTTAAAATATTAACTACCCATTGCAGTTACCCATTGCAAAACTGTCCAAGATTCTTAATTGCTTGAAAACGGCAGCAAAGAGCCACAGGTTTTTGGTGATTGCTTGTTTTTATTGGTTAGTTGAATGGGGCCATTTGTCCCAAAGCAATTTTAAAGAATATCTTTAAAGTTTTGTTGTACATTTTGCTGTAGAGCCAACAGAAGTTGGGGATAAAGGTAACTCTGTGTCAGCAAATCTTGGCGACAACACAACAAACGCTTCTTCCGAAGAGACTAGTCCCTGTGAAGGGAGGAGCCCCGAGGGGTGTCTCTCAGAAACCCATGATAGCAGCAACATGGCAGAGAAGAAGGTGGCATCCGAGCTCCCCCAGGATGTGCCAGGTACAGAGGGCCGTGTATCCGTGCCTCTGTAACGGGGGGAATCCTTCCCTTCTGCAGCACAAGCTGAGTGTCACCTAGAGCTCTAAAGTGTGTGCTCATTCATGCTGCTTGCTCATATGCCATTCCTCATTGCTAAGTTGTCACCTAACATGTAAAGTTCCAACCCATCATAATCCTCATGCTTTTTTAAACCTCATCAAGCTGGTTTTGTTTACTAGATGTATATAGTTGCTTACCAGCTCATTGTGGCAGATACTCGGGTTTGAATTACTTACGTATTAATGGCTCAGCGTTGAATGATTTGGCCCCTTGAGCTCTCTATGTACTAACACCTTAATTGTATGTTTGCATGTTCTCGTATCATTTTGACATTTTAAATTCATAATGTTATGACAGTATCCATCATCACAAAACCTTTTTGCAAGGTATAGTTTTTTACGTAAGTTGTATTTGAGCCTTCTTTAAAATTAAAATTTCTTTTAAAATTTTGATTGGTTCAATGTGGCCATTTGTCCCAAAGCAATTTTAAAGACTGTCTTTAAAGTTTTGTTGTGCTTTTTGCTGTAGAGCCAACAGAAGTTGGGGATAAAGGTAACTGTGTCAGCAAATCTTGGCGACAACACAACAAATGCTTCTTCCGAAGAGACTAGTCCTTGTGAGGGAGGAGCTTTGAGGGGTTTATTTATAAGACTTCCTTTGTATGTGTGTATGTGTGTGTAGGTACTAGGATTTGAACTCAGGGCCTTATCCTCTTGCTCAGCTTTTTTGCTGTCTAATGGAATATAAGAATCTCTTGGGGCTGGGAAGGTAGCTCAGTGGTAGAGTGCTTGCCTTGCAAGCATGAGGCCTTGGGTTCGATTCCTCAGCACCACATAAACAGAAAAAGCCGGAAGTGGCGCTATGGCTCCAGTGGTAGAGCACTAGCCTTGAGCTGAAGAGCTGAGGAACAGCGCCCAGACCCAGAGTTCAGGCCCCATGACCGGCAAAAAAAAAAAAAAAAAAAAGAGTCCTATTTTGGAAGTGGCGCTGTAGCTCAAGTGATAGAGCGCTCGCCTTGAGCTGAAGAGCTGAAGGACAGCACCCAGGCCCAGAGTTCAAGCCCCACGACCGACAAAAAAAAAAAAAAAAAATCTCTTGGATTTGTCTACAAGTTTGGGTTCAAGCTGTGATCCTCATATCTTAGTCTCCTGAGAAGATAAGATTATAGGCATGAGCCACTGGCTTATTATGTTCTTTAGGAAAGTAAACATTTGTGTAATCCAACCAAAAACTAAGAGTAGTACTGGAAAGACATCCTTAAGATCCTTTTCTATGCCTGAAAAAAACAGTATCACCTATTTTCAAACTGTACCATAGCTGACATGTTGTAAGTGCAGCAACACCCTAACTGAAAAATAACTGAAAAATAACCAAAGGACTAGAAACACGGCTCAAGTTATAGGGCACCTGCCCAGCAAGCACAAGGACCTAAGTTCAAATGCCAACACCACCAGAATGAACAGAGACAATTAGGTCAGAAATGTAAATTGTGTTGTTCTAATTTTCCTTCTGTTGTTTGGTTTTTTCCCCCCTCCCTGCAAAATGTTTTCAAGTTATCCAATTATTACTGTGAAATTGCTTTCTCTTTTATTATTTCATTTTAGTTTTAGTGTTTGCAGCGCTGGGCATTGAACGCAGGGCCATGCCTGTGTTAAATGGATACGCAACCATTGAGCTGTACCCAACTCTTTATAGTCTGGTCCTCCCGTTTTTGTATTATATGCAGTTTAAGGCTACGTTCAGTGCGTCCCACTGTGTTTCCGTGCAGTCCGAGAGACGATATTACACAAACGAAAAATAACAAATGTATAGCTTAACAAAGTTATAGGAAAACATAAAAAAGAATAATTCCTTTTCAAGATTACCAGCATATTGGGTATAATCAGTAATCCAAAGCATTTTATGTTAATCTGACTGAAAGACCACATAGTGAAAGTGAGTAGTAATTTGACTTTTTGGGGGGGGGGGGTGGTCGGGTCGTGGGGCCTGAACCCTGGGCCTGGGCGCTGTCCCTCAGCTCTTCAGCTCAAGGCTAGCACTCTACCACTTGAGCCACAGCACCACTTCCGCTTTTTTCTTTTTGCTTATGTGGTGCTGAGGAATGGAACCCAGGGCCTCATACATGCAAGGCAAGCGCTCTACCACTGAGCCACCTTCCCAGCCCCTGTGTTCTGGATTTTAGATTCAAAAGTACAGTCTTCCTGGCATCTTTTTTTTTTTTTTTTCCTCCTGTTGTGGTTTGAACTCAGGGACTTGTCTCGCTCTGTTTGCTTGCTAGGCTGGCAGTCTACCAACTGAGTCATACCACCAGCCAGGCATTTTGCTGATTATTTTGGAGTCTTCCGTATTTTTTTAGCCCACGCTGTCTTTGGACTGATTAGCCTCGCTTCTTGTAATGCGTGGATCTTTTATTGGGCCATTGCCCTGTTGTTTCTAGTCTTTTCTGTTAAAAATCATGCTTTGCCAAATCACATGGCAGATAAGTAATGTGGAATTCTTGCTAGTTCCTTTTGTGACAGATTCTTAGCGATGGAATTACTAGGTGAGTAGTAAATGCACTGTTGGTTCTCTGATTTACCACCGACCCTCTGTCCAGATTCACAGCAGTGTGTGGGAGTGTTTGAAGCCACTGCCTCAGCATATTGTGAGACTTGAATTTCTGCCAATCTGATACCTAAATAGTACTTTCTCCACGTAGTTGGGTTTTTGTTGTTGTTGTTTGTTTGTTTTTCTTTCTTTCCTCACGCAGTTTCTGGGACATGAACTCAGGGCTTTGCTGTCTCATTCAGTTTTTTCTGCTGCAAGTTGATGCTCTACCACTTGAGCCACATGTTTACTTCTAGCTTTTTGCTAGTTAATTGGAAATAAGAGTCTCTCAGATTTGTCTGCCCAGACTGGCTTCTAACTTTGGTCCTCAGATCTCAGCCTTTGGAGTAGTTAGGATTACAGACATGAAGCCACTGACACTGGGCTCTTCATATAGTTTCATTTCACATTTCTCTTAGTTGAAATAAGTGAGTAAATGTCTATAAGTTTAAGGTCACTTTCATTTCTTTTAGGATTATTCCTGTTTTCCCATATTCTATCTGGTTGTTGACTCTTCCACAAAAAGATTTTAGGAGCTTATACATTTGAAATAGTATGACCGAATGTCAAGTACTTTTTAGTTGGAGTGGCTTAAAATGTACCCCACTAGTGACATAGAAGGGCAGAGTGGCACTTCTGATTTCCGAATTGCTGTGGAAACACTAAGGCTCTCAGTTTGTGCAAGTACTAATTTTAATATGATTACGTTTAAGAACTAAGCTCCTAGTGATGGTATTGTCCAGAAAAGCTACTCACGTCTAGGCACACCTTGGGGGGGGGGGGGCAGGTAGTTTAGGCAGAAAACTAACATATAAATAATCTTGTGGAAATCTGTTTTCACTACTGTTGAAGACAAGGGTCGTCGTTATCTGGTTACACCACCTGTGCAGAAATTGCGGCACCTTAAGTTTTGTGCAGTCATTATGGCTGTTGGTTTTGCTTTGGCTCTGGCTCTCTGAAACTTTGCCTTCCACTAGACTAAGAGGACTTTTCAAATACCTCCTGGGTGTGCTTACAAAGTCTTGCTTAGTGTACTTCATTCTTCATACACAACCTGCCTTGCTTTTTAAAATACAAGCTTTGTAATGAAATCCCAAGACAATGAAGTGCCTTTTCTGATAGCTATTTTTGATGTGATTCTTCCATTTAAAAATGAGATATTCTATTTTTCTAGAAGACTCTTACAAGCCATGCGACAGCAGTAAGACTAGTGCTCCCACCTCCTCCGTGCAGCCCAATGTGGAAAACAGTAGCAGCAGCAGTGAGCTCAATTCTCCCCCGAGTGACTCTGCTCAGGCCGCTGATGACCCTGAAAACGGAGAAAGAGAGTCCCATACACCTGTCTCTATTCAAGAAGAGATAGGTAAGAATTCACTTCTGCCTGCAAAGGAAGCATTTTTTATTTTTATTTTTTAATATTTTCAATTTTTTGTAACTAAAAGCGTGGTGGGGTGGAAAGATTGAACTTTTCCATTTTTTCTTCCTTTTTTTTAAAAGTAGCAATTGAACTCGTTATTTATTTATTTTTTTTTTACTTCAAACAATATGGAAGCACACAGAGGGGAAAAAAAAGAAAGACCCTTTTCACCACCCTTCCATCAGCAATCTGCGTTATATTCATATACATATATTTTCGCAGTTTCATTTTTTATTATTTTTTCTTTTTCTTTCTCTTTCTCTTTCTCTGTCTCTCTCTCTCTCTTTCTTTTCCGCTCTCTTTTCTTTTTACATAAATGGGATTAACCTGCATGCATTGTTCTGCATGGTGGTTTTTGTTTATTTTTTATTCAGTAACACTTGTCAGGAATCTTGTGAGGTTAAATTCATTCTCTCGAGTTTCTGCATGATACTTACCATTCCCAGGAGCAGTGCTTCTCCACATCCTCAGTCTTGTATGTTTGTCAGCATGACCAGCAGTAGTAGCATTGCTGGTCAAATGTTAGAAATAGTTTAAAAGCATGGCCTTTACTTGGGAGTCAAAAGGTAATTCTAATAACTCACAGACATATCTGTTCTCATGCCTAAATTTTACACTATCAATATTCTTAAATAAGCATTTCATGAATTTGCATACCCTTGCTTACTAATATATATGGCTGAACATCTTATGTGTTAGTTGAATTGATTACTGATGTCTTTGCTCACATTTTCCTATGGAGTTTGAAATTTTTCTTTAGGGAATTTTGGAAATGTTTTCTGTATGGTTATTGCACTTTGGACTTACATGTATTGTTACAGTAGTTATTCATTTTTAATTATCAGCTGTCTAGTCATACCGAAGTTTCTACGTGTTTGTATGGTTAAACGTATTGATCTTTTTCTTTAGGATTTCTCTGGATTTTCTGTCTTAATAAGGACGACCATCCCCATCCCAAGAATATACATGTATTTCATAGTAGTTTCCTATAATGTTTAAAATATAATTTTATATGTGGTATGTTATCTGTGGGAGATACATTTTATTTAGGACTTTTTCAATTGCAAGTGATCAAACTAGCTTAAACTAGCTTACAGGAAGAGGAAAATTAATTAGCTCACATAGGTGGGAAGTCTAAGACATTGTTTGGCGTAAGTGGACCCCCCCAGGTATAGCTCTTCTTTCTGATTTCTTCTCTTTCTCCTCCACCTTTTGGATCTACATTTATCTGTGTGTTAATTTCCTTCTCTCCTAATACAGACAAGCTTTTTCCAAGTGTCAGGGAAGGTGGCACCAGCAGTTTGGTTTCATGTCTTCCTGAGGTCTGTGACCCAAAGGGAAGATCCCCTCCTGCTCCACATCCAGAATCCTTGAGGAAAGAACTTGAGTGGCCTATTTGGGATCCTATTGTTCTCACCCCTATGGCCAGGGAAGGCAAGGTATTATGATTGATGGCTCCAGCAGAAGTAAACTGTGAGAATGGGATAGGAGTGGCTTTCCAAGGAATGGTGCGGCCTGCAGATAGAACATAGTAAATAGTTGCAGTTCCACCCTTGGTTGCTCAGCACACACACACATTTACTCACATTTATTCACATACATTTAGTAAATATGCCTCTTATCTCATAATGCAAATAGCTTACCTACAACAGACCCCAAACTCTTTTCCATCCCACAGTTACATCCAGTAATAGTATCTAGAGTCAAATCTGGGACTTTTGTTTGTTGTTCATTCATATTGACAGGTCTGGATATGGCTTATCTGACCTTCATTGCCTGAAACACCCATTATCCTGACAGTGGAGGTACTCTGGGAAATCTAGAAGAATGATCATGGAAGACAAGGGACAAAAACATACTAGGGGGCACTTCTGGAGGCCATTCAGTTTAGCAGCCTCATTCCTGCTAGCTGCTCCTAGGGATAGCTTGCTGGGAATTGCTGTAGTATTGAACAGTCAAATGTACCAGTTTGGGAGGCTTGTAATTTTTTCCTGCAGCAGCACTCCCTTATAGGGTGCCGGGTACCCCAGTAACTTACACTTCACATCCCAGGAGGTGAACCTCTCTGCATCCTCAGTTTGTCAGCTTCATAGACCAGTAACTCTTGCCCTCCATAGTCTGTCCCTCGCCAAAGAGGCTGAGGGAGAGCTAATCTGCACTCTGCTACCCAGTTTTCTCACAGTGAGCCACTACTTCATTATTGTTAACTGGGGAAGTGCTAAGGTTTCAACTCCGCGCACCTTACGCTCGCCAAGCAGGTATTCTACCACTAGGCAGTGCCACCAGCCCTTTTTTGCTTTAGTTGTTTTTCAGGGAGAGTCTCTTGTTTCTTGCCTGGGCTATCCTGGAACACACACTTTCTACTTAAGCTTTCCTCATAGCTGGGGTGACAGGTATATGCCACCATGCCTAGCTTTTTCATTGAAATGGAGTCTTGTGAACTTTTTGCTGGTGTGCTGGGGCTGGCCTCAAGCTGGGAACCTCCTGATCTTTGCTCTCCAAGTAGTTAGGCTTACTTGCATGAGCACCTGTGCCTGGTCTGATTCACTCCTTTGTAATTGGAAAAATACAGCTCCTATACAGAGTTGGTTTAGTTACGACCTCTACTCTCAGCCTCATTCCCTTTCTCCACTGTTTCAGGATTTACTTGGTCATGAATTTACTCAACTTGACAAATGGCAAAGATTAATTCTGAAATAGTGGCTGTACATTGAGAGATTTCTTTTAAAAAGCATTTGCCTTTCCTTTGCTATTTTCAAGAAATCCAAAGTAGACCAAACAGTATGTATAAACTTGTTGCTCCAGGTTGTTTTGGATGGTCCCAAGAAATAGGCACCTAAGTTCAGCCTCTTGGTATAAAATTCCAGCATGAATAGACTCATGAGCTGAGACCCAAGAAAAAGGGGAATGGTCTGACCAACCATCTCAGGTTACCAGCCTTCTATCCCAGCATGGCAAGATACTTAGCGTCCCCATTCCATTGTGATTTCATCAGTACCATACTTTGGACTCAAAGTCTTAAAATTCTCTCCAGAATTATGTAGAACCTATTTGTTTGGCCAGAAATCCATTCATTCACCTTGCTTGAAATGGAAAGTGAATTTTGCTAGCATGGTTGACAGGGAAGTCCAGTCTTATTGACAGCCTCAGGTGCATTATTTCAACTAACATTTTATAGGGTAGAAGTAGCCAGTTCCCTACTTACTAACAGAAAAAGCAGAGATCTGTCTTTACCTCCAGATTTTATTAGCATTAGCATTTTTTTTTTTTTTTTTGGTCAGTTGTGGGGCCTGAACTCTGGGCCCGGGCGCTGCCCCTCAGCTCTTCAGCTCAAGACTAGTGCTCTACCACTTGAGCCACAGTGCCACTTCTGGCTTTTTCTGCTTATGTGGTGCTGAGGAATCGAACCCAGGGCCTCATGCATGCAAGGCAAGCACTCTACCACTCTACCACCTTCCCAGCCTACCTCCAGATTTTAAACAGTTGGGTAGGATGCTGCATTTCTTGGGCCATCTAGCCAGTTCCTAGAATAGTCACATGATTGTTTTGGCCAATCTCTGGGTCTTATTCATAACAGAGGGGCAAGATACTTGATAGGCAGCCTGCCAGCAATATATGATAGTGGAAAGAAAGGATATAAGACACAGGTTAAGTGAAAGAGGTTTACTAAGTTGTCTTACATCATTTTGCCCCCAGAAAATGAACAGCCAGTTTCCCAAACCTGTCTTTGTCCTTATGTATTTAAAATTGGCATCATTATAATATATTATGAAGTAAATTCTCTGTCCTTGCCATATTGTGTCTTAACTTTTTTTGAAAAAACTTTAAATTAAAAAAGAAACAAGGAAATAACAACTGAAAAAAAAAAGAAAGAAACAAGGGCTGGGAAGGTGGCTCAGTGGTAGAGTGCTTGCCTCGCCCTGGGTTCCATTCCTCAGCAGAAAAAGCTAGAAGTGGTGCTGTGGCTCAAGTGGTAGAGCGCTAGCCTTGAGCTGAAGAGCTGAGGGACAGCGCCCAGGCCCAGAGTTCAGGCCCCATGACCGACCAAAAAAAACAAAACAAAAAACCCCGAGATTTTGTGCATCTACCTAGCCAATGTTAAGCCAATGGTGGTGCTCTAGCTTTCGTATGGATTAACCTGTTCAGCCCAAGGGAGGTTGGTTGGTGAGTGAACAAAGCAGAGATGGCTTCTGGGCAGTGTGATCCATCACTTTAAAAAACAGTTAATACCAGGTGCCAGTGGCTCATGCCTGTAATCCTAGCTACTCAGGAGGCTGAGATCTGAGAATGGTGGTTCAGAGCCAGCCCAGGCAGGAAAGTCCATGAGACTTTTATCTCCAGTTAACCACCAAAACACTGGAAGTGGTGCTGTGGCTCAAGTGGTAGAGCACTCGCCTTGAGCTGAAGAGCGCAGGGATAGCACCCGAGCCCAGAGTTCAAGCCCCATAACTAACAAAACAAAAACAAACAAAAAACTGAGTTATCAAAATGTTGAAAAGACTTTATTATATTAAGTATATAAGATAAGCTCAAAACTGTTAGTTCCTTACACAGAATTTCAGTGGAAATTATTCTAAAATTCTATCCTGAAATCCATACTGAATATAAGGCAGCATTGTTAATGTGTTTTGAGTTACTATGTTTAGTACTTGTAAATTTCTAGCAGCTGCTCATATTTTCTAATAGATGAGCTTTGAAACAGATATTTCAGCACATTTCTATTTTTTATGAAACAGAAATGACTTACAATGAAGTTCTAAATTTTTTTAACTAAAATACTTAAGAATTAATGAAGTTTGCTTTTGTCTATTCAAGGATTTTTGTCTTTCTGGATCTTGAACATAGTAAAGCATTCATAAAGCATTCCTGTCAACAATTACTTTGTGGCTTTTTTGCTTGACACTAGGTGATTTCAGACTAGAGAAGTCTAATGGGGAGGTCGCTGAGTCCCCTGGTGCTGGAAGAGGAGCATCCGGCTCAACTCGGATCATCACCAGGTTGCGGAATCCTGACAGCAAACTAAGTCAGCTGAAGAACCAACAGGTGGCAGCTGCAGCCCATGAAGCCAATAAACAGTTCAAGGAGGGCAAAGAGGTCTGTTCCTTCTGTTTAAAACCAGCACCTATACAGGATGAAGTACTATGATTATTTGACATTAAAAACCAGGGCAACAAGTTTTATTTTTTTATTTTTTATTTTTATTTTTGGGTCCAGTCGTGGGGCCTGAACTCTGGGCCTGGGCGCTGTCCCTCAGCTCTTCAGCACAAGGCTAGCGCTCTACCACTTGAGCCACAGCGCCACTTCCGGCTTTTTTCTTTTTGCTTATGTGGTGCTGAGGAATCGAACCCAGAGCCTCAGGCATGCAAGGCAAGCGCTCTACCACTGAGCCACCTTCCCAGCCCCAAGGGCAACAAGTTTATAGACCTACTTTTGAATTAAATTTGATCCATTTGTCAGGGTATTAGTGAGTGATGAGCAAAATTGTTATTTAGCGTTGTATTATGATTTTTAAAAAAAGCCACTTGTACAGCTTGCTGTAGTCCATACATAGAAATGCTGTAAGAGCCATGGATTCTTTTTTTTTTTTTAGTCGGTTGTGGGGCTTGAACTCTGGGCCTGGGCGCTGTCCCTCAGCTCTTCAGCTCAAGGCCAACACTCTGCTGCTTGAGCCACAGCACCACTTCTGGTTTTTGAGCGGTTTATTGGAGATAAGAGTCTCACGGACTTTCCTGCCCGGGATGTCTGTAAACCTCAATCCTCAGATCTCAGCCTCCTGAGTAGCTAGGATTACAGGTGTGAGCCACTGGCACCCAGCGTCCATGGATTCTTTACTAGGACCACTTCTAGTGAACTGCAGCCCTTGGTAGAGCTTATCTTGGCAATAGGAAACCGTGCACAAGGATTAAAGCTGGACACATGGATTAAAGCGAGTACTCAGTGTCTTCCCCGAGGAGGAAGAAGTGACTGTACCCAGGTCTCCCAGATTTGATAATTATTTACAGAGTATTTAAGCAAGAATTAACTTTATAACAGTTGCTTTGAAGTGTTGAAGCCATCTTTTTGGGGGGATTTGTCTGCCTGGGCTGGCTTCAAAGCTCAATCTTTGGATTTCTGCCTCCTGAGTAGCTAGGGTTTTAGCTACCAGCACCTGGCTGAAACACCATTTTGACTGTGACTCTTAGTGAGGTATGCCCTTTTTTTCAGTCATCCATTCCACTCATTGAAAAGCTTCCTGACATAGTGTTTTCCTTACTATGTCAGAATTGCTGTGATATTTTCTTTCCTTTTTTTTTTTTTTTTTGTTTGGGGGGGGGGGTCCGGTCATGGGGTCTGAACTCTGGGCTTGGGCGCTGTCCCTCAGCTTTTCAGCTAAAGGCTAGCGCTTTACCACTTGAGCTTCAGTGCCACTTCCGGCTTTTTCCTTTTGCTTATGTGGTGCTGAGGAATTGAACCCAGTGCCTCTTGCATGCAAGGCAAGTGCTCTATCACTGAGCCACCTTCCCAGCCCTGTGAGATTCTTATCTCCAGTTAACTGCCAGAAAAATCACAGGTGGTGCTGTGGCTCAGGGTGGTAGAGCACTAACTGAGCAAAAGTGCTCAGGAACAGCACCTAGGCCCCAAGTTCAAGTCCCAAAACTGGGGCGAAAAATTGAATAAGACCTACTGTTAGTTTCATAGTCCACTAGAAAATTGGGATTAACTTGAAAATACTATCTTTAAAGTATCCATGGCTCTTGAACTGAAGCTAGAATGATGAAAGGAGCAGACAGAAATAGAATTGTTAGGAGTTAGTACGCATAAAGCCCTCCTGTAGTCCTAAAGCATGGATTGTAAACTTGGCATAATGATAGGTTAAAGGATTTACACACTTAGTTTCATGGTTGTTAGAGATTCATGGACATAGTCATCAGTAGTATCTATCGTACATTACTTAATTTTTTCCGCTTTTTGGCATATCTGCTTATTTAGTTCTAAACAGTTAACTGACACTTCTTTTTTTTTTTGAAGAAAACAATCTCACTATATTATATAGAGCAAGACAGCCTTGAGCTTCTTGTGCTACTCCTGTCTCAGCTTTCCTGAGTGCTGAGATTATAGGAGTGTACTGCCACCCTCAGCTCTAGTTTTCATTTAAGTTTTTCAACTTCAACAAATCTGTTATAAAATGTATCTTGTTTGGAATGATGGTCATTATTGAAAGACAGTTGATTAGGTAAAATTTGCATCTTTAACATTAATAATGAGTTCTTTTTGTTTTCTTGGTCAGGTACTGGTAGTTAACTCTCAAGGAGAAATTTCACGGTTGAGCACCAAGAAGGAAGTGGTCATGAAAGGAAATATCAACAATTATTTTAAATTGGGTCAAGAAGGGAAGTATAGAGTCTACCACAATCAGTACTCCACCAATTCATTTGCTTTGAATAAACACCAGCACAGGGAAGATCATGATAAGAGAAGACATCTTGCACATAAATTCTGCCTGACTCCAGCTGGAGAGTTCAAATGGAATGGCTCTGTCCATGGGTCCAAAGTTCTTACCATATCTACTCTGAGACTGACCATCACCCAGCTCGAAAGCAACATCCCTTCTTCCTTTCTTCATCCCAATTGGGCTTCACACAGGTAGAGGAAACTATGTTTTAATTTATTGCTGCAAACATGCTAGATACTTAGGAAATGATTATTGTATCTGTATACTATTATTACTTATTAATGCATACAACTGTACAATTAAAATGCTGTTATAAATGAAGGAACTCTGTATTTGTGCAAAAGACAGGAAGTTAGTAGAAGCCAAAATTCCAGAAACATTCTAGAAGGCCAAGGAATTGGGAGGTCTAAATGATCTCTGGGATTCCTTCCAGTGTTTGAAATCTATGATTTCTGTGAGCTAGAACTTTCCGCTTCCATTCTATTGGTATTTGTCACCTAGGACCCTTTTTCATATGTGTCATAAAATGAAGTCATTGTTCTTTCAATTTAAGATCAACCTAGTGAAATGGCTTTTTTTTTTCTTTCTTCTGAAATTTAGGGCAAATTGGATCAAGGCAGTTCAGATGTGTAGCAAACCCAGAGAGTTTGCATTGGCATTGGCTATTTTGGAGTGTGCAGTCAAACCAGTTGTGATGCTCCCAATATGGCGGGAATCTTTAGGACACACCAGGTGAGAAAATTCTGAGTAACTACACTATTCTCTGAAATGCTGGTTCATCAATAATTAAAGTTACTGGGTTCAAGAGATCATCATATTAAGGACTTCATTTACCTTTTCGGTCTTACTAATTTATTTTATTTATTTATTTATTTTTGTCCAGTCCTGGGGCTTAAACTCAAGGCCTGGGCACTGTTCCTGAATCTCTCTGTGTGCAGTATTGTAATGAAGACCAAAGAGATCAAATACATAAAATGGAAAATACTTTTTTTTGTTGTTGTTGGTCATAGGGCTTGAATTCTGGTCCTGGGCGCTGTCCCTGAGCTCTTCAGCTCAAGGCTAGGGTTCTACCACTTGAGCCATAGCACCACTTCCCAGTTTTCTGAGTGGTTTATTGGAGATAAGAGTCTCATGGGGGCTGGGAAGGTGGCTCAGTGGTTGAGTGCTTGCCTTGCATGCGTGAGGCCCTGGGTTTGATTCCTCAGCACCACATAAGCAAAAAAGCCAAAGTAGCACTGTGGCTCAAGTGGTAGAGCGCTAGCCTTGAGCTGAAGAGCTGAGGAATAGTGCCCAGGCCCAGAGTTCAGGCTGACAAAAAATAAATAATTAAAAATAAATAAATAAGTATATATATTTTTTTAAAGAAAAAAGAGTCTCATGGACTTTGCTGTCTGGGCTGGCTTTGAACCATGATCCTCAGAACTCAGCCTCCTGAGTAGCTAGGATTACAGGTGTGAGCCACCAGCACCCCTCTTCAAAAATACTTTTATGCTGGGTGCTTGTGGCTCATGCCTGGAATCCTAGCTGAGATTTGAGGATCACAATTTGAAGCCCTGGACAAGAAAGTCCAGGAGACTCTTATCTCTAGTTAATCACCAAAAAGCCAGAAGTAAAGATGTGGCTTAAGGGCAGAGCACCAACCATGAGCAAAAAAGCTCAGGGATAGTTCTTGGGCTCTGAGTTCAAGCTCCCAAAGCAGCACTTTTTTTTTGGGGGGGGGGCAAGGGGGTCCGGTCGTTGGGCCTGAACTCTGGGCCTGGGCACTGTCCCTCAGCTCTTCAGCTCAAGGCTAGCGCTCTACCACTTGAGCCATAGCTCCACTTCTGGTTTTTTCTGCTTATGTAGTGCTGAGGAATGGAACCAAGGGTCTCATGCATGCGAGGCAAGCACTCTACCACTGAGCCACCTTCCCAGCCTTTTTTTTTTTTTTTTTTGTCGGTTGTGGGGCTTGAACTCTGGGCCTGAGTGCTGTCCCTCAGCTCTTCAGCTCAAGGCGAGCGCTCTACCACTTGAGCTACCGTGCCACTTCCAGTTTTCTGGTGGTTTATTGGAGATAAGAGTCTCACTGACTTTCCTGCCCAGGCTGGCTTTGAACCGAGATCCTCAGATCTCAGCCTCCTGAGTAGCTAGGATTACAGGCGTGAGCCACCAGCGCCCATCTTTTTTTTTTTTAATTTTTAAAAAATTTAAAAATGCTTTCAAAGTGAAAAACATTTTGCTGGAATTGAGCACTTACATATTTAAGAATTTATTCTGACTTATATACTCGTGTAGATTTAGATGTCTGGCAAAAGAACATACAGCTTCCAAGTAGGACTGTGTGTCTTGAGTAGGTAGTTTTTGGAAACAGATAAATTTTGTGACTTGAAACTTCTATTTTATCCCTGATAGAATTTTTTTTAAAATAAAACTTCAGTTTCTCGAGAGTTATTACAAGTGCCAGAAACGTAGCTTAATAGTAGATAGAAAATGCTAGGTATAGTGGTATGCACTTAATAATCCCAACACTGATGGCTGAGGTAGGAGGATTGGGAATTTCAATCCAGCCTATCTTAAAAATAAATAAATACAGCTGTGCACTGGTGGCTCATGCCTGTTGTCCTACTACTCAGGAGGCTAAGAGGTAAGGATCACAGTTCAACGCCAGCCCAGGCAAGAAAGTTCATGAAATACCTATCTCCACTTAACAACCAGAAAGCTGGAAGTCAAGCCCTGGCTCAGTGATAGAATACTAACCTTGAACAAAAAAAAGCTCAGGGGTAGCACCCAGGCCCCAAGTCCCACAACTAACACAAAAAAAGAAAATTTAATAATAATATATATACATCAGCCTCCAGTGTCTCATTTCTGTAACCCAAGCTACTTGAGAAACAAATCAGGCGGATCAAGGTTTGAGCAAGCCTGGGCAAAAAGTTGGTAAGCTGGATGTGGTGGCCTACACTTCAGTCATTCCAGCTACTATTGAAGCAGAGTTCCAGGCTGGCCTGAAGATAGCACTGAAAGGACTGGTAGTTCACGTGGTAGAGCACCTGCCTGGCAAGCACCTAGCTCTCTTGAGCTCAAACCCAGGACTGCCAAAAAGGTTTTAAAAGTGCCAAAAAAGACCAGGCTCTGGCCTATAATCCTAGCAGCTTGGGATGCTGAGATCTGCGGATCATAGTTCAAAGCCAGCCTAAAAAAAAAGAAAAGAAAACGTTTAGGAGACTAGTCATAATGACAAACCAGGAAAAAAAATAAAATAATCTGGATTACAAAGACAAAAGTAGAGAAGTGCAGTGGCTCTTGCTTGTGATCCTGCTTGCTCTGGACGCCGAGGTCTTAAGATCTGCATTTGAAGTCACCCTTGGCAGACAAATCTAAGAGATTTTTATCTCTAACCAATCAGCTACAAACCACTGTGGCTCAAGTGGTAGAGTGCTAGTCTTGAGCAAAAAAGCCAAGCGAGAGCATGAGAAACCATTCAAGCCCTAATACTGGCACCAAAAAGACATACCCTCCCTGCCCAAGTAAAACAGCCAGAGTTATAATATTGGTGACAGCCTTTCAGTAGGTCAGGAAACATAAAGTGGTTCTTACTTTTCACTTTATACTATTAAGTAAGTATATAATAGTTTTGTAAAAAATATATTTTGTTGATTCTTTTTTTTTTGGTGCTGTCTTGGGCTTGAACTCAGGACTTGGGTGTCATTCCTGAGTTTTTTTTTGCTCCAAGCTAGCACTCTACCACTTGAGCCACAGTGCTACCTCCTGCTTTTTCTATTTATGTGGTATTGAGGAATCAAACCCAGGGCTTCATGCATGTCAGGCAAGCACTCTACCACTAAGCCACATTCCCAGCGTAGGTTATTTTTTAAGTAATGATAAATTATGATCTTTTTGAGAAATGTACTGAATTTTTGTTGAAAACAGTAGCTAAAAAACAGGAAAATATCTAATGTTCTTTATAAGAATTACTGTCTTGCCTATTTCAATTATTCTCCTGTTAACATATTAAGTGAATTTCAGTAGCATTAAAATTTTTCATTGGATTTTCTGTAGAAAATCACAAATTATTTGGAAAAGACTGGTGGAATAACATAAATGTGGCCGGACGTCGTTGTACACACCTGTGATTCCAGCTCTGCAGGACGTGTCAGGGTCCTGTCAAAGGCTGGCTCGTAGCCATTAAAAACAGCTGAAGCAGAAAAGGACTGGGGATGTGCCAGGCACCAGAGGCTCCCGCCTGTAACCCTAGCTACTCAGGAGGCTGAGATCTCAGGATCACGGTTCAAAGCCAGCCTGAGCAGGAACGTCCATGAGACACTTGTCTCTGATAAACCACCAGAAAACCAAAAGTGGTGCTGTGGCTCAAGCAGTAGAGTGTTAGCCTTGAGCTGAAGAGCTGAGGGACGGCGTCCAGGCCCAGAGTTCAAGTCCTATGACCAACAAAACAAAGGGGGGATGTTCCTTTGTTGTTCAAACCCCTGTATTCGAACCCCGATTACTCCACATCTAGCCTCTGTGCAGCCAGTTTTATGCTAGTTACTGAATTTTCCAAATTCACGTTTTTTATTATTTAGAATACACATTGTAGTAAAGCTACAAGGGAAAGCTAGGTAACACTGTATATAAAAGGCAGTAATAATTGCCAAGATCATTGGTTATTGAAAAAAGTTCAATTTCTTAACTTTCCTGTATTTTATGTATTTTTAAAAATTTACTGGAAAAGATTCCAGCAGCAAGATCAACAATGAAACCTTCAGTTTCCTAGGAGTAAATTAAGAAAAATGCTCAGTATCTGTATAAATCAATCTTGAAACCTTATCTCCAAGTAACTAGCAAAAAAAAAGAAGAAGGTAGTTCATGCCTGTAGTTCTGTCAGGAAGCTGAGATCTGAGGATCACAGTTTGAAGCCCACCCAGGCAGGAGAGTTCTGGTACTTTTATCTCCTAACTGACCACCAAAAAATAAAAGGCAGAAGAAGTAAAGTTGTGGCTCAAGCAATAAAATGCTAACCTTGAGCCTAAAAGCTCAGAGGCAGTGCCCAGGCCCTGAATTTCCTGCATTTAAGTTCTAGGTCCAGTGCATAAAAAGGCAGAAGTGGACCTGTGGTTTAAATGGTAGAGTGACAGCCTTGAGAGGAGTTCATATCCCACTACTTGGTGCTCAAATGCATGCATATATACCTTGTAACTATAAACTTGAAATATATAGCCCTGTGGATAAGATTTTCTCTCTTTGGGCTATGCAAGTCTTGATCAAGAGGATAACATTTTATCTAGGAAAATTGATAGGCAAGAATAGTCACAAAGGGGAATAGATACCAAGACTAGAGCCAGGCATGGTGGTACATTCCTATAATCCCGGCACTCAGGAGGCAGTGGGAAGCAAGAGGATTGTATGTTGAGGCCAGCCTAGACTGCATAATGAGATCCTGTTTGAAAGAACAGACAGGAATTAGAGCATATTTAGAAAATAACCTATAGAAGAAGCAGGGCAGTGGAGTGGAGTAGACTCTGGAATTTAGCAATAGATCTAAAAATGTGAATTTCTATGGAACATTATACATCAGAAGAGGAAGGAGCTAGTGGAGCTGTGGCTCAAGTGGTAGAGCACTCACCTTGAGCCGAAGACTCAAGGTGACAGCGCCCAGCTCACGCCTATAATCCTAGCTACTCAGGAGGCTGAGATTAGATGATGGTGGTTCAAAACCAGCCCGGGCAGGAAAGTCCGTGAGACTCTTATCTCCAATAAACCACCAGAATACTAAAGTGGCACTATGGCTCAAGTGGTAGGGCGCTAGCCTTGAGCTGAGGAGCTGAGGAATAGCACCCAGGCCCAGAGTTCAGGCCCCACAACCAACCAAAAAAAATAAAATAAAAAATAACCACCTAAAAGCCAAACAACCTAAAAGACCTCAAGAAAACATGAATTAATTTATATTTTTGTTGTGATGCTGTCTTTTTAAACAGATATAAAATCCAGATGTCATAAAGGAGAAAAACGGACACATGTATTTAAAATTGGGTGGAAAAAAATTTTGTTATAATCAAACTCTAAAGACAGATGACACACTGAGGAAAAATATTTGCACCATAATGGAAAACTTCCCTTAATTGACAAAGACCTTTGATAAGTGAAAGGGATTAATTTAGTCCAATACAAACAAGACAAAGGATTTGAACAGACATTGTACAGACAAATAAATATGAAAGGCTAGTAGACATGAAAACCATTCCTTCTCTTATAATTAAAGAATGATAAGATAGTACCTTTTTCCCTCTCAGTTGAGCTGGTAGTTAGGAAGTTTGATACTCTAGTGATGGTATGACACAGCTTGTTGGCTTTTTAGTTGTGGCCAATTTGTTCCTCAGAATTGTCCACTACGGGGCTGGGAATGTGGCTTAGTGGTAGAGTTCTTGCCTGGCATGCATGGAGCCCTGGGTTTGATTCCTTAGTACCACATAAACAGAAAAGGCCAGAAGTGGTGGTGTGGCTCAAGTGGTAGAGTGCAAGGAAGAGAAGCTCAGGAACAATGCCCCAGGCCCTGAGTTCAAGCCCCAGGACTGGCTCCCCCTACCCCCCCCCAAAAAAAAATTGGGCACTACATGCTACATTGCATTAAATGCCAGAAATTTTTGTTGTAATCCACACAGAGGGATATCCCCACTTGTGGTGAGAGGCATATGTTACGAGTTGTAACTTCAGTGTAGTAGCAGAGCTAAAGACTCCAGGGCCCTGAGCAGTACATGCAAATTATGGGTGAGGTAGCACTCCATTGCTCCATGTGACCATGGTGTTGTACAAGGGACAGTGTCATCTAGTGCCAGAAATTTCTAAACCGCACTGAACTACCAAGCTGCCTGTATGCTACCTCTCTCTGTAAGAATGATCTCAGTGTCAGTGCAATTGTTAGCATCACAGATTGCCTTTAACACTACCACCTCAGCAAAGTGCAGCTTTTGGTGATGAGAACAGACAAACTTGCCTTATAGACAAATGCCACTGTCCATACTGAGCACCAAGCACAGCTGTGGGCTCCTGGAGTTTCACTGTGATGTGATTGTCCACATAGCACTTGGTTCCTGGCCTCCGTCACTGCTGAACCTGGCTTTTCAGAGTGCAGAGCACCCCACGAACACAGAGCCATAAAACTTGGTCCTGGCATAGGCTGGTTTTAGTGCAGGACTGAGACTGCTAGCTTGCTCACATGCAGTGCTCTAGAGCTTGCTTTGCTCCCTAGTTTCAAGAGTGTTGGTAAAGGATGGTGTTTCAGTACGTAAATGAGTTTCTAATGGGGACCCACCCCTGCTGTCTCCTCCTGTTAGTGTATGAGACCCTAAAGGAACTTTTATGGAGAATGTCTCAGTACTGCTTGTATGCAGCTAATGCATGAACCCTCACCTGCAGAAGGCTGTGTGCTGAGGACCTGTCATTAGGATACAAAGCCTTCTTGAAATTGAGGAGATGGGGGCTGGGAAGGTGGCTCAGTGATAGAGTGCTTGTCTTGCATGCATGAGGCCCTGGGTTCGATTACTCAGCACCACATACACAGAAAAAGCCAGAGGTGGCGCTGTGGCTCAAGTGGTAGAGCACTAATTAGCCTTGAGCTGAAGAGCTGAGGGACAGCGCCCAGGCCCAGACTTCAGTCCCATGACTGTCCAAAAAAAATTGAAGAGAAGAAAGGGAGAGAGAAAGGTTTGTTTCTTTTTCAGATAGGATCTCACATGTAGTTCAGGCTGGTGTCAAACTCCTCATACTTCTGCTGCAGCCTCCCAAGTGCTGGGATTACAGGTGTGGGCTACCATACCTGCCTATTGTTGTCAGGGTTGTTTTTTTTTTTTTTTTTTTTAATCTGTGTTCTGACATGAAAAGATTTGCTGATTACAGAGTTCTGAGTGTGGTCAGTACCCTTTATGGAAATGTGTAGTAGTCAGGATTAGCAAATGCATGGAAGAAAACAGGAGCATTTCCTTGAAGCAGACATGCAGCAAGATAGCGTTCCTTATTTTTGCTGTTTTGTACTTTGATTTTTCTTGTTACAGTACTTCTACTTACTTTTGATAGATAAGATGGGATTCTGGGGTTATAATTAACCAGCCTTTGCTTTTGTGCCTAATTTGCTGTGTTGCATTTTCAGCTTTTTATTTACCTCTTTGAAAGTTTACATAAAACTCTGTTTTTCTGCTTGTAGGTTACACAGGATGACATCCATTGAGAGAGAAGAGAAGGAGAAAGTGAAGAAGAAGGAGAAGAAGCAGGAAGAGGAAGAAACAATGCAGCAGGCCACATGGGTGAAGTACACATTCCCTGTCAAACACCAGGTAACACAACTCCATCCTCTTCAGCTGAGCTGGCCACTTCTGAGACATTGAGTAATTAATACAGTTGTGATGAAGTTCATCTTTCTGGTACTTTTCTAAGCATACGTTTCATTTTCTTTTTAGCAGGGGGGCTACCAGTGCTTGAACTCAGGGCCTCCCACTCAGACATTTCTTGCTCAAAGCTGGCACTCTCCCACTTGAGTTACATCTCCACTTTCAGCTTTTTGTTGGTTAAGTGGAGGAGTGTCAAGAACTTTTCTGCCAGGACTGATTTTGAACTCTGATCCTTAGATCTCAGCCTTCTAAGTAAGTAGTTAGCATTACAGGTGTGAGCCTGTACCCAGCTGGTACCCAGCTATTAGCATAGATTTCTTTTAATGGAATACAGATGGAAAATTGGTTTCACTTTCTCATTTTAGAAAGGAATGAGGGGCTGGGAATGTGGCTTGGTGGTAGAGTGTTTGCATGAAGTCCTGGGTTCAATTCCTCAGTACCACATAAACAGAAAACTCCAGAAGCAGCTCTGTGGCCTTGAACAAAAGAAGCTCAGGGACAATGCCCAGGCCCTGAGTTCAAGGCCCAGAACTGGTGCAAAAAAAGAAAAGAAAAGAAAAAAGATACGTTCATCCATAAATGTTTGATTCCATGAGACAGATTAGTTGATACCTTTAATTTGTTTGATTCTTAGTATTGTTTAACAAGCATGAACTTCTACATGCTTTTTAACCATGTTGTCTAACAGAAATGTTTGCATTCATCTAGGTGTGGAAACAGAAAGGAGAGGAATACAGAGTAACAGGATACGGTGGTTGGAGCTGGATTAGTAAAACTCATGTTTATAGGTTTGTTCCTAAATTGCCAGGCAATACTAATGTGAATTACAGAAAGCCATTAGAAGGAAGTAAGTGGTGAATTATTTTATGCTATATGTAATATTTAAGTAGTAATGTTGATTTATATGCAGAACAATTTTTGATATGTATTATTTTCTTAGAAATTCATAGTATATTAACTTTATTGTTTATACTTATTTATACTATTGGGATTTTGAACACAGAGCCTTACACTTGGCTAGGCCAGTGCTCTGTTACTACTTGATTCACATCTTCCCTTTTCGATTTGATTTTAGTTTTGGTCTTGGTGGTGGTGGTGGTGGTGGTGGTGGTCATCGTTCTCATTATTGTTGTTGTTGTCGTTGTTGTCGTCATCGTCGGGCTTGATCTCTGGGCCTGGGCGCTGTCCCTCAGCTCTTCAGATCAAGTCTAGCACTCTACCACTTGAGCCACAGCACCACTTCCACTTTTCTGGTGGTTAATGGGAGATTAGAGTCTCGTACACTACTTTCCTGCTCAGCTTGGCTTTGAAACGTGATCCTCAGATCTCAGCCTCCTACTAGGATTATAGGTGTGAACCACCCAATGCATGGCTTGATCTGGTGTGTGTGTGTGTGTGTGTGTGTGGTTAGCTCTTGTATTTCGTGTGTGTGTGTGTGTGTGTGTGTGTGTGTGTGTGTGTGTGTGTGTGTGTGTGTGTGTGTGTGTGTGTGTGTGTGTGTGTGTGTGTGTGTGTGTGTGGTTAGCTCTTGTATTTCACCCAGGACAGGTCTCAGACCACAATTCTTCTGCGACCACAGGCATGGGCCAACACAACACATCTGACTTGTTTTATTGAGAAAGAGTCTTGCTAACTTTTTTCCTGGGCTAGCCTCAAGTTCTAGCTTTCCCAGCTCTCCCAGTTTCTGCTCCCAGAGTATCTCAGATTACAAATCTAGTCCACGCCCTGCAGCCAGCCATATTTTGGATAAAAGCATTTTACTGAAGTTTTAGTAGTATGCAAAATTAGTATTGTAGTCGACTGATTAAACTCTAAAGTTCGCAAGATTCTAATTTAAATAAAGGTTTTAAAGATTTAATTTAAATATGATAGAAAAATATTTATAAAATGAAAGTGATAACCACCTGATTGGTTTGTTTTTCAAAGTCAAAATTCTGTACTAAGCTGGGTGTCCGTGTCTCATGCCTGTAACCCTAGCTACTTGGAGGCTGAGCTCTGAGGATCATGGCTCAAAGCCAGCCTGGACAGGAAAGTCTGTGAGACTCTTATCTCCAATTAACCATAATAAATCTGGAGGTAGAGCTGTGGCTCAAGTGGTAGAGCACTGGCCTTGAGCACAAAATATCAGCGACAGTGCCCAGGTCAAGTTCAAGTCCCAGAACTGGTACATACACACAAAAAATCCGTATACTAGTTGAATCCTTGGGAAGTCACCTATCTGGTAAGCTCATTCTTCCTGAACATAGCAAACCCAGAAAAGAAGTGACAAGGGCTTCCAGAATAGAATACTGTTACAGAATGGAGTTATAGATTGAGATTTTAGAAGTGGCCTTTTAAGAAACTAAGGAATTTCAAGTTGCAGAGACCAGGACTCAAACTCAGTACCTGAGGCTTTCACTTATTGGCTAGTCTTCTACTAATTGAGCCACGCCTCCAACCCCTCAAATTACTAAAGATTAATTACTTCAGAGATAGGCTGAGTGACACACTAAGCACAGTGATGGGAGGTAGAACCCTGGCCAGCACACATGTCTTCTGTAGCTTTTTTTGCTGTCTGCCATGTGGTTTTTTGGTATCTAAGGGGGTTTCAGCAGAGCTCATGGTAGCTGTGCAGTGAGACTTGCTAATTCAGGCTGCGGTGTATTCATCCCTATGAAACCTCTATGAGGACATTGTCTAGTATAAAATAAACTGTATGTTTGCCTAGTGATGAGCCTTGGCTTCTTTCTGACTGATTCACTGAAGTTGTTTCTATAGAAAAATTATATTAGTTTATCTGAAAATAGGTATTTACAAGACTCACTATTTCATAGAGCTAAAAGTTTCTCGGACATAGTAGAATTTCCAAGGCTTATTTCTCTTTGGGAACTAGCAATAGCCAGGACTCAATTCTGTAATCTATTATATTCATCTCAAATGGCGGTTATAATACCCTCCAACAGATGATTAAAAGATTCTTTTATTACTGTTTCCTTGCTCCTTTTACCCCATGTAGCACTTGGGATTATAGAGAGCTATAGGAGCTTTTTGTTTAATTATTTTGACCTGGCTTTGACCTATATGATAAAATCCAGCTGATCAATATACATATTTATATTTTCCAGATTTATTTTAAATCCACTTTCTTTAGCACAGTGTTTTCCATTGTTCAAATCCAGGGCTTTTATCTCATTAAGTGGTAAATGGTCTTTCTCAGCTCTGCCTCCCAGGCGGTGGCAGGAAAGAAAGCAGCAGTCCACATGCTTTATAAAATAGAAATCATAATAGGCTTCTAGCAGTTCATGCCTGTAATCCTAGCTTCTTAGAAGGCTGAGATCTAAAGATCTTATTTCAGAGCCAGTCCATGAGACTCTTAGATCCAATTAACTACCAGAAAAGTGGAAGTAGAGCACTAGCCTTGAGCACAAAAGCTCAGGGACAGCTCCTAGACCCTGATTTCAAGCCCTAAGACCAGTGCTGAAGAGCACTGCAGTTCAGGAAATTTCAGCTCAGGGCATTTGCATGTGTTAGTCAAAAATTTTATTACTAAGATGCACCTCAGCCCAAGAAGACCTTTAATCCTGGGAAACCCAAACATTTCATAGTTACCTGTTTGAAATACCAGGACTCGTAATGCTTACAGAAGAGGAATGTCACCAGCATATAAATTGGTTGTTGTTTTTTTTTTTCCCCAAGCAGGGGAGGATAAAGGATATGGGATGCCTTCAACTTCTATTGTGATAAAAAATAATGACATATACTAACTGGCAAATATTTGATTATTTCTACTGAACTAGATATATAGAGTTAATTTCTAGTATTGAATATATATATATATATATATATATATATATATAATTGTTATATGTGATTCTTTTTAGTGAAAAATAATGTAGATGAAAATATGGATGAATCAGATAAACAAAAAGGTCTACAAAGTCCCAAAAAAATAAAAACAGAATCTGATTGTGAAAAAAAAGATACTGCCAAAGGAGCAGGCCAGAGTGAAGTGGATATGTCAAAGACTACTGAGAAGAAGGAAGAAGGTAAGGAGGGTCCGTGAGGAGGGCGCCTGGGCGTCATAGGAATGCACTGCCCGGTTTCACCTCAGGAAAGGTACTCGTCCTTCTGTTAACAGCTTTATTAACAAACGGAATTCGTGTCATGTACAGTTCACCCAGTTAATGTGACCATGGTCACATAGTTCCAGGTGGTTAGCCTGTGAAGTTTCTGAGATGATTAGAATAAATCATGGACAAGGTTAAACACTTAATCTAATACACACTTTACTTTGTTACAAAAGGTAAGTTTCACAAAAGGTTAGACATGGAGTTGTCATAGCATCTTCATAGTCAACCTTAGCACATTTTTATCACCCCAAAATTAAGCCTCTTGCTCACAAGCAGTCACCTTGCAATCCTTCCCAGATGCTTCCAGCCTACCAGTCTCTTCTTTGTATGCATTTTCCTGTGGTGGACATTTCAACGTAATCAGACAATATGTTGTCCTGTAGCTGACTTCTCTGACTTAGTATAGTGTTTTCAAGGTTTATTATTTCCAGTATTTTATTATTTCATTGTCTCTAACAGGGCATATCTGACCTGTTTCTGCTTCTTAGCTATAAACCAGAGTTTGGTGTTTTTATTTTTTGTAGATTTATGTTCTTACTTCTCAGAGCTAGATCTAGGAATGAAATTGACTAGTTTAAATGCAACTGTATGTGTAACCTTTGAGAAACTTCTCTTTTGTAAAAAGGAGTGTATTAAAGTGGAATATGTGGTTTTTAAAAACATTTTATAATGTATAACCCTGTCCATGATCTATTTAATCACTTCAGAAACGTTAAACCAGGAAGCCGGGCGCTGGTGGCTCACGCCTGTAATCCTAGCTACTCAGGAGGCTGAGATCTGAGGATCGCAGTTCAAAGCCAGCCCTGGCAGGAGAGACCGTGAGACTCCTATCTCCAATAAACCACCAGAAAACCGGAAGTGGCGCTGTAGCTCAAGTGGTAGAGCGCTCGCCTTGAGCTGAAGAGCTGAGGGACAGCGCCCAGGCCCAGAGTTCAAGCTCCATGACCGACAAAAAAAAAAAAAGAAACTTTAAGCCAGGCACCAGTGGCTCGCTCATTCTTATAATCTAAGCTACTCAGGAAGCTGAGATCTAAGGGTCACAATTCGAAGCCAACTCAAGCAGAAGAGTCCCTGTGAGAGTCATTTCCAATTAACCACTCAAAAAACCAGAGTGGAGCTGTGGCTTAAAGTGGTAGAGCATGCTAGCCTTGAGCAAAAGAGCTCAAGGACAGTCCCCAGGCCCTGAGTTCAAGCCCCACAACTGACAAAAACAGAAAAAGAAAAAAAAGAAACTTCAAAATGTATGATATTTCCTTAAAGCTTTAGCATTACCTGTGTGTGCATGCATACACACATGCGTTTCAGAACTGGGGCTTGAGTTTATTGCTCAAGGTTAGTGCTCATCCACTTGAATCACAGCTCACAGCTTCATTTCTGTTTTTTGTTGATTAATTGGAGATTAGGGTATCATAGAATTTCTTTCCTAAACTGGCTTCCAGCTGTGATCCTGAGATTGTAACCTCCTGAGTAGCTAGGACTATGGGCATGAGCCACCAATCAATGCCCAGCTTTCTCCCCCCCCCCCCCTTTGGTCCTGGGCACTGTCCTGGAGCCTCTTTTTGGTCAAGGCTAGCGCTCTCACTTGAGCCACAGGGGCATTTCCAGCTTTCTTGAGTAGTTTATTAGAAATGAGAGTCTCACGGGGACTTTTCTGCCCAGGATGGTTCTCAACCATAATCCTCAGATCTCAGCCTCTTGAATAGCTAGGATTATAGGTGTGCGCCACCAGACTCACATTCTCTAATTTATTTTATTTTATTTTTCTTGGGTCTGTTATGGGGCTTGATCTCAGGGCTCTCAGCATTGTCCCTCAGCTCTTCAGCTCAAGGCTAGTGCTCTACCACTTGAGCCACAGTACTACTTCCGGTTTTCTGATGGTTAATTGGAAATAAGATTCTCCTGGACTTTCTAGCCCAGACTGGCTTTGAACCACAATTCTTAGATCTCAACCTCCTGAGTAGCTAGGGTTATAGACGTGAGTCACCAGGACCTGGCTTTCTGTAAGACTCTTATCTCCAATTAACTACCCAAAAGTAAAGTGGAGCTGTGTGGTTCAAGTGGTAGAGCCTTGAGCAAAAATACTCAGAGTCAGCTCCCAGGCCCTGAGTTCACACCTCAGGAATGGCACAAAAATTAATATTGTATGTGTGTGTGTCTGTGTGTGTGTGTGTGTCTGTGTGTGTGTAAAATATGTGTTTATATGTATATAGTCTCACGAATCCCTATTTTCAGAGTTAAAAATTACAGTTCTGTAAATGTCTATTTCACAGATGTGAAAGAGCTATTGGATTCTGAGAATGATAAGTCCTTCAAGGAAGAAGCAATGGAGGTGGATCAGGAGGAGGTGAAAGCGGAGTCACATGTGAACTGTCAGGAAAGCTCCCCCGTCGATGTGGTCAATGTCAGTGAGGGCTTTCACCTAAGGACTTGTTACAAAAAGAAAACCAAATCATCCAAACTAGATGGGCTTCTTGAAAGGCGAATTAAGCAGTTCACCATGGAAGAAAAACAGCGCCTGGAAAAGATGAAGTTAGAGGGTGGAATTAAGGGTTCTGGAAAGTCTTCTACAACTTCCTTGAGAGATCTCTCTGATTCACCCATCACAACCAAAGCAAAAGAAGGGTGTCAAAATGACTTGCTGAGAGACGAACCAAGCCCAGTTGTAAATAATGAGAAGTGTGAGGAGTCAATTCAGGGATGTTCACAAAGTGATTCCTCAGCTCTGGGCATCAGTGATTCTAGTCTTACCCCAAGCAAACCTTATTCAAAACGCCGCCTGTTAGATGATGTCTCCATTCGGACTCTGGGGACAAATTACCAGAAACAAAACTCCGTTGACAATGACATAGATGACAGTCTCTCTGAAAGCACCAGTGAAGGACAGGAACTCAGCAAAAGCAAAACAAAAGGAGGTGCTCTTTTCATCGATGTCTCTAAACCAGCCAGAACAGATGATAGTGGTACTTTGAGATTTAAGAACAGAAAACCACTCCTAGAGGAAGAGAATGACAACTTTATTTCTTCTTCTGAGACTGCTTTACTCCCATCAGGACCTAAAAATTCCAGCAACAGAGATGCCCCATCACTCTCAAAAGCAATGGACTTCGACGGGAAACTAGTATGTGATGAATATAATAACAGCACTTTGGAAAATAGTTCTGATACTATGTCTATTCAGGATAGTAGTGAAGAAGATATGGTTGTTCAGAATAGCGGTGAAAGTATTTCTGAACAGTTCCTAACTCCAGAACAAGATATTGAAAGCTCAGAGCCATTGAGATGTGAATTTGTTTCGAAGTCCACTGGAAACTGTGGTGACAGGCTACAGGGCAAGGTAACGGAAGCAAATGGGAAAAAAACAAGCCAGCAGCAGAGCTCAGAGGAGAGACCAATGAACAAATGTGCCGACCAAGCAAACCTCAAAAATACCACTGATAAAAGGAATAGTGAAAATCGAGAGTCTGAGAGGAAAGGACCGAAGAGCACTTTTCAAATAAATGGAAAAGATAAGAAAGCGAAGATATATTCAAAAGGTGACTGCTTGAAGGAAATCCCCGAAAGTAAAGTAGTGAGTGGTAATGTTGAATCCAGAGTTAATAACGTAAATAAAATAATCCCTGAAAATGATATTAAGCCTTTGACTGTTAAAGAACCTTCTATGAAGCCTTTCATTAATGGTGATGTCATCATGGAAGAGCTGAACGAAAAAAACAATTCAGAGACCAATTCACGTGTACCAAGTTCCTTAGATGCTGAAGGTAATTACCAGGATAGCCTCAAGAGCCTGCCATCAACCAAAGAGTCTGACAGCACGCAGATGACGCCTCCATCCTCTTGTCCAGAAAGCAATTCCTTTAATCAGGTAGAAGATATGGAAGTGGAAACCCCAGAAGTGAAGAAGCTTACTCCGTCCTCTGTTACCTCCGGAGAGGAGTCCAACCTCAGTAATGATTTCACGGATGAAAATGGGTTGCCCACCCACAAAGCCGAAAACATCAATGGAGATTCCAAAAGGAAAACTGTCATCACAGAAGTTACCACAATGACATCCACGGTTGCCACGGAATCGAAGACTGTGATCAAGGTAGCAAAAGGCGATAAGCAAACTGTGGTGTCGTCCACCGAAAATTGTGCCAAATCCACAGTCACTACTACCACCACAACAGTCACCAAACTGTCTACACCCTCCACAGACAGCACTGAGGACATCATCTCTGTTAAGGAGCAGAGCAAAACCGTGGTCACCACGACCGTGACAGACTCCCTGACCACCGCAGGAGGCACACTGGTGACATCCATGACTGTCAGCAAAGAGTATTCCACGAGGGACAAGGTGAAACTGATGAAGTTTTCCAGACCGAAGAAGGCTCGCTCAGGTACAGCTCTGCCATCCTACAGGAAGTTTATCACCAAGAGCAGCAAGAAGAGCATATTTGTCTTGCCTAATGATGACTTAAAAAAGTTAGCCAGAAAAGGAGGAATTCGAGAAGTCCCTTACTTTAATTATAATGCGAAACCTGCCTTGGATATATGGCCGTATCCTTCTCCTAGACCAACCTTTGGAATCACTTGGAGGTATATATTTTAAAATGTATTTGGGAGGATGGGAAGTTTTCAAAGAATGATCCCACACTTGTAGTAAGATAATTGAACTGCGACAGAGAGGCATGCATTCAATGAGCAAAGTTGGTCATAGAAATAAGATACAGAAAGCTTCCATCTTGGCTAGTTGGTAGATACCAAAGTTCGTTTAGGAAGAAATACTGAAAGACTTGGAAGTGTAAGGGAGTCCTTTAATTCAATTTTCAATTTTAACTTTCATAAGGCAAAGGGAACCTGTCAACCCTAGCGTGCTCGTGTGCAAGTTATTTGCTGCTTTGTTTGTTCACACAAGATAACCACAAAATTGGATTGGGATTATCACCAACTTTCTGGAATGTTTGTATTTTATTTCTATTGGGTAGATGCTCATAAAGATGTAAAAAGAAGAAAGCATACCAACATATTTCTTAAAATTCATCATAATGTGGAAATCTTCTGTAATTTATGTGCATGATAAACTTGTATTTTGGAGTTCTCTGTTATTCATGTAGGAAAAAGTAGACTCTGCAGTTCCTTAGGAATAGTCTAGAACTCAGGAGTGTTCCTCGTTTAAAATTTTCTGGGCACTGTAGATTCCAGGAGACAGATCTAAGTATATAGTATTGGCAGTTGTAAATGGACCATAGAAATTCTTGCCTAGATGTTTAGCAATTTGCCTTTGCCTACATAGGGGTGGAGTTAGAAGTAAGGCCTAGTTTCCTGAATCCCACTCTGCTACTTTGTCATCTTTCACCTATTTGTCCTTGCTTTATCCTTTTTAATATATGTCTCTGTCTCTTCACCCTTTCAACTGAAGGTAGGACATAAGTATGAGAATGTGTAGGGGCCTGGGGATTGTGTGTGGAAAGCAGGCCAGGTCTTATTGAAGATTGTTTTTGCTAGATTCCTAAGATTATTGTAGTAAGTTACTGAGCAGATTGCATTTCTCCTAAAACTTCATTTTGGTGTGTCTTTTAATGTGTTTCCAAATTTCTTTTACGTCACACTTTTTGTGTGTCCTTTATATTATAGTCAGCTAATATCAGAAGAGACCAAACAAGAATGTAAATAAGTGCTCTGTGTAGAGGAATTAATTTACTGATCCAACCAATCATACATAGTTTGTATGAGCAAGTTTTATTTTTATTACTCATCATTTAATTTAAAGTAAAATATCATCACTCCATTACACATGCAATAGAGACAGCTGAAAAGTCCAATTTCTCTGCAGGGCCTGCAATGAAGGATTTGCAGAATCCTGCAGGGAATCAAGGAACTCTTCATTACAGTTCATGGATTTGTAGGATTACTCTGCACTTTTCTGCTTTCTTCATTGAGAGCGGTCCCAAAATGTATCCTTGACTGTCCTGCAGGTAACTTCTTTCCCACTGGAAAAGTTACTGTGTACAAATACTCTAATTCAAATGACCTGGCAATTGCTGAGGCTGGCCCTTCTGCTCTTTTCTGTTGGGAAGTGGAAGGTAGGCTGAACGGGGAAGTGCTGTTCTCTGAATTTGCCAGCCCTCAAGCCGTGCTCAGGGCCCTTCTGTGCACAGCTGGGTTTAGGAGCCTTGTGTCAATGTTTGCTATGTACTGTGCACAATTTGTACCTGTTTAATTTCTCATTTTTTAATGGAAAGAAATACTTTCCTATATGTTTTTGATAATTGCCTTCAGATACCTGCTAACATCTTAATTTGCTAAAGTTGAGGTAAATGAAATACCTTCTGAGAGAGGCATGGGTAAATATGTATGTTCTTGATTTTGGAACACATTTTTTAAAAAGCTATTAAAAACATGCATATGAAGTGCATTTTTATACTCACACTTGAATCAAGTATGATCCTTAGAGCAGGAACTAAGAATCCTACAGATAACAGGAGTGATAGTTTCAAATATTTATTCTGGGGTCTCACTATGTTGCCCAGACTGGTCACCAATTCTAGGCTCCTTGTGCCCAGCCCCTCAGTTGCTGGGACTATAGGTGTGCCTGGCTGCATGTAAGAGTTCTATTAATGTTATAGCTGAGCATTGTGGTGAGTGAAGTTAGTCTCATGGACACAGAAACTTTGACCCGTCCACTGACACTTTCCTTTCCCAGGCCTGCCTCTGTGTTTCATGATCACTTTGACCTGGTAATCTCTACAGTGCTGCCAGGAGAATCCCGTAACATGTCACTCTGGCCTATGATTATTCTGTGGATAACTACCCAATAGTTGAAACACACACACACACACACACACACACACACACACACACACACACACACACACACACACACACACACACACACACACACACACACACACACACACACACACACACACACACACACACACACACACACACACACACACACACACACTCTTTAAGTCGAAACACACACACACACACCCTCTTTAAGTCAAAACACACACACACACACACACACACACACACACACACACACACACACTCACTCTTTAAGTCTTTGGTCTGAGCAGCACATTTTGGATTCTGCCTGCCTCTGTCAGGCCATCTCCATCTGAACCTCCACAATCCTGCCCCACTCTCATAACACATTGGATGTGGTGTCAGACAAGTGTGTGCTCTGCAACATTTCTCCTGAGCAAATCTGTACCCCCCTTGCCCTCAGACACGCCTCCTCACCCCCCCCTGCCCAGCACCCTTAACTTGTCCTTTTAGATGACACCAAACCTCTGATCTCTGTCCTCAAGCTAGGTCAGATATCCCTGTCTTGTACATAGAACACAGAAGCAGATCCTTTCACATAGTCTGCCATACAGCCGAGACTTAGCTGTGTTCTGAACAAATGACTGGAGGAGCAAGCTGATGATCTAGGGAGTTTCTCCCTGATGAGGTTATTGTGTGGACATAGAGATGAGAAGATGAGAAGAGTGAATGAGAATGAACTTGTCGCTGGGAAGGTGGCTCAGTGGTAGAGTGCTTGCCTTGCATGCATGAGACCCTGGGTTCGATTCCTCAGCACCACATAAGCAGAAAAAGCCAGAAGTGGAGCTATGGCTCAAGTGGTAGAGCGCTAGCCTTGAGCTGAAGAGCTGAGGGACAGCGCCCAGGCCCAGAGCTCAGGGCCCACATCTGGCCAAAAAAAAAAGAGAGAGAGAGAGAATGAACTTGTCTTTAAACCTAAGTCTCCATTTGCTTTCTCCCATGAGAGCAGAGCTCCCGAAGGATTTCTTTAGGGTGTAGCCTGACAGAGACACTTTCTCCTCTCAGGATATCCCTGCACTTTGTGTTTCCCTCCTAATTAAGGAGCTGCTCTGTCCTGACTGAGGATGGACCAGGAGATAACAATGTGTCAAAGTAGGGGCAGGATGTTAGGGAGCTGCAGCAAATTTCTAGCTAGAGCTTGGTCTTTTTTCACATGGTCCCTTTTTCTAATGCCCCTAGTAGGAAATATTGCCCTTCAAATGCTACGTTGTCTTCAGATTTACTGTCTACTGGGCTGGAGATATGGCTCAAGTGGTAGAGGACTTGCCTAGCATGAAAGGTTCTAGGTTCAGTCTCCAGTAACACACTGACACAGTCTATCTCTATTAGTGAAAGAAGTTACTTTGATTTTGTAGACTTCCCTACATTGTAATTAGCCAGTGTATTCATTTATGTAGAGTGAAAATGTCAATTGCTTGTTATCCAAAGGTCCTAATAGAGAAGTGACAGCCTAAGGCTCCTTTAAAATGCATCATGGGGCTGGGAATGTAGCTTAGTTGTAGAGTACATGCCTAGCACACATGAATCCCTGGGGTCGATTCCTCAGTGCCACATAAACAAAAAAGGCCAAAGTGGCACTGTGACTCAAGTGGTAGAGTGCCTTGAGCAAAGGTGCTCCTAGGCCCTGAGTTCAAGCCCCAAAATGAAATACATTCTGGTGCTAGGTTCTGGTGGCTCAAAGTAGTAGAGCGCTTGCCTTGAGTGAAAAAGCTAAGACAGCACCCAGCCCTGAGTACAAGCCCCATGACCTATCCAAAAGAAAGAAAGAATTCTAGTGAGTTCTATTATAGGACATTTACCCACTGCAGTTGAGTAAATTCCTTTGAAATTGCTTTTAGCATTAGGCTTTGAAGAGTAGAAAAACAATTCAGTAACTTCACATACTATGCTGCTTATGTGTAAAGGGAAAAACAAATATTTCTGATTAGTCACTGATCTAGCATTGTCCTTTTTCTAATGTTTTGCTACTTGTTATAGGATCCCTAAACTTCACTAACATTGTTAAATGATATTATTCATCATCTAGTACTTGATGTTTTGCAGAACCACTATTTGGATGCAGAGTTTTCTTTCCACTGGAAAGGTCTTCCTAGATTTGCAAAGTGTTCAGGTTTAATTTTGCTTTTTAAGAAGATATAAACAGGCTGGGCACTCGTGGCTTACATCTGTAATCCTAGTTTACAAAGGGGACTGAGATCTCAGGATTGAGGTTTGAAAAGCCAGCCAGGGCAGACAATTCTGTAAGACTCTTATCTCTACTGAGCCAGCGAAAAGATGGAAGTAGAGATGAGCTTGAGTGAAGAAGCCAAACAAGGGGGCTTGTCCCCGAGCTCCAGCCCCCCGTGTGGCTATGCACAAAAAAGGGGGGCTTGTCCCTGAGCTCCAGCCCTGTATTGCTATGCACAGAAAAAGAAGATTGAATATTTTCAGATTTTTCTGCTTCAGCAAAAATTAGTCAAAACTCCTGTAGCTGCCGGGTGCTGGTGGCTCACGCCTGTAATCCTAGCTACTCAGGAGGCTGAGATCTGAGGATCGCGGTTCAAAGCCAGCCCGGGCAGGAGAGACCGTGAGACTCCTATCTCCAATAAACCACCAGAAAACCGGAAGTGGCGCTGTAGCTCAAGTGGTAGAGCGCTCGCCTTGAGCTGAAGAGCTGAGGGACAGCACCCAGGCCCAGAGTTCAAGCCCCACGACCGACAAAAAAAAAAAAACTCCTGTAGCTACTTTAAAAAACTATTTTATTTGTTCTTGTTTTTACTTTTCCTTGCAGATATTTAGAATTGAATAAATTTATGAAATCTTCATAAATTGTTACCATTTCAGCTTTACAATGAAACATGCTTATTACTTTGCATATTTATGTGACATTCAGAGTGAATATGGACCCTTTAAAATTGTCACACATGGGGCTGGGAAGGTGGCTCAGTGGTAGAGTGCTTGCCTTGCATGCATGAGGCCATGGGTTCGATTCCTCAGGACCACATAAGCAAAAAGAAAAAAAGCCAGAAGTGTCGCTGTGACTCAAGTGGTAGAGCGTTCGCCTTGAGCTGAAGAGCTGAGGGACAGCGCCCAGGCCCAGAGTTCAGGCCCCACGACCAGACCCAAAAAAAAAAAATTGTCAGATACAAGTTGTGCTAGGAACAAAAAGTTCTTTCAAGGAACATATAATGTCAGAATCTTACAAAACCATATTATAAGCTGGGCACTGGGGGGCTCACGCCTGTAATCCTAGCTACTAAGGAGGCTGAGATCTGAGGATCACCAGCCTGGACAGGAAAATCCATGAAACTTATCTCTGGGGAAAAAACCAGAAGTGGCGCTATGGCCCAAAATCGTAGAGCCTTGAGCAAAAGAGCTCAGGGACAGGGCCCAGGCCCGGAGTTCAAGCCCCACAACTGACTTTTAAAACAAAAAAATAAAACAAAGCAAAACAAAAAACTATCTATAAATGCTGAAGCCATAATAAAGATAAAGCCAAAATCTTTCAATTAAGGAAAGAAGAGAAAGGACAGAGAGGGAGGAACAGCAAGGGAGAGAGAAGGATGGGGAGGAACAGAGATTACAATGGAAAATGTGTGTGAATATGCACGTAGAGAGAGAGTTTTACTTGGTCTGTTCTTTCAGATACAGGCTTCAGACTGTGAAGTCCCTGGCTGGAGTGAGCCTGATGTTACGATTACTGTGGGCCAGCCTGAGATGGGATGACATGGCAGCCAAGGCTCCGCCAGGAGGAGGGACCACACGGACAGGTAAGGGGGTGGAGTCTCAAAGAGAGCATCAGTGGACTGGTTGGTTACCTATTGTAGATAGCATCTTTTACAAAACAAATGTAATGGTTGTTTTAAAGGTGATGCACAGAGGTACATAAATACAGGTAAAAAGTACAGTTTTTTTGGACAATGTCACCCCTTCCCTTGCTCGCTCCAAGTGATAGTTTGCATCTTGGTTATTCATAAAAATACAGCTTTCTGGGCTGAAGGCATGGCTCAAGTGGTAGAATGTTGGCCTTGCAAGCGTGAGGCCTTGAGTTCAATTACTAGTACTACCAAAACAACAGCACTGCAGCTTTTAACTGTGACACATATCCTAAAATCCTGGTGGCTGGGAAAATTCAGATTGTGAAACACCATACATGAAAGTCAAGTCTTTCGAATGACAGCTTTTATAAGACTAGAAGTCATTTAAACTGAGTCTCCCAGAATCCTGTATTTGCTTGTGTTGTTCTAGGACTTTTATTTTGTGGGTTGTTTTTTTGTCCTAGACTGGGTCTCATACTCGGTACTTACTGCTTTCACTCATTGGCTAGTGCTCTACCAAGCCAGCCTCCATCGCAGGACTTGTATTTTGAGTTTCACTGCCAGAAGCTAAGTTGCACCCTACAACAGTTTGTTCAGTTTAGAAATTTTTCTCTCAGCTATTCAAGAAGCTGAAGTAGGAAGATTGCTTGGATCCAAGAGTTCAGTACCAACATAGTGAGACCCTAGGTCAAAAGTACATAAGTATATAACCTAAGAAGTTTTCCCATGGAAGAAACTCTATACTGTTGCAGTCTGCTAGCAACTGTGTAGTCATTAATGAAACGTTTCTGAAGGTTTATTCCATATGTGTCTCTTCATTAAAGTGCCAGGTGTGGTACCTTTATAGTCTCTGAGAATGTCTGGTGATATTAATAATATACAATTAAATCCCCATAGAAACATCTGAAACTGAAATCACAACCACAGAAATAATTAAGAGGCGGGATGTTGGTCCTTATGGCATTCGTTCTGAATACTGTATCAGGAAAATCATTTGTCCCATTGGAGTTCCAGAAGCACCAAAAGGTAAAGAATGGTAAAAATTCTACTCTCTTGTTACCCATACACATTAATTACATGAATTGAAAGATTTTGAAAAATATTACTAGTATGAATATGAACTCTATAAGTTTCAGAAAGAAACCTTAACTGAAGCCAGGCACTGGTGGCTCACATCTATAATCCTAGCCACTCAGGAGGCTGAGATCTGATGATCACAGTTCAAAGCCAGCCAGGGCAGGAAAGTCCAAGAGACTTTCATCTCCAAGGAAGTGACACTGTGACTCAAATGGTAGAGTGCTAGCCTTGAGCCGAAGAGCTTAGGGACAGCTCCCAGGCCCAGAGTTCAAGCCCCATGACCAACCAAAAAAAAAAAGTAAGAAATCTTAAGTGAATTTAAGCAATAAACAAAACAAGATTCTGTTAGCCACATATTAGTGCTTGTTGTTACTGTGTAACCTCATATAATGAAGATATGGGCAATGATTGGACCATAGGCCCTTAGCCCCAGGAAAACAGCTGCTACTATGGCTAGTTTATTGTAGTCATGGCACTTTGTGCAGCATCTGACCTATGAAAGTGGTTTGTGGAGCCAAGGGTTGAAGCTACTGCAAAGTACTTCAGTAGACAGAATAAAATAATATGAAACATAAAGAATTATTCAGGCTGGATGTAGTGGCATACACCTGAAATCCCAGCTACTTGGGAGACTGAGGCATCCCAGTAAGGATACCCATCCCAACTGTGAGAGGGACATGCAACTGTGTTGGGTTCTTAGTCACATGTGGGGAAGGGACAGAAATAGTTACAGAGGGACCAGGTCACGTAGCTAGTGGGCCATATCCCATGAGCTTTTGCAACAGCCTGCTTTTTTTCTTGCAAATGAGGTTTGATTGAAGCATAGTTATTCTTACTCAGGTATGCATGCTCTTTTCTATTGTGATACAAAGGGAAGAATCAAGTAGTTGGAACAGAAACCAGCTGGCCTGCATAGTCTGACTATAGCATCTGGCACTTTAAGGAGAGAAAGTTTGCTGAGCTTAGCTGTACATTCTTGCTGTCTACGACATTCACTCTCGAAGCTAAGGGGGAAGCATCATTAATCCAAGGCCAACCTGGGCTGCATACAATCTGTGTCCAAAAATGAAGTAAAAAGAAAAAGGTTGAGGGGTTGGGAAGGTGGCTCAGTGGTAGAGCGCTTGCCTTGCATGCATGAGGCCCTGGGTTCGATTCCTTAGCACCACATAAGCAAGGAAAAAAAAAAAGGCACAAGTGGCGCTGTGACTCAAGTGGTAGAACGCTAACCTTGAGGTGAAAAGCTGAGGGATAGCACCCAGGCCCAGAGTTCAGGCCCCACAACCAAAGGAGAGGGAGGGGGAATGATATATATATATATATATATGAGAAAACTCCAGCAGTACTCTCATTTTGGGGGAGTGGGGGGAGGGGTGTGGGGGCATCAGTCAGGGGCTTCATCTCAGGGCCTAAGAGCTCTTTTAGTCAAGGCTAGCACTCTACCACCTTGAGCCGCAGTGCCATTTCTGGTTTTCTGGTGTTTAATTGGAGATGTCTTTCACAGACATTCCTGACCAGGCTGGCTTCAAACCACAATCCTCAGATCTCAGCCTCCTGAGCAGCTAGGATTACAGGTGTGAGCCACCAGCACCTGGCAGTAGAGTCATTTCTAAAAAGCTATATTGTTTAAAATACTCTGCTTTTTTTCCCAAAGAAACACCTACACCTCAGAGGAAAGGCCTTAGATCAAGTGCACTGCGGCCAAAGAGACCAGAAACACCTAAGCAAACTGGCCCTGTTATTATTGAAACCTGGGTAGCAGAAGAAGAATTAGAACTCTGGGAAATCAGGGCCTTTGCTGAGAGGTAAGGAAATCCTTAATATCTAGTCATAGATTCTATCAATTCAGAATTTAAAAATATCAGGCTATTATTCAGTATATAATTTATATACAGTATATTTCTATATAGATATGTCTATGTTTATAGATAGTTTATGTGTTTATATAAGTCATGTTAATTTTATTGCACTTTTTGATTTTAAGAGTTACTTTTTGTTCATTAAGGTCCTATTTTATATGTTAATATCCATTTGTTAGTCTCTGCTTATCCTAAACGTTATTTTTTAAACAGATTGGCAAAAAAATAAATAGAAATATTCTTACATTAGTGGCCAGATGTCTGATAGGATAGTTTCTGATAAGTTGCTTTTTTTTTTTTTCTGCAGAGTGGAGAAAGAAAAGGCCCAAGCAGTTGAACAACAGGCTAAGGTTAGTGACCAAAGGTGGGGGCTGATTTCAGGGCCCATAGGGAGGCTCTCCTAAGACCATAGTGATCATCTACCTAACAAGGAGTCCTGCCCGGAAACCTGTTTCCAGTTCTTGCCAAATTTATACACCCTGCAAGCACAGCAACTGTATATACACAGGATATTTTAAATGCCCCTCACCCACATTTTTAGTTTATTACTTGAACCCAGCTTTGTGGTGCAGGAAGCAACATAGTGGAGAACATAGGAAAGTTCTGTTGTTCATTATCTTCCTAATTCCAGAAGTTAGAATTCTAGAAATAAATTCCAATCTGGAAAGTCTCTGTAATCAATGTACAAGTAAATTGTACTAACAACTCCATTCTAAGAATCTGTTGTAATTGCTGATGCTAAAGCCAGTGATAGTTCTGTGATGAACTGTACATGTGCCTGGGTACTTGCTGCACAAAGAGAAGATGCTTGTTTCTATCAAGGAGACATGAGGTGCTTTCACCCAATGAGAAGTTTTTTTTGGTTTTTTTTTGGTCCGGTTGTGGGGCCTGAACTCTGGGCCTGGACACTGTCCCTCAGCTCTTCAGCTCAAGGCTAGCACTCTACCACTTGAGCCACAGCGCCACTTCCGGCTTTTTTCTTTTTGCTTATGTGGGGCTGAGGAATCGAACCCAGGGCCTCGAGCATGCAAGGCAAGAGCTCTACCACTGAGAGCCACCTTCCCAGCCCCCCAATGAGAAGTTTTAAACTCTGGAGACACAAATAAAATAGAACATAGATAAAATAGTTTTGTTGTTGTTACTATGTTGTGTCAGAAGTGGGGCTTGAACTCTGGGCCCACTGTTAGCTTTTTTGGTCAAGACAAGTAGAATCTACCACTAGAGCCACACTTCTGCTTCTGGCGCGCGCGTGTGTGTGTGTGTGTGTGTGTGTGTGTGTGTGTGTACGCACGCAGGTCCTATGGCTTGAGTGTGTGTGTGTGTGTGTGTGTGTGTGTGTGTGTGTGTGTGTGTGTGTGTGTACGCACGCAGGTCCTATGGCTTGAACTCAGGACCTAAGCTGACCTAAGCTCTATCCCTAATCTCTTTTGCTCAGGGCTATCACTCAACCACTTCAGCCAGGCTCTACTTCTGGCTTTTTGTGGTTGTAGATAAGAATCTCATAGACTTTCCTGCTGGGCTGGGATTGAACTGGGATCCTCAGATCTCAGCTTCCTGAGTAGCTAGGATTACAGGTGTGTGCCTGGTTTACTTCTGGCTTTTTGATGGTGAATTGGAGATAAGAGTCTCCTCTTGAGTAGTAGGGATTATACACTTGAGCCACTGGTATCTGGCCTTGCCTATTTTTTTTTTAATTGTTTATGGCAGGAAGAGTCTCACTATATAGCCCAGGTTGACCTTAAACTAAACTAAAGATCATACTGTCTCTACCTTTTGAGTGTTGGGATTATAATTTTGTATTGCAATATAACTGGCTTAACCCTGAGTTTGTTTGTTTTGTGGTATTCTAGAGGTTGCTTCATGATTGCTATGCAGATGCCCTACCACTTGAGCCAGCTCCTTTTTTGTGTGATCTTTATTTTTGACCTTAGATCTCACTTTTCTGCCCATGCCTGGAATGTGGTTCTCTTACTTGTGGTTCTTAAGTTGTTGTATGACTGGTACTTTTTACCACATCACACCCTTCCATTGGATAAGATGGAGTCTCACCAATTTTTTCACCTTTCATACCTGGTTTGCCCTCAAACTGTAATCCCCTACCCTCTACCCCACAAGTAGCAAAGATTATAGACTAGAGTTCCTGTGTTTCTGTTGGGTTTGGGTTTTTTTTTTTTTGAGGTTCTTATTATATCATTCTCTGTAAAATAGCATTTTTTGTTGTTGGTGGTGGTCATGGGGCTTGAAGTCTGAGCCTGGGCGCTGTCCCTGAGCTCTTCAAATCAAGATGAGTACTCTACCACTTGAGCCACAGCACCACTTCCAGTTTTCTGATGGTTAATGGAGGTAAGAGTCTCACGGACTTTCCTGCCCAAGCTGGCATTAAATCATGATCCTCAGATCTCAGCCTCCTGAGTAGCTAGGTTCAGGTGTGAGCTACTGGCCCCTGGCCCTAAAATATCTTTTTTTTTTTTTTGGGGGGGGGTCCAGTTGTGGGGCCTGAACTCTGGGCCTGGACACTGTCCCTCAGCTCTTCAGCTCAAGGCTAGCACTCTACCACTTGAACCACAGTGCCACTTCCGGCTTTTTTCTTTTTGCTTATGTGGTGCTGAGGAATCGAACCCAGGGCCTCATGCATTGCAAGGCAAGCGCTCTACCACTGAGCCACCTTCCCAGCCCTAATCTTTAGTAAATATATTTTAGCAAAATACTATGAGAACCAGATGCTAGCTACCCTGCCTGTAATCCTAACTGCTCAAAAGGCTGAGAGCTGAGGATCATAGTTTGAAGCTATGCAGAAAAGTTCATGAGACTTATTTCCAATGAGCTATTCGAAAAAAAAAAAAAGAAAGAAAGAAAGAAACCAGGAGTTGGTGGCTCACACCTATAATCCTAGCTACTCAGGAGGCTGAGATCTGAGGATCTCAGTTCAAAGCCAGCCCAGGCAGGAAAGTCCATGAGACTCTTATCTCCAATGAACCACCAGAAAACCAGAAGTGGCGCTGTGGCTCAAGTGGTAAAGCGCTGGCCTTGAGCTGAAGAGTGAGGGAGGGCATCCAGGCCCAGAGTTCAAGCCCTACTACCAAAAAAAAAGAAAAGGGGGAGGGGAAGGGGAAGGGGGGCAACAACAAGGACAATAAAGTGGTAGAGCGAGGGCCTTAAGAAAAAAAATAAGCTCAGGGATAGCACCCAGGCCCTGAGTTCAAGCCCTGGGACCAGCACAAAAACAAGCAACAACAACAAAAAACCTTTCAGAAATCTAGAGAAGTTGTTTTTGTAATTTTTAGCTTGTTGATTCTGATTGGATTATTGTAGTGAAACAGAAACCTATTATTTGTCTTCAGCTCTGACTGTCACACCTGAGCAGCAAGGTGTTCCTCCTAGTCACATCTTCTTTTCATTCTGAAAGCTTGGATGTTTGTACAGGTCACAAAATTTGGATCATTTTCTTTTGTTTTGGACAATGATAATGAAATATGTGTGATACAGAGACATGTAGATATTGCCTACATTAAAATTTTAATTATAGATTAAATGTATTTTAGTCTCTTTAGAAATGAAATATATTAGAAGTTTAGCCAGGCGCTGGTGGCTCACGCCTATAATCCTAGCTACTCAGGAGGCTGAGATCTGAGGATCTCGGTTCAAAGCCAGCCCGGGGGGGCTGGGAAGTTGGCTCAGTGGTAGAGCGCTTGCCTTGCATGCCTGAGGCCCTGGGTTCAATTCCTCAGCACCACATAAGCAAAAAAGAAAAAAAGCCGGAAGTGGCGCTGTGGCTCAAGTGGTAGGGCACTAGCCTTGAGCTGAAGAGCTGAGGGACAGTGCCCAGGCCCAGAGTTCAGGCCCCACGACCGGACCCAAAAAAAAAAAAAAAAAAAAACAAAGCCAGCCCGGGCAGGAGAGACCGTGAGACTCCTATCTCCAATAAACCACCAGAAAACCGGAAGTGGCGCTGTAGCTCAAGTGGTAGAGCGCTTGCCTTGAGCTGAAGAGCTGAGGGACAGAGCTCAGGCCCAGAGTTCAAGCCCCACGACCGACCAAAAAAAAAAAAAGAAGAAATGAAATATATTAGAAAAGCTAGTCACCAATGGCTCATGTCTGTAATCCCAGCTACCTAGGAGGCTGAGATAGGAGGATTGTGATTTGAAGCCAGCCTAGCTGTGAGACTCTATTCTGTGCTAAAAACTACCAACCGCCCTCCTACCCCTCAAAAGCCAGAAATGGAACTGTGGTTCAGACTATAGAGCCCTAGCCTTCAGTAAAAAGTTCAGAGACAGCACAAGGCTGGCACCAAAAATTAAAATTTAGGGGCTGGGATGGTGACTCAGTGGTAGAGTGCTTGCCTTGCATGCATGCATGAGGCCCTGGGTTCGATTCCTCAGCCCCACATAAGCAAAAAGACGAAAACCGCAAGTGGCGCTGTGGCTCAAGTGGTAGAGTGCTAGCCTTGAGCTGAAGAGCTGAGGGACAGCGCCCAGGCCCAGAGTTCAGGCCCCACAACCGGACCCCCCCCCAAAAAAAAAATAAGTAAATAAATAAATAAATAGAAATAAATTTAGTCAGTTTTCTTGGGGTGAACAAAATTATGGTGGGATTTCTTGTAGAACAGCTTGTTTTAATGTGGAACTATGTGGATTCACATTTTCTCTCACTGACTTTTGTAGAAACGACTGGAACAACAGAAGCCTACAGTCATTGCCGCTTCTACTACATCCTCACCAAACAGTACAACCAGCACCATCTCTCCAGCCCAGAAAGTTATGGTGGCCCCCATAAGTGGTTCAGTTACCCCTGGTACAAAGATGGTACTAACTACCAAAGTGGGCTCTCCAGCGACAGTCACATTCCAGCAAAACAAGAACTTCCACCAGACCTTCGCGACCTGGGTTAAACAAGGCCAGTCAAATTCAGGTACAGAGCCATGCCGAAGTCACACATTGTTTGCCTCCAGGACAAAGCACTTTCAATCCTTCCCCTGCTGAAATGAGACCTGTCTTTAGAAAGTTATTTTTCTTCTGCAGCTGATTGATCAAGCAAACTGTAACCATTGTTTTATTTCCAGCTAAATATTCATTATATGACATTAGCAAAGCTTTCCTACATTATTTAACGTTCAACATCTACATAATTCACTGTGAGTGGAGAGGAATGTGATACAGGATGAGCCACATTTCATGCATTGGTGCCCTTCCTAGAAATCCCTCCATTGCTGGTTATTTTAAATCTAAAGCTTATTAAATGTCTTATACCCCATTAGCCACCAGCACAGCTGCCACATCTGCTACCACCATTGCCAGCACAGGTCAGACGTTCCAAATTACAGGCAATCCAGTCACTATGGCAGGAAAAGTAATTACCAAACTGCCACTTCCTGCAAACAGCAAGATTGTCGCTGTAAATGTGCCAGCCACACAAGGAGGTAAGGGAGATGCAAAGAGTTTTAATTCACATTTGCCAGATCATACTGTTGCCATTATTCCATTTCCTCCTCACTGATTTCAGTCCTCAGATCTCACATTCTGTGTGGCCCACTATGCAACCTTCCACACATAGTTTCTTCTAGAAACCAAGCAGCACCAATGCTTCTCCTTAAAGAGATACTTGTTAATGACCTCTTCATCTTTTTTTAAGGTGTTGTTCAGGTGCAGCAGAAAGTCCTGGGTATCATTCCATCGAGTACAGGTACAAGTCAGCAGACGTTTACTTCATTCCAGCCAAGGACTGCAACCGTCACAATTAGACCTAATACCTCAGGCTCAGGAGGAACCACCAGCCCATCACAAGTAAGAGTTCTTCCCAGGCTCCTTTTGTTATGGAGTGATAGATGCATCAGGATGATGAGAAACTTAAAAGGACCTTGTTTAGGATCAGTCCAGCTAATTTATATGTTTGTTTGTTTGTTTTGGTATTGCTCCTTCAGCTTGAACTTGGGACCTGGGTGATATCTCCAAGGTTTTGTGCTCAAGGCTAGTAGTCTAGCACTTGAGCCACAGCTCTACTTTGAGCTTTTTGGTGATTAATTGGAGATAAAAAATGTTATGGCCTTTCCTGCCTGGGTTGGCTTCGAACCATGATCTTCAAATCTCAGCCTCCTGAGTAACTAGGATCGTAGGTATGAGCCATCAGCAGCACCCAGCTCTGCTTTTTCTTAATTTTAAACAAATTACTAATTTTGGAAAAAAATCTGTTTTCTTCCCTCCCTCCGTCCCTCCCTCCCTCCCTCCCCCTCCCTCCCTTCCTTCCTCCCTCCCTCCCTCCCTTCTTCCTCCCACCCCCCCAACCCTCCCGCGTATGCCTGTGTATGCATGCACCAGACAGTCTTGAGTCTGTACTCAGAGCCTGGCTATTATCCTTCATCTTTTTGCTCATGGCTAGTGTTCTGTCACTTGAAATACAGCTCCACTTCTGGCTTTTGTTGACATAAATGTTGGACATAAAAGTTTCACAGACTTTATTACCCAGGCTGGCTTTGAACTGCAATCCACAGATCTTAGTCTCCTGACTAGCTAGGATTACAAGCATGAGTCACAGCTCCTGGCTTATTTTATTTTTGTAATAAAGTTGATACATGAAGTATTAGTTTTTAACATTTAGTTAATAGCACATTAGTATAGTTTAGAAAAAATTTCTGCAAAGGACACTGTACATAAAATCAGTGAATAGCACCAACCCACCAAAGAAAGCATTATACTGCCTACATAAGACATAGCATGAGGGCTGGGAAGGTGGCTCAGTGGTAGAGCGCTTGCCTTGTATGCATGAGGCCCTGGGTTCAATTCCTCAGCACCACATGAGCAAAAAGAAAAAAGCCGGAAGTGGCTCTGTGGCTCAAGTGGTAGAGCGCTAGCCTTGAACTGAAGAGCTGAGGGACAGTGCCCAGGCCCAGAGTTCAGGCCCACGACTGGACCCAAAAAAAAAAAAAAAAAAAGACATAGCATGATGGGGGGGTGGGGGGAAGGTGCCTGGAGATGGGAAGGGATAGGAAGGGGAAACAAAGGAGGAGGCAACAATGCTTGATAAGAAATGTACTCATTATCTTGCCCAAGTAATTGTAACTCCTCAGTATGGTATTTTCACAATTAAAAAAAAAAAGCTCAGGGACAACACCCAGGATTGGCATAGAGTAAATAAATAAATAAATAAATAAATAAATAAAATAACAAAAAAGTAGCATGAGGAAGTGGCACTGTGCTCATGTGCTGGAGCTCTAGCCTCGAGCTCAGGGACAGCGCCCAGGCCCAGAGTTCAAGCCCCACAACCAACCAGAAAAAAAGGAGTAGCCTGAAAATATCTTGTCCACCAGCTGATAGAGATGGTATAGATATCACCTAAAAGTCCGTGTTAGATAACTTCATTTCTTTGGTACTGGTATTAACTTTCTCAGTCTTTAATATTTTCTTACTCTATATAAAACTGAAATAGCATATATATATTGTAATATATAATATCTGTTAAAGCTATGGAAGAACAATGTAGATTCTCTTTATCAGTAGGCTGCAGGGATGGATTGGAGCATAAGGAAATTGTGCTGTGAGGAGTGGGTGTAGAGCAGAACCTTGCCTGGCTCAGCCTCTTGCTTTTCTAAAAGTCTGGAGGTTGTTTCTAGTCTACACGGCAAGAATACATAATACTCATGTGAGCTCATTTGAATTAAATTTTATCTTCTCAAAATCTTTATTCCAGTGCTTACTGTTATTTAAAATGTACAATCCAAGAGCCTCTGTCATTTTGGTAGACATTTTTTGTCAGTATAAAAGGTTAAAAGATCTCATTTTAGGGCTGGGAAGGTGGCTCAGTGGTAGAGCACTTGCCTTGCATGCATGAGGCCCTGGGTTCGATTCCTCAGCACCACATAAGCAAAAAGAAAAAAGCCAGAAGTGGCGCTGTGGCTCAAGTGGTAGAGCGCTAGCCTTGAGCTGAAGAGCTGAGGGACAGTGCCCAGGCCCAGAGTTCAGGCCCCACGACCAGACCCAAAAAAATAAAAATAAAATAAACATAAAATCTCATTCCTTTAGGTTTTTTTGTTTGTTTGTTTTTGGTTGGTGCCACTTCCGGTTTTCTAGTGGTTTATTGGAGATAAGAATCTCACAGACTTTCCAGCCTGGGCTGGCTTTGAATCCTGATCCTCAGTTCTCAGCCTCCTGAGTAGCTATGATTACAGGCGTGAGCTACTGGCACCCAGATTCCTTTAGTATTTTCATAGTATTTTAATGTATTGTTCTTTGTATCATTTGTAGGTAATCACAGGACCTCAGATTCGACCTGGTATGACTGTGATTAGAACACCACTCCAACAGTCAACACTTGGGAAGGCAATTATTCGAACACCAGTGATGGTACAGCCAGGTATTCATCCACCCACTATTACCATCTGCATCTGAACATCTGCTCTAGGAAATCAGTAATAGTTTATATTTGGCAATATTCATGTTAGAAAATACTGATTTAAATTTGTATTTAAAAGCATACCAAATTTCTAATCCATTGTGTTATACACCCATAGATATTATTCATTCTTGCTACCAAGATCAAAAATAGGCAAAAGAAGCCTCTAATAAATGAAATATATAGATTCTAGTCATTGTCATAAAGAAAATGAAAAAATTTGCATGGCAAAGTGTATAAAATCATGGAAACAGCAAAGAAACATACAATACAACATAAAGCAAAATTACAAAAGTAATTCCAGATCTCCATTTACTATAATGAATGAAATTCGGTTAAAAGTTAAAGACTGTGAGCCAGGCACTGGTGGCTCACGCCAAAATCCTTAGGAGGCTGAGATCTGAGGATCGTAGTTCAAAGCCAGCCCATGCAGGAAACTCTATGAGACCCTTTTCTTTTTTTTTTTGGTTGGTTATGGGGGCCTGAACTCTGGACCTGGGCGCTGTCCCTCAGCTAAAGGCTCAAGGCTCTACCACTTGAGCCACAGCACCAGCTTTTTCTGCTTATGTGGTGCTGAGGAATCGAACCCAGGACCTCATGCATGCAAGGCAAGCACTCTACCATTAAGCCACCTTCCCAAGCTCATCTTTGAGACTCTTATCTCCAATTAAATACTTTAAAAAGCCAGAAGTGGCACTGTGATCATGTGGTAGAGTGCTCACCTTGAGCAAAAGAATCTCAAGGACAGCATCCAGTCCCAAAGATCAAGACCCAGGACTAGCAAAAAAAAAAAAAAAAAGTTAAAGACTATGGACTATGGACTGAAGCTTGGGGGAAGAGCTTTTATTTATCTAGCATACACAAAGGCCCTAAGTTATTCCCTAACAGTACAACAAGAATGTTAAAATTAAAGACTGAGCTTTAACAACAACAAAAAGGAAACAAGATCCTACACAGTTATGAGAAAAATTATTTTATATAATAGGTTTTGAAGATTAAGACTGCAGTGATATGAAATCTTGAATTCTGTGATTTGGGTAAGGTGTAATAGTGCATTTTCAGAGCTAGTTAAAACCAAGGAGGCATTTGGTAAGAACGAGAACATAAGTAGATCACAGTCTGTTAACTTGTGTGCCTGCAAATGTACAGCACATTTATGTGTTACTTGGTGGGAAAATGGTCCTTGAGTCAGATAAGAGCTTGATAATTTCCAAAAATGTAGGATACGATTATGCCTCATTTTTTGGTGATAAAGCTAAAACCTCACACAAAGGCATAAATAGGGCTGGGAAGGTGGCTCAGTGGTAGAGCGCTTGCCTTGCATGCCTGAGGCCCTGGGTTCAATTGCTCAGCACCACATAAGCAAAAAGAAAAAAGCCGGAAGTGGCGCTGTGGCTCAAGTGGTAGAGCACTAGCCTTAAGCTGAAGAGCTGAGGGACAGCGCCCAGGCCCAGAGTTCAGGCCCCACAACCGGACCCAAAAAAAAAAAAAAAAAAAACAAAGGCATAAATAACTTTCACCTGTTTTGGAATTTTTTTAATGTATATGTATCTGTTCATAAAGACATCATATATGTAAGTTTTCCCATAGTAACTTTAAACCATGACACCAATGCTGAACTCAGGCAGATTCAGTTCATCCAAAAAGTACTTGATTGCCTACTCTAGGCAGTTGAAACACATTGATGATATTTTGACTAAAAATGCCATCTTCTTTTTTTTTTGGTGTGTGTGGTATATGTATATGTGAATATGCGCATGCACCTGCGTGTGCATGTCCTGAGGATTAATCTCAGACCTTGGTGCTGCCCTGGAGCCTTTTTGCTCAAGGGAAGTACTCTGACATTTGAGACACTGCTCTATTTCTTACCTTTTAGTAGTTGGAGATAAGAGTCTCAGACTTTCCTGCCCACCTAGCTTCAAACTGCAACCCTCAGATCTTAGCCTTTTAAGGGAGCCACTGGTGCCCAGACCATATTCTTGAATTTTAATTCGTAATTAGAAAAACATATAAAACAAATATTAATAGAGACTATTCTAGCTGGGTATCCACAGCTCCCTCCTATAATCCCAGCTATTCAGGAGCCTGAGACCTGGAGGATCATTGTTCAAAGACACAAGACTCTCCATTTAACCAACTGGCAAAATGCTGTACTAGCAGCATGGCTCAAGTGGTAGAGCACCAGCCTGAGCCATCAAGCTGAATGAGAGACTAAGATGCTGAGTTCAAGCTCCAGTACCACATCAGAGAGAAAGAGAGAAGAGAGAATAAGAGTGAGTGAGAGAGAGGGAGAGGGAGAGAAGACAGGTCTTACAGCATGTACCATGACTACTACGCTCACCTGTAAGTATAAGCTCATGAGAATGCAAGGGAGCAGGAGAACTGTGTAAGCAATAATTAAAGCCAAAAGAGCCTCGTTATTATTTTTTATTATTATTATTAACACGGACCACATTAAAATTCATAGGTTTAGCCGGGCGCTGGTGGCTCATGCCTGTAATCCTAGCTACTCAGGAGGCTGAGATTTGAGAATCTAAGTTTGGAGCCAGCCGGGCAGACAAATCCATGAAATTCTCTTACTTTTAATTAACAGCAAAACACTGCAAGTAGAGGTAACATTCACAGTAAGAGCTTCAAGTCCTAAGTTGAAGTTTGTATCATCACAAAAACAAATGTGTGTGTGTGTTCATTCACAGAAAGAAAAATGACAGGAAATAAATGCAAAAACTTGAGAAATGTGGTATTATGCACGAATTGGAAATGAACCAGTAAATAACAAATACTAAATATTATTTTGGCATTGGCGGGGGCAGGGACAGTGCATTTGCCCATCTCGTTTTCAAGAAACAAAAGTGAAACACTAAGGTGTTTCAGCTGAGTGCCTTTATTTTGGAGAGTAATGTATGCAATTCTTTGGGCCCTGCCCTCATGTCAGGGACATGATGTGCTTCCCTTTATGCTCCTCACAATTGGCCCTGGATGTTTGCAGTTCTAAGACTTTCCGATGTGAAATTACTGTTATTTTTATGCATTAATTAAAAAAAAAAACTTGTGGTATGGTTTAAACGTCCTTTGTCTCTCCTGTTGTCACTTCAGCTTTGAGTTTCTGGTGGGTATGTTGTCTCTTCACTCTGCTGTCGATGGCCCAAGCTGGCTAGTGGGTGTCAGTGACCCACTACCACTCAGGCAGCTACTTTGGCTGTAGGCCTGTGTTTTAGTACATGAAAGGTGAAATGAATACATCATGTGCAGTGTTGAGTTATTTCAGCCCAGAATATTGCTTGCTGCAGCAGGCATGAAAGCATCCGGGTCCTTCTGCTGTTTGTACAGGTGCTCCTCAGCAGGTGGTAACTCAGATCATCCGAGGGCAGCCAGTGTCCACTGCCATCTCTGCCCCAAGTACAGCATCCTCGACCCCTGGGCAGAAAAGCATAACTTCAGGAGCAGCCAGCACCAGTCTACAGTCTTCCGCGTCCCCGGCCCCCCGCCCCCAGCAAGGGCAGGTGAAGCTTACCATGGCTCAGCTGACCCAGTTAACGCAGGGCCACGTAAGTAATGTCACTTCCGCTTGAGAGGTGATCTTGTTGAGTCTTGCTGTAAGTTTAAGAACATGTGCATGCATATTCTGCTAAGTTTTACAAGATATTTAAGACAAGTGTGCTTCCTGGGGTCAGACAAACATACTTTGTACAGGGAAGACAATTTAATCAATCACAACTGTCTAGACTCTTACATGTGAGCATGCAAACATAGTAGATAGCTCTTCTAACTACCAAATTGTTATTAGCTGGTCATTTCCACAGGAAACAACAAAATTTGGGTACGTTAAGTTGCTTCCTCACAAGATATAATATTGCTTCTGCTGTTGATCAGTGTATTCAATGCTGTTCCCATTTAAACAGCAATGGGTATTTTTTTCTTGGTAGATCTTCACAGGCTGACTTTTGCAAAGATGTTTGGAAATACAAAGAATCAGAACTAGCTACAATACTAATAAAGACCAAGAGGGCATGCCCTAAATGGTACATTAAAACTTACAATAATGCTTCACTAATTAATACAGTAAGGTTCAGGAGCAGGGACAGACAGAGCAGCAGAATAGCACAGGGAGTAGAATGTGACTTATATGTATGGGTGCTTGTTAAATTAACAGATGTGCCATTGCAAACTATTGAAAGGACAACGTTTGTAATAAATGGTCTGTGGTCAACTGAACAGACATGGGAAACCATGAATATGAGTAAAATGTAAGAATAACTCAAATGTCTGTCTACAATGTTAGACAATAAGTTATAATTTCCTAGAGCGCTGAAACAAACTGCATAGAAAACTACAGAGATGACTCACAAACACAATGTGGGGCCGGGCGCTGGTGGCTCACGCCTGTAATCCTAGCTACTCAGGAGGCTGAGATCTGAGGATTGCGGTTCAAAGCCAGCCCGGGCAGGAGAGACCGTGAGATTCCTATCTCCAATAAACCACCAGAAAAACCAGAAGTGGCGCTGTAGTTCAAGTGGTAGAGCGCTCGCCTTGAGCTGAAGAGCTGAGGGACAGCACCCAGGCCCAGAGTTCAAGCCCCACGACCGACCAAAAAAAAAAAAAAAAACACAATGTGGGATAAAAAATACTTGTAACAAAAAAAAACACTTTATGACTCTATTTGTATAAAATTCAGAAACAGGCAAAACTATGCTATACTGTGTAGGGCTAAAATCCTCTTTATATTTGGAGAGGACACTTCCTGCGATATATATCTTTTTTTTTTTTTTTTTGGCCAGTCATGGGGCCTGAACTCTGGGCCTGGGCGCTGTCCCTCAGCTCTTCAGCTCAAGGCGAGTGCTCTACCACTTGAGCCACGGTGCCACTTCTGACTTTTTCTGCTTATGTGGTGCTGAGGAATCGAACCCAGGGCCTCATGCATGCAAGGCAAGCTTTCTACCACTGAGCCACCTTCCCAGCCCCTTCCTACGATATTCTTGTGAATGGTGCTCACGTGCTGGGAGCCTCTGTGGCCTTATCATCACACAGGCCTCAGTAAAATCACTCCGGAGAGAAGCAGTGATGTGAAAGCCAGGGCAAGGTGACCTCTAGGGAAAGAAAACATTGAATGAGGATTCTTAAGTACTGGCTAAGATAACCATAGGGGTAGTTTGGTGGGTGTTTATTTTATAATTATTGCTTAAGTGATACTTGGTATGTGTATCTTTGAATCTACATAAAATAAATACATTTTAGTCTGGGAATGTGGCTTAGTGGTAGAGTGTTTGCCTAGCATGCATGGATCCCTGGTCTCGATTCCTCAGTTCCACATAAACAGAAAAGGCCAGAAGTGGTGCTGAGGCTCAAGTGGTAGGGTGTTAGCCTTGAGTCCAAGAAGCTTAGGGACAGTGCCTGGGCCCTGAGTTCAAGCCAGGACTGGCTTTAAAAAACAACAGCAACAAAAAATACATTCTAGACGGGCGCTGGTGGCTCACGCCTGTCATCCTAGCTACTCAGGAGGCTGAGATCTGAGGATTGCGGTTCAAAGTCAGCCCAGGCAGGAGAGACCATGAGACTCCTATCTCCAATAAACCACCAGAAAACCGGAAGTGACGCTGTAGCTCAAGTGGTAGAGTGCTTGCCTTGAGCTGCAGAGCTGAGGGACAGCGCCCAGGCCCAGAGTTCAAGCCCCACGACCGACCAAAACAAAAAAAAAAAGCAGGGCTTTCAGGAGGTAAGGCTGAAATAGTAGAGCACCATGGGTCGAGTACCCGCCCCCTAAGTTCAACCCTAGTATCTCCTCCAAAAAACAAAAAGCTTTACAGATTGGTTCTTTGAACATTCTTATATGTTGTACTCTTTTCCCACAGGGTGGCAACCAAGGTTTGACCGTGGTAATTCAAGGACAAGGTCAGACTACTGGACAGTTGCAGTTGATACCTCAAGGGGTGACTATACTGCCAGGCCCAGGGCAGCAGCTCATGCAGGCTGCTATGCCAAATGGTACTGTGCAGCGATTCCTCTTTACCCCCTTGGCAACAACAACCACGACAGCCAGCACCAGCACCACCACTGTTTCCACTACAGCAGGTAGAGCTTTGGGCTTTTTGACAATGCTGAAAGTAGAACAGGAAGACCAGAGCTTAGCAATTGACACAGTCACTCTCAGAACACCTCTTGTGCTCCTGTGTCTTGTTCTTGCAGACTCCCTGTCACCACTACCTCCTAACCAACTTAAAAAATTAAAAAGCAGCCAGGTAATCTAGCGATTCAGGAGGTTGAGATCTGAGGATCATGGTTCAAAGCCCCACCTGGGCAGGAATGTCCGTGTTGCCAATAAACCACCAGAAAAGCAGAAGTGGTGCTTAGCTCAAGTGGTAGAATGCTTGCCTTGAGCTCAAGAGCTCAGGCACAGCGCCCAGGCCCAGAGTTCAGGCCCCAAGACCAACCACAAAAAAAAAAAAAAAAAAAAAAAGGAGGCACCCAAAATAATGGACAGCATGGCAGCTGTGCCCACTCCTTGCCAAGCTTTGATTGAGTCTTGGAGCCAGTTTGGAGGGTAAATCTGTCCAGGTCAACCTACAGCCCAGCGCTAGAGGTCCTCTCCACTTTACCAGGCTCCTCCTCCCAGTCACTGCCACTACCTGCCACCACACCCTAGGTGAAAGGGAGCCTTATAGCCTATGGCCCCCAGCAGCCATGTAACTTCAGAGGCTGGGCCTTACTTTGAGAGCCAGTGCCCTGGAGGGCAGAGCCGCGTACAGAGTACAACTGGAAAGCAACAGAACGAAGGGGCCATTTCAAATCCACAACTCTAGAAATCTTCAGCTGTCATCTTACATTCTAAAGTAATAGGAACCATTTCTCTTTCCTCTTCACAGGCTCGGGTGAACAAAAACAGGGTAAATTGTCACCCCAGACCCAGGTGCAACAAGCCAAAACACTGCCACCAGCTCCGTCTTCAAGTGTGAGTCCTGCAGAGGCCCAGCCACAGACTGCTCAGCCTTCAGCACAGCCCCAGCCCCAGTCCTACCCCCAGCCCCAGTCCCCAACACAGCCTGAAGTTCAGGACCAGCCTGAAGTCCAGCCCCAGACAGCTGTTTCATCCCATGTCCCTTCTGAAGCACAACCCGCCCAAGCACAGTCATCCAGACCCCAAGTTGCAGCACAGTGTCAGCCTCAGACTAATGTTCAAGGACAGTCTCCTGTTCGTGTCCAGAGTCCACCACAGACTCGAATACGTCCATCAACTCCATCCCAGGTGTCTCCTGGACAGCAGTCCCAAGTTCAGACTTCAGCCTCACAACCGATTCCAATTCAGCCACACACATCTCTTCCGATACCTTCCCAAGGCCAGCCACAGTCACAACCCCAGGTACAGTCTTCAACTCAAACTCTTTCAGCAGGACAAACGTTAAGTCAAGTTACTGTTTCATCCCCCTCCTGTCCTCAGCTACAAATTCCGCAGCCACAGCCCCAAGTCATTGCTGTACCTCAGCTGCAACAACAAGTCCAGGTTCTCTCTCAGATCCAGCCGCAGGTTGTGGCTCAGATACAGGCCCAGCAAGGTGGTGTGCCCCAGCAGATCAAACTCCAGTTACCCATTCAAATTCAGCAAAGCAGTGCTGTGCAGCCTCACCAGATTCAGAATGTGGTTACAGTGCAGGCAGCCAGTGTACAAGAGCAGTTGCAGAGGGCTCAGCAACTCAGGGATCAGCAGCAAAAGAAGAAGCAGCAACAGATAGAGATTAAGCGCGAACACACCCTCCAAGCTTCTAACCAAAGTGAAGTCATTCAGAAACAGGTAAAGTTATTAAGTCAAAGCAGCATGTTCAGCAGCTTGAATTATTGTGCTGTGCAGTAGACTTAGTGTTCGGTTTCCTAAATGAGACATCACTGGTGTTGAAATTCATTCAGGAGAAGTACTAGGTGGACCGGAAATGTTGACTGTGATGGTTTGGAACTCTCTCTGTTGGTTACATGATCAGAGCTTATTAGAAACGGCCTGTTCGGGCGGGGGAAGAATGGCGCTCTGAGTTTAAATATCGTTAATACAAAAGTTAAAAACTAGTTCCAACAGGATGGAAGTTCATTTGGAGTTATTTGCTATTTTCTTTCCTTAATTTGCATTGAGATGAAGCAGATGTTAGCCAGATTGACTTCATTTGCATTTCCTGCCATACCTTACAAAAATGTTTTAAGTACTATTTTTCCATAGCTTACATTGAAGGTGGCCTTGCGCAGGTGCATCCTGGAGTGGCACCGTGGTGAAGTAAGGCAGTTTAGAGGAGTGAGGAATACTGTTAAGATGAAATCACACATGCAGCATCCATCTACAGTGTGTTTATTTAACACTGGGCAATGATTGGAGTGTAGGTTTGGGGTATTACCAAGTCAAAAAACTCCTTCATCTCCCCTGAGCTGTATCTTCATTAAAACTCCTCTCTTTGCAGCCACACAGGATTATTATAATGATCACAAAGGTCACATGGGATTTATGGGATTTTTAATGGTGGGAGCGAATATCTCAATAAAATTAATTTCTGTGTAATATGTTCAAATACATTCTCACCCAGTCCTCAGTGCAATGTAGTCTGTAAGAGGAGAGTGATTCCAGAAGCTGTCCATCTTCTTAGTCCTTTGCATAAGAGGAGTGACAGCTCTGGAATGCCTGGAAAGAGAGTATAGTGATAATGGCCTGTGGTGCGTGGTAATTGTGTGAAATTTGTGGTTGTTTTGTTTTTGTTTTTTAATCTTGAGCTAGTTAATTCTGTATATCTCAGAATTTATGACCGTATCCCCTCTGACTCTGTTTTGATAAAGACTGGAGAAGGTCCTACCAACTGCCTAGCTTAACACGGTACCCTGCACGTGGTAAGCACCCAGGTCCACCCAGCAGCTGCTAATTTTATTTGTATCAACATAAAATCCCTAGCCATTTCTCCCAAAAAGCAGATGTGTGCTGATTTCTACTGTGCCCTGTGTCCTAACTCTGGTCATTATAAAACAAGCACTTTTGGGTTTGCTCTTTCCTAAAGGTGGTGATGAAGCATAATGCTGTAATAGAACACTTAAAACAGAAAAAGCCCATGACTCCCGCTGAAAGAGAAGAGAACCAAAGGTAGGGGGAATCCAGGGCCTCTTCCCTTAGCCTGTACATGCAGCAAGGCTTGTAAGTTGCTGTTGGTTGAGTCTTGACTGAAGTTTGGTAACTTGGTGCTGATAGTTGATCACAACAGGTTTGAGGCACTCCTAGAAACTCTGCACACCCCGCTGTAGGGAAACCCCGAAGAATCTTGTCTTGAACCTTTCCAAATGAAATCCCCAGCATTTCACAGTTTGTGTATTTTTCTCTAGAATGATTGTCTGTAACCAGGTGATGAAGTATATTTTGGATAAGATAGATAAAGAAGAAAAACAGGCTGCGAAAAAACGGAAACGGGAGGAGAGTGTGGAACAGAAGCGGAGCAAGCAGAATGCTAGCAAGCTCTCTGCTCTGCTCTTCAAACACAAAGAGCAGCTCAAAGCAGAAATCCTCAAAAAGCGAGCACTCCTGGACAAAGACCTGCAAATCGAGGTGCAGGTAAGAAGCACTTGTCCTTTATAGCATTTATTGGTGTTGAGCTTTGTCTTAAATTTCTGATCAGGCCTAAAATGTCAGCCTGTTTTCAGTCATTTGCTTTAGTCTAAAGGAGCAGGAAAGTAACAAGTATGCAGGTACTTTGCGTCAAGGGGAAGCTTTTCTAGCTAAAGAACAGACAATCTCTCTCTCTCTCTCTCTCTCTCTCTCTCTCTCTCTCTCTCTCTCTCTCTCTCTCTCTCCCTCTCCCTCTCCCTCTCCCTCCTCTCTCTCTCTCTCTCTCTCTCTCTCTCTCTCTCTCTCTCTCTCTCTCTCTCTCTCTCTCTCTCTCTCTCTCTCTCTCTCGTGCATGATAAAGAAAATACTGGGGCTGGGAAGGTGGCTCAGTGGTAGAGCGCTTGCCTTGCATACATGAGGCCTGGGTTTGATTCCTCAGCACCACATAAGCAGAAAAAGCCGGAAGTGGCGCTGTGGCTCAAGTGGTAGAGCGCTAGCCTTGAGCTGAAGAGCTGAGGGACAGCGCCCAGGCCCAGAGTTCAGGCCCCATGACCAACAAAAAAAAAAAAAGAAAATATCAATCAGACCAGCAGTCAACATGACCTAACTCTGACCCTAGAGATCATCACAGTAGGGCAGAGAAGGACAGCAGAGCTGATAGTCAATACCAGCTCCTCTCCAATGTGACAGTCCAAGAAAGACCAGAGACAAAAAGCAGAAGAAATGGGGCCAGGAAGGTAGCTCAGTGGTAGAATGCTTACCTTGCATGCATGAGGCCCTGGGTTCAATTCCTCAGTACCACATAAACAAAAAGAAAAAAGCCAGAAGTGGTGTTGTGGCTCAAGTGGTAGAGCAGTAGCCTTGAGCTGAAGAACTGAGGGACAGCGCCCAGGCCCAGAGTTCAGGCCCCACAACCGGACCCCCAAAACAAAAGCAGAAGAAATAAGAGAAACTACCTATGTGTGGTATAATTGTTATATTGACACCCTAAGATCAGATATATGAAAGATTTTACTACGGTGGTCAGCTACAATATAAACATCAAGACTGACTGTACCCGTTGTCATTTTGTATTTTAGGGTTTTTTTTTTAATTTTTTTTTATTGTGAAAATACTGTACAGAAGGGTTACAATTACATTGGCAAGATAATGAGTACATTTCTTATCAAGCTGTTTTTTGTTTTTTTGTCAGTCATGGGGCTTGAACTCTGAGTCTGGGCGCTGTCCTTCAGCTCTTCAGCTCAAGGCTCTACCACTTGAGCCACAGCGCTACTTCTGGCTTTTTTCTGCTTATGTGGTGCTGAGGAATCCAACCCAGGGCCTCAGGCATGCAAGGCAAGCACTCTACCACTGAGCCACCTTCCCAGCCCCTGTTGTCAGTTTTTAATCCACCAAAGAATCAGTTTATAGTAGCAACAGAAAAATACTTCCTTTCACCTTAATTACAGTTCAGATACATCTAATTTAATTTAAATGTGAAATAAGAAATAAAAAAGAAGACATGATTGTCATTTTTGTAGTCTTGGAGTGGGTAAACCACTGCTAAGCATTATATAATTCAAGGGCTGCACAAAGAAAAGATAATTTTGATGGCAAAGAAATAACAATAAACAGCTGGGCGCAGGTGGCTCACGCCTGTAATTCTACCTACCCAGGAGGCTGAGATCTGAGGATCATGGTTCCAAGCCAGCCTGGGCAGGAAAGTCCGTGAAACTCTTATCTCCATCCAATAAACCACTCAAAAACCGGAAGTGGTGCTGTGGTTCTCGCCTCAAGTTGAAGAGCTGAGGGACAGTGCTCAGGCCCAGAGTTCAAGCCCTACGACCAAACAAAAAACAAAAAAATAATAATAACAATAAACAAACGAGTTAAGCTTGGTTGCATATGCTTGCAATCCCAGCTACTGAGGAAGAAGATGCAGGAGGATATTGGCTTAGGAACCAGTCTGGGCAAAGTTAGAGATCTTAGGGAAAAAAATGCATCTGGGAACTAGTGGTTCATACCTATAATCCTAGATATTCAAGAGGCTGAGGTTGCCAAACACTGGTGACTCAAGCCTGTAATCCTAGCCACTAAGAAAACTGAGGTCTGAGAATCGTGGTTCAAAGCCAGCTGGGGTAAGAAAGTCTATGAGACTCATCTCCACTCACCTTCCGAAAAAGCCAGAAGTGGAAATGGCTCAAGTGACAGAGAACAAAAAGCACTCAAGCAAAAGCAGCCCAGTGATAGCATCCAGGACCAACACACACGCACACACACACACAAACACACAATGGCATTTTGAGGTCACACACACGCACACACGATGGCAGTTTGAGGTCACACACTCACACACGATGGCAGTTTGATGTCACACACACGATGGCAGTTTGAGGTCACACACACGCACACACGCTGGCAGTTTGAGGTCAGCCCAAATAAAACAGTGGGCAGCTCTCAAATAAGTCCATGTCTAAAATAACCAGCATAAGCAAGGCTGGTGGTATAGCTCAAGTGGTAAAGTGCAAGCCCCTGAAGTCTAACTCTTTAGAACAGAAAAAAGAGAAAGAGGCTCCAGGGACAACCCATACATGCTCAAGGCTTAGTTTAAGCTGGGCACTCGTGGCTCATGTCTGTAATCCTAGCTACTCAGGAGGCTGAGACATGAGGATCACAGTTCAAAGCCAGCCCAGGCAGGAAAGTCATTGAGACTTTTATCTTCAATTAACCACCAGAAAACCGAAAGTGGCACTGTGGCTCAAGTTGTAGAGCACTTGCCTTGATCTGAAGAGCTCAGGGACAGGACTCAAGCCCTGATTCAAGCTCTAGGACCAGTTTAAAAAAAAAAAGGGGGGGGCTGGGAAGGTGGCTCAGTGGTAGAGTGCTTGCCTTGCATGCCTGAGGCCCTGGGTTCGATTCCTCAGCACCACATAAGCAGAAAAAGACAGAAATGGTGCTATGGCTCAAGTGGTAGAGCACTAGCCTTGAGCTGAAGAGCTGAGGGACAGTGCCCAGGCCCAGAGTTCAGGCCCCATGACCGGCCAAAACAAACAAACAAAAAAGAACTTTTAGGCTGGGAAGGTGGCTCAGTGATAGAGCACTTGCCTTGCATGCATGAGGCCCTGGGTTTGATTCCCCAGCACCACATAAGCAAAAAGAAAAACCGGGAAGTGGCACTGTGGCTCAAGTGGTAGAGCGCTAGCCTTGAGCTGAAGAGCTGAGGGCCAGAGCCCAGGCCCAGAGTTCAGGCCCCACGACCGGACCCAAAAAAAAAAAAAAAAAGTTCCCAATAAACATATTAAATTATCTTTAATTAAAATGAGGAAACTGAAACAGCATATTTGAGAAACAATACCATATACACATATGCTTCTGGAAAACATTTCATCAGTATGTATCAAAAAAAAAAACAGAAGCCGGGCGCTGGTGGCTCACGCCTGTAATCCTAGCTACTCAGGAAGCTGAGATCTGAGGATCTCGGTTCAAAGCCAGCCCGGGCAGGAGAAACCTTAAGACTCCTATCTCCAATAAACCACCAGAAAACCGGAAGTGGCACTGTAGCTCAAGTGGTAGAGTGCTCGCCTTGAGCTGAAGAGCTGAGGGACAGCGCCTAGGCCCAGAGTTCAAGCCCCATGACCGACAAAAAAAAAAACCAGAACTGTGGATATGATCAGATCCATAATTTTGCTCTTAGAAACTTGTCTAGTTTTGCTATCAGCCTCCAGTACACAGTGCACAGATTGGTAATCAGTGTTTTCAAACAGGAACACTTTGCCAGGGTGGGGTTTTGCTTTGTTTATTTTTGTTTTCCCCCATACCACGGCTGAAAATCAAGGCCTCACTTTCTCGGGTTTTTCTACTCAGAGCTGGTACTCTACCTCTTGATCCAGTCCTCTAGCTCAGTTTTTTGCTGGTTAATTGGAAATAAGAGCCTTAGAGAGTTATGTGCCTTCAAGCCTTGATTCTTTGATCTCAACCTCCTAAATAGCCAGGATTACTAGTATGAGCCAGTGGTGCCCAGCCAGGCCAGTTTTTAATAGTGTAAGATGTTAGGTTTTTAAAAGGAGGTAGCCGAGTAAGAACTACACCACACACGTGGTATTCAGGTAAGGGGTAGGTTTATTCAGTAGACCTGCTGGGACCAGGCAAGGTTGGCACTCCACGCAGCTGGCAAAAGAGACATCTGGGGCTGGGAAGGTGGCTCAGTGGTAGAGTGCTTGCCTTGCATGCTCGAGGCCCTGAGTTCGATTCCTCAGCACCACATAAGCAGAAAAAAAAAAAGCCAGAAATGGCACTGTGGCTCAAGTGGTAGAGTGCTAGCCTTGAGCTGAAGAGCTGAGGGACAACGCCCTGACCCAGAGTTCAGCCCCCACAACCGGACCCAAGAAAAAAAAAAAAACAAAAGAGACGTCTGGCCCTGCGTTTGGCCTTACATAGTGTAGGGAGTGGGGGAGGGGAAGGGTGTGTCCAGGTAAAGGGAAGTGGGATCAGGTGGGAGAAAGGTGTGGCCACATCAGCTTAAGATGTGACCTCAGCGGATGCGGATGTGACCTCTTCCAGGTGTCCCAGTTGCCTAGGTAACGCAGGTACTGGGTGAGGTCTATTCGCCATCCAGGAATGGACCTTACATAAGAGACTTAACATCTTGGACCCACGGTTCTTTTTCGTTTTTATTTTGACTAAAACAGGAAAATGCCCTGTCCCGATCCACATAGACTCTCGATGCTGTCTGCTAGGCTTTGGTGCCATTAGAAGCATTGTGGACTCTGCAAAATGAACTCCATTTTCTTTTTTGTTTTGTGCCAGTAGTGGGACTTGAACTTAGGCCTTGAGCTTTCAGCTTTTTCACTCATAGCTGGTACTCTACTACTACTTTAGCCATGCCTCCATTTATAATTTTTTTGGTGATTTATCAAAAACAAAACACCCTCAGATTTGTCTGCCCTGACTGGCTTTGAACCAGGATCCTCAGATCTCGGACTCCCAAGTAGCTAGGATTTCAGGTGTGAGCCATTAGCTCGCTATCAGTTTTAATGAAATAGTAAGGAATGCTATTTGATGTTTAGTGTTAGGGAGAACGTCACATTGATAGCTGCTCAATCAAAACAGGTTATAGCCAGGTGCCAGTGGCTCATACCTATAATCCAAGCTACTCGGGAGTTTGAGGTCTAAGGATCGTGGTTCAGAGCCTTCCAGAACAGAAAAGTCCATGACATGCTCATCTCCAATAAACTACCCAAAAAGCTGGAAGTGAAGCTGTGGCTCGAAGTGGTAGAGCACCACTAACCTTGAGCCAAAAGCTCAAGGACAGCACCCAGGTCCTGAGTATAAGTCCCAGGACCAACAAAAATTTTAAAACTTTATTAAAAAAAAAAAAAAAAAGCTCAGCTGGAAAGTCCATGAGATGCTTATCTCCGATTATATACCCCCCAAAAAAACCAAAGTAGAACTGAGTCTCAAGTGATAGAGCACTAGCCTGGAGAGAAAAACCAAACCTCAGGGACAGTGCCCAGGCCCTAATTTCAAGCCCTAGGACCAACACCAAAAAGCTAATTACAGTGCTTTCAGCAAATTTGCCAGTATTGCATTTCAGTCACCTTTATGCCCAGGCCAGCCTGGACCTTGATCCTCCATACATTTCCAACGTGTAAGATAGACCCAACTATTACTAGTTGAGATTGGGGTCTCAAACTTTTTGCATTGATGGGTCTTGAACTTCTACTACAAACTCTCCCCTAATCTCTGCCTCCCAAGTAGCTAGGATTACAGGTATGAGCCATTCATTGTGCCTGACCTTATTTTTTTTGGGGGGGGGAGGGCAAGGCAGGCTATATTGGGACTTGAACTCAGAGGCTTCTGCCTGCTAAGCGCCACATAAGGCACACCTGCAGCTCTTTTCTGCCTCAGTTTACATTTAAATTTGTGGCAAAACCCCTATTGAGAAACTAGTGTGCTTTGTTGTCACCTCTCCCTGCAGTCTTAAATTCTAGACATAGGAGTGTCATTAACAAGGCAAATCTGCCTCTAGGTTTACTTTGTGCTGGTCACGCCACCTGTTGAAACTCTATTCAGTTCCTTACAATAAGGACAAAAGAGGAGAGTGGGGAGGGGGGAGGCAGTCAATGAGGAGGATACTTGAAATCCCATCCAAGCCTCCATTGACACAGCCAGGCTCCAGCCGGAAAGGGTGGGCTTTCACACTTGAGTCTCCTTCGAGTAGATCTAGCAGTCTCTCCGTGCGTGACCCTTTTCTACTTCTGCTGGTTGAGATTGGACTTAAGGCATAGAGTAAGAAAACTCTTGTTTGGCATTCCTAAAACTCTCACATCAGAAGGGGGGTGCCAGCAGTCCACACATGAAATCCTAGCTACTCAGGAGGCTAAGTTCTGAGGATCAAGGTTCGGAGCCAGCCCAGGCAGGAAACAAAACACCTCTCACATCAGACTGACCATGGAGCTACTTGATGGCCTTGTCCAGGTCATGCATGGAAATAATTCTAATGATTTTCTTGCCTTGTCTCTCTACGACAGGAAGAGCTGAGGAGAGACCTGAAAATGAAGAAGGAGAAAGACATGGTGCAGGTGGCGCAGGCCAGTGCAGTAGCAGCCCCCTCGCCCCCTGTGGTGGTGACCGCACCAACCCCCACAGCCCCTCCGCCCTCGCCTCCTGTTGTCCCCAGTCTGCAGTCCCCGGGCCTCCCGGTGCCCCCGCTGCCCGGGGCTTCCCAGAAGAGGAAGCGGGAGGAGGAGAAAGACTCAAACTCAAAGTCCAAGAAAAAGAAAGTGATCTCTACTACCTCAAAGGAAACTAAGAAGGACACAAAGCTTTATTGTATCTGTAAAACGCCTTATGATGAATCTAAGTGAGTAGAGTTTTTTGAGCTCTAGTTTATTTTAAGTTTAGCTGTTAAATTGGCAGGTGTAGGAAAGGCATGTACTGGTGACAGTGTACACGACAACCACTGTGAGGGTAATAAAGTTCCGTCTCTGGGGCAGGTGCTTATTCTCAGTCTTGCACCACAAGTAAAGTGCTATTTCACAGGTTCGCAGTTCTTTGTCCTTTGGCGTATTCTTTCCTGTCAAAAACCAGCTTTCTGTTGCTCCTCTGCTTTCTCCAGTTCTTTCTGGGCCACTCCAGCCCTGCTGGGCCTCCATTCCCATACGCAAGCCTGGTCTCTGCCTTCACGAGAGCCCAGAGCCCAGAACTCCATCCCACCCACATGTGAATGGCGCAAGCAGCTTCAAATTTGAATCGTTCTGGGTTTTATTATAAGCAATTCTCCTTTTTTATATTGGGATAAAAAAAACCTTAATGTTTTTGTTAAAAGTTTCCACCTACTTGGTTGGAACAAAAGCCAGAAAAATACAAAAAAAAAAAAATGTTCCTTCTACCCTTCTTCAAGTATAAGACTCAAAATTTGATAAGTAACCGGGTGCCAGTGGCTCACGCCTATCATCCTAGCTACTCAGGAGGCTGAGATCTGAGGATTGCGGTTCAAAGCCAGCCCGGGAAGAAAAGTCCCCATGAGACTTTAACCACCAGAAAACCGGAAGTGGAGCTGTGGCTCAAAGTGGTAGAGCGCCAGCCTTGAGCAAATGAGCTCAGAGATAGTGCCCAGCCCTGAGTTCAAGCTCCACAACCAACAAAAATAAAAAACTGATAACTATAGCAGCTGGAAGCTGTTTTTGACAGTTGTGTCTTCAGTAAATGAGATTTTAGAGATAGTCTTTATATTGTTTTACATTTTGGTCATTACTGTCATTCAGCTAAGTATTCAGAGACATTAAAATGTACACTACTTTTTTTCCCCTTGAGGCAGGGACTTGCTATGTAACCAGGCTATCTTGAACTTACTATAATCCTGCCTCAGCTTCCCAAGTGCTGGGATTATGCACCACTATACTACTTGTAAGCCCAGTTTTCCAAGCAACAAGTAACCATGGTACATATTTTTTACTGTACTAAAAAGAATATTAAACTTTGCTTTTAAATATTACTGCTGGGCACCAGTGGCTGGCTCATGCCTGTAATCCTAACTACTCAGTAGGCTGAAACCTGAGGATCTTGATTTGAAACCAGCTGCACAGGAAAGCCCATGAGACTAACCGCCAATTCATCACCCAAAAAAGGCAGAAGTAGAGCTGCAGCTCTAGTAGTAAAGTGTTTGTAATAAGCAAAAAAGCTCAGGGACAGCACCCAAGCCCTGAGTTCAACTGCAAAGATCAGCATGGGGCGGGGGGAGGGGGGACGGGGGGACTTATATATATAATTGTATAATAAATAATAATAAACATACAATAATAGTCGCTGGGTGCTGTAACTAACTTGAACCTGTAATCCTAGCTATTCAGGAGGCTGAGATCTGAGGATCAAAGTTTGAAGCCAGCCCTGACAGGAAAGTCCATGAGATTCATCCCCAATTAATCACCCAAAAGCTGGAAGTAGAGGTGTGGCTCAAGTGGTAGAATGGTAGCCTCAGTGCCAAAGCTCAGAGATAGTGCCCAGTCCCTAAATTCAAGCCCCAGGCCAGAAAGAAAGAAAAAGCATTTAGCCAGCACCATTCGTTCACACCTATAATCCTGTCTATTCAAGAGGCTGAGATCTAAGGATCAAAGTTCAAAGTTGTCCCAGGCAGGAAAGTCCATGAGACTTTTCAGTTAACCACCAAAAACAACCAGATGTGAGCTGGGTGCTGATGACTCACTCACTCACACCTATAAGCTATTCAGGAGACTGAAATTTGAGGATCATGGTTCACGGCCAGCCCTACTAGGAAAGTTTATAATTCCAGTTAACTATCAAGAAGCCAAAAGTAGAACTGCTCTAGTAGGGTGCTAACCTTGAACAAAAATGCTCTAGGACAGCCCAGACACACACACACACACACGCACGCACGCACGCACGCACACACACACGTCAGAAGTGGAGCTGTGCCTCAAGTGGTAGAGCTCTAGCCTCAAGCAGAAAAGCTAAGGGACAGTACCCAGGCCCTGATTTTAAGCTCTAGTACCAGCACACACACACACAAAAATCTTTTAGCCAGATGTTGGTGGTTCATACTTGTCATCCTAGCTACTCAGGAAGCTGAGATTGGAGGATCATGGTCTGAAACCATTCCAGGCAGGAAAGTCCCTGAGGCTCTTCCATTTAACCAGCAACAAGCCAAATGTGGAGGTGTGGCGCAAGTGCTAGAATACCAGCCTTGAGCAAAAAAGCCAAGTGAGAGTGCAAGCCTCTGAGTTCAAACCCCAATACTGGCACAAAGAAAAAAATAATTTAGAGCCAAACACAGTGGTGCACAACTATTCCTAACAGTTAGGAAGCTGGAGCAGGAGGACCAAGAGTTCAAAGCCAGCCTGGGCTACATAATGACACCCTGTCTCCAAAAAGAAAGAAATTTGGGAATAGGAATGTTTAATGTCTAATTGGGGGGTCTAATTGAGTTTGTAATCTCTTAGGAAATTACTCTGGTGGCACTGTCTAAATTATCGCCTGTTTGCAAATGCCTGATGAAACCTTTGCTGGTTGGTTCGCTGTGTTAAACACACATCCGTTCAGATCTCTTCCCCTTCCATCGTTTTCCCACAGTAGACATTGTCCCTAGTGTGAAAGTGGAGCCTGTCCACTGCAGTGGTCTGCTGCCGTGTGCCTCACTTCCGCAACACGCACTGAAGTGATTCCTGGGATAAAAGAGCATGCGATCCTTTCTATGAAAGAGATGCTTTGGGGGTTTCTTTGGCCTCAATTCTGTCAAGTGTTCAAATCACAGAAATTCATTTTGCACAAACTTTTTTGGGAAGCCTAAGTTGTGTAAAATGAGGCACACCTGTACACGTGCTCATGTTGAGGTGCCTCATTACTTTGTGGATATATCATACTTTTTTCAGTTCGCCATTCCAGCCTCCCAGCTTCATCCACTCCCTGTACTAGTTGAAGTAACTTGTGTTTTCAGTAGTAGTTCATAGTCTCTCATACCAAGCCTGCCTAGGAGGAAGAATCTAGGAAGAGTAGCTAAAAAATGGAAATTCAAGTCCTGCCCTTGAACACACAGCTCACCAACCACCCTGAAGAGAACACAGCAAAAATACCCCCAGAAGACCCCCCTCCACACCCCAGCAGAGATAGCGCATAAGAGTCGGAATTCCAAAGAGAAAGAATAGAATAAGCCCCTAGGCCTGTACTGCTCCCTGAGGCAGGAGGCGGCTTGCATTCCTCCAGGTGAATCCAGAGATGCCTGGGCAGAGTGAAGGGTGCCAGGGGCAGGCCCGGGGCCGTGCGGGGGAACACTAAAAGGCACTGGCATGGTGATCCTGCACGGCAGGAGCCAACGCTCATGGACACGCCCACTGAGGGGATAGCATCCCAGAAGCCTTGAGGTCTCCTCTTGTACACTCCCGCAGGAGAAGCATGCCTCCATCATTCTTCCCATGGTGGGCCCTTGCTTTTGACTCAGAAGACCTTCCCATCTCCTAAGCAGTTGATTAACCCGGCCCCTCTCCCCTTCAGCCAGCCGCACACGTTAACCCAATCACCCATGTCTGTCATCGTCCACTATGAGGTGATTTGAATTAGGTCATAGCTTGATGCTTACAAGCATAGAAAACTTGGTAGAACTGAATTACTACATGTACCCTTTTCCTTTTCCTGCTTCATGTCACATCTGACCACTTCACACCTGGATGACACGCATGTTCCTCGTGTAACTTTTACTTGGTGTTTGCGCTTCGCTTTGTTTTTGGTTTTCTTTCCTTTTTTTTTTTTTTCTCAAATTTAAATTGTAAGATACATTTTCAAACCTATCTGAGAAGCAGCCCTGCTATTGGAATGGCTTCTATGGCATAGGTTTGACAGATGTAAGTCGTGGTTCTTTGGCTCTGGTTTCTGTGCCTATTACACTTTCGCACACATTCATTAAGAGGAAGCCATTACCATCAGTGTGTCATCTTTTTTTTTTTTTTTAACTCCAGTGTGTTTTAAAACACCCATATTTCACGCAACAGTATGTTTGTTGAAATCAATGTGAGTGACTTCTTTTTCCACACTGATCCAGCATCAGATGCTGAGTTTGCCACTGGTAGAATGGTTGGAGTCAGGGTGTTTAGGCGACTCATTGCAGAAATTATCCTGTAAGAAAGAGAATCCAGGTAGGGAAGACAGATTTAAGTACTATGCAGCTCAAAAATGACAATTACATTGTCATTTTCATTGTGAATACTTTTAGGTTCTATATTGGCTGTGATCTTTGTACTAACTGGTATCATGGAGAATGTGTTGGCATCACAGAAAAGGAGGCTAAGAAAATGGATGTGTACATCTGTAATGATTGTAAACGGGCACAAGAGGGCAGCAGTGAGGAATTGTACTGTATCTGCAGAACACCTTATGATGAGTCACAGTGAGTTCTGATAAGAGCATCATATTTAATAATGTAGGAAGCCACATTGCTCTGACTGGTTTACTTATTTATTTTAAAAATAAAAAGCAAGATCTTTTTCTGCATATATTAAACACTTACATTACAAATTCTTTTCCAATTTTTTTTTCTCTTTTCTCCTCTTTACCTCCCCTTCAAAATTTATGTTGCCTCATACTGAATGCTTGTGACACATTGGGGGGAAATGTGGTTTAATAGTAGAATTGATTCTTCAATGTGTAACGTAGAAATTAATGAGATTAAAACAGCCTGACTTACTTGGACTTAGTGTTTGAAATGGCACTTAAATTGTAGGAGAGAAAAACACTAATTACGTATAAACTTTGAGACATTGCTATTAGCTTACAGGATTCTGAACTCCCACTTGAAATGGTATTAGTTGAAAGATTTTTGGTTTTATTTTGCTTGGGGCTTTAAAAAAATCAATTAAATGTCTTACATTTTTCTTCAAATTGGTTCTCCAATATTATACAATGTTCATAATAAACTTTGCTATTCTTAACTTCAAAAGTACTAAATTGACCCATTGGATTTCAACCTCAAGACTAGTAAAATGATCCTAATATAACGTTTATATCCTGGGGCTTACTAAGTTTTCAGTTGCATGTTTTGTTATTTGTAAAAGTCAATGATGAGATGCAATGTTATCCTGTCCACTCGGAGCTCACTTCTGTTTTGGATCTTCCAGATTTTACATTGGCTGTGATCGGTGTCAGAACTGGTACCATGGGCGTTGCGTTGGCATCTTGCAGAGTGAGGCAGAGCTCATTGATGAGTATGTCTGTCCGCAGTGCCAGTCCACGGAAGATGCCATGACCGTGCTCACGCCGCTGACAGAGAAAGATTATGAGGGCTTGAAGCGGGTGCTCCGCTCCCTGCAGGTGAGGCGCCTCCTGGGACACACTGAAAATGCCACGTGGGTCGCGTTTGAGCTTCCCCCCGTCATGGAGAATGTGGTTAGTGGCTGGCTCTCAACTCGTAAGGCGGAGGGCTTGACACACCACAGTCTTTCCTCGCCCCCCCCCCCCCAACACACACACACACCAGTTCTGGGAGGCTTACCATCTCCACATGCCACCTCCATGGTTGTTTACCTGATCTCTCACTTGAAGTGCCTCCCTGATTTTGGCTAACTTTTCACATGGCTCACACCTGTGATCCCAGCTACTCAGGAGGCTCAGAGCTGAGCATTGCAGTTGAAAGTCAGCCCAGACAGGAAAGCCCATGAAACTCTTATCTCCAGTGAACCCCCAGAAAACTGGAAGTGGCACTGTGGCTCAAAGTGGTAGGAGTACTAGCTTGAGCAAAAAAGCTTAGGGACAGCACCCAGGCCCTGAGTTCAAGCCCCACAACCGACGAAAAGAGAAAAAGTAAAAAGAAAATTAATCTCACAGCACAGATTGGAAAACAGTTGGATTCAAGTCTACTTATTCACCCCTTTGTTAAAAACTAAAGGGGCTAGGCATTGTTGGCATCATTAGGGAGTGTTCACCAGCTATTTCAAACCCAGAGCACTAGAGTGGAACTTTCCTCCTGCTATAATCTGAAACATGAGAACTAGAAGAACTGGAAGGAGAAGGGGAATTCACTGTGGCTGAGTGTTGTTTAACTTCACGTCTCTGCCACCTCATTAGCTGAAAGTGGTCACTGTGACGCACTGTGAGCCCATCCACCCCGGCTTTACAAAGACAGCAGTGCCAATAGCGCTCAGCTGGCAGCTCAGCCCACCCCACCCCCACCCCCCCCACCCAGCAGCCTGGAGTTGCCTCCCTCACCTCAGTGCAAATAGTCCAGCCATGCATGTAAAACTCACTCTTGGAGCTAAAAGGTGTATTGATTTGGTAACGAACGTGAAAAATTGAAGTAACATTGGGTTCTTTTAAAGATTTGGGGGATAGGGGCTGGGAAGGTGGCTCAGTGGTAGAGCGCTAGCCTTGAGCTGAAGAGCTGAGGGTCAGCGCCCAGGCCCAGAGTAAAAGATTTGGGGGACGTACATTAATTATGCAAGGACAGGCTGGTGAGGACACCTCCATGTTGGTGATTGCTGTGCATACATACAACACTCCCGCCCTCACCCACCCCCACTTGGTCTCGCCCTCCAGTCTGTATTTCTGACAGTGATGTCTGTTTTATTATAGGCCCATAAGATGGCTTGGCCTTTCCTTGAACCAGTAGACCCTAATGATGCACCAGATTATTATCGTGTGATTAAGGAGCCGATGGGTAAGTATTTTGAGTTGAATGTGAACTTCATTGAGAAGTCTCGAGAGCTATTTTATCACCCATAAAATTGATACACCATGAGTGGGCTGGGAATGTGGCTCAGTGGTAGAGTGCTTGCCTTGCATGCATAAAGCCCTGGGTTTGATTCCTCAGCACCACATAAGCAAAAAGAAAAAAGCCAGAAGTGGCGCTGCGGCTCAAGTGGTAGAGCACTAGCCTTGAGCTGAAGAGCTGAGGAACAGCGCCCAGGCCCTGAGTTCAGGCCCCACAACCGGACCAAAAAAAAAAAATTCACAGGGCCATGGTATATATTCAGCGCAACAATGTTCATAATTCCAAAACAGCGTGAATGAATTAAATAGCCATAAATAGAAGAGTAGCTAAGACAGTGGTATATGAATAACCATTATGTAGCTGTGTAAAAGAATGAAGCCAGTGAATCTCCTCCTCCCTATCATCTCTTCCTCAATACAGACCTAAGACTATAGATTCATTTCCCAGAGAGGAAATGGTATAACTGATCATGTTAAGATGAATACCTACCAGTGCTTGTGTGGGTTGTGTTTGTGTTTGTTTTTGGTGGGAGGGAGTGGTGGGGCCAGGGCTGGACTTGAACTGAAGGAACATGTTCATCATCTCCCTTAGCTTTTGCACTCAAGCCTGGTACCCTGCTTGCTACATGATCCATACTTCCAAGTCTGGTTTTTTTACTAGTTAATTGGAAATAAGAGTCATAGATTAGTCCACCCAGGCTGGCTTTGAACCATGACCTTCGCATCTCAGATTTCCTGAGAAGCTAGGATTATAGGCATGAGCCACCAGTACCCAATGAGGAGGTTTGTGTTTGATGGCAACTTTGAAGAGGAGAGAAAGAAGAAAAATTAGCCAGGTGCCTGTAATCCTAGCTACTTGGGAAGCTGAGACCAGAAGATTGCATGCTGTTCAAAGCCAGCCCAGGCAGGAAAGTCTATGAGACTCTTTACCTCACAGAAATTACTCAGAAAAGCCAAGATTGGAGCTGTGGCTCAAGTAGTAGCAAAAGAAACTCAGGGATGGTGCTAGGCCCAGAGTTCTTCAAGCCTTAGGACCAGAAAAGAAAAGAAAAGAAAAGAAAAAGGGCACAGTTGAAATGGTCTTCAAAAAACACAGTCAGCTGGGCGCCGGTGGCTCACGCCTGTAATCCTAGCTACTTAGGAGGCTGAGATCTGAGGATCACAGTTCAAAGCCAGCCCGGGCAGGAAAGTCCATGAGACTCTTATCTCCGATAAACCACTAGAAAACCAGAAGTGGTGCTGTAGCTCAAGCAGTAGAGCTCTCGCCTTGAGCTGAAGAGCGCAAGGACAGCACCCAGGCCCAGAGTTCAAGCCCCACGACCGACAAAAAAAAAAAAAACAGTCATGAGGAACTTAATGACAAGGTACATTACTTTTTTTTTTTTCCTTTTTTTGTTGGTTGTGGGTATTGAACTCTGGGCCTGGGTGCTGTCCCTGAGCTCTTCAGCTCAAGGCAAGTACTCTAACACTTGAGCCACAGCACCACTTTGGGTTTTCTGGTGGTTCATTGGGGATAAGAGTCTCATAGACTTTCCTGCCTGGTCTGGCTTTGAATCATAATCCTCAGATCTCAGCCTCCTGAGTAGCTAGGATTACAGGCGTGAGTCACTGGTGCCCAGCAATAAGGTACATTTCTAAACATTGCGCTGTTAGGTAACTTTGTTGTTATATGAGTATCATTCCCATATTAACTGTACAGACATATTGGTACAATTAAGATGGCTGTGACATCCCCAGGGGATGTTCTCTTACAGTAGCACACTCTTATACAGGGCCATCCTTGACTGAAACATCTTTTCAGTCAAGTGACTGAATAGTTACTTTTGTACTCCTGGTTTTAAAGACTAAAGAAGTACAGCATTCACATATTTTAGATTTGTGTAGTTCCCTTTTTGACAATTACTGTTTATTAAAGTAATAAATTCTTCTAATTAAAAATAAATTACAGGTGCCGGGCGCTAGTGGTTCACGCCTGTAATCCTAGCTACTCAGGAGGCTGAGATCTGAGGATCACAGTTCAAAGTCAGCCTGGGCAGGAAAGTCCCTGAGACTCTTTATCTCCAATAAACCACTCGAAAACTGGAAGTGGTGCTGTGGCTCAAGAGGTAGAGTGTTCGCCTTGAGCTGAAGAGCTCAGGGACAGTGCCCAAGCCCAGAGTTCAAGCCCCACAACCAAAAAAATAAATAAATAAAAATAAAAAATAAATAAATTACAGAGGGGGTTGGGATGACTTAGTGGTAGAGCTCTTGCCTTGCATGCATGAGGCCTGGGTTCGATTCCTCAGCACTACATAAGCAGAAAAAGCCAGAAGTGGCACTGTGGCTCAAGTGGTAGAGTGCTAGCCTTGAGCTGAAGAGCTGAGGGACAGCGCCCAGACCCAGAGTTCAGGCCCCACAACTGACTAAATTAATTAATTTACAGGGGTTGGGAATGTGGCTTAGTGGTAGAGTGCTTGCGTAGCATGCATGAACGCCTGGGTTCGATTTCTCAGTACCACATAAGGAGAAAAGGCTAGCCATGTGCTGGTGGCTCTCGCCTGTAATCCTAGCTACTCAGGAGGCTCAAGAGGCTGAGATCTGAAGATCACGGTTCAAAGCCAGCCCGGGCAAAAAAGTCCGTGAAATTCTTACCTCCAATAAACCACCAGAAAACCAGAAGTGGCGCTGTAGCTCAAGTGGTAGAGTGCTAGCCTTGAGCTGAAGAGCTGAGGGACAGTGCTCAGGCCCAGAGTTCAAGCCCCATGACAAAAATAAATAAATAAATAAAAGAGTTTCACAGCTTTTCCTGCCCAGGCTGGCTTTGAACCCAGCCTAGCTGTGAAACTCTTTTTTTTTTTTTTTTTTAATGTGTCCGGTCATGGGGCCTGAACTCTGGGCCTGGGCGCTGTCCCTCAGCTCTTCAGCTCAAGGCTAGCGCTCTACCACTTGAGCCACAGCGCCACTTCCGGCTTTTTTCTTTTTGCTTATGTGGTGCTGAGGAATCGAACCCAGGGCCTCAGGCATGCAAGGCAAGCACTCTACCACTGAGCCACCTTCCCAGCCCCTGTGAAACTCTTATCTCCAATAAAGCACTCAGAAAACTGGAAATGGCCCTGTGACTCAAGTGTTAGAGTGCTTGCCTTGAGTTGAAGAGCTGAAGGTCAGTGCCCAGGACCAGAGTTCAAGGCATGACCAACCAAAAAGTGAGAAAGAGAGAGAAAGCTGGAAATGGTGCTGTGGCTCAAGTGGTAGAGTACTAGCCCTGAACACAAGATGCTCAGGGACGGTGTCCATGCCCTAAGTTCAAGCCCCAGAACCAGCAAAAAATAAATAAATAAAATACAGCTAGGAGCTTCACATTCACTCAGTTTGCTTGCTCAGCTAATGAGCTACTTAATCCACACCTCTAGACAGGCTTTTTGTTAGTTATTTGGAGAATATAGTCTCACAGACAAATCTACCCAGAGTGGCATCAAATTGGACTCTTAGATCTCAGCCTCCTAAATAACTAGAATTACAGGTATGAGCTATTGGTACCTGACCAACTTTTTTTTTTTTTTTTTTTTTTGGCCATGGGGCTTGAATTCTGGGCCTGAGCGCTGTCCCTGAGCTCTTCAGCTCAAAGCGAGTGCTCTACCACTTGAGCCACAGCACCACTTCGGATTTTCTGGTGGTTCATTGGAGATAAGAGTCTCATAGAGTTTCCTGCCTGGGCTGGCTTTGAATCGTGATCCTCAGATCTCAGCCTCCTGAGTAGCTAGGATTACAGGTGTGAGCCACAATCACCTGGCTCCAACATTGTTTTTAATCAAATAAAATTAAAATAATTTATTTCCCTCTCCATTAATTTGTTTTGCTATTATTTGTATATAGCTTTTGCTTATATAATCAACAAAGTATTGTCTTTGTTCATAAATCTGCCTGTATTTTATTTCTTGGTCATAGGGTATCGATACTTCATATGCTTAAGTAAAATACTTTAGGAATCTTTAACTACCGTTGCCTTCATGAGAAGTGCAAAATGTTTCTCTCTCTTTTCTATTTCTCTATTTTAACCCTGTTACACTAAAATATATTCTTGGTAAAACTTTAAATAAAAACATACACTTTCTGGGCTAGGAAGATGGCTCAGTGGTAGAGTGCTTGCCTCGCATGCCTGAGGCCCTGGGTTTGATTCCTCAGCACCACATAAACAGAAAAAGCCACAAGTGGTACTATGGCTCAAGTGATAGAGCACTACACTAGCCTTGAGCCGAAGAGCTCCGGGACAGCGCCCAGGCCCAGAGTTCAAGACCCACACCCAACAAACACACACACACACTTTTACACTTTCAAGCTAGGCAAGATGATTCACACCTGTAATCTCAATACTTGAGATGCTAAGTCAGGAAAATCATGAGTTTGAGTCAAACCTAGTTTCCATAACAAGTTCCAAGACAACCTGAGCTAAATATGCAGAACTGTCTCAGAAAATATAAAGAAAGGGGCTGGAAGGTGGCTCAGTGGTAGAGTGCCTGCCTGCATGCATGAGGCCCTGGGTTTGATTCCTCAGCACCACATAAGCAAAAAGAAAAAAAAAAGCCAGAAGTGGCACTGAAGCTCAAGTGGTAGAGCGCTAGCCTTGAGCTGAAGAGCTGAGGGACAGTGCCCAGGCCCAGAGTTCAGGCCCCATGACCGGACCCAAAAAAAAAAAAGTATAAAGAAAAACAATACTTCAAGAAATTGAGCCAATTTCAGCAAATATGTCTGTAGTCTTTTTGTGTACTCTTGAAAAGCACTAGAAATTAGCACACTGTCTTACACACTATTTGGTGTACAAATGTAGCTGTCACAGAGATGGAGTAAAATGTGAGATTGACCACCACTATCTACCACATAACAAAATAATAATAATAATGACAACAGTGTGGATATCCCAATAGAAGAATGGGCAAAGTACATATTAAACTCAGAAAAAATACAGGTTAGGTTTTTTTTGTTTGTTTTTTGTTTTTTTTTTGCCAGTCATGGTGCCTGAACTCTGGGCCTGGGCGCTATACCTCAGCTCTTCAGCTCAAGGCTAGTGCTCTACCACTTGAGCCACAGCACCACTTCCAGCTTTTTCTGCTTATGTGGTGCTGAGGAATCGAACCCAGGGCCTCAGGCATGCAAGGCAAGCGCTCTACCACTGAGCCACCTTCCCAGCCCCAGTGTTTGACTTTTCATGTCTTAAAAAACTAACCTGTAGGGCTGGGAAGGTGGCTCAGTGGTAGAGCGCTTGCCTTGCATGCCTGAGGCCCTGGGTTCGATTCCTCAGCACCACATAAGCAGAAAAAGCTGGAAGTGGTGCTGTGGCTCAAGTGGTAGAGCGCTAGCCTTGAGCTGAAGAGCTGAGGGACAGCGCCCAGGCCCAGAGTTCAGGCCCCACGACCGGACCCAAAAAAAAAGAAAAGAAAAGAAAAGTCAAACACTTTCCTTGTCTAGGTTGTTAAAAGATAAAATTTTAACATAAGCCTACTAACAGCTATTCTCAGGCTGTTCTATCAGGCTGCAAATCAGAGCTCCCACAACCCTTCTTTAGACTCCCCTTCACTAAACTCACCAAACTCAGGAAATGCTTAAATTTATGAGTTTGTTAAAACGGATATTACAGTTGGGCACTAGTGGTGCACGCCTGTAATCCTAGCTACTCCAGAGTCTGAGAACTGAAGATCATGGTTCAAAACCAGCCCAGACAGGAAAATCCATCAGATTCTTTTTTTTTTTTTTTTTGCGTCCAGTCGTGGGGCCTGAACTCTGGGCCTGGTCGCTGTCCCTCAGCTCTTCGGCTCAAGGCTAGCACTCTACCACTTGAGCCACAGCGCCACTTCCGGCTTTTTTTCTTTTTTCTTATGTGGTGCTGAGGAATCGAACCCAGGGCCTCAGGCATGCAAGGCAAGCACTCTACCACTGAGCCACCTTCCCAGCCCCTCAGATTCTTATCTCTAGTTAACCACCAGAAAGCCAGAAGTGGAACTGTGGCTCAAGCAGTAGAGTGCTAGCCTTGAACACAAAAAGCTCAAGGAAAGCACCTGAGTTCAAGCCCCAGGACCAGTACAAAAGAAGAAAAAAAAACAGGAGTGGTATTACAAATCTGCGCATGATGGCTTATGCCTATAATATTCCTAGCTGCATAGGAGGCTGAGATTGAGAGGATCATGGTTCAAGGCCAGCCTGGGCAAAACGTTCACCAATAGCTGGGTGCTATGGTGGTGCAAGCCTGTTATCCCAATTACTTGACAGACTGACATGATCGAGGTTCCAGACCAACTCAGGCAAAATAGGCCAGACTCCCATCTCAAAGGAAGAAGATAGGTGTGGCCTGCACCTGTCAGTCCAGCTGCGGTATGAAGATAGGAGGGTCAGCCTCTAGTATGGACTCAGGCAAGAAGCAAGACCCTAAAATCAGGGCAGGCTGGGCACCAGTGGCTCATACCTGTAATTCTAGCTACTAAGGGAGACTAAGATCTGAGAATCAGGGTTTGAAGCCAGCCTGGACAGGCTGGCCCACAAGCCACTAAAATGCCAGAAGTGGAGGTGTGGGTCAAGTGGTAGAACACTAGCCTTGAGAAAAAGCTTAGGAATAGTGCCTGAGCCCTGAGTTCAAGGCTCAAGACCAGTATACACCCACACACACAAATAATTGATGCAAAAAAGGACTAGAGGGATGGTTTAGCAGTGGCTTGCTGGTATTATAATGTATACAAATGAACCCAGATGAAAAAATGCAGAGAACAAAGGCTAGGAAGAGGGTTGTACCGTCTTCCTGGAACTTCCACACCTTTAGCTACCCATAAGTTCCTGGAACCAAGACTCTTGAGGGTTTTTTGTGTTGTTGTTGTTTTCCCCAGAGACTGGAACTTGAACCTAAGTATCTGACTCTTCCTCATTGGCTGGCAATCTGTCGCTCAGCCCCACCTTTGAGGCTTCATTCTAGAGGCTCCTTTTATAGAGGCTTCATTACATAGCCATGATTTAGTACACAGCATCAGTCATAGTGATGAGCTTCACCTCCCCTTTCTCCTTCCCAGAGGTTGGAAGGTGGAACTGAAAGTTCCAGTCCTCTAGTCAGGCCTTGGCCTTCCTGGTAACCTGTCCCCTTCCTGAAATGACTAGGAACCCCCAGCCACCAGGCATCTCAAGCCTTCAGCACACACATCACCTGCTGTGTGCCAGGAAATGGATGCTGACCAACTTCCTCATATTATAGGGGGGGGGGGCACCACCCAATGATAGCGGCTTTGCCTGCCTCTCATCTGTACCTAGTATTTCATACCATTGTGTTTATTCCTATCATCTACTGTCATTACCACCATGAATGGGTAAGTTAGTACGTCCCAAACAGAAGATAACAATCAAAATGAATGAAAAGACAAGACCATGTAAAATCTGGGACAAGGATTTTTTTTTTTTTTTTTGTGAAAATACTGTACAGAGGGGTTACAATTACATGGGCAAGATAATGAGTACATTTCTTATCAAGCATTGTAGCCTCCTCCTTTGTTTCCCCTTCCCATCCCTTTCCATCCTCCCCCCCCCCTCCCCTGGGACAAGAATTTTTTAAAAAGAGGTTTGTTCACATTCTAGATTACCACTTTCTCTTCACACATACACTGCACTTACAAGCTCTTCCCTGTAATTAAAAGCAAAAGCATCGGGCTGGGAAGGTGACTCAGTGGTAGAGTGCTTGCCTTGCATGCATGAGGCCCTGGGTTCGATTCCTCAGCACCACATAAGCAAAAAGAAAAAAAAAAGCCGGAAGTGGCGCTGTGGCTTAAGTGGTAGAGTGCTAGCCTTGAGCTGAAGAGCTGAGGGACAGCGCCCAGGCCCAGAGTTCAGGCCCCACAACCGGACCCAAAAAAAAAAAAAAAAAAAGCTAAAGCATCTTCACAGCGCCCAAGAGTTTTCTTAAAAACCCGATCAAAGGCAAAATTGGGAAAGTGCTAGAATGTACTCTATAAATTGCAAACTAGACTCCAGGATAAATCAGCTCAGTTTTATTATTGTTTTAGCAAAAAATCTATTCTCTAGTCAGAACTGCAGAATACGTTCATTTACAGTGGGAAAATCTTAAAACTTGGGGAATCTTTTTTCCTTTTCTGTTTTTAAGACCTTGCCACCATGGAAGAAAGAGTACAGAGACGGTATTATGAAAAGCTGACCGAATTTGTGGCAGACATGACCAAAATTTTTGATAATTGCCGTTACTACAATCCTAGTGACTCCCCTTTTTACCAATGTGCAGAAGTTCTCGAATCATTCTTTGTGCAGAAGTTGAAAGGATTCAAGGCCAGCAGGTAAGCAAATGGGCTCCACATTCTGCAGGGATTCAGCCCAGGAACTCTGTACACGGTGCTATCTAAGGAATCAGTCTGCGCAGCATATGTAGCCAGTGTGAACCTTCAAATAAAAAAAGTTTTGAAAAATCAATACTCTTGTATTATGACATACTACCAGGACAAGTTTTTTTCTTTTTCTTTTTTTTTTTTTTCCAAATTGAACAAGCATTTATCAAGCACGCACAGAACAGAAGATGCTGCCTTCAGGATCCCTTGAGAGCTCGTTCCTCTTGAGTTTCCATGCAGTAGAGAATTACAGAAGTATAAAATGTCCCCTCGGGTGCTTTAACTGCTGGAAGAGCACTGAGCAACTTGCTTGAGCCGGTTACTGAGGCCTTCATCGTTCTTAGGTTTCTGAGTCCCATGCACATCCCCCATCTCAAGCCTGTGACTTCCTTCCTTCCTATGGATACCTGCCTTCCTTTTCTGGGATAACTGCAGCCATTCTGCAGCCTGGAGATTCTCACTGTGCCCTGTCCACCAGCCCCAGTTGGACCATCCCTAGGTGCTTGGATTGGGTAGACTGGGGCTGGGTTGGTGCCTGGATGTCTTCATATTGTCTGGTGAATTCCTACGGGACACCACACAACTAGAAGAAAGTCCAGGCTGGAGGTGTAGGATCAGTGCTTTCTCTCCAGAGAAAATCTTCATTTTGGGGCTGGGAAGGTGGCTTCGTGGTAGAGTGCTTGTTTAGCATGCATGAAGCCCTGGGTTCCATTCCTCAGTACCACATACACAGAAAAAGCCAGAAGTGGCGCTCTGGCTTAAGTGGTAGAGTGCTAGCCTTTAGCAAAAGAAACTCAGGGACAGCACCCAGGTCCTGAGTTCAAACCCCAGGACTGGGAAAAAATAAAAGAAAATCTTCAGGGTGTTGTCTTCCTTGTCCTGAAGCAAGTAATTACAAGAACTATAGTTTTAGAGTCAGCTTATTTAAAGTGAAGGGTAAGTATCTAGTCACCTTCTGTTAAAGGAATTTTAGACTAGAAGGAAGGAAGGAAGCAAAGCAGACAAACAGGATAAAAGAACACAGTAGTAAACTTTTCCAAGTGTGTAAAACTATCAACCCCTACACATTAACTCACTGCTGTCAAACTCTTCCCCTCCCGCTCTCCTGCTTCCTCTCCTCCCTGACTTTCTCTCTTCCTCCCTCCTCTCCTTCTCCCTTTCCTCCTCCCTCTCTCTCCTCTCCCTCTTCCTCTCTTCATAGGCATGGACACTAGGGCTTTGTGCTGATGTTCCCCATCCAAAAGGGCCCACCTAGGACACATTTCCACCTGGTTATTCATAGGTAGCTTTTTTTTTTTTTTTTTTAACCAGGCCTGGGGTAGCCCGTTCAAGGCTAGCGGCTCTACCGCTTGAGCCACAGCGCCACTTCCGGCTTTTTCTGTGTATGTGGTGCTGAGGAATGGAACCCAAGGCTTCATGCATGCTAGACAAGCACTCTACCACTCAGCCACCTTCCCAGCCCCTAGCTTTATTTTATTTATTTATTTTGGTGCCAATCCTGCGGGCTTTAACTCAGGGCCTCGGCATTGTTCCTGAGCTTTTTTTACTCATGCTTTACATTCTATCACTTGAGCCACAGCTTCACTTGGGGCTTTTTTTGGGTGCTTATTGGAGATAAGAATCTCACAGGGCTGGGCGTGTGTGTCAGTGGTAGAGTGCTTACCTAGTATGCATAAAGCCCTGGGCTCCATTCCTCAGTGCCACATACACAGAACAAGTCAGATGTGGCGCTGTGGCTCAAGTGGTAGAGTGCTAGCTTTGAGCAAAAGAAACCCAGAGACAGTGCCTAGGTGCTGAGTTCAAGCCCCAGGATGGGCAGAAAAAAATCCCATGGGCTTTCCTGCCCAGGCTAACTTGGAATCATGATCCTCAGATCTTGAGTAGCTAGGATTACAGGCGTGAGCCACCAGCCCCTGGCTTTTACATAGCTTTTAGTATGCTAAGATTTATATAACTTTCTTTAGGGAACCTAGAAGCCAAGTTGAGAATTATATTCAGTTCTGCTTAAGTGAATTACAGTGTCAAGAGTCATCAAGGATTACAGGCATGAGCCAGCTCCTGGCTATAATTTATGTATTTTTAATGACTTTTTCCAATGAGCTATCATACTTATTGTTCTGCTATTACAGTTGAAAGTTTCTGAATTGTTCTCTACTGTGTGCCAATGGTGAGCACAAGGCCCGCTCCCCGCATCGCCCACAAAAGCATCGTCGTTTCTAAGTCAGAAGAGTGCTTAATGATTCCCTGTTTTCTGTATTCTGTAGGTCTCATAACAACAAACTGCAGTCTTCAGCTTCTTAAAGTTCAGCACGTTAACCTAACATAAAACTCAGCAAGAATCTGGTTGTCTGAACTATTTGAAATTAAGAAGCCAGATGTTTTTAGTCAGGTTATCCTGATGAGACATGAGCTACACTTCGTTTTTATTGGTCCTAACAGTCCAATTATATTCTTGGCCAATTTTGTCCAACGGACAAGGGAAAAACAAAGTCAACGACACCATTATCTTGTCAAGATCAAATGGTTTTACTATTGTGGCAGAAGCGGGAAAACTTTGTTTATTGAAAAAAAAAAGAAAAAGAAAAAGCAAGAAAAAAAAAAAGACTATGGGGTCCCGTGAAAGTCCACGGATGCTGCGGCCGCTCTTCAGTGAAGAAGCTGGTTTAGTCAGTCCCACAGAAAACTTTTGACTGTATTTATTTATTGTTGCAAAAAAGACGCTTTTTTATTGCTGCCCTCATTTGTCAGCTAATTATTTTTTCTTATAAAATCCAGCCCTGGTTCCACGCGACCCATTCTGTATCTTATCATGACTCCTGTAGGTGAAGTTCCAACGACCTCTAGATGTCTTTTCTTTCTATGAAAGGAGCTGCTATGTACACATGTGCACACACACCTGGGAATCAACAATGAGTTACTGTTCATGGTAGACACAAATTAAGCTCGATGAGAGGTTGGGCTGAGTAGTCCTGGACTACAGACTGACTCCTTGAGCACACATTACAGTCTGCCATTTACTCCGCACCAGGCTAAAAGGAGCAAAATCTATTTGAAGGTATCTTGTTTGTAAACATTTGTCAGATTCTAATTTTTTTCTTTTTGTATTAAAATTCAACTATGGATGTATATGAATGGAAATAAATGGAGATACTTTTTCTCCCACAGATGGAGGTGTCTTTGTGCGCTCATGAGGATCTGTGAGCCTTTGCGGGGAGGGGGCCACGTCCTGACAGGCAGAGGCTCCAGTGAGACCTGGGTGTCCCCGGGACAAGGGTGACCCCCGTTAGGATTTCCAGTCCACTGTGAGCACGTGACGGGAAATCTGCAGGGTGCTAATCCCTTTCCTCAGTTGACCATACCCATGAGAAAGGCCTTTGTCTGTTCTGAGATTCCAGGCGATGGCTGGTTCCAGCAGCCACTTAGAGCGCAGGAAGGGCATCTTTACGTGCCCTTACCCTCTGTCATTGGTTGTTGGTTGGTTGGGGGTTTGTTCCTTTGTTTCTTGTCTGTCTGCTCCACATCAGGAAAAGTAGCATAAGCTTTGGGAAAACGGGAAAGCAGGGGAGGAAGGTGTATTATTCTGCTTGTTTCCTGTCAGTGTGTGATCCTTCTACACCGTTCTTCCTGTGCGGTGAGGACTGCTTCTCTCCCATCTGCCACAGTTGAATTAGGCAGCTTTGCAAGGGTTTTTCTAGCTTTTTGCACAACTAGCTTTGTCCTTACCATGTCCTGGAATTTGCCTACTTTTTGCTTTTTCAAGTTTCCTTCTGTTCAGTGTTGTCTTGCTATGCAAAACCTTTCCCAGCCAGTAGCTTCTTCAGAGCAAGCTGCTGCTGCAGTTCATCCCTCCCTCCTCCAGGCTCAGGTGCACAGGTTTTTCTGCAGTCATTTTATTCCTTCTGTACAAGAAGATGTCACATCAACTCAGTGTAGAAACCTGGAAGCAAAGTTTTTGCCTAAAATAGTAAGATGAAAGTAGTTAAATACAGGTTATTTGGTCCTTTTAGTTTTTGTGTGTGTGTGTTTTGTTTTGTTTTGTTTTTTAATGTTACATGTTGTATGCACTGGGCCGATGCAAAAATTCTACGTTTGAATGAATTACACAATTATTCGGCAAGTCATCACATCACAGTATTTCTGTACTATTTATTCACTTAAAACTAGGTTGCTATGTGTTTAACAAATTGTGGCAAAACGAAACAGCAATTCTTTTTGTACGTAATAGGACATTTCACCTTAGGAGAATAAAGTACTGGTTCTGACATTGGATTTGGTGCAGTTTCTAATGAAACAATAGCTGGTTGGTTGGCAGATTGGTTGCTATATTTTCTGAAGCTGTTGACGTTGCCAAATTGTATCCAAAAAAAGACGTCCAGGAAGCCAGGCACGGGTAGTCTCACGCCTGTAATCCTAGCTACTCAAGAGGTTGAAATCTGAGGATCAAGGTTCCAAGCCAACCCAGGCAGACAAGTCCCAGAGACTTATCTCCAGTTAACCAGCAAAAAGCCAGAATTGGAGGCATGGCTCAAGTGAAAGAGCACTAGCCTTGAACAGAAAAAGCCACATACAAGCTCATGGCCCTGAGTTCAAGCCCAAGGACCTGCACAGAAAAGGAAAATGAAAAGACAAAGATGATGTTCATTTCATGTTTTTAATAGCATCAAGACTTTAATAACCATTTCTGTCATCGTATAAGTACGTGAAGACATTTTATATAGTTTTATCAACTAGAGTTCTAGTCTTTCAAAAGTGATTTTGAATAACTTACATTCTTCAAAAGCTACTTTTCTATGAGTATCTTTAACAAAAGTCTACTATTCAGTTAAGATATTAAGCTGTTTGGCTTTCAATAATCCAAGTAGAATAATGCACATCTGTTAATACTACTAGAATGTTTCTGCCCCAACCTTGGGGCCTGTAAATAGATTTCACTTACATCAATGGATTCTTTTGGCTAAAATATATTTTCAATGTTTGCTATGCTTCATCTCCCAATTCATAATCCTTGAAACCATTTCATAAAAATTATTTTCATAAAGGTAAAGCTTTTTTCTCCAAATTCTGCAAAGTTTGTACTTCATGTCCTGCAGTGGGTTGTTGTTGTGGGTTTTTTTTTTTTAATTGTAAATTTTGGGAAGGTATTTTCTAAAGCAAAACAATGACCTTTTATATCCAAGTGGCCTGGAGTGCTGTTTGTAACCTGCCTTCCAAAAAATCTACCAATAAAAGATCTTTCCCTATTTCTGTTGATTTCTGTCAGGCCAACTCCCTGTTTCTTTATATTTCTCACATTAGCCAACCTAGTGGCCTTTGAAAACCTACAACTCTTACAGACTGAGCTGGGCAGAGCCGCTCTTCTCCAGATGGAGTTCGTGACCGAGCAGTCTCAGATTTCCAGCCCTTAAATAAAAGTACTGGGGGCCGGGCACTGGTGGCTCAGGCCTGTAATCCTAGCAACTCAGGAGGCTGAGATCTGAGGTTCACGGTTCAAAGCTAGCCTGGGCAAAATAGACTGTGAGACTCTTACCTCCAATAAACTACTCAGAAAAAGCCAGAAGTGGGGCTATGGCTCAAGTGGTAGAATGCTTTCATTGAGCAAAATGAAGCTCAGAGACAGCGTCCAGACCCTGAGTTGAGGTCCCAGAACTGGCACAAAAAAAAGGGGAGGTGGGGGCAGGGAAAGGGCAAGCTGAAAAGTATCTTTTCTTTTCTTTTTTGTCAGTCGTGGGGCTTGAACTCTGGGCCTGGGCGCTGTCCCTGCGCTCTTCAGCTCAAGGCGAGCGCTCTACCACTTGAGCTACAGCACCACTCCCAAATATCTCTAATAATGTGAAATAGTCTGAGGCACTTTGGACCAAATTCAACTAAAGAAATAAGCTATATTTTTTAAAATGATAAAGTCCTGCTTTAACTTGGTTCCATTGTTAAACAGATCCTGCAATTGAGGTTAGACACAGTAGTAGGTGACGAGTCCATTTTTGAGAAGTGTTTGCATGTGCGTGTGTGCTTTAGGTAACCTTAAAAGATTATTTCAGGAGCAAGAGGAACTGTGCCAAATGGTGTCTTTGAGTCTTTGAGACATTTTTAAAAGCCACAAAGAAAGGAAAAAGTTGATCTTAGAGACCTTCCCATACCAAAAAAAAAAAAAAAAAAAAGTACTTCCCCTTGAATTTTAAAGTGACAGCTTAATTTGAAGAACAGCTGCTAGTGAGTTCCTCCAGCGGGCTGCCCAGTATTTTCTCGGTGAGGTGCTGTTATATGCCCATAGGCACAAAGGGCCCTTTCGTCTTTGGCCCAAAAGCATGGACTGAGAAAAACCCATCAATAGGACAAAAGGGGTTAGAAACAACAACGAATTTGCTCATTCAGATGTTCCTGACTGCATATTGGCAAAGCTGCTGATCTTTTGTGCCTAACCTGGAGTTAGTCTGCTCTTGAGGTTCTCCATCTCCATCCGCAGTGAGCCTTCTCAGACCTGGCCGGAAAGACAGGTGGCCTTACATCTTACGCAGGCTTCACTAAAAACCTCCTGCACATGTTTATGGGGCCAGCAAATTCACCTCGTGGCTCCCAAGTGTCCATGAGCATCAGAGGCCTGGCATTTGTGTGTGTCTTCATTTTTTTTCCATACATTATCTTAGTTACATGAGTACTTTTGACTTTAACTCTCATGTTTATGTAAAATTGTTTTCTCTCTTAAATCTAACCACATGCATTTCTGGCACTTTCTTTCAGCTTCAGAATGAGTGTATTTAGTCTTACTGTAACTTTTTTCCCATCTTGTTCCTCAAAACACAACTAAGCCTTTTGCCATTTTACAAGCTTCATTTTGAAGGCTGGAGCTGTGGCTCAGGAGTTGAGTCCCTGCTCAGCAAGCACTTAGGCCCTGAGTTCAAATCCAAGTACTTTCAAAAAAAAAAGGACATCCTTGATTTTTTTTTTTTTTTTTTTTTTTACTGACCCTATTAAGCCTGAGTTAATCCTGAATAAAACATTAGTCTGAATCTCTTCATTCAGCCAGGCTCGGATGGTTCGCACCTGTAAAGCTAGCTACTGGGGAAGCAGAGATTTGAGGATTAAGCTGTGAAGCCAGCCTAGGCAAAAAAAAAAAAAAAAAAAAGTTGGTAAGGCTCATCTCCAATTAACCAGCAAAAAGCTGGAAGCAGAGATGTGATTTCAAATGATAGAGCATTAGTCTTGAGCGATAAAGCCAAGTAAGCTTGAGTCCCTGAGTTGAAGCCCCAACACTAGTACACACAAAACAAAAAACAAAAAATCCTCTTCACTAGCTGCATGCTCTATTGTCAATTCTTTATGCTGTAATGGACTCAATTTCCGAGCAACTGTAGTGAAACTTTAATAAGAATCTGACAAGACTGATTTTTTGAAAATCCACTACAAGTCCCCAGTATTGCATTATCACAGAGTAGCCAAAACCTCTCAGCTTTATTTTACCTCTGTCCCAGATCAGAGGTGAGAAGTCATGCCTGAAGCCATCAACCCTGCAGTGTCTCATCCCAGACAGGCCTGAGTTGAGCCTATCACCAAGAGACCAAAGAGCCTGCTTCAAGCCCTTCATGGGAAGTCTATGTTTAAGAAATAATCTTTGCACATCATTGGTATCTGTATTCGTAGTGCTTTAACCAAAACATAGCTTGATCTGAAAACCGCTATAATGTCAAGTATTGAATCGTTAGCAGATTTAGCTAGTGATTAAACTTTCTTTCAAACCCAACTGGAAAACATTTACAACTTGCTTGCTGGTGAGCTGTCCATTAATGAAATGCATTTGAGGAGTTGGTTTGGGAGGGTTTGGTTTTTTTTTCTCTCTCAAACCTTCAGGCTCAGTGAGACTAAAAACAAAAACCAGGTGCAACCAAGATGTGATTTCAAGGCAAGATTTACTGCTTCCCATACACAAATGTGCTGTTTGGTCTTCATAGAAAAATGACATCAGCTCCACCAGAGTATGCTTAGCATCGCAATACTGCAGTTGCTGCCGGTTTGGCACAAAACAAGCTATTAGGAGCAGGAGGCTAGAATCTAGACTATATTTTACATTTTGGTACATCAGGAACTCTTGCCTTCTATAATATTGTGCTTGAATTAAGCCCTTTTGTACTCCTTAAATGTAAAATGTTAATACTTGTCCTCCTCTAACTCTAGGGTTTGATCTAAAGGACATTTCACCCGTAAATGTCTTCAGATGAGTGCGCTTTCCTCTTTTGTACAGAATTTGAAATGTGATGGTTTTAAGGATAACATTTGGCTTGGTACATGATATAAACGGTTCAAAGTTGTATATTTAAATTCAGATCTTTTTTGTGAACTATTTCTACCGGAGAATGTATTAAATTAAAATAATTTAAAAACTTCACATGAAGCCGTGATCTGTTCACCGCACAGGTCAGGTCCTGGAGGGGTGTCAGTAAACCCCGGTTCCATTTGAGGAACTGGCTACTGACCCGAGAAGCGGGTCCTGTCCGTGTGGAAATCGTCTGGTACATGAGCCTGTGGCAACTCTTAAAAGTTGGGATGATCCCCAAGTTGTCCACAACACAGCTGCGGGCCCCGTTTTTTAAAGACCCCTCCCTCCCCCCATTCCATGCAGACATCGTCGTTGGGGCTGAGTTCGAGTCTCCCGGGCTCGGCCGCGTTTCAGCTGCACTGGAGGCGCATGGCCGCGCGCACCTGCCGGTCCCGCCTCCGGTTGAACCTCTTCACGTAGCTGCCCACGGGCAGCAGCCCGTCCCCGGGGCGCACGCGCCCCTTCAGCCTCGGGAGCAGGTCCCGGGGCAGCTGCCGGCGCTTGTGGTAGACGTGGCCCATCACGATGTACCTGGTGCCTGGTCCGAACAACCGAGAAGAGAGACGTTAGCGGCCTGCGCGCCCCGGTTCGAAGCCAGCCCCGGGGCCGGGCAGTGCGTGAGTCTCTGACCTCCACCTAACCACCCGACAAGCTGGCAGTGGAGCTTGTGGCTCAGATGGGAAGAGCGTCACCCATGAGGGAAAAAGCGCGCAGGCAGCACCCAGGGCCTGCGGGGAGGCCCGGCGCCGGCCGCAGGCCACACGGCAGGGAAGGAGGGAGGGCAGGGCTGCGGGAAGGAACCCGGGCTGTGCTCCTCGGTGGCTGGCTGCACACTCGGCACACCCGTGCAGTCCTCACCGTGTGTCTCTAAACCACCCGCCCCAGCAACGGGAAGCTTTTCTCCGCACAATCATGTTTCCTCATCCGCCCCACTTTTTGTAGGGGGTCGGGGGTCGGCCGTGGGGCTTGAACTCTGGACCTGGGCGCTGTCCCTCAGCTCCTCACTCTACCTCGTGAGCCCCGGCGCCACTTCCGGCTTTGGGGTGGTTCAGAGTCTCACGGCCGTCCCTGCCCAGGCTGGCTTCGAACCGCGATCCTCGGGTCTCAGCTAGGAGGACAGGCGGGAGCCACGGGCGCCCGGCTCCACCCCACTTCCCTAACACGTTTGCTGAGTGTCGTGGGCCGGGCCCGGGGTGCCTGTCGTCTGGGTTCTACCGAGGTGCGGGGCTGCGGGTGCCCCGCGGCCGGCGGCCTTCCTACCGAGCTTAAACTCCGGACACGGCCGGCTGCAGCGGGCGGAGTCCAGGGCGAGGATGTGGACCTGGAAGAGGAAGCCGTCGGGCGCCAGGTACAGGCGGTCGCGGCGGTACAGCCCGTCGCCGTCCAGCAGCAGCGTCACCAGGCGCGCGCCCGCGCCCAGCGCGTCCACGCCGCGCACCACGCCGTTCGCTGCTGCTTCCGGGGCGAGAGGGGGAGAGAGAGCGGTTCCGTCCGCCTGTCCGGGCGCCCCCGGCCCTCCCCGGCCCGCACCCATCCTCCCTCACCGAACTCGCTGGCGCAGAACGCCTCGTGCTCGTCCGGGTCGGCCCCGCACGGGCGCGCGCAGGGCTCGGCGGGCCAGGGCGGCGGCGCGGCGGCGCGCGGCCGGTTGGGGTGCGGAGTGCGAGCGGCGGCGGCGGCGCGCGGGGGCGCGCGCGGCGCGGGGAAACGCTGGGCGCCGGGGCGCGCGCGGCGCGGGGGAACCTCCGACTCGGGCGCGCGGCGCGGCGACGCGCGGTTCTCGGCTTGAGCGAAGCGCGGGCCCGGCGTGGCGGCGGGCGCGCGCGTGGCCTCCCGGAAGCCGGCGCGGTTCTCGGAGGGCGGCGTGGGCTTCCGGCGCCCCGAGTCGGGCCAGGCGCTGGGGTCAGGGATCGCGGGCTCCCGCGGCCCCGGGGTCTTGGCGCCGCCGCCGCCGGGGTCGGGCTTCCTGCCGTGCGGCCCCGAGGCTGTGGGAGAAGGGGAGGCCGTCAGTGGAGGCCCGGGGGGTGAAGAAGGAAGGGCGGGACGGAGGACGAGGAGATCCAGCGCAGGCACACCTGCAGGAGGAGAGAAGGGGGGCCGGAAGTGGGGGGCGGAGCAGCTGGGCTCCCCACCCCCCGGGGGGAGGGGGCGGGCCGGGGTCGCCCCCCTAGGAACGGGGCTCGCCGCCGGTGGCCTCGCGGGCACGCTTTATTTTGTTTTGGAGCCTTTTTCCCCCGATCGACGGCATTTCGGATGACAGCCGCCAGTTTGCTGCTGGTCACGTGGGGTGAGCCCAGCCCTCCGGCCCTTCCGGGGACGCCCCCCCCCCCCGCTGCCGCTGGGGAAGGTCCCGAGCGCCGGCCCCGGGGCGGAGGCTCGGCTGAGCGCAGCTCCCCGTCCGCTTCGGCCGCCGCGCGCGTGGGTTTCCCGTCCGCAGGGACGCAGCCCTCCGGGGCTCCGCGGAGGCCGGCGATCGCGAGCGGACTGGCCCCGGGGACGCCGCTCCGTCAGCCCGGCTGGGAGGCAGGGGCTCCCCGGTGAAGTGTGAAAGCACGCATCGCTGCCATTACACACCCGCACACGCTCACGCACGCACGAGACGGTGGACGCAAACTAACTAGCCTGCCGTGAGGACACAGGGAACACAACACGACCCGTGGTTTTGCTCCCGCTCGGCAGACCGACAGGTCGGTGAAGAGACTGCGGCCGGCTGGGAACCGGGCAGCTTTCCACGGCCGGTTACACAACCCCGGCCCCCGGGGTGCGGGGTGGGGGTCGCCTGGGTCCCCGGGGTCCCCGCGCCGTCCAATCAGGCGCGAGAGCGGGGCTGCGCGGTGGGCGTGGCCTCCCCGCGGGCCGAGCCCGGCGCTCGCAGACCCGCTGCCCTCCATCTGCGGCGCTTCTCCTCCCAGACTGCGAACCTCCTCCAGCAAAATGAAGTCCGCTTTCTCCCGGCCAGAATGCCCCGTCCAGTCCTGTTTTTCCCCTTCTCCCCCCCCCACACCTGATTCTGATTCCCCGTGGTGAAGGGGTGTCCCCCGGCACGAGCCGCCGCCGGCTCCGTGCCTGCCCGGCCACCGCGCGCCTCCGCCCCGCTTCCCACGGGCAGGACCCTGGGCGGTCAGAGCCGCGGAAGGCTGCGATCCGCGGGGAGAAGCCGCCCGGGTCGTTCGCCCGAAGTGCACCGCGGGGCGCGGTGGGGGGAGCACGCGGGACACCCCAAGACCAGCCAGCCCCCCACCTCGCCCCGCCGAGATCCAAGCCCTGGACTGCGTCTCCCGCCTGCCGTCCACGCGCGGCCGTGTCAAAGGCAGATCCGGCCGGGGAGGCGCCCGGGTCCCCCCCCCGGCTGGCCGTGTCACCCCCCCTCCCCGTCCTGGGCCCGCAGCCCCCAGCCCGCGGGGCCCACGCTCCGGGGAGGGGGGAGGGAGGGCGCCTGCTGCCCGCCGCGCCCCCCGAAGGCGCGCCGAGCCCCCTTTGACACTTTCTGCAACTACTCAGCATGCCAAGTTTCCTCCCGCCGGCCGGGCATCACCGAGCCTGAGCTGCCACAGACACACACCATCTTGGGGACCCCAAGATTCGGGTCCTTTGCTCGCAGGCACCCCGCAAACTCTGCCCTCCCCGCCCTCCGCCCCCCCCCGCTCCCGACCTCACCTCTGCCCTGGGCCGCCAGGGCTCCGGCCGTCCACCCCGCCACCAGGCAGAGCAGCCAGAGCGCGCGAGCTGTCATGCTGGGACGCGGGGCTCCCGGGCTCGAAGCCCCGGCCGCGGCGCGGGCTCGCCTTCTCCACCCCCAGCCCTGCCCCACACCCGCACCGTCCATGCTAATGAGGGGCGGCCTCGGGGGCGCGGGCACCACCGGCCCCGCGCGCCCCGCGCCCCCGCCCCGGCGGGCCCCGGACTGCGGCCACCGGCACGGGAAGCGCGGCGCGGCCCAGGCCGAACGCGCCCGGATTCCCTCCCGGCCCGGCCCGGCCGCAGGGGCCTGCGGAACTGGATGCAGGGGGGGCGGGGGGGGAGAAGGGGGGGCCGCGGCGCACACCGCCCCTCCCCCTCCCCTCCTCCCCTTTCTCTTCTATCTCCCCCTCCCTCCTTTCCCCTACTTCCTACTTCTTCCTCCCCCTCCTCCACTTCCTCCTCCTTTCCCCTACTTCTTTCTTCTCCCTCTCCTCCTCCCCCCTCCTCCTCCCCTACCTCTTCCCTCCTCTTTTCCCCTCCCTCCTCTTCCTCTCCTCCCTCCCTCCTCCCTTTTCTGTTCCTTCTCCTTCCCCTCTTCTTCCTCCTCCCTTCTTCCTCCTCCCTCCCTCCTTTCCCCTGCTTCCCATTTCTTCCTCTCCCCCTCCTCCTCTTCCTCCATCCTCCTTTCCCCTACTTCTTCCTCTCCTCCTCCCCCTCCTTCTCCCCTCCCTCTTCATCTTATCTTCCCCTCTCCTCTTCCTCTCCCACCTCCTCCCTCTCCCTCCTCCCCTTTCTCTTCTATCTCCCCCTCCTCCTTTTCCTCTTCCTCCTTTCCCCCTACTTCTTCCTCTCCTCCTCCTTCTCCCCTACCTCTTCCCGCCTCTCTCCCTCTCCCTCCCCTGCCCCATTCTCTGGAGTTGGTATTGTGTTGGCCTGTTAATCTGTCTTCTTGGGGACCAGGGTCTTTCGCGGCTAGGTGAGCCGGGCGGGAAGCGGCCCTGACTCTGAAGGAGGCGAACTCTGTGAAGGAGGCGCCCTGCGCCCTGCGGCGCGCACCTGGGCCTTGTCGCCCGGAGGGAGCACAGGGACCATTCCCCAAGTAGACTGGATTCACCCCCCACCCCAGGCCCCGGAGGAGCCCGGAGGCCGCAGGAAGGAGGCCGGCTTGTTTGGAGCATCTGAGCCAAAGGAGACTCCGGGAAGTAACGTGGCTTCGCTGCTCATGATTTGGTAGATTTGTTTTTTGGGGGTGGGGGTGAGGTTGGCTTTTTTCTTTTCTTCTTTCAGATATGGGGTAGCCTAGGCTGGCCTGGAACTCTCCATTCAGGCACCTGCCTCCACACCCATCCCTTGCACTGTGGTGGCTGAAAAATAGGAAGGCCAGGGACTGAGCCCATTCTGAGCGCCCCCCCCCCCGTTCTGGGGAGTGGGGGGCAAGCGCAGAAGCCCATGGCAGGATAGTCAAGCTCTTCCCACTGGAAGCCTGCCAGGCAGGCAGCCCACACACCAGAACGTCTCTTCTTCACCGTGAAAGAACCGATAGGTAGGAGTTAGGAAATGATGGGTCCAACTGCAGCTTCAGTAAGAATATCCTTACAAGTAGTTTCCTCCAGAATGCAGGGCCTTGAGGACTTGTTCGGAGGAGCTCCCAGCCCTCAGGGAGGGAGCACCCCAAGGAGAAGAACTGCAGGGATTCTGAAGAACAGGTTCCTGACCTGTGTGTTGTGGTTTGTGGGCTACAGTGAAGCGAATTTACTCATCTGGAGAGATGCAGCTCAGCTCGGCGGCAGAGCATTTGCCTAGCATGCACAAGGCCCTTCCCAGCGAGAAGAGGAGGAGGAAGAAGAAGAGGAGGAATAATCTGGGCACTGTGGCATTCACACCTGAGATCCCAGCTACTTAGGAGGCTGAGATCTGAGAATCAACAGTTCCAAGCCAGCTCCACAACTGACAGCATAAACAAACTAATTAATTAAAAATGGAAGGCTGGCCGGGGGCTGGTGGCTCACGCCTGTAATCCTAGCTACTCAGGAGGCTGAGATCTGAGGATCTCGGTTCAAAGCCAGCCCGGGCAGGAAAGACCGTGAGACTCCTATCTCCAATAAACCACCAGAAAACCGGAAGTGGCGCTGTAGCTCAAGTGGTAGAGCGCTCGCCTTGAGCTGAAGAGCTGAGGGACAGCGCCCAGGTCCAGAGTTCAAGCCCCACGACCAACAAAAAAAAAAAAAATGGAAGGCTGACAGTACAAGGAAGTAGGGTGTCATATTTCCAGAGCTCAAGTCAGTTTCATCATTGAACTGATCATAGGCCCAACTCATAAAAACAAAAACCCAGCCGGGTGCTGGTGGCTCACGCCTGTAATCCTAGCTACTCAGGAGGCTGAGATCTGAGACTCCTATCTCCAATAAACCACCAGAAAACCGGAAGTGGCGCTGTAGCTCAAGTGGTAGAGTGCTCGCCTTGAGCTGAAGAGCTGAGGGACAGCGCCCAGGCCCAGAGTTCAAGCCCCACGACCGACAAAAAAAAAAAAAAACCCAGATGCATAAACCAGACTGTTAACTTGGCCCGGCGAGGCTACAGTGTGGTGAGTGAGAGGTGTCACTGTTCATGTGAAAGTGGCTTGGAGACCATGAGATCAAATGACAGCTGAAAAGCTGGACGCCAGTGGCTCAATGCCTGTCATCCTCGCTCCTCAGAAGGCAGAGAGCTAAGAATCCCAGTTCAGTGTCAGCCTGCACAAGAAAGTCTGTGAGAGTCTTCTTTTTTCTTTTTGTCAGTCAAGGGGCTTCAACTCTGGGCCTGGGCGCTGTCCCTCAGCTCTTCAGCTCAAGGCTAGTGCTCTACCACTTGAGCCACTGCACACTTCCAGCTTTTTCTGCTTATGTGGTGCTGAGGAATTGAACCCAGGGTCTCATGCAGGCAAGACAGGCATTTTACCACTGAGCCACCTTCCCAGCCTTTCTGGAGGATTCTTATCTCCAACTAACCACCAAAAAAGCTGGAAGTGGAGCTGTAGCTCAGTTTAGAGGGAAAAGTTCAGGAATGGTATCAGGACCCTGAGTTCAAGCCTCAAGAGCAGCACTTTTTTTCTTTTTACAGATTGCAATGGAAGGGAGCGAGCTAAACTTCCCTCATTCAGAACCAATGAAGCAAATTCTCTACTTCCTACTGAGGACTAGCCTCTCCGGTCGTCACCAGCCATGGGCACACAAAGACACCATTCATTAGCTTTGTACCCAGATTATCCATTCTTCCATACACTCTTCCCTTTCCTTTTTTTTTTGGGGGGGGGGTTCCGGTCATGGGGCCTGAACTCTGGGCCTGGGCACTGTCCCTCAGCTCTTCAGCTCAAGGCTAGCGCTCTGCCACTTGAGCCACAGCACCACTTCCGGCTTTTTTCTTTTTGCTTATGTGGTGCTGAGGAATCGAACTCAGGGCCTCCGGCATGCAAGGCAAGCACTCTACCACTGAGCCACCTTCCCAGCCCTTCCCTTTCCTTTTGTTCCACTACTAGGGTTTGAACTCAGAGCCACAAGCTTCCCCTGTTTTCTTGCTCACCGACTTGCGCCATGCTTTTTGCTGGTCGGAAATGGGGTTTCACAGATCTTTCTTCCTGGGCTGGCTTTGAACTGAAATCCTCTAGAGCTGAGTAGAAACCTGGCAGGAATCCCGCAGGCTCGGCTCCTATGCGCTTCCTTTCAGCCAAGTGGAAATAAAATGAAGGAGCCTAAAGCGTTCTCAGTTGCAACCACACCTCAGACAGACCTTCCTGAGTTGGCATTCAAGTCACCCACATCTACTTTGGGGTATTCTGGAAATCCTCTTGCGGTAGGAATGTTTAAATGCCCTAAATCCCACACCCTGAAATATAGAAATAGAGAGGTGCCCAGTGGGCTCCTGTAACACCAGCTAGAAAGAATGCAAGCAGAGGCCAAGGCCAGCCTTGAACAGTGTCTGGTGTGCAAGCACAGAACCCCAGCAATGGGGGAAAACACAAAGGATTCTGGGGGACTGGTGTCCAATGCCAGAATGCCACCAGGTGGATTTACAAGAAAATGACTGGCGCATACTTAGGGCCTGGCCGGTGTTTTCTTTCAATAAACGAGTCACCCAGGAAGACCAAGCAAGGTGCTTGGGAAGAAGCCAGCGCGCAGGGAAGTTGCTCCCAGGGTTGGGATGTTTCGCTGCTCGGGGCTCCTCATCTCTGTCTCTCACACACAATAGCTGTATGTTCCTGTCCACTGGAAAACTCCAGGAGACTGATGGTCTCCTCGCCCCCTCCTTGTTCCCCCCCCCCCACGTTCTGGTCTTCGGGTGTACATGGCTGCTGAGCAAATATTTATTGAGCAGGAATTATGTGTTGGAATTTCTCAGGTGACAGGAATGTCATTGTGTTTCCTGAGCTTCCGGGTGACTCTTGAAGGGCCACCTGAGGGCTTGGCAGATAAGGATGTCGTTGAGTCACCAGAAAGCACCAGATAGCATCTGAGGATGGGGCTTGCGGTCAGCCCTGCCTTCCCCAGGGAGGGAAAGGACACTGCAGATGGCGGGCACTCACTGGCAGTGATTTAACCAATGGCCTACTCAGTGGAACCCCAACTAAGAATTCTACAAGAAGCTGGGCATCGGTGGCTCACACCTGTCATCCTAGCTACTGAGATCTGAGAATTGCAGTTCAAAGCCAGCCCAGGCAGGAAAGACAATGTGACTCTAATCTCCAATAAACCACCAGAAAACCCGAAGTGGCGCTATGGTTCAAGTGGCAGAGCACTAGCCTTGAGCTGAAGAGCTGAGGGACAGCGCCTAGGCCCAGAGTTCGGGCCCCAGAACCAAAAAAAACAAAACACTAATCGCAGGAGAGAGGGGAAAACTGGGAGAGAGCAAGGGAAGGGGTGATATTGTCCAAAAAGAAATGTACTTGTTACCTGGCTTATGTAGAAATGTACTCATTGCCTGGCTTATGTAACTGTAATCCCTCTGTCCATCACCTTTATAATAACAATAAACTAAAAAAACACTAACCTTTCATGAGAGGTCTATCTTCATCTAAAAATAATCAATCTTGAGGGTCAGAGATTCAACCCACCCATCAGAGAGCACATTCAAATTCGCTCCTTTGACTGTTGAGCAGCATGGAAAATCCTGCTGGCCTGACAGCCTCAACTTCCAATCAGATGGAACCATGGTAGTGTTTCCTGCCCTCAGATCTTCTTCTGTGACAAGGAAGGCAAACTTTTCATCTAGTAGCTTGTTATTTCATTATTCATTAGATCCCTAAAGTATGCTTGCGTTTAATAGCTTGAAACAATAAGTCTTTGCTATTTCTTATTTTCTGTGGGGCAGAAATCTGGGGTGGCTTAGGAAGGAGCTACAAGCACCTCCTAGGCTCCTGGGCCCAAGGCATTCTGGCTGCCCTGTGGGGCAGGGAGGTAAATCCAGACCCATTAGAAACAAGGAGTACTATTTGTCCTCCTTAGGTGTGACCCTAACCTTGGAGAGCGCCCTCTGTGGGCCTGTCCTGGGATCTGCAGCCACAGCCTCCTTCAGTCAACCTTCCTGGGAATTCCGCCCTTTATGGCTGGCTTCTTCCATCCTTGGCTTTCACGGGTGTCTCCCGGCTCCCTGGGAGGGGATGTTCATGGTCTGGTTCTCATCTCCCTTCTTGCTTTTATGAGATTCCAAGACGAGTGGAAAAATGGCATTTTTCTATTGGATTGCTCCATGAGAGCCACACTGCCAGCCTGGCATCCTACTGACTAATTGGAGACTGAACTGATTTGGGGCCATAATCTTCCAGATCTGACTCCTAAGTAGTCTACAGGTTCGAAAACTCCACAAGACTCCATCTCTTATTAGCCAGCAAAAGGCTCGGTTGGATGTATGACTCAAGTGGTAGAGCACTTGGCTAGTAGGTAAACAGGGCATGAGTCGAAATTCCAGTACTGAATTCTCCTCCCCCTCCCCCCAAAAATTGTTTTTTTTAATCTTCAGGACCTGAAATTAGAGAAAGACGGAATGGGGTGTCTTCTATTTGCCAATGGAGACATCTTGTTGGGGAGAAGTTGGCATGGAAACAATGCCAAGAAAAAGCCTTCCAGAAAGAGAGAGGAGAGGGGAAAGTAGTAGCCACCAAAAAATGCTGCAGGGGCTGGGAACGTGGCTCAGCAGTAGAGTGCTTGCCTAGCCCGCATGAAGTCATGGGTTCGACTCCTCAGTACCACATATACAGAAAAAAAAACATAGAAGTGGCGCTGTGGCTCAAGTGATAGAGTGCTAGCCTTGAGCAAAAGAAGCTCAGGGACAGCACCCAGACCCTGAGTTCAAGCCCCAGGACTGGCAAAATGAAATGTTTTTTAAATTGTGATTTGCAATTCTCAGGCAGGCACGTTTAAGTTTGGAATAATATCAGATTCACCACAAGTTGCAAACATAACCTACGAGGTTCCCCTAGCTCTAACATCTTTCCTGACCATGGCAACCATCAACACCAGGAAATCAACACTGTCCAATGGTAACTGAACTTCCCATTTCCTCTAATGACCTTTTTCTGTTGCAGACTCAGATCCAAATTACCTTCAGTTGTTTTCAGGCATTAACTTGCTGACATTCCTTTTGTGCAAATTTGCAAGAAGACTTTCAACTTTTCATGCTAGACAACTGGACCGGACTTAAATCTTTATTTCTTTTATTTCACTAATTTGTAGATCATCCACACATACCATACAAAACCTGATATTCTCATTACGTAAACTTTGTTCCTCATAATGCTTTGAAGCCAGAAACTATAAATTAGATTTGTGTTGTAACAGCATAGAAACCATAAATTATGTTTATTTGTGTTGTAATAGCATAGCTTGTCTATAAATTGTCCTTAGTCCTGGAGATTCTAGAGGCAGCATTGCAATCTGGATGTACACATCGGCACACGTTTTCCCAAGTATAGCTACCTACCTGTGGTAGAGCTCAGCCTGAAAGGTGGAAAAGAAAGTACTGCTCTTTTTCTTACTTTTTTTCTTTAATCTGGGTGCCATTTATGATTCCTAGGGTTTTGTGTTTCTTTTTCCTTTTTTTTTTTTTTTTTGTCAGTTGTGGAGCTTGAACTCAGAACCTGGGCCCTGTCCCTGAGCAATTTTGTTCAAGTTCAGTGCTCTACAATTTTGAGCCACAGGTTCATTTCTGATTTTCTGGTGGTTAATTGGAGATGAGTCGCACTGACTTTCTTGTCTGGTCTGGCTTTGAACCACAAATCCTCAGATCTCAGGCTCACGCCTGTCATCCTAGCTACTCAGGAGGCTGAGATCTGAGGATTGAGGTTGAGAGCCTGCCTGGGCAGGAAAGTTCCTGAGAGTCTCATCTCCAGTTAAATACGAAAAAGCCCAAGTGCAGCTGTGACTCAATGACAGGATGTCAGCCTTGAACACAAAGCTCAGGAGCAGTGCCCAGGCCCTGAGTTCAAGCCCAGGACTGGCAAAAACAGAGAGAGAAAGAGAGAGAGAGAGAGAGGATTAAAAATCACTAAGTTCAAATGAATTTTCCCTAAATAGATGCAGTGCTGTCCGTTGCTCCTCAGTAGAGCTAGGATGCAATTCTCTTTGAAGAATAAAAGTCACTTTTTAGTACAATCATTGTCCCCTGTACCGCAATGTTTTCAAGACAGGCCTGTCTCTTAATTTGTAAATGTGTGATACAATGGATGTGAAGACAGGTGAGACGCTGTTCCAAAGTCTACTTAAGTTACCTTCCTCTTAGAAAGAAAAAGAAAAGAAAGCTGGCACGACCCAGATGGGACTCGAACCCACAATCCCCAGCTCCGGAGGCTGATGCCTTATCCATTAGGCCACTGGGTCACCACGAAATCCGCCTTCTCACACCCGCTCCTTACGTGATGCCTCCGCCCCTGCGTTCCGTAGTCTCGCGTTGGGTGGTGGGTGATTTGGAAGCCGCCCGCGGCAGCGGCAAAATGCGCATGCGCCCTTCGAGCCGCCGCCGCGGCCGCGTGGGCCAGCAGTCTCCTTCCGCTGGGTTTGTGTTTGTTTTTTCCTCAGAAGATTCTCCACGTTTGCTGCGGTTTCGGCTCCGCTGGGGAACTGTAAACAGTTTTCTTGGCGGGTCCATTTTTCAAGCTATCGGGGACCGGACAGCGAGGGAGCATCTACTAAGGGACCGTCCACCAAGAGACGGAACACCAAGGGATTGTCTACTAAGGGACCGTCCACCAAGAGACGGAACACCAAGGGATTGTCTACTAAGGGACCGTCCACCAAAAGACGGAACACCAAGGGATTGTCTACTAAGGGACCGTCCACCAAGAGACGGAACACCAAGGGATTGTCTACTAAGGGACCGTCCACCAAGAGACGGAACACCAGGGGACCGTCTACTAAGGGACCGTCCACCAAGAGACGGAACACCAGGGGACCGTCTACTAAGGGACCGTCCACTAAGGGATCTTCCTCAGTGCCTTGGGCCGGTATGAACTAGAAGGTTCCTGCTTTTCCCTCACAAACATAAACGAGCGCACCGGCGTGGTGCGCTGCGGGCAGGTTCCGGAGTCCGCAGAACCCAGGCCTCCCTTCCTCCCGCCTCCCAGCCCCGATTGCTTAGCCCGTGCGCATCTTTGCAGATACGCTCCAGAAAATGACCGAATTGAAAAACGGCGCCGGGACGGGGGCTCGGCGGTAGAGTGCTGGCTCGCATGCCTGAGGCCCTGGGTTCGATTCCACAGGAAGCGCCCGAGGTGGCGCCGTGGCCCAGGCGGTGGAGCGCCAGCCCTGAGCTGAAGGGCTGAGGGCAGCCAAAAGGAAAACAAGGCAGGGACTGACACCGTTTGTTGCTATTGAAATGGGTTGAGCTTTCAACGGAACAGTGCATCCGGCGCTTGGTAGCTTTCAGAGAAATTTTTTCCTGGTCTAAGTGGGTGATAATGAATGAAGCTTGTGGGTGTTGTGTTTTGTTTTGTTTTTGTCGGTCGTGGGGCTTGAACTCTGGGCCTGGGCGCTGTCCCTCAGCTCTTCAGCTCAAGGCCTGCGCTCTACCACTTGAGCCACAGCGCTACTTCTGATTTTTGAGTGGTTTATTGGAGATAGGAGTCTCACGGACTTTCCTGCCCAGGCTGGCTTTGAACTTTGATCCTCAGATCTCAGCCTCCTGAGTAGCTACAATTATAGGTGTGAGCCAACGGCGCCCAGCTCTGTCTTAGTGTTTTTTACTCAAGGCTGGTGCTCTACCACTTGAGCCACAGCTCCACTAAAGGCTTTTAGACCGGTTAATTAGAGGTCAGTCTGGAAGACCTTCTTGCTCAGAGCTGGCTTCAAACTGCCATGCTCAAGATCTCAGCCTGCTGAGTAGCTACCATGACAGGTGTGAGCCACTGGTGCCTGGCTAGACTTGATTTTTTAGCAATGTTAGTTTTACAGAAAAATTGAGTGAAAAGTAGACTGGTTCTCTAGTTTTTCCTAGTATTAAGGTTACATTAGTGTGATACATTTGTGATAATTGGCAAACTGACTTTGACACATTATTACTTTGGTTTTTTGTTGTTGTTGTTGTTCAGTTTTGGGGCTTGAGCTCTGGGCCTGGGTGCTGTCTCTCGGCTCTTCAGCTCAAGGCTAGTGCTCTACCACTCGATCCACATTGCTACTTCTGGTCTCAGAGTTTCCTATGGAGGCTGCCTTTGAACCACAATTCTCAAATCTCAGGCTCCTGAGTAGCTAGGCTGACAGGTGTGAGTCACCAAATCTCTCCTGATTCTTCCTATTCATCCATAGCGTGATGCAGACCTTGCACAAACCAATGGCTGAGACCCAGGGGAAGATCCTCCTCCTTGGGTCGTCCACCTCCCTTGGAAAAGGAAAGTGTGGGCCCTTTTCACCTAATCCTCAGAGTTGGTTTGAGAGAGCACTGGTTGCCACAAGAGACTCAGGAACTGCTGTTGAAGCAGCAGAGGAAACATCTACCGGAGAGCGGAAGTGGTTAATGCCAGCGAGCCAAGCAGCCAGCCAAACTGGTTCTCCATGTTTGAGAATCAGTGTAAAACTCACCTCAGTCCACCTGTCCTTTTAGATAAAAGTCTATCAAAACAAGTGTAGATTTAGGGCTGTACCCTGCTGGGCAATCCTGTCACACCTGTAATCCTAGCTACTCAGGAGGCTGAGGTCTAAGGACCTCAGTTGGAAGCCAGCCCAGGCAGGAGAAGTCTGAGAGATCCTTATCTCTAATGAACCACCAAAGCTGTCAGAAGTGGAGCGCTGCTCAAGTGGTAGAGCACTAGCCCTGAGCTTGGAAGCCCAAGGACAGCACCCAGGATTGGCACACACACCCTCAAAAAGGCCCCACCCTGCAGGGACCGTCCCTCTATTCTATACAGCCTCAGTACCGCTCTATCCACCAACAATGCAAAAACAAAGGCTGTCAGACAAAGTATGATTCTAAAGGTAGAATACTTTTCTAGCACATGTGAGGTCTTGGGTTCAACTCCAGGTACTTACTACAAAAACCAAACACATGCACACACACACACACCGGTTAACCTGAGAATAGCTGTAGGTCTCTTGAGCAGTAATAGAATAGTCTTTGTTATATAAATGTGTATCCTGGTGTTTGCTTTAGGGTGCCTGCATTTTTTTTTCCAATCCTGGGGCTTGAACTCAGGGCCTGGGCACAAGGCTAGCACTCTACCACTTGAGCCACAGCACCACTTCAAGGTTTTTCTGTTTATGGGGTACTGAGGAATGGAACTGAGGGCTTCATGAACTAAGCCACATGCCCAGCCCTTAGCTGCTTTCTTTTTGTTGTTGTTGTTGTTGGTCATGGGGCTTGAACTCTGGGCCTGGGCACTGTCCCTCAGCTCTTCAGCTCAAGGCCAGCGAGCACTCTACCACTTGAGCTACAGCGCCACTTCGGGTTTTCTAATGGTTTATTGGAGATAGGAGTCTCATGGTCTTTTCTGTCTGGGCTGGCTTTGAACTAGGATCCTCAGATCTCAGCCTCCTGAATAGTTAGGATTACAGGCGTGAGCCACCAGCGCCTGGCTATTAGCTGCTTTCTTTCTTTTTTTTTTTTTTTTTTTCTTTTTGCTTATGTGGTGCTGAGGAATTGAACTCAGGGCCTCAGGCATGCAATGCAAGCGCTCTACCACTGAGCCACCTTCCCAGCCCTAGCTGCTTTCTTGAAGAAGCAAGTATGGCTGGTTTGAAGGGAAGTTCGCCTTCCACACAAGATACTTATTGTTGAATCTTTTTTCTTCTGGATCCCAAGGTGATTGTAAAGTGACTACAGCAGAGAATCATTGGTGGCTCACGCCTGTAATCCTAGCTACTCAGGAGGCTGAGATCTGAGGATTATAATTCAAAGTTGGCTTGAGCAGGAGAGTCAGACTCTTTTTGTTTTGTTTTGTTTTTGTTGTTGTTGGTTGTGGGACCTGAACTCTGGGCTTGGGTGCTGTCCTTGCGCTCTTCAGCTCAAGGCGAGCACTCTACCGCTTGAGCCACAGCGCCACTTCCAATAGTCAGACTTATCTCTAACCACAAAAAATCTGGAAGTGGAGCTGTGGCTCAAGTAGTAGATCATCACACTTGAGCACAAAAGGTCAGGAACAGCACCCAGGCCCTGGGTTCAAGCCCCACCACTGGAACCAAAAGAAAAAAAAAAGTTTGTCAGGTGCTGGTGTCTCATGCCTATAATCTAGCTACTCAGGAGAAGAGATCTGAGGATCACAGCTAAAAGCCAGCCTGGGCAGGAAAGTCCATCCTTGAGACTCTTATCTCCAATTAACCACCAGAAAACCGGAAGTAGCTCTGTGATTCAAGTGGTGGAGTGCTCACCTTGAACTAAAGAGCTCAGGGACAGTGCCCAGGCCCAGAGTTCAAGCCCCACAACTGACAAAAAAAGAAGAAAATAGTTAAAACTGTTGCTCTCATGGAACCTGTGTGTGTGTCTGTGTGAAAATCCTAGTTAAAGAATTACTCTAGGGGCTGGGAAGGTGGCTCAGTGGTAGAGTGCTTGCCTAGCATGCATGAGGCCCTGGGTTCAACTCCGCAGCACCACATAAACAGAAAAAGCCAGAAGTGGCGCTGTGGCTCAAGTGGTAGAGCGCTAGCCTTGAGCTGAAGAGCTGAGGGACAGCGCCCAGGCCCAGAGTTCAGGCCCCATGACCGACCAAAAAAAAAAAAAAAAAAAAGAATTACTCTAAGGGGCTGGGAAGGTGGCTCAGTGGTAGAGCCCTTGCCTTGCATGCATGAGGCCCTGGGTTCAATTCCTCAGCACCACATAGCAGAAAATGCTGGAAGTGGCGCTGTGGCTCAAGTGGTAGAGCGCTCGCCTTGAGCTGAAGAGCTGAGGGACAGCGCCCAGGCCCAGAGTTCAGGCCCCACGACTGACAAATAAAAAGAAAAAAAGAATTACTCTATTACAAATGATACAATATTCATTTCAGTTTGGCTTAATGAAAAAGAGAACTTATTGAGTTATAATCTGAATCTATGAATAGAATCAAATTTGGGCCTGAGGTGAGTCAAGTGTCACCAGGCTCTGTCTTTTTGGGTTTGCATCTCTGAAGTGGCTCCATTCTCTGCTCACATCATTTCAATACAGAGTCAGTGAGGACAGAGACATCAAAGCTTTAGTAAGCATCAAAAGCCTTAGTAAGCATCAAAAGCCTTAGTAAGCATCAAAAGCCTTAGTAAGCATCGGACTGCACTGTGAAGCTTCTTAGTCCATTTTGTGTTATCACAAAATACTCAATGCTAGGTAATCCACAAAGAAAAGAGGTTTTATGTAGCAGACGAAACATGAGGTACTGGCATCTCTGCTCAGCTCTAGTGAAAACTGTAAGGTCCGCTCCTGGATGGCCAGCAGACTCCACCCTCCTCACAGCAAAGTCTCCACCCAGTACCTGCGTTACCTAGGCAACTGGCACACCTGGAAGAGGTCACCTCTGCATCCGCTGAGGTCACATCTGAATTTGATGTGGCCACACCTTTCTCCACCTGTACCCTAGATAAGGCCTAGCCCAGGCCCAGATGCCCTCTCTCTGTGTTCTCTCTGCTCTCTCTGTTCTTTTCTAGCTCTTTCCTCTCCCAGCTCTCTCTCATTCCCAGGCCTTTCCCAGCCACGTGGAGTGCCAACCTTGCCTGGTCCCAGCAGGTCTACTGAATAAACCTACCCCTTACCTGAATACCACGTGCATGCTGCTGTTCTTACTTGGCTACCTCTTTTTAAAAACCTAACAAAAACCTGCTTGGTAACATCACATCATGGCCAATGGCACCGTGGTAACAATATTTTTTAAAAAAGGGAACAGCCACAGGGTGAAACAGATAGCAAGAGACACTTAGGGGCCAGGTCTATAGCAAGCTAAGCTCTCAAGGCCTAACCAGAGCCCAAGTAACTTACTCTAATCCCTTCTAAAGGCTAGCCTCCAATGACCTAAATACCTCCCATTAGGCCCCACCATTGCCCAACCTCACTGTGCACAGATTAAGCTTCTAGAACAGTAACCTTTCCCGGGGAGGAGACTCTCAAACTATAGAAATTATCCCGTCTCCGTGTCTGGTGGATGGAATATACTAGTGGGCGGAAGCCAGATAAGGCCTTTCCTGATTCCACATTGAAACTGCAGTGGCTTAGAGTAGGAGAGTATGTTCCCCCAGCATTCCCTTCCTTCCTCCCTCCCTCCCTTCGCTCCTGTCCTCCCTTAGACCTGCCTTAACATTGTTGGCATCCTCCTCTGTCCCCCAGGTGCTTCATTGTCTTTCTTTTTTGCTTTTTGGTGGTGACACTGGGGCTTGAACTCAGGGCCTGAGCACTGTCTCTGAGCTTGAGGCTACCACTTGAGCCACAGTGCCACTTCCACCTTTTTCTGTTTATGTGGTGCTGAAGAATCGAAACTGGGACTTCACGCATGCTAGGCAATCACTCTCCACTAAGCCCCCTTTCCAGCCCCTCAAAGGCAACTTTTGATAGTATACTTCTCTTGTAGGTTCTTTTCATGGTTGAGAGCATGAGTCAGGGCACTAGAATGCCGAGGTCTGAATCCTGTCTCTGTCATTTGTTAGCTATGTAAACCAGCTTGTTTGTTTGTTTGTTTTTTGGGTCCGGTCATGGGGCTTGATCTCTGGGCCTGGGCACTGTCCCTCAGCTCTTCAGCTCAAGGCTAGCGCTCTACCACTTGAGCCACAGCGCCACTTCCGGCTTTTTTATTTTTGCTTATGTGATGCTGAGGAATCAAACCCAGGGCCTCATGCATGCAAGGCAAGCGCTCTACCACTGAGCCACCTTCCCAGCCCCAGCTATGTAAACCAGTATCAATTAATTACTCATGATTCATTCTCATCTGAGAAATGGAGTAACAGAGCCACCTCGCAGAGGAGTGACAATTAAATGTATAAAGACATGCATAACACTCAAAACACTGCGAGAAGCACAGTACTTATGACTTTCAAGCAAAAGAAAATTTAGCCTTGTAAAAAAAATACATTGATATGCCGGTGCAATACCATTTGATCCCTGTCCAAAGTCTGAAGTAGACCCTGAGATGTGGCCCAAGCTGGTATGATTCCATTTTGAGCTTTGCCTTTGTTTTAGGGATTTTAGACTTGATGAGCCTAGTTCCTGAAATGAGAAAAAAAATGCATCTGGTCCCCCTACCCTTAACAACCTAAGCCACCTTTGTTGAGTTAAAGACTGACCCATAAGGGGCTGGGAAGGTGGCTCAGTGGTAGAGGGCTTCCCTTGCATGCATGAGGCCCTGGGTTCAATTCCTCAGCACCACATAAGCAAAATAAAAAGCCAGAAGTGGTGCTGTGGCTCAAGTGTAGAGCACTAGCCTTGAGCTGAAGAGCTGAGGGACAGCACCCAGGCCCAGAGTTCAGGCCCCATAACCGGACCCCCCCCCCCAAAAAAAAGACTGACCCATAAAAAGCTTGTAATCTGGCTCCAACTGGGGATACCACGTGCTTACGGTAAACCCTGACTTTTGCACATGCTTACAGTAAACTCCGCCTTTTGTCCCCCCAAAAGGTAGACCTCACCCACTAAATTTGTGTGCCATTTTAAACCAAGGTGATGGCTGGTCTAAACAGCCATTACAGGCAAACTGTAACCTCATTGGCCACCTGTGTGTGGTCGGGTGTGACTGTACAATCCTTTGTGTGTGTGTTATGATTCCCATTGTTCACCTGCCTGTGACCAGGCTTGACCATGGATTTTGCCTTTTAAAACCAAAGAATGGGGGCCGCTCGGGGTCACAGTATCAGCTATCCAGCCTATGCTGCGGCCCTGATCAGTCAGTGTAGGAACCTTCTCAATAAAGTTGCTTCTTTGTTAACAACTCTGTTGCAGTGGGCTCTGTCACTCTGGATGACTAGGTGGGCTTGCCTGCCTGAGTAGAGATCTTCCTACTACAAGCCCTAAAAACAAGCACAAAACACAGTGAATCACATAAGTACAAAACTTCAGAGATAACCATAGCTTTCCAAGGTGGGATACTGTGGATCAGAGCTCTCAAAGTATTAGTACAGTTCCCTAACTCAGATTTACAAGATTCAAATCTCTCAGTTAAGAGAAGACCACAACATTGATGAAAGTGAACTAAGTAACTCAAGGGCAGCCATGGGAGCTTGAGAGGGAGGGAATGAGAGGAAAGGGGGAACAGCGTGCACTAAGAAAAAGGAAAGAAATGTACATATCACCCGATTTGGAAGAAATAGTTGTACTGTCAAACTTGGTAGAGTTCACAAACTTTATGGATCATGATAATGACAATTCCCTTTGTGAAGGTTAAAGTGTATTTATGACTTTAGCTAAGTATCATTACCCCACAATACTGAGAAATTTATGTAACCACCTAATCTCAATAAAGAAATGAGAGAGAGAGAGAGAGAGAGAGAGAGAGAGAGAGAGAGAGAGAGAGAGAGAGAGAAATCACAGCCTAGACTTCAACCTCCAGCTTCTAAACAAAAGCAAAGACCTCCAAGCAGGTTAAAGTCCTGTGCCTGTCCCTGCCCCAGAACCATTCACAGCTGCCCGGAGCGCTCTGCAGTGATTGGTTCAGAGATGAATTCCTTCCACATTCTTACATTCACAGGGAAGGGATTATGTTGACTAGGTGTAGGAGCAGCCTCCTACCTTGGCTGCTACTCAGTGAGTGGGACTGGCATGAACGCCTGCCAGGCAGAATGGACAAAGTTCGCTGAATTTACTTGTGGTTCAGAAGAGACCAATACAACTTTCCTAAAGAACTCCCCTTTTAGGACACAGAAGACTTGCTGAAAGCAAACACTAACAGCTCACGATCCAAATGCTTATAGTCATCTCCAGCATTACAAAACAAAAAGCAACAACAGAGAGTCATGAATTCAGACTGTATTAATAGCACAGAAGTTCATCTTTTTATTGAACTTGGGGTGGTTTATGGTTTATTTTTTAAAAAAAGTCTTGCAGCCGGGCGCTGGTGGCTCACGCCTGTCATCCTAGCTACCCAGGAGGCTGAGATCTGAGGATCGCGGTTCAAAGCCAGCCCGGGCAGGGAAGTCTGTGAGAGTCTTATCGCCAATGAACCACCAGAAAACCGGAAGTGGTGCCGTGGCTCCAGTGGTAGAGCTTGAGCTTTGGGTAGAAGAGCCCCAGGCCAGCTTCCAGGATGTGAGTTCAAGCCCCAGGAGCAGCATAGACACAAAACAAAGAAGCCGGGGGTCCATGGATACACTTAGGCGAATGCACTACGCGAAAGCTTGTAACTCTGCATTTGAGATGACCCTCCAGACAAAGCTTGTGCTACTGTATTACAGTTTCCACACAAGTCTTTTATGATGCAATTAAAAAACAAGCAAGCAAGCAAGCGGGTAAGGGGGGGGGGGAGAAGCGAACGGACACGACGCCTCCGCCCCGCAGCCCTGCGGCCGCCAAGTTCCTACGACGCTGCAGCGAGGAAAGCGGGCCCCTCGCGCTGCATGCCGGGATCCGGGGCGCGCAGGCCCGGCCCCAGACCGCTCCCTGGTCTCGCGATGCCGTCCTGTCTTCCTCCTGCTCCTCCTGCTCCTCCTCCTTCTTCTAGGCCCCAGGACCCCTCCCCTTCGGCCCCGCCTAACGTGTTTTTCAAATCCACCAATGGGCGCGCAGCTTGGGCTCGAACCAGCCAATCGGAGTGCAGAGTCACCGGGAAATTTAAATCGGGCCGGCCGGCGGCACGAGGCACACCGTCCCTGGGCTGAGCCGCGTTGGACGTTTCGAGGGCAGCCGATCCGCTCCCGGTGAACCCCGCACCGCCTCTCGAAGAAGCCTCAGCCCGATCTCCTGGTATGGTGGACCCCGGCTCCGTCCCCGCCGCGGCGCTGACGCCTGGCGGTCGCGGGGTTGCGCGGGGCCTGGCGATCGCGGGAGGGAGGCTGGGGCGGGGGCGGGGGGGGGGAGAGGGATCCGGTCCTGGCGGGCCTGGGGATTGTTTGGCTTTCCTTCCCCGGGTGATCGGGCCTCGGGGGCTCGGGTCGTGGAGGTGGAGACTGGGTCGGGAATTAAGGGCGCTGCGAAGGGTGCAGAGTGCGCCAGCTGATCCCGGCGGGCCCCGGAGCGAGGGTCGGGGAGGGGCCGCTGGAGGCGGCGGCCGGCCTCTCCTCGGTCCGCGCCGCGCCCTCCCGGAGCTCGGCGCTCGGGGCTGGCCGTGGCGGAGCTGCTTCGGGGAAGGCGATCTCTGACGCCGGGGCCTGGGGTTGGCTGTGTTACTGTCGTGGGCGAGCCGCGGGGAATGGAGGATAGCGAATTGGGACCTTCCTGACACCTCCCCGCATCCGCCTGAAACGATCAGGAAGTGCAGATGTGTGCGGGGCGCTGCAGCTTCCAGTGTTCACCGGGGACAAAGATGGTTATGCCGGGCCCCGTCATGGCGTGGCTCCAATTCTTATATAACGTTCCGGTGTGGAGAAGGTCCTTACTTTTGTTCACTGGATGACAAGTGAAGTTCAGAGAGCCTCTAGAGCATCTGAATTTACTGCCCTGTGAGGACATAGGTCCCCACAAGTCATTGTCATTCGTCTATCCCCACTTGGGGTTGGATAAACCTTCATAGATTCCAGAATGTTAAGATCCCATCGTCTTGATCTTGGGATGGCCAGGTGTTTCAAAAGGCACCGGTCTCAGTAGAGGTCCACAGTGCTGCAGGACACAGGTTGGAGACGTATGGGAAGTGTAAAACCTTTTTTTTTTAATTATTGCTAACATGTCTAGGTAGTAGTTGGATAAAATAGTATTATTCTTTTTTTTCTTTTTAATGCGGCTACTGAAAGATTTATGTGGCTTGCATTAGCTTTCTGATGGACAGTTGTTCCAGGAAGTCTGTACTTTAGTAGAAGGGGACAGCTATTCTTGGAGTAAAACTACCTACAATGCTGAGAACTGGAAGATATTTGAAGGTGGTGTAGGGGTGGGCCGAGTAGGTGCCTGCCTGGTGCTCTTCTTGTTGACAAAGCGAAATGAAATTAGGGAATTCTTTTTTTTTCCCCCCTCCTAGCTTCTAGCTTTCTCCCTTTGTCTCAACCATGTCCACCAATGAGAATGCTAATTCACCAGCTGCCCGGCTGAACAGATTCAAGAACAAGGGAAAAGACAGCACGGTGAGTACCTTTGGTTGTTGGTTTTTTGGGATATTTTAGAACTGGAAGATGTTTGTTGAGAAGGGGTTGACACTGAAAGAAAACTAGTCACCTGGCTCCAAAGCTGATATCAGAGGTGAAGTGATAAACCTTCTCTGCACGTAGGAAATGAGACGGCGCCGGATAGAAGTTAATGTGGAGTTGAGGAAAGCTAAGAAGGATGACCAGATGCTGAAAAGGAGAAATGTCAGCTCCTTTCCTGATGATGCCACCTCTCCGCTGCAGGAGAACCGCAACAATCAGGTGCGTGGATTTCACAAAGGCTTGTAAACCTAGAGAATCCACCGGGACATTGCTTAGAAATCTAATATGTACTTTTGACAATCAAATGTCTAAAGATCTGTTTTTCTGTTCCCAGTCAGTTGTTCTGATTGGTTTTCTTTGCTATCTGTTCTCTAATCTACTGAAGCTGATTCCAAGGTCTTGAATTATTTGTTTTGGACCACGCTAAGGATTGAGCCCAGAGCTTTACACATCTGCTAGTGCTCTAGCACAGATCCGCATCCCTAGCGCCCAGTGTTTTCATTTAGTTGACACCTTCCTTCAGGTGTGGATTTCCTGCTTCTAGATGGCCACCTGTTCTAATGTTAACTGTCTCTAGAAGTGACCATTTTGAGTGTTAACTCTTTTTTGGGAGAGGTGGGGAAGAGGTTGGCCCTGGGGCTGAACTCTGCCTGGGCGCTGTCCCTCAGCTCTTCAGCTCAAGGAGAGGACTCTACCACTTGAGCCACAGTGCCACTTCTGGTTTTCTGAGAGGTTTATTTGAGATAAGAGTCTCTGGAGGGACATTCCTGCCCAAGTTAGCCTGGAACTCCAATCCTCATGTCCTCAGCCTCCAGAGTAAATAGGATTATAGGTGTGAGCCACTGGCGCCCAGCCAATTTAACTTTTAACTTTTGTGCTCTCTCTCTCTCTCTCTCTCTCTCTCTCTCTCTCTCTCTCTCTCTCTCTCTCTCTCTCTCTCTCTCTCTCTCTCTCTCTCTCTCTCTCTCTCTCTCCCCCCCCCTCCCTCTCCTCCCTCTCTCCCCCTCCCCCTCTTCCCCTCTTCTCTCCTCCTTTCCCCCTCCCCCTCTTCCCTCTTCTCTCCTCCTCTCCCCCTCCCCTTCTTCCCCTCTTCTCTCCTCCTCTTCCCCTCTTCCCCCTCCCTCCCCTCTGTGTCATTTGTCATCTCTGGTTAGCAGCGATGGTCTTTTTCCTCCTGAAATATTTACAATGGCTTTTTTTGTTGTTATTGGTTATGGGGCTTGTACTCTGGGCTTAGACGCTGTCCCTCAACTCTTCAGCTCAAGGCTGGTGTTCTACCACTTGAGCCAGAGCGCAACTTCTGGTTTTCTGAGTAGAGTCTCATGGACTTTGCTGCCTAGGCTGGCTTTGAACCGTGATCCTCAGATCTCAGCCTCCTGAGTAGCTAGGATTACAGGCGTGAGCCACCGGTGCCTGGCTACAATGGCTTTGTAATTTCTTTCTCTTTATCCTGTACCATACACTTCTTTACTAAAAACGTACCAGATGTACAGTGGTGGGCTTTTTTTTTGGCCATCCTGGGGCTTGAACTCAGGGCCTAGGCATTGTCCCTGAGCTTTTGCTCAAGGCTAGCACTCTACCACTTGTAAGCCACAGAACCATTTCCAGCTTTTTCGATGTATGTGGTACTGAGGAGTGGAATACCAGGCTTCATGCATGTGAGGCAAGCACTCTACCACTGAGCTACCTTCGCAGCTGCAGTGGTGGGCTATGTAACAATGTTTCTCTTAGCTACAGACAGAAAGTAGGGCATTCTCCATAGATGACAATCGAATTGAATAGAAGTAGACATAACAAAAGAAGAGGCAAGAGAAAAGGAAACTTTAGGATAAAAGGCGAAGAGTTTAAGAGAAGCTTTTGCAGACCTTAACATGGACCCCTTCTCTTAAGGGTTTTCACTAATAGAGTTCATTGTTTGGAAAACAAATGCAAATCTAGGTTGATAGTGTATCTCTTAATTTCTGCTTTTAAAAAAATGTTAAAAATGGGGGAGTAAACCTTATAAAGTAAGCGTGTAAAGAAAAGGTTTTTTTTTTTCTTATTTATTTTTGGTCCAAGACTGGTGTCCAGATTTGGTGCAAATTCAGTGTCTTGACCTTTTCATTCATTGTTGGTGCTCTACCACCTGAGCCACGAGCCACGCTTCCAATCCCAAGAAAAGTATTTTTGTATAAAGCTATCTAAAGTATTTTAAACTAAATGTCATTACAAGAGTCAATTTAAGTTCATGGGATGTGGGTGTGCCTGTAATCCTATCTACCCGGAAGGCAGAGGAGGATCACAAATTCCAGGCTAGTCTGGGCTATATAGCAAAAAGAAAAAAGCTTATAAAGTAAAAAATGTTGGTCCTGGGCGCTGGTAGCTCACGCCTAGAATTCTTTTTTTTTTTTTTTTGTCGGTCGTGGGGCTTGGACTCTGAGCTTGGGCGCTGTCCCTCAGCTCTTCAGCTCAAGGTGAGTGCTCTACCACTTGAGCTACAGCGCCACTTCTGGTTTTCTGGTGGTTTATTGGAGATAGGAATCTCACGGTTTCCTGCCCGGTCTCTCTTGCCCTGGCTGGCTTTAAACCGCAATCCTCAGATCTCAGCCTCCTGAGTAGCTAGGATTACAGGCGTGAGCCGGGCACTGGTGGCGCTGTCCTTCAGCTCTTCAGCTCAAGGCTAGCTAGCACTCTACCACTTGAGCCACAGCGCCAGTTCCAGTTCCATCTTTTTTCTTTTTGCTTATGTGGTGCTGGGGAATCGAACCCAGGGCCTCATGCATGCAAGGCAAGCGCTCTACCACTGAGCCACCTTCCCAGCCTAGTTCCTGAGAATCTTATCTCCAGTAAACCACCAGAAAACCAGAAGTGATGCTGTGGCTCAAGTGGTAGAGTGTTAGCCTTGAGCTGAAGAGCTGAGGGCCAATGCCAGGCCTAGAGTTCAAGCCCCAAGACCAACAACAAAAAAAATTTTTTAAAAAGTGTTGGGCTGGGAAGGTGGTTTAGTGGTAGAGTGCTTGCCTAGCATGAATGAAACTCTTAAGTTTGATTCCTCGGTACCATATATAAACAGAAAAAACCAGAAGTGACACCCTGGTTCAAGTGGTAGAGTGCTAGCCTTGAGCAAAAAGAAGCTCAGGGAAGTTTCCAGTCCCTGAGTTCAGTCCCTAGGACTGGCAAAAAAAAAAGTGTCCACAGTAAGCTAACATTTGTTGGAAAAAGGGGGCAAAAACTACCCCCGCATACTGAAGTTTGAATTAATTACATGTCTGTTTTGAGATGGAATTTTGCTACCTTTGCCCAGGCTCTCCTCAAACTTGTGAAAATCTGAGGAACATAATTTGAAACCAGCATGGGCAGAAAAGTCTAAGAGACTCCAATTAACCATTCAAAAAATTGGCCTTGCTGGGTACTAGTGGCTCATGCCTTATAATCCTAGCTACTTACATGGGAGGCTGAGATTTGAGGATCACAGTTTGAAGCCAGCTTGGGCAAGAATGTCTTTGAGACTCCTCCTCCCTCCCACCTCTTGCAAGTTTTCTGGTGATTGATTGGAGCTCTTTTTCCAGGCTGGCTTTGAACTCAGATCTTAGCAACTTGAATAGCTAGGATTACAGTTGTGAAACAGTGGTGCGTGACTAGGCTAAGTTTTAATAACTGATTATAACCCTAAAAATAACTTCACAAAAGCTGGGCAGTGGCTACTAATCCCAGCTCCACAGGAGTAGCTCGGCCAGCCTGGGCAGGAAAGTCCCTTGAGACTCTTATCTCTAATTAATTGGTCACCAGAAAACTGGAAATGGAGCTGTAGCTCAAAGTGGTAGAGCAAAGAGCTCGGGGACAGTGACATGCTCTGAGTTCCCCAGGACCAACCCCCCCCAAAAAAAAAAAAAGTCTTTACAATGGTAATAAGTTTTATTATTTGTTTAATCTTAAAAGTAACTTGTAAACTACCACTTTTCTTGTAGGGCATTGTGCACTGGTCCGTAGATGACATTGTCAAAGGTATAAATAGCAACAATGTGGAGAGCCAGCTCCAAGCTACACAGGCCGCTCGGTAAGCCTTGTGCATCCTAGCGCGTGCAGCCTAAAAAGTGCCCTTTGTGGGTGGTCTGTTGGGAAGGGGACTTGGTTCTGGGTAGAGTACAGGTGAAACCAGGCATCAGCCTATTTCTCTGTGTTTTTTTTTTTCCCCTAGGTGAAGCTTTGTAATTTCTACAATTGCCTAAAATTCTATCCTCAGTAACAATTGCTATTAAATAGCCCTTGGCATGCCCTTTTTAGTAAAGAATTAATCTTTGGCCACAGTAGCATTTTTAAGGCACTGGAAGTAGAAAAGGAAGAAATATTTCAATTTGGGATTCATATATCCATTTTAAATGCTATATCCAGTTTAAAAATATATATATAGGGCTGGGAATGTGGCTTAGTGGTAAGAGTGCTTGCCTAGCATGTATGAAGCCCTGGGTTCGATTCTTCAGTACCACATAAACAGAAAAGGCCAGAAGTGGTGCTGTGGCTCAAGTGGTAGAGAGTGCTAGCCTTGAGCAAAAAGAAGCTCAAGGACAGTGTCCAGGCCATGAGATCAAACCCTAAGACTTGTAAAAAGGAAAAAAACAAAAACAAAAAAAACTGAGTGCTGGTGACTCACGCCTGTAATACTAGCTACTCAGGAGGCTGAGATCTGAGGATCAGAGTTCAAAGCCAACCAGAGCAGGAAAGTCGGTGAGATTCTTAACTCCAATTAACCACCAGAAAACTGGAATTGGTGCTGTGGGACAGGTGGTAGCTCACCTTGAACTGAAGAGCTGAGGGACAGGTGCCCAGGCCCAGAGTATAAGCCCCATGACCGCATCTTCCCCCCCTCCCCCCCAAAAAAGAAGACTGTATAGTGAAACAAGGCAAATGACAAGTAAAATGCACTGTACAGTCACTAGCAATCAGAGAAGTTAAATAAGGAGAATAACTTGATAGATTTCCAGTAGTTCACAAAAGTGTTAAGTGCCAGTAGCTCACACCTTATAATTTCCAGAGGCTGAGATCTTAGGATTGCATTTCAAAGCCAGCCCAAGCGGGGGGAAATCTGACAGTCTTAGCTCTAATGAACTAGAAAAATGTCAGAAGTAGAAATGAAACTCAAGTAGTACTAACCTTGAGTAGAAAAAGCTTAGGAAAAGTGTTCATGTCTTGGGTATAACTCCTAGTACCAACATAGAAAAGAGAAAAACATGACAGCAGTGTATAGATTTTTGCAGGGAGAGAATAATTTGAATTACAGGTAATTGTTGGTGCAGGGGAACAAGGTTGTTGACAATAAGATCGGTAGCACCAGGCCAGCCATCTGTGCCCTGAAAGGTTTATAAGATTGGGCATATTGGCCAGTGCCTCTGTGGTATCAGAGATGGGAGGATCCGAAGTTTGAAGCCAAGATGAGCTACGCACTAATCCCCTGTCTTAAAATGGATTCTGTTGTACATTGACTTTCACACAAGCTTCTCCTTTTTGTTTCTTCCTTAGGAAACTTCTTTCTAGGGAAAAACAGCCCCCCATAGATAACATCATCCGTGCTGGTTTGATCCCCAAGTTCGTGTCCTTCTTGGGCAGAACTGATTGTGGGCCCATCCAGTTTGAGTCGGCGTGGGCTCTCACTAACATTGCCTCTGGGACTTCCGAACAGACCAAAGCTGTGGTGGATGGCGGCGCCATCCCGGCGTTCATCACTCTGCTGGCGTCTCCCCATGCCCACATCAGTGAACAGGCTGTGTGGGCCCTAGGAAACATCGCAGGTACTTGCCTTAAAATTCTTTGGACTGCCGGGCGCTGGTGGCTCACGCCTGTAATCCTAGCTACTCAGGAGGCTGAGATCTGAGGATCGCGGTTCAAAGCCAGCCCAGGCAGGAGAGACCGTGAGACTCCTATCTCCAATAAACCACCAGAAAACCGGAAGTGGCGCTGTAGCTCAAGTGGTAGAGCGCTCGCCTTGAGCTGAAGAGCTGAGGGACAGCGCTCAGGCCCAGAGTTCAAGCCCCACGGCCGACAAAAAAAAAAAAAAAAATTCTTTGGACTGAGCCAGGCCCATTGGCTCACACCTGTAATCCTAGCTACTCAGGAGGCTGAGATCTGAGGATCAAGGTTCAAAGCTAGCTTGGGAGACTCTTGAGCCTTATCTCCAATAAACCACTAGAAAACTGGAAGTGGCACTGTGGCTCAAGGGCTTGCCTTGAGCTGAAGGGCTGAGGGACAGCACCCAGGCCCAGAGTTCAAGCCCCAGACCACAAAAAATAAAAATAAAAAAATCTCTTTGGACTGAGTTTGGAGGAGGGTCATGTGAAGAGTAATAGTGACCTGTTAGGTTTGGATTTTGCATCAGGCTCTTATTAAGAATGACAAAAGACAGGAGCAGGAAACGGAGTGGTGGTGGCTGATGCCTGTAATCCCAGCTACTCAAGAGAATTCGTGGGTAGGATCCGAGCTAACCTGAGCAGAAAAGTCGGCATCAGAAAACTGCAAGTGACCAAGTGCCAGTCCTGAGTGAAAAAGCCAATGAAAGAGCAAGAGGCCATGAGTTCAAAAAAGTGAAGGCAAACCCAGCCCCAGGGATTCATCAGCGTGAGGGAGGGAAATTCTGATGTGTCAGTGGTGCTAGATGAGAAGATGTGGTAAATCTGGTGTTGTTTTTTTGTAGGTGATGGTTCAGACTTCCGAGATTTGGTTATTAAGTACGGTGCAATCGACCCTCTGTTGGCTCTCCTGGCAGTTCCTGATATGTCAGCCTTAACAGTAAGTTTCTACGGGTCAGCAGGTGGTCTGTGTTGAGCCTAATGTCTTCCATGCCTCAATACCTATTTTGTGGTTTTCCCCTCAGTGTGGTTACTTAAGGAACGTTACCTGGACACTTTCAAACCTTTGCCGCAATAAGAATCCTGCGCCCCCGTTAGATGCTGTTGAGCAGATTCTGCCTACTTTGGCCCGACTCCTGCATTACACTGACCCCGAGGTGTTAGCTGACACCTGCTGGGCCATCTCCTACCTGACTGACGGCCCCAATGAGCGCATCGAAATGGTTGTGAAGACAGGAGTTGTGCCCCAACTTGTGAAGCTTCTAGGAGCGACTGAATTGTCAATTGTGGTAGGTTTTTCACCTTTCCACTACTGAACAGAAAACAAGGATCAGGGGCTGGGAAGGTGGCTCAGTGGTAGAGGGACAGTGCCCAGGCCCAGAGTTCAGGCTCCACAACCGGACCCCCCCAAAAAAAAAAGAAAACAAGGATCAGATGATAATACAACTTGAAAAAAGAGGCTATGGGGGAAGGGACAGACCAGTAGCTCACGCCTATAATCCTAGCTACTCAGGAGGCTGAGCACAAAGAGGCTTGGGGACAGACAGCACCCAGGCCCTGACTCCAAACCCCACAGGCCCCCCCCAAAAAAAAATTATTTCTTTTAGGATAAGAATTTTTTGAGCAATGTTGGGGTAATAACCAGTCATTTTTTTCCCTTTAAGACTCCTGCACTTAGAGCCGTAGGAAATATTGTCACAGGAACTGATGAGCAGACACAGGTTGTGATCGACGCAGGAGCCCTTGCCGTCATGCCCAGCCTGCTAACGAACCCCAAGACAAACATTCAGAAAGAAGCCACGTGGACAATGTCAAACATCACAGCTGGCCGGCAGGACCAGATCCAGCAAGTGGTGAATCACGGACTGGTCCCATTTCTTGTGGGTGTCCTCTCTAAGGTAATCACTGTTGAATTCCATCCAATGACTGGTAATTATGTATGGACCAGCTGGGCTTGAGAACATCCTTTATTTGTTGCCTACTGTTTAAAATCCTCAGCTAATCCGCCACCCTCGGCTTACTCCTTAGAATCCTAGCAACTCAGGCAGGTGAAAATCTGACGATTGCATTTCAAAACCAGCCTAATGCAGAAAAGTCCATGAGATTCTATCTTCAATTAACTACCAGAAACTGGAAGTAGAGCTGTGGCTCAAGTGGGAGGGCGCTAGCCTTGAACAAAAAGTTCAGGCACTGAGTTCAAGTCCCAGGACCAGCGCGCGCGCGCGCACACACACACACACACACACACACACACACACACACACACACTCTCTCTTATTGCTAAGTAGTAGGCAATAGATAATAACTATTTCACTTAAGGTTCTCTAGCCAAGTTGGTAGTTTCTGTCACTATTTTTGCAAAATGGGACCTGTTGGATTTTATTTTTTTTTATTTTTTTATTTTTTTGGTCGGTCGTGGGGCTTGAACTCTGGGCCTGGGCACTGTCCTTCAGCTCAAGGCGAGCACTCTACCACTTGAGCTACAGCACCACTTCCGGTTTTCTGGTGGTTTATTGGAGATAGGAGTCTCACAGTTTCCTGCCCGGGCTGGCTTTGAACCTCGATCCTCAGATCTCAGCCTCCTGAGTAGCTAGGATTACAGGCGTGAGCCACCAGTGCCCGGCTGGGATTTTACTATTATGCCTTCTGAAATAGAACTATTTATGTTTATCAGGCTGACTTTAAGACACAAAAGGAGGCGGTATGGGCAGTAACCAACTACACCAGTGGTGGATCTGTGGAACAGATTGTCTACCTTGTTCACTGTGGCATAATAGAACCATTGATGAGCCTCTTGAACTCGAAAGATACCAAAATTATCCTGGTCATTCTAGACGCCATTACAAATATCTTCCAGGTAAGTTCTAATGTGGTTGGTATTTGTTTGAATTAGGGCCCGATAATCAGTTTCCTGTTTAAACTGGCAGGGGTGGGAGTAGGGTAGGGGCAGATAAATGTACTCAGTAAAAATAGGCCTTAGAATTATTCTGTTGATTCATTTGTTTTGTTTTTGGCACCAGTTCTCACATGTTGTCCAAGCTTGCCTCAAACCTATGGATAAACTCAAGCTGTCTTGCTGGCTCAGCCTCTTGGTAGCTAGGATTACATGTGCACCAGAACACTTGTCCAGACTGCATTGCTTCTTTTTTATGCTAGTACTGAGGCTTCAACTTCAGCCAAATGCCAGTGGCTCACCCCAGTAATCCTAGCTACTCAGGAAGCTGAGCTCTGAGGATCTCAGTTTGAAACCAAACCCAGGCAGGAAACTCCAGGAGACTTCATCTCCAATGAACCAGCAAAAAGCTGGAACTGGAGCTGTTGGTCAAGTCACAATCAAGAGCACAATCCCTGAGCCAAAAAAGCTAAAGGATAATGCTAAGATGCTGAGTTCCAGCTCGTGTTGGTACATACACAGACACAAAAGAAGTAGGTGCTAAGAGTACACATATGGAAAATGGACATAAAACTTCTATCATGTAAGCCAGGCGCCAGTGGCTCACATCTATAATCCTAGCTACTCAGGAAGCTGAGATCTGAGGATTGCAGTTCAAAGCCAGCCCAGGCAGGAAAGTCCTGGAGACTCTTGTTTCCAATAAACCACTCAAAAAACTGGAAGTGGTGCTTTGGCTCAAGTGGTACAGCACTCCACTTTGTGCTGAAGAGCTGAGGGACAGCACCTGGTCCTAGAGTTCTAGCCCCTCGACCAACCAAAAAAAAACCCCCAAATTTGTATTATGTAATTGTTGATGAAACTAGTATCCCTGATAGATAAGGTATAGATACAGACATTTATTCTTCAGCTGGAGTGGTTTTCCCACTTAAATAGGACACCCAATGGAAGCTAATAAATGTCCATTTTGTTCAGGCTGCTGAGAAGCTAGGAGAAACCGAGAAACTGAGCATAATGATTGAAGAGTGTGGCGGTTTGGACAGAATTGAAGCACTTCAGAACCATGAGAACGAGAGTGTGTACAAGGCCTCCCTGAAGCTGATTGAGAAGTACTTCTCCGTGGAGGTGAGTCATGTCACGTCACATCCTGCAGGGGGTTGACTGGAACAAGTCAGAAAAGAAACACTGGTGGGCCTTGGAGGTTTTCTCCCTTCTCCCAAGCACAGGTGGATCAGCCATGCTTGTAGCCCTTCTCCCTTCCCTGCTCAGAGTACTAGACTGTATGGTGCCAGGTTAAAGGTGGGGTATGTGAGCGAAGACCTTAAGAAGCGATGTGAGTTGTTAGGTAGGTTTTTGCTGAGAAATGTGCCATATTTCTAAGGTGGTTTTTTTTTTTCTTCCATATCTAGGAAGAAGAAGATCAAAATGTTGTGCCAGAAAGTACCTCTGAAAGCTATTCTTTCCAAGTTCAAGATGGTACTCCAGGGACCTTTAACTTCTAGATTTGTGCAGCTTCGGCATAAAGATGTTCCTTGTGTACCGTTTGGTATATGTTTGTCTTACTGTTTTCTCTCTAAGAACTCTTTTTTTAAATGTGGTTATTGTAGCACTTTTTACAACAAAACTATACTTGAACAGTTCCAAACTGTACATACTGTATGAAGCCTGTCTGTGGAATTTCATATCTTGGATTGTCCTGTAAATAAAGATTAAGTTCCACCCTTTTCTCGGTTCACCCTCACCCATGTTTGCTGTCTAGTCTAGGCTCTTCATGATGCCAGTGACATCACTGGGGGTCATCAAGGATCCAGGGGTGCTGACCTGTTCCTGCCGGATTCTGAGTCCTGCCAGTGGGCTGGGCTACTTTTCCTGCAGTGGGGGCTGGGCACCAGTGGCTCCCGCCTGTAATCCTGGCTACAGCCTCCTGAGTAGCTAGGATTACAGGTGTGAGCCACTGGCGCCCGGCTGGAGAATGACTTTTTATAATAACTTGACAAAAACTCTGTGGTCACCAATTTTTACCAAGTATGTCTGAATTGGTAGTACTTTTTTGCTGCACCAAAACTTTATTTCCTAGTAGTCCCAAATCTCATTTAATGAATTATACATCTGCTTATATCTATTTTTGTCTGTGCTTCCTGTTTTGGGGTTTAAACTCATGGTCTCGGCACTGTCCCTGAGCTTTTGTGTTAGCCTTGAGCAAAAGAAGCCCAGGGAGCTGGGCACCAGTGTCTCATACCTGTAATCCTAGCTACTCAGGAGACTAAGATCTGAGGATGGTAGTTCAAAGCCAGCCCCGGCAGGAAAGACTGACCAAAACCACCAGAAAGCCATATGGGGGGCGGGGGGGGGGGAGGAAGGCTGTGGAGCACTAGCCTTGAGCAAAAGAGCTCAGGGACAGAACCCTGGCCCTAAGTTCAAGCTCCAAGACTACCACCTCAACCAACAAAAGCTCAGGGGTGCACCCATGCCCTCTGAGTTCAAGCTCCACAACAACCAAAAAAGAGCATGGGTATTTGGTACAGCTCCAGACCCTGAAAAACAGCTAAAGAACTAAGGCACAAAAAACCTGGAGGAATGGCTTTCCCTGGCAGCATAAACCCAGGACCTAAGAAACAACAAATAAACGAAAGTAGATTCACTGTAGGAAATTGCCACATTGTATCTTTGCCTTAGTATTCAAACTGTTTTGCGAGGCAGTTTTGTTTACCCTGTCAACATTCAACATTTTTCCACCTGTATCAACATTTGAAAGGGCTGAAAAATTGATTGGAGGGGCGTGGTGTTTGTTAATGTAACCCCTGCCCAGCAGGGTGCTAACAGCTCTAACGATTGAGCCAGGTATCCATTTTGGGCTTTTTGGTGGTTAGAGATAAGGGTTTCAGGCACATTACTGCCTTGGCTGGCTTTGAACCTTGATCCTCATATCTCAGTAGCTAGGATTCCTTTGTTTTCTTAGCTCCATTTTTTTTTTTTTTTTTTTTTTTTTTGCCAGTCCTGGGCTTGAACTCAGGGCCTGGGCGCTGTCCCTGAGCTTCTTTTGCTCAAGACTAGCACTCTACCACTTGAGCCACAGCGCCACTTCCAGTTTTCTGGTGGTTAATTGGAGATAAGATTCTCTTGGACTTTCCTGCCCCGGCTGGCTTTGAACTACAATCCTCAGATCTCAGCCTCCTGAGTAGCTAGGATTACAGGCGGGAGCCACTGGCACCTGGCTTTTTTGGTCTATTTTTTAAGTGTCCTGTTCTTTACCCTCTCAGCAAGAGCAGTTAAGACAGATTCTTGGGTTTGTTTGTATGGGCAGCTGGCAACTGAGAGAAACAGGACTCAAGTTCAGAAGGCCATTCAGAGAAGGTAGCTGGCAACTTCCCTCCCTCCGCCCTGCGGAAGCATGCCAAAACCCAGCTGGTTGATTTTGCAAAGCCCTGGAAGCATGTCATTAGTAGTGCTTGCTTTTAAACTTGGGCTGTTGACCTAATTTGTGCTAAACACAATGTGACCAGATCATGTAGAGCCCCTCATAGCCCCTTACCAAAAGGTGGTAGTAACACCCTTGATGATTTAGGTTTCATAACCTCAGCTCATAAAGACGATTTAAAACAAAACAAACACCCCGGGGCCGGGGGGGGGGGGAGGGGGGGAGATGAGGATAGAAAGGCAATTGAGTTTTGAGCCTTTCTATGCTCAGTGGCATGTTGTTGGCATAGATTGAAAGCATAATTCAGTGTCTCTAAACGCCCAGTTCCTCTTACATATCTGGAACAGTTTCGTAACAGCCTAGGAGCTGTAGGCACCGAACCCTGAAACCATCAGGCCATGTTTTCTTCCCACGCATACAAGGCCATAAATTGTTCCTTCTTGTCCAAGTGTATTAGGAGTTCAAGTTCTGCCTCTTCAGTAGGTCAGTCAATGACCGTGGAGTAGTTAAAGCTTACAAAATACATAGTATGCATTTCCACTTAAATACAGCAACTGCTCCCAACTTTTCACCAGGAAACATTTCCTTTAGCTCCTCCACAGACTTTGTGTGTGTGTGTGTGTGTGTGTGTGTGTGTGTGTGTGTGTGTGTGTGTGTGTGTTTGCACGCATGCACATGCACACAGGCACATGCACACACTCCTATACTGAAGTTTAAACTCAGGGCCTGGGTGCTGTCACTTAGCTTTTTCACTCAAGGCTAGTACTCTACCATTTCCTTTTGGCTCTTTGCTGGTTAATTGGAAATAAGAAACTTATAGACTGTTCTGTCTGGGTTAGTTTTGAACCTCGATCCTCAGATCTCAGCCTCCTGAGATGCTAGGATTACAGGCATGAGCCACCAATGCCTGATGACTTTTTGGACACATTTTATAGCAGTCTGGTTACATGTGACCCAAGACCACGCAGGTAAGTATAATAAGATGTTAAAGATGCTGCATTTGCCTATAATCTCTCCACCTTCCAGCGGCCCCCAAACCACACAGCACACCTTCCTGTATGGTAAGCTCTTTGAAGTTGCCAGCTTGAGCTGCTTCTTTCAGGTTCTGAATGGGATCTCAAGAAGGGCTGGGGAAATCATTTCAACCTAGCTACAGTACCAAAATGTGGCCAGTTGGGCTTCCTGGAAGCCCTGGCATCAGTCACATTGCCTAGACCTTCTCCATGAGCTTAGAGACCTACAGGGCCATGTCTCAAAGGTGGAAGGTCATGGTTTGAAATAGCAGGGATAAACGATGTACCAGCGTTTAACTCTTTTGAGAGCTCAGGATTCTCTTCCTGATTCCACCTACTATGATCCTCTCTTCCAATTCTATTGGGTAGAATAATTGGAGCATCTAACTCCTGATTGGCTAAGAGCTGCCCCTTGAGCTATTCAAGTCCAGCTCGAAGAGGGTTTGCTTGTGTGAAAGCTGATGGAACTCTGGTAGACTTTTTTTTTTCTTTTCTTTTTCTTTCTGGCAGTTCCCTCTACCACAGGTTGCCAACCACTGTCATCCAGCAGCCCCAGAAGCGGCCTAAAGCAACGAGTCCCCCTGATTACAAGCCAACACAAACCTTTTTTTTTTTTTCTGTTGATCATTGAACTGTCTCAGGTATTTGCTTATAGTGACGGAATGCTGACCAACACAGACATTCTTTCCAAAAGCGTGATGAAATAACACTGGATTCTGAAGTGCCTTTGTCCCTGGGGAGAGGAGATGAGGGAAAGGGATCTGGAATTTTCTGATGGTCTCAGGTAAGGCTCCTCTGCAGGCCCCAGTGGCTGGGTAGAACAATGGTGTCTGATTCCTCATTCTCCTACTGACAGCTGGGGCTCAGAGGGGCAGTCCACATTCCCTGAGTTCTAAGGCTTCAGGAAGAACGGCTCATAAGTGTGGTTAGAAGGTACAGAGCTGGCCCAACCTTCACCCTTCACCAACACATCTGTCATTCTCTTTAGTCATTGGCTCTTCTCTAGACTCTGGAAGTTGCAATTGCTCTTTTTCTCTAGTAATTTTACTTCACTAACCTTATTGGCTCTTCTCATGGTGGGGGGGGGTACCTGGGGAATTTTCTAACTATGGTCACAGGCTAGCTGGCTCCCAACACTGGCCACTGGAGTCTAGGTAACTAACTCCTGTGACCTCTAATACTCCAACAGTGATTTGCTTGGGAGCTCCAGACCTGGCTTGCCTGGAGATTTAAATGATCTAGGAAAAAAAAAAATCTTAATTCTTTCTTTGTCTTTGATTCTGCTTCTGTTTCTGTCTCTGTTTCTCTCTCTGTCTGTCTCCACACACACATACACACACACTTACACACATACAGAGTATGTTTTTAGGAATAGAAGCACAAATTCTCATCAGATACCAGTGGCTGACACCTATAATGCCAACTACTCAGGAAGCTGAGATCTGAGGATTTCACTATACAGCCAGCCTAGGCAGAAAAAAAAAAATCCAAAAGAATCATCTTCAATTCACCAGCCAAATGTTGGAAATGGAGGTGTTGCACAAATAGCATAGCTCCAATCTTGAGGGGAAAATACTAAGCAAGAGCAAAAGGGCTTGAGTTCAAGCTCCAGTACTGACACACACACAAAAACATATTCTTGACTGGGAAGGTAGCTTAGTGGTAGAGTGCTTGCCTAGCATACATGAAGCCCTGGGTTCAATTCCTCAGTAGCATATAAACAGAAAAAGCCAGACGTGGTGCTGTGGCTCAAGTGTAGAACATTAGCCTTGAGCAAAAAGAAGCTCAGGGACAGTGCCCAGGCCCTGAGTTCAAACCCCAAGACCAGTAGGGGCAGGGGAGTGGGGGGGAGCAGAATTATCTTCTAGGGTGTGTTCTTAAAGATACTGAGTTGGACAGCCAAATGATGTGTGATTCACACTCTCCACAGAGAGCAGCTGATCCTCAGGTAGAAACGAGATGCAGAGCGCAAATCATTCTTTTTCTTTGCAAAGAATTCTTTGGTGTCCATGTCCTGGACATGATGTTAGAGAATGCGAGCAGGTTTCTAATGTGCTCCGGCTGTTCAGGAAATACTTTAAATAATTTCCTGCTCTTGAGAATAGGAGGAGGGCCAGAACGTTGGAAAGCATTTCTCTCTTCTTTCTGTATGGTCTCCAGTGCAGTTCACAAGTGCCCTGGCTATTAACAAGCAGCCACTCCTTCAAGCTCTTTTCTGGCACTACCAGCCTCTTTATTCGGGAATGTTCTTTTTTAAAGAGTTGTGGCGAGAATCCTAGTAACTTGGCCTTCCCATCGCATCGTGGCCTGGGATTCTTAAGAAATCTTACAAATCAGAGCTAATTAAGCCTGGAAAGCCCCATGAGAGTCCTCCCCGGGGATCATTATTGAAATGCAGCCAGCTCGGAGGTGGACCGGACTGCTTCCATTTTGCCATGCACAGAAACAATTCAAACAGTGAAGAGGAAGAGAAGCTGCCTGCCTAATGCAATTGAATCTGCAAGGAAGAAACCAGTTAGGCAGCATGAATTAATTGCCTTTTGGGTTTTGCTGTGGCCCATTGTGGGGCTCAGACCCCGGCATTTTTAACTGGGTCAGTTATGACTTTGAACAAGGTAATCACTTAATATTTTCTCATCTATTTTATTTTAGTCAGTTGTGGGGCTTGAACTCTGGGCCTGGGCACTGCCCCTCAGCAATTCAGCTCAAGGTGAGTGTTCTACTACTTGAGCCACAGCGCCACTTCTAGTTTTCTGGTGGTTTATTAGACATAAGAGTTTCATAGAGGGGCTGGGAAGGTGGCTCAGGGGTAGAGCGCTTGCCTTGCATGCATGAGGCCCTGGGTTCGATTCCTCAGCACCACATAAGCAAAAAGAAAAAAGCTGGAAGTGGCGCTGTGGCTCAAGTGGTAGAGCACTAGCCTTGAGCTGAAGAGCTGAGGGACAGCACCCAAGCCCAGAGTTCAGGCCCCATGACTGGACCCCCAAAAAAAAAAAAAAAAAAGAGTTTCATAGACGTTTCTGCCCAGGCTGGCTTTGAACTGTGATCCTCAGATCTCAGCCTCCTGAGAAGCTAGGATAACAAGCTTGAGCCACCGGTGACCATCTAGATTCTACTTTTTCTTTTTTTGGTCCAAGACATAGACTCAAACTCAGTACCTGATGTTTTTGCTCCTTGGCTGATGCTCAACCAATTGAACCATGCCTCCAACCACTTAGTTTTCTCTAAAGGAAAAACAGCTCCCCAGTATGCTTGGATCAAGCCCCATGACTGACCCAAAAAAAGCAGAGAAAGAAAAAAGGGGACTGGGAATAACATTCTTGCCTGGGAATGTGGCTTAGTGGTAGCGTACTTGCCTAGCACGCGTGAAAACCTGGGTTCAATTCTTCAGTACCACATAAACAGAAAAAAGCCAGAGGTGGTGCTATGGCTCAAGTCAGGGACAGTGCCCAGGCCCTGAGTTCAAGCCCCACGATTGGCAAAAAAAAAAATCTACAAAGAAAACTCTTAGAGCTGGGTGCAGTGGCTCCCACACAGTCCATAACCAGCAAAAAAAACTGGAAGTGGAGGCGTGGCTCAAGTAGTAGAGTGCCAGCCTTGAGTTCAAACTCCAATACCCTCACAAAAGAACAAACACAAGAACTGTCCAGTCCATCCAAGGGGTGAGAAACACAGAGGCTGGGAATCCTCCTTTCAATCAATCTCTGAAGCTTGTGTGTTGACTTGCGTGCCCTCTCTTAGTCCCAGAGTTTTTGTTGATGACCTTTCAATTCATTGGGATGGAAGAGGTAAGCTTGTGCTGGCAGGCGGGCCTTGGTGTGTTCCCGAGCTCTGCAGGGCTCCGCTCGACTGCAGACAGGATGCCAGGGGACTCTGCCTTTCCCACTGCCTGCTAGTCCTTTGCATGCTCCCTTCTGTTAGGCCCCAGAGCTCACAGGTCCTGGTTTTCCTGCAGTGAATAGCTGCGCATTCCGGTTTTTACAGACCTTTCAGACAGCAGCTCATTTCCTGCCTCCTGGGGTGGGAGAGCCCTGCCAGGGGGGACTGAAGCTTCAGAGAGCCCAGGGAAAGCAGCCACAGGACCGCCAGGAGCCTCTTTGCATCCTGTACGTTGTGTGTGTGTGTGCATTCATGCGCCAGTCCTTCAGCTTGAATTCAGAGCCTGGGTACTGTCCTGAGCTGCTGCTTTTTTTTTTTTTTTTTTTTTGGGTCCAGTCGTGGGGCCTGAACTCTGGGCCTGGGCGCTGTCCCTCAGCTCTTCAGCTCAAGGCTAGTGCTCTACCACTTGAGCCACAACACCACTTCCAGCTTTTTTCTTTTTGCTTACGTGGTGCTGAGGAATTGAACCCAGGGCCTCAGGCATGCAAGGCAAGCGCTCTACCACTGAGCCACCTTCCCAACCCTGTCCTGAGCTTCTTTTGCTCAAGGCTAGCACTCTACCCTTAGCATTCTACTTCTGTTGTTTGTTTGTTTTGTTTTGCTTTTTCTGGTTAATTGGATCTAATAGTCTCCTGGCCTTTCCTCTCAGGGCTGGCATTGAACAGTGGTCCTCAGATTTCAGCCTTCTGAGTACTCAGGTAGGATGACAGATGTGAGCCACTACCCCCAACCCCATTTTTTTTTCTTGTTTTTGTTTGTGATGGGGCTTGAACTCAGGGCCTGGGCTCTGTCCCTGAGCTCTTTTGCTCAAGGCTATTGCCCTAGTTCTTTGAGCCTCAGCCACACTTCCAGTTTTCTGGTGGTTCATTGGAGATAAGAATCTCAAGGACTTTCTTGCCTGGGCTGGCTTTCAACCTTGATCCTCAGATCTCAGCCTCCTGAGTAGCTAGGATGACAGGCGTGTGCCACCAGCCCCTAGCTACAGCTCAATCTCTTTATGTATCCAAAGACCCTACATGAAGGGCTTGCCTCTCCCCTCTCAGCTCCATCCTTTTATGTATCTAAAGATGGAATATGAAGGATCAACCCTGCCTCATTCCCCCGGGCCGAGCAAAGCACAGGTGTGTGCTCATGCTTGTCCATGATTCCATGCTGTCCACAGGTCATACTGACCTTGGTTTAACTAAAAGCCCAGGCCCCCAGGCAGAGCCCCAATCCCCCGTCCTTGGCCCCTAAGAGACTATAGCCTATTTTTCATTTTCTGCTTCCTTTTTTTTTTTTTTTTTTTTTTTTTGTCGGTCGTGGGGCTTGAACTCTGGGCCTGGGCGCTGTCCCTCAGCTCTTCAGCTCAAGGCGAGCGCTCTACCACTTGAGCTACAGCACCACTTCCGGTTTTCTGGTGGTTTTATTGGAGATAGGAGTCTCACGGTCTCTCCTGCCCGGGCTGGCTTTGAACCGCGATCCTCAGATCTCAGCCTCCTGAGTAGCTAGGATTACAGGCGTGAGCCACCAGCGCCCGGCTTTCTGCTTCCTTTTTAAGACTCATATAAACCCGGCCCCAAATCCAGTCTCTTGCACAACCTCCAAACCCACGGGAAAGTCTGTGTCCCTGGTAATCAACAGTCCTAGCCTGTTGATGATAGAGTCTGGTCTATTCCTTTTCCATTCTCTTCTATTTTCCTAACACATAATATTACTTAAGTGGATTGGATGTGTGTGTGTGTGTGTGTGTGTGTGATAGTGGGGTTTGAACTCAGGGCCTTGCTAGGCTGGCCACTTTACTGTTTTTGTTTTTTTTTTGTTTTTTTTTTTGCTGGTGGTGGAGCTTGAACTCTGGGCCTGGGCACTGTCCTGAGCTCTTCCGCTCAAGGCTAGCACTCTACCACTTGAGCCATAGCACCTACTTCCAGCTTTTTCTGTGTATGTGGTGCTGAGGAATCGAACCCAGGGCCTCATGCATGCAAGGCAAGCACTCGACCCCTGAGCCACGTTCCCAGCCCCTGGCCACTCTACTGTTAAGCATACATCAGCCCCGTGGTTTAGATTTTAAATGTCCCCCACGTGCTAAACTGGATGTTTGATTACCAGCCAGCTGGGCTAATGGAAGAAAGTAGAACCTTTAAGAGGCGTGGCCCCTTGGCAGGAAGTTAGGTCATGGGGGTGTGTCCTTGGAGCAGCCCCCATTGTGTCTTTGCTTTGCTCTGCCAAGTTTTCTCCCTCTGTCCTGTCACTACAGGCTCTCAAACAATGCCAGCAACAGACCCTGGACTGAAGCTGTGAACCAAAATAAGCCTTGCTAAGCTTTAGGTGGTTTTCACTCAGGTGTTTGTTGCAGTAATGGTGAGCTGTCTCACCCTCCTGGAGTGGCCTTTGAGGGTTTCTTTTATTCTGAGCCTAGAGGTTTGAGACGCCATAGGAACCCCTCTGCAGTAGTGTAGCCATACTGGTTACTTTAGTGCGTTTGAGCCACCGCGCTACTTCCGGTTTTCTGAGTGGTTTATTGGAGATAAGAGTCTCACAGAGTTTCTACGTGGGCTGACTTTGAACTGAGATGCTCAGATCTCAGCCTCCTGAATAGCTAGGATTACAGGCGTGGGTCACTGATGTTTCTAACACTTCTACATTTGTCAGGATGAATTTCCTCAAAGTAGGCCCAGAAGGACTGATTCAGCTCCCACCCGGCCCCAGGCGGCCCCATGTCTCTAACACGTTACTAACAAAGGAGGGTCTTACTTTGTTTTTGCATAGAGAGGTAAGAAAAAAAGTATTTTCCCTATAGTAATGGTGTCTCTGTGTGTGTGTGTGTGTGTGTGTGTGTGTGTGTGTGTGTGTGTGTGTGTCTGTGTGTGTGTGTGTGTGTGTGTGTGTGTGTGTGTGTTAGGTGGGGAGGGGTTGGTTGGGGAGGAAAGGTCCTCTGTCAGCTTCAGAAACGGCCACAGGGAGGCAGTAGAGTTCAGGGGTTAATGGCCTGAGCTCTTAAATCCCACAGATGATGGAGTTGCAAACCTGGCTCTGACATCTAACAGCTGTGTGACCTCTGCTGAGTTGCTTAACTGAGCTGTGTTTCATTTCCTAACTCAGTAAAATGGGGCCAAATCTAGTCTCTAATAACAAGTCAGCTCTCTGTTAGTATTAGTTTAAAAAAGCAAGAATTTAAGGGCCAACGCTTTTGTGCTCAAGGCTAGCGCTCTACCACTTGAGCCACAGCTCCACTTCCAGCTTTTTTTTTTTTTTTTTAATTTATTGGAGATAAGACTCTCAAAGACTTTACTCTCCAGGTTGGCTTTGAACTACAGTAATCAGATCTCAGCCTTCTGAGTAGCTAGGATTGTAGGAATGAACTCCTGGCTCTTGGCTCCACTTCTGGCTTTTTGGTAGTTAAGAGTCTCTTGAACTTTCCTGCCTGGGCTGGCTTTGAACCACGATCCTCAGGTCTCAGCCTCTTGAGGATTACAAATATGAGCCACTGGTGCCTGGCTGGAACACTGGCAACTTCTGATCTCCCTGGCAAGCTGGAGACATTCCAAATGACAGTTCCCAGTGTAGTCATTGGCATTTTCTGAGTGTTTACCTATGGCTAGGCTCTGGTGGACTTTAGTCTGCACAAAACTGTCAGCCACGCCTCGATACCACACTGCAAGGTGATTGCTATCTATAAATGCCTTTTTCACATGGGGACACTGAGGCACAGGAGGTGGAGGGCTTGATACTGAATAGCTACCATCTTGGACTTCACCATCGCCTCTGAGTTACCCAGGGAGGTGTGACTCTAGCCTGGTCTCTAGCTGGGGGGACAAGTGATCCATGAAGCAGGTGTCACGCCAGCACCCAGGGTGGGGTGTGGAGGGGCTCCCAGGAGGGCAAGGTAGGTACATCTGGTCAGGGGACAAGTGGCCATGTGGTCATAAAGGGACACTAGCCAGAGGAGACCTAGGCCTTTTTCTGAGCAAATCAGCTCTTTCTCTGTGTGTGTGTGTGTGTGCGCGCATGTGTGTGTGCGCACGCGCGTGCACTGGGGCTTGAACTCAAGTCCTCAGCACTGTCCTTTAGCTTTTATTTTTTTTCCCTTTAGATTTTCCCCTCAAAACTGCTGCTCTACCACTTGAGCCTCAGCCCCACTTCTGATTTTTTGCTGGTTCATTGGAAATAAGGGTGGTCTCATGGACTTTTCTGCCAGGGCTAGCTTTGAATTAGTAGAGCTAGGATTACAGGTACCCGGCTATATTTATTTATTTATTTATTTTGCCAGTCTTGGGGCTTGAACTCAGGGCCTGAGCCTTTGTCCCTGAGCCTCTCTCTGCTCTCTCTACTACTTGAGCCCCAGCACCACTTCTGGCTTTTTCTGTATATGTGGTACTGAGGAATCGAACCCAGGACTTCATAATGCTAGGCAAGTACTCTAGCATGAAGCCACATTCCCGGCCCAAGAGTCTACCTTTATGCAAGAAATTTAGGCTCAGAGAGGGTAAAGAAGCTCCCTAGAGCCACCAGCTATGCTAACAAGACTAGAAGAGTGAGCTGCATTTTGTTTGGGTTGTTTTTTATTAAACTGTATTTTTTTTGTCTTTTCTTTTTTGGTACTGGGGATCGAACCCAGGACGTTACACTTGCCTGGCAAGCGCTTTGCCACTGAGCTACATCCCAGCCCACTGAGCTGTGTTCTGTTTCTCCCCTACCTTACATTGCTAAAGATGGTGCAGTTGTTCTGGCACCGGCCTGGGAGAAAAAGTCTATTTGTTTGTTTGTCTTTTTTATTTTTATTTTTGTCAGTCATGGGCTTGAAATCAAGGTCTGGCTGTTCTTGAGCTTTTTGCCCTTAAGGCTAGGGCTCTACCACTTTGAATCACAGCACCACTTATGGTTTTCTGGTAGTTAATTGGAGATAAGAGTCTCACGGAGGGCTGGGAAGGTGGCTCAGTGGTAGAGCGCTTGCCTTGCATGCATGAGGCCCTGGGTTCGATTCCTCAGCACCACATAAGAAAAAAGAAAAAAGCCGGAAGTGGCGCTGTGGCTCAAGTGGTAGAGTGCTAGCCTTGAGCTGAAGAGCTGAGGGACAGCGCCCAGGCCCAGAGTTCAGGCCCCACGACTGGACCCAAAAATAAATAAATAAATAAATAAATAAAAGAGTCTCACGGAATTTCCTGCCTGCTGGCTTTGAACTATGATCCTCATATCTCAGCCTCCTGAGTAGCTAGGATGACAGGTGTGAAGCATTGATGCCTGGCTGTTTGTCTTTATTTTGGCTTTTGGGTTTTCTTTCTTTCAAATAACCAGTAGGAATGAATGAAGGATGTGAAGGAGTGATTCCTACCCCTGGCACTCAGTCACCTTAACAGGCCAGCCATGGACTGAGAAGACACTGTTGCCATTTTGCCTCTGGAGACTCAGGCTCAGAGACCTTAAGACCAATCAGTCCATTCGTACAGGGCCAAACGAAGTGCCACACAGATCTCTGGGGTGACTTGGTTTACCCTGCATGCATGTGTGTGTGTGTGTGTGTGTGCAGCCTCTGCTTCTGGTGGGGCCCGAATGGAATCAACCATAAGTCAAGTCAAAGACCCAGC